>NC_053038.3:330091058-330716058 GCF_002575655.3 Aegilops tauschii subsp. strangulata
TTGTGTCCATCAACTGCAGAAGCTGGCACTAGTTGTCCTCTCCACCTTCCATTCAAAGCGGTTGCATCAACAGCCAAATAGGGCCTGCAAACTATCCAGAAACCCGTGCCAACAAGCCTTGAAACAGACAAAAGCCCTCCTAAAGCACTCCTTCTGAAATGACTTCCCTTTTATTTTGTATGTAACTATATGCTTGTCAATCTCTACAACACTCCCTGGACTAGCAGCTTCCACTTCAGATTTAAATGTGTAGAGCCACTGAAAGCTCTCATTCCAAGGCCCATTAATCCTGTCAAGAGCCATTTCCTTAGCATAGAAAATCCTCATGTAAGGTATATCAATCTTGTACTTATCAAATAGCTTCCCATGAAGTGCTGTTGGACCAAGTGTTGGTGTTTCTCTCAACCAATCCAAAATTGCATTTGCCACCCCCCTAGTCTTTGCTAGCTTTGTTTTAGCCTTCACTCCTCCCCCTCCAGGTGGAAAAGTGTGATGGTGTGGGTTCTTTTTTATCTGAAACAAAATGGGACCCAAACAAAATATTGTTAGAAAACATTACACAATGACCTGGAAAAAATGAATCAGTATAAACTGAAATACACAAACCTGAATGAACTTGCTCCTCAACATATGTGATGCATGCAACCTCCATCTACACCTATCATATGGGTAATGAACAGTGACCCTTGTTGGCTCACTCCTATCAATCACATATGTATTTTTAGTGAGAATGCAATATGTAGTCACTGCATTACGACAGTCCACCATCTACTGGAATATGGTGCCGACAGCTAGCTAAGGATCTTCCCTGTTCCACTCAATTGTTGGCATGTCCTCACCATCATATTCATCTAAAACTAGGCTATCGATGTTCTCCTGCCTCTCTTCATAGTCAGTGTCATCAAACCTAGCATGGATGATAGGTTCCTCCAGATATTCATCTTCCATTGCTTGTTTACTAACAGTATCTACACGATCAGGGAACATATTCTCATCCTCATCATCATTTCGAGGCACCTCTTCGTCCGGCTCTGCATCTTGCTCTACATCGGTTGCAGCAGCGACAGGAGAAGCAGCATAAGAAGCGGCAGCAGACATATTGTGACTTTCAGAACCACTAGATTTACTTGGTTTTTGAAGGAAATATGCCCTAGAGGCAATAATAAAGTTGTTATTTATATTTCCTTATATCATGATAAATGTTTATTATTCATGCTAGAATTGTATTAACCGGAAACTTAGTACATGTGTGAATACATAGACAAACAGAGTGTCAATAGTATGCCTCTACTTGACTAGCTCGTTAATTAAAGATGGTTAAGTTTCCTAGCCATAGACATGAGTTGTCATTTGATTAACGGGGTCACATCATTAGAGAATGATGTGATTGACAAGACCCATCCGTTAGCTTAGCACGATGATCGTTTAGTTTGTTGCTATTGCTTTCTTCATGACTTATACATGTTCCTATGACTATGAGATTATGCAACTCCCGAATACCGGAGGAACACTTAGTGTGCTATCAAACGTCACAACGTAACTGGGTGATTATAAAGTTGTCTACAGGTGTCTCCGATGGTGTTTGTTGAGTTGACATAGATCGAGATTAGGATTTGTCACTCCGATTGTCGGAGAGGTATCTCTGGGCCCTCTCGGTAATCCACATCACTATGAGCCTTGCAAGCAATGTGACTAATGAGTTAGTTGCGGGATGATGCATTACGGAACGAGTAAAGAGACTTGCCGGTAACGAGATTGAACTAGGTATTGAGATACTGGCGATCGAATCTCGGGCAAGTAACATACCGATGACAAAGGGAACAATGTATGTTGTTATGCGGTTTGACCGATAAAGATCTTCATAGAATATGTGGGAGCCAATATGAGCATCCAGGTTCCGCTATTGGTAATTGACCAGAGATCAGTCTCGGTCATGTCTACAAAGTTCTCGAACCCGTAGGGTCCGCACGCTTAACGTTCGATGACGATCGGTATTATGAGTTTATGTGTTTTGATGTACCAAAGGTCGTTTGGAGTCCCGGATGTGATCACGGACATGACGAGGAGTCTCGAAATGGTTGAGACATGAAGATTGATATATTGGAAGGTTATATTTGGACACCGGAAAGGCTTCAGATGAGTTCGGGCATTTTCCGGAGTGCCGGGAGGTTACCGGAACCCCCCAGGGGCTTAATGGGCCTACATGGGCTTTCGTGGAAGAGAGAGGAGGCGGCCAAGAGGTGGGGCGCCCCCCCTCCCCCAAGCCCAATCCAAATTGGGAAGGGGGCCGGCCCCCCTTTCCTTCTTCTCCTCTTCCCCTTGCTTCCCCCTCCTATTAGGACCAGAAAAGAGGGGAACCTACTCCTAGTAGGAGTAGGATTCCCCCCTTGAGGGCGCACCATGAGGCCGGACGGCCCCCTCCTCCCCTCCTTTATATACGGGGGAGGGGGCACCCCATAGACACACAAGTTGATTGTTTTAGCTGTGTGCGGTGCCCCTCTCCACAGATTTCCACCTCGGTCATATCGTTGTAGTGCTTAGGCGAAGCCCTGCGTCGGTAACTTCATCATCACAATCATCACTCCGTCGTGCTGACGAAACTCTCCCTTAGCCTCAGCTGGATCAAGAGTTCGAGGGATGTCATCGAGCTGAACGTGTGCAGATCACGGAGGTGCCATGCATTCGGTACTTGATCGGTTGGATCGCGAAGACGTTCGACTACATCAAACACGTTACTTAACGCTTCCACTTTCGGTCTACGAGGGTACGTGGACACACTTTCCCGCTCGTTTCTATGCATCACATAGATAGATCTTGCGTGATCTTAGGTAAAAAAATTGAAATACTGCGTTCCCCAACAGTGGTATCCGAGCCAGGTTTATGCGTAGATGTTATATGCACGAGTAGAACACAAAGAGTTGTGGGCGATAATAGTCATACTGCTTACCAGCATGTCATACTTTGATGGCCCAGACCGACATTACATGACCGCGTTCATGAGACTGGTTCTACCGCCGTGCTTTGCACACAGGTGGCTAGTGGGTGTCTGTTTCTCCAACTTTAGTTGAATCGAGTGTGACTACACCCGGTCCTTGTTGAAGGTTAAAACAGCACACTTGACGAAAAATCGTTGTGGTTTTTGATGTGTAGGTAAGAACGGTTCTTGCTAAACCCGTAGCAGCCACGTAAAATTTGCAACAACAAGTAGAGGACGTCTAACTTGTTTTTGCAGGGTATGTTGTGATGTGATATGGTCAAGACGTGATGATATATAAATTGTTGTATGAGATGATCATGTTTTGTAACAGTTATCGGCAACTGGCAGGAGCCATATGCTTGTCGCTTTATTGTATGAAATGCAATCGCCATGTAATTGCTTTACTTTATCACTAAGCGGTAGCGATAGTCGTGATAGCAATAGTTGGCGAGACGACAACGATGCTTCGATGGAGATCAAGGTGTCAAGCCGGTGATGATGGTGATCATGACGGTGCTTTGGAGATGGAGATCAAAGGCACAAGATGATGATGGCCATATCATATCCCTTATATTGATTGCATGTGATGTTTATCCTTTAAGCATCTTATTTTGCTTAGTTCGGCGGTAGCATTATAAGATGATCTCTCACTAAATTTCAAAGTACAAGTGTTCCCCCTGAGTATGCACCGTTGCTACAGTTCGTCGTGCCGAGACACCACGTGATGATCGGGTGTGATAAGCTCTACGTTCACATACAACGGGTGCAAGCCAGTTTTGCACATGCAGAATACTCGGGTTAAACTTGACGAGCCTAGCATATGCAGATATGGCCTCGGAACGCTGACATCAAAAGGTCGAGCATGAATCATATAGTAGATATGATCAACATAGTGATGTTCACCATTGAAAACAACTCCATCTCACGTGATGATCGGACATGGTTTAGTTGATTTGGATCACGCGATCACTTAGATGATTAGAGGGATGTCTATCTAAGTGGGAGTTCTTAAGTAATATGATTAATTGAACTTTAATTTATCATGAACTTAGTACCTGATAGTATTTTGCATGTCTATGTTGTTGTAGATCAATGGCCCGTGCTACTGTTCCTTTGAATTTTAATGCGTTCCTAGAGAAAGCTAAGTTGAAAGATGATGGTAGCAACTACACGGACTGGGTCCATAACTTGAGGATTGTCCTCATTGCTGCACAGAAGAATTACGTCCTAGAAGCACTGCTAGGTGTACCACCCGTGCCGGCAACTGCAGACATTGTGAATGCCTGGCAGTCGCGTGTTGATGACTACTCGATAGTTCAGTGTGCCATGCTTTACGGCTTACAACCGGGACTTCAACGACATTTTGAACGTCATGGAGCATATGAGATGTTCCAGGAGTTGAAGTTAATATTTCTAGCAAATGCCCGGATTGAGAGATATGAAGTTTCCAATAAGTTCTACAGCTGAAAAATGGAGGAGAATAGTTCTGTCAGTGAACATATACTCAGAATGTCTGGGTACCACAACCACTTGACTCAACTGGGAGTTAATCTTCCTGATGATAGTGTCATTGACAGAGTTCTTCAATTACTGCCACCAAGCTACAAAAGCTTCATGATGAACTATAATATGCAAGGGATGGATAAGACAATTCCCGAGCTCTTCGCGATGCTAAAGGCTGCGGAGGTAGAAATCAAGAAGGAGCATCAAGTGTTGATGGTCAATAAGACCACCAGTTTCAAGAAAAAGGGTAAAGGGAAGTAAGGGAACTTCAAGAAGAACGGCAAGCAAGTTGCTGCTCAAGTGAAGAAGCCCAAGTCTGGACCTAAGCCTGAGACCGAGTGCTTCTACTGCAAAGGGACTGATCACTGGAAGCGGAACTACCCCAAGTATTTGGCGGATAAGAAGGATGGCAAAGTGAAAGGTATATTTGATATACATGTTATTGATGTGTACTTAACTAATGCTCGCAGTAGCCCTGGGTATTTGATACTAGTTCTGTTGCTCATATTTGCAACTCGAAACAGGGGCTACGAATTCAGCAATGATTGGCTAAGGATGAGGTGACGATGCGCGTGGGAAATGGTTCCAAAGTCGATGTGATCGCCGTCGGCACGCTACCTCTACATCTACCTTCGGGATTAGTTTTAGACCTGAATAATTTTTAGTTGGTGCCAGCGTTAAGCATGAACATTATATCTGGATCTTGTTTGATGCGAGTCGGTTATTCATTTAAATCTGAGAATAATGGTTGTTCTATTTATATGAGTAATATCTTTTATGGTCGTGCACCCTTGAAGAGTGATCTATTTTTTTTGAATCTCGATAGTAGTGATACACATATTCATAATATTGAAGCCAAAAGATGCAGAGTTGATAATGATAGTGCAACTTATTTGTGGCACTGCCGTTTGGGTCATATTGGTGTAAAGCGCATGAAGAAACTCCATACTGATGGAATTTTGGAATCACTTGATTATGAATCACTTGGTACCTGCGAACCATGCCTCATGGGCAAGATGACTAAAACTCCGTTCTCCGGAACAATGGAGCGAGCAACACATTTATTGGAAAGAATACATACTGATGTATGCGGTCCAATGAATATTGAGGCTCGCGGCGGGTATCGTTATTTTCTAACCTTCACAGATGATTTAAGCAGATATGGGTATATCTACTTGATGAAGCATAAGTCTGAAACATTTGAAAAGTTCAAAGAATTTCCGAGTGAAGTGGAAAATCACTGTAACAAGAAAATAAAGTCTCTGCGATCTGATCATGGAGGAGAATATTTGAGTTACGAGTTTGGTCTTCATTTGAAACAATGCGGAATAGTTTCGCAACTCACGCCACCCGGAACACCACCGCGCAATGGTGTGGCCGAACATCGTAATCGCACTTTATTAGATATGGTGCGATCTATGATGTCTCTTACTGATTTACCGCTATCGTTTTGGGGTTATGCTTTAGAGACGGCTGCATTCACGTTAAATAGGGCACCATCTAAATCCGTTGAGACGACACCTTATGAACTGTGGTTTGGCAAGAAACCCAAGTTGTCGTTTCTTAAAGTTTGGGGCTGCGATGCTTATGTGAAAAAGCTTCAACCTGATAAGCTCGAACCCAAATCGGAGAAATGTGTCTTCATAGGATACCCAAAAGAGACTATTGGGTACACCTTCTATCACAGATCCGAAGGCAAGATATTCGTTGCAAAGAATGGATCCTTTCTAGAGAAGGAGTTTCTCTCGAAAGAAGTGAGTGGGAGGAAAGTAGAACTTGATGAGGTAACTGTAGCTGCTCCCTTATTGGAAAGTAGTGCATCATAGAAATCAGTTCCTGTGACTTCTACACCAATTAGTGAGGAAGCTAATGATGATGATCATGTAACTTCAGATCAAGTTACTACCAAACCTCGTAGGTCAACCAGAGTAAGATCCGCACCAGAGTGGTACGGTAATCCTGTTCTGGAGGTCATGTTACTTGACCATGACGAACCTACGAACTATGAGGAAGCGATGATGAGCCCAGATTCCGCTAAATGGCTTGAGGCCATGAAATCTGAGATGGGATCTATGTATGAGAACAAAGTGTGGACTTTGGTTGACTTGCCCGATGATCGGCAAGCCATAGAGAATAATTGGATCTTCAAGAAGAAGACTGATGCTGACGGTAATGTTACTGTCTACAAAGCTCGACTTGTTGCAAAAGCTTTTCGACAAGTTCAAGGAGTTGACTACGATGAGACCTTGTCACCCGTAGCGATGCTTAAGTCCGTCTGAATCATGTTAGCAATTCCCGCATTTTATGATTATGGAATTTGGCAAATGGATGTAAAAACTTCATTCCTGAATGGATTTCTGGAAGAAGAGTTGTATATGATGCAACCAGAAGGTTTTATCGATCCAAAGGATGCTAACAAAGTGTGCAAGCTCCAGTGGTCCATTTATGTACTTGTGCAAGCATCTCGGAGTTGGAATAAACGTTTTGATAGTGTGATCAAAGCATATGGTTTTATACAGACTTTTGGAGAAGCCTGTATTTACAAGAAAGTGAGTGGGAGCTCTGTAGCATTTCTAATGTTATATGTGGATGACATATTGTTGATTGGAAATGATATAGAATTTCTGGATAGCATAAAAGGATACTTGAATAATGAGAGACCTCGGCGAAGCTGCTTATATATTGGGCATCAAGATCTATAGAGATAGATCAAGACGTTTAATTGGACTTTCACAAAGCACATACCTTGATAAAGTTTTGAAGAAGTTCAAAATGGATCAAGCAAAGAAAGGGTTCTTGCCTGTGTTACAAGGTGTGAAGTTGAGTCAGACTCAATGCCCGACCACTGCAGAAGATAGAGAGAAAATGAAAGTCATTCCCTATGCTTCAGCCATAGGTTCTATCGTGTATGCAATGCTGTGTACCAGACCTGATGTGTTCCTTGCTATTAGTTTAGGACGGAGGTACCAAAGTAATCCAGGAGTGGATCACTAGACAGCGGTCAAGAACATCCTGAAATACCTGTAAAGGACTAAGGATATGTTTCTCGTTTATGGAGGTGACAAAGAGCTCATCGTAAATGGTTACGTAGATACAAGCTTTGACATTGATCCGGATGACTCTAAGTCACAAACCGGATACATATTTATATTGAACGGTGGAGCTGTCAGTTGGTGCAGTTCCAAGCAAAGTGTTGTGGTGGGATCTACGTGTGAAGCGGAGTACATAGCTGCTTCAGAAGCAGCAAATGAAGGAGTCTGGATGAAGGAGTTCATAACGATCTAGGTGTCATACCTAGTGCATCAGGTCCAATCACTACAAAAAAAATACACTTTCGTGATGATATGTGTTTGTCACAGTAGGTCACGTTTTCTGTCATGCATGTACATCCATGACAAATTTATGACAGAATCAAGATAGTCATACATGTGTTGTCGTAGAAGTGTTCCATGACATTACCAAAATTATCATCACGGAAGTGTCCACTTCCATGATGATAAATCGCGCGTCACAGAAGTGCTTTCGTCAAGGGTGACCGACACGTGGCATCCACTGTAATGGAACGCCGTTAAGCTATCGGGTCCAGTTTTGGATCCGATAACCCGTTAACAGCCCCGACCAATGGGGATTTTCCACGTGTAAAATCATCATTGGCTGGAGGAAACACGTGTCGGCTCACCGTTGGGACAGATGTCATCCACTCATTGGACCCAAAGCGCCTATGATACGTCAACACGTGGCATAGCCCAACAGAGGCCCATATAGGTTAAAAAGGCCGGCTCAATCAAATGCCCGTAGTACTTACTCAGGTACTAGTGGGCCAGCCCAATAACGGCCTGCTTAATAAAGGCCCATTTACAGCCCGAAGCCAGATCTGGCCCATTAATTGTTCGCCGAATATTTGGGCCCATTTACGGCCGGAAGCCAGATCTGGCCCGTTAATTGTTCGCCGAATATTTGGGCCCAATTACAGCCCAGTGACTTTCGGCATGTTAGAGGCCCGATGTAGACATGGGCCCATTTCAGCCCGGTGTGACTTTCGGCCTGGGAATGGCCCGTGCTGCCCATGGGCCATATATGGTCCGACGGGACATCGGGCCCACTAACGGCCCGTGATAAAGGTGGCAATAGTTAAGCCCAACGTGACTTTGGGCCTGTTAAAGGCCTATCACATAATTCGGCCCGTTGATGTCTATACTAAGCTTTCGGCCTCTTAAAGGCCCATGATATCAGTGGGCCAACTAAGGCCCGAGATATGTTTCGGCCTGGTAACTGCCCGTGATATAACTGGGCCCAAAAAGGCCCGGTCTACATTTCAGCCTGCTGAAGGCCCGTCGACGACTAGTGAAAATCGAGGCCCAATATGCATTTCGGCCTGCTAAAGGCCCATGGTTTCATCTGGGCTGTAACAGGCCAGTACAATATTCAGCCTGTTAATGGCCCAACGCTACCTGGGCCAAACTAAGCGCTGGGTCCACAAAAGGCCCAAGTAAAATATAGGTCGGTGTAAGTTGTGGGCCTCGCGCAAAGTGTGAAGGCCCCAATGATTCGGGCCCAAGAAAGATGCAGGCCGGCCCAGTTGTGGCCCGCTAAACACCAGGCCCGTTAGAGGCGAATGTTTTGGCCCGGTCGACTACATCTGATTTTTTTCAGACAGCGAATGATGGCAGTAACTAGTAGGAATTAAGAACAAACCTACTCTATACAATAAAGAAATTACGGCATAGTAACTAAGAATAAACCTACACTATACAATAAAGGATTTATGGTATATTACATCCACTAGGCATTAAAGTTCGCCACCAGTGATCATAACGCGCAACGAAGAAGCAGATTACAAAAACTGGGCACCATTGCAGCGTAACAAAATAATACTGAACCGAGACCACTTCCAAGACAGTTCAAGAAAGGTTAGCCTTGCACGGGAGCTGCTGCGCAAGCTGTTGAGCAAGGCTGTGAGACCGGCCTAGCATGTCGGTCATAGCTTCCAGGTGTAGCTGTTTAGCGATGAGGTTCTCATTGGTGTTCTCCGCAATCTTTCTTAGAGATAGGACTTCAAGTCAAAGTTGAGTTGCAGAATGCCTTTCTGCTAGAACTTGGGACTAAAGAAGTCGAACTAATTCAGACAACGAATTCTGTGAGCTTGTCTGACTGCTAGTCCAAGTAACTTGAACACTGCATCAAGACAAGACTTTGGGGTTGTCTCGCTATCTTCAAGATGTTTTGCCTTCTTTGCTGCAATATATGTTGGGTTTGTCTCACAGCCTTCAGCAGACTTATGCATGCCATCAGGCATATCACCCTGAAACAAAGCAGAGAGATGACAGGTTTTGCACGTGTATAAACAAAGATGATAACTATGCTGTCAATTCCATCCAATTTCAAATTAGAAAATAAAGAGTAAGTTCAAAATATCAATAGCATAATTTGGCATTTTTCATAATGCGGGGAGCTTCACCACACTACTGGATTACCATGTCAACATAACAAGCATAGATGAAGGGCAAAGAAAATCATTGTATCTATTTTGATTAATGTGCATGGCATGCTGTTCATATCATCAGCCACATCAGTAAGATAAAATAGGAGATGACAAGGTGCAAACGTGGGCTGCTTCACCACACACTGGATTATAGATCCACAAAAACAAGCATACATATAGGGAGTATTGAGTAATGTGCATGGTATGAATAAGGAATTTGGTTTTACAAGTAAAACTTAGAACTTACGGTTCTTGCGAACATGCATTTTGGTAGAAACAGCAAACTAAACAGAAGTAAACGATAGGGAGTATGTGCAAATTAAACAACAGTTGAGGATAAAGGCTTTAGAAGGACTGACTTACATTAACAGTTAACACCGGCTTTATAATGCCCTTCTCCATGTCAAGGGAAGGATAACTCAAGAATTTCAGCATAGAATCTTCTTCATAAGCATTGCCTGTACTCTACATTTTGTAGAGAGTAATTATAGATATGATAATACTGGAAAGGATAGAAGATAATGAAGATAAGATGCAGATTGATGCTACATAATCAACTACCAATCCCTGGAAGTACAAGCATTACAAGACAAAATGTACTGACAAGAGCAATGGGCTACACTTCTGCACTGGCATTGTCTGTGTATTCTACTTTTTGGTAAGATTAAATATAGATCTTTTTTAGTAAATGGTGGGCGAGGGAGATAAGATGCAGAATGCTACACAATGAACCTATCCCTCTTCCCATAATACAAGAGTATTTTGAACACTGGTGTACTGTACAAAACGTTCTTATATTATGGGACGGAGGGAGTAGCTGTTAATGTAAGTACATTGATAGACGACGTTCAGTCCTTACAAGAGGACTGCAGAGCTAAACCTCTTCAAAAGCATTGGGTTGATTCTAAATTTATGTAAGAGTCCATACGGATCTTATAATGTCCACCAAATGGACGATAACGAGGCTAACATGTGCAGTGATGCTACATAATCAAACAACTATGAAAGTAAGTATGGTCATACAGGGCAAGAGGTACTCACAAGAGCAATGCAGTGTGCAGTATAGTTGCGAGATTCTGTGGTCCCTTGAGAATGAATGTTCTTCTGCTAATAGTTTTCGTACAAGTGAGACGCTAAGGCAAATGCAGAAATGTAGTTCAAATTGTGGTGTGATATCATAGATAGCACCTTACGCTGCAGCCGAGACCAATGTGTAACAAGATTATTCCAGTCACCGTCGGATAAATGTAGCACCGGAGACTTTACAAAATTTCGTTTAGAGGCTTGCCATCGAAGTGCGCTTGCCTCAGGTAGGAACGATACTTCATCAACGAGTGCTTGAAAAGCGCAACCAACCCTTGCTCGTCTTCACAATCCAGTTTGGTCCTCGCCTATTTAAAAGAATGAAATCTTGTGTCTTCTGTCAGCAGAAACATATGCAGTAATGACCATGAATAACATTAGTACATTACTTACGCGTAAATTGTGGAGGAAGACTGGAAATTGTTCTGTGTCTACGGTATAATCTTTCCATGAAGGAAAGATGCGCACAAAGTTCCTGACAACAATATAAGCTTTATCTTCTAAACTGGGAAGAGATGGAACAGGGGTCCTATTTGCTGCAATTGGGGCTCTCTCTGGTTCAAAAAGGGATTTGGCAACTGGATTTGGTGTACTCTTTGCTGGAATGGGGGTTTTGCGTCGTAGAGCTGGTGCTATGTCAATTGGCATAATCATAATGTTTGCTGCAGTTGGGGTCTGCTGAGTTGGGGCATCAGAAATGACTAGTGTAGTAGGGCTAGAGTCTGCTAGAGTTGGGGTGTTTTGTGGGTCAGGTGATATTGCAACTACACCTAATGGTCTATTTGATTTATCAGGTGCCACTACCTTTTCCAAATACTTTGTTTGTGCTCCTCCACGATCAACAATCACCCTCTTCCTTTTGAACGTCTGATACACAAGAACAGGATTTGAATGGATAAATATGGTATGATGACAGGTGGAATATGTACTGAAAATGGATAGGCAGGGCGTATTCACGTACATGATGTGTAAACTAAGCTAATGGTAGTTCAACAAAGTAGAAGCAATGCAAAGCATCAGTTGCAAGATATGTGCGACAAATATAACCTTGGAAAGTTAGAGCAAGCACCTTGATGGGTGAATAAGATAGGGCATCTTCCTCTGACTCCTCCACTAGGGAGCTACATTGACTTAGGTCTCCCTCTAGCTCAGAATCACTGTTAGGATCATATTCTGAGCATGAATCTGTAGGTGGAGAGCGTTTGCATTGCATTGCATCTAGACTTGATTTCAGTCCCTTAATGCCAAGTTTGACAGCCATGGCATTATTCTAATTTATTCTTTTCATGCGTGCAAGCTCATAATCATTATGATGCTGTTCAGAATCTGAGATTCATGAAAACATAAAAAGTAGTCAGATTATCTATGGAATGCATTGCGGATTCAAATCGAAGAGTGTCTCCCTATAAACCCCTGCATATGCAAAGTTCACCCCCCCCCCCAACTGTGCTGACCAGACCACACACAGAAATACAAACCCCTTATGTCTCTATAACAGGCAGACACACATTTCAAAACTGAAGTAGGAACATTAGAATCATATGAAATTCATATTTGAACAAATAAACTAAGGAATTATGAGTGGCATAATGTTTAGCTTCAAGGGCGGAGTGTTGGTAGTGCGACACAAAGCAAGTAGGCAGATTGTATTCCATGTAAAAGATCGAAGCCTATGTAAAAGCTGGAAATGACACTTTCTTTCTATACAATGCAATGTTCGTTGCCCACACATGATGGAAGAGATCACATAGAGAAATACTATTCACTCATGTCTACGGTTGCAGTATTTAGAAACAGGGTGGTCCACCCTAAAATAATATTGACAACAAATATGACAAGGCAAGCATAGATGTAGTGAATCAATCATTTACTTGTGAGCTTACTAGGACAAGTATGCAGAATCGTAACTGCAATAAGAGACCGTCCTAAATCTGAATCAAGGAGTTTGTCTAGCACTTATTGTTTGCAACTAATCGACGTGAATAATTGGATATTATACCGAATGGGTAAGAAAGACAAGTAAAATTGTCAACAAACCTAGCTTGCAGTAGTAATCTGGTTCAATGTCACTACGACCAACAATCCAAAATGACTAGTGTCTGTTCCTAGGGCCGGAATTTTGAAAACCCTGTGAACTTTACAGGTAATAAAGATTACCGAAATACATCTGAACCAATAAGTGTAGGTAGCACTGAGCACACAACAAACCCTAATGACAGTCCTGCCTAATGAGTAATGAATCAATTACAAAATGGGTGATGAGGAGTGGCTGCTGAGTGTTGAGGCCTTATCTCAGGATAAATCGGGTTGGCTTAGTGGGTGTTGCACGCCTGAGCCCTGAACGGACTGGGAAGGTAGGCACGGCGGCGCGCCCGGGCAGCGGTGACGCTGTTGGGCGAGCGGCTCCTGACCTCCTGTTAGTCCGGCGTCTCCTCCTAGAGTCATGCCGTCCGGGGACGGCAAGTCGCCGGCGAGGCAGGCGGCTGGGGGCGAGTAGAGATCGGAAGCGCGCAGCAGAACAGAGGGGAATCGGGGCCTGGGACGACCCAAAATCCCAGGGTGGGCCGGCCCACCGTGGGCGCCCTGTAGAGATACACACCCGAGTGGCGAACATGCATTTTCGAAACTAATTTAGGAACATTTAGCTGACCAATTAAACGAATCTGTTTTAATGATATCAGATTCGTATTTGAACAACTAAGCTTGTTTAGCTTGATGGGTCGAGCAGTGCTATTATGACACGAAGCACGTATTCTGATCGTATAGTGATCATAAAAGGGGGAAACTGGAGAGATGATATTTAGTAGCCATTGTTTGCTTCGAACTAAGAACTAAATTCTAAGAGTTGAAAAGAAAGTAGAGTAACCAAGTTAAGATCTATTTTCTGGTTGAGATCAAAAAGTTGAGGAGATATGAAGTACCACCTCTCTTGCGGCGCCATGTAGGCATCAGGGGTGCGATGGCTGTCGGTGGCGTTGAAGCAGATCTGCGACGGTAGACGGGTGCATCAAGGGATAAGTCCCGTTGCGGTGGAAGAGAAGGTCGTGTGAGCGGCCCCGGCAAAGAGGACGACGGCGCCGATGAAGCGAGAGGACGTGATGCAAGGCTCTTGGTCCGTCGCCGTGGATGAGAAACGTCCATCTCTAGCAGTGGACGACTCGGTCTTGGTAGGCGCTCCGGCATGGTGGAGGATGGTGGCGATGGATGTGGTGGAGGACAGCGGCGATGGATGTGGTGGAGGACGGCGGCGATGGATGGGGTGGCAGACCGAGGCTGGTGTGGGGATGGTGTTCTAGCGCGGACGGTGTATGAATGGGAAAATGGAGGGAGAGGTACGGGGAACCATGTTTTTGGGACGCGCCTGTCTGAAATATGGGAAAGTTACGAACTTAGCCCCCGTTTAAAATTTGGACATCTCGTCGGTTGGGGATATGACGGTAATCTCGCATCTCGCCAATATTTGCCCAGAGCGATTTTGGGCGAGGAGAGGGTGGTTGGCGCCCATGGTTGGCGCCCACGGTGCATGAACGAGGCTGATAGGTAGGGCGGTTGTGTCACGTCTGAGTGAAGTTACAAACCTGCCCCTATTGAAAATATTTGCCTACATCGATTTCGGCCGAGTCGAGTTTGTTTTGCAGCCCACCGTGTATGAATGGGGAAATGGAGGGAGAAACAGAGGTCTTTCGGACGAGCTTGAATCAAATGTGTTTTGCCGCCCATGTTTGGCGCCTACCGTGTCGGAATGGGCTCAGAGGCGGTCGTGTCACGTCTAATTGAAGTTACTATCCTACCCCTATTTAGAGCAGTGGAAATCGGGCCGATGGATTGTGCGTGTAATGGGTAGACAGTAATTTCCATCTCCCAAACACTTGGCTTCGGGCAGCCAGCGTGGGAGTGGACATTTTGCCGCTTCTTTCGAATTTTGGGACAATAAGCATCCATGTTTACCCTGGCAACTAAATTCGAATCCATTTTGTATTCCTAAACGAATCTTTATAAATCATTCTATGTGTTTTTATATATTTTCAAAAGGACAACAAAGATGTATTCCACTGTCATATATGAATATGGTTTACAAATGCCGATACTCAAATTCAGAAGCTAGAATCCAGTTTAAGGTGAATTTGAATATTTGGAACACTTCATGTCCAACTCAAATGTCACACGCAGCATAATGTGTAGTCCCATTTAGATATGTACACAAGCGATGTATCAAGATTCAAATACCAAGTGAATTAACCAAGAATGTACAGAACTAACAGACATATAAACACTTATAGAGTATATGGATCAATAATATCAACTAACATACATAAGCCAGGCCGCTGTACTTTTCTTTGCTACAACAGCATCCTTTTTTTAGCCAAGCTACTACAGCATCTTGGCCCTTTCTGATGCGTGCCACTTATGGTCCATCTATACTACTATTATTGTTGAATGCACATTCAGCCCGATTGGCATATTTGTAGGTTTGGCACAGCAATCAAAATGAAATGTCTCCGAGTCTTATCAATTAATACAGACTTGTGCTCAAATAAAATTACAAACCAAAAAACAAAAAACAATTATTACATTATCTCTAAAACAAATGGTTTGATTTATTACATGAACAAACAACACAAAGGTTATTCAACGATGGAAAGAACATTTCACCTATGATTTACCAAGTGGGAATTTAATTTCCTTTTTTCCTTCAGGACCTTAACAATGTGGTCAGTCTAGGCTTGCTTCGTTTTGAAATCCACCAAATATTTAATGGTTGTCTTGAGTGCTGCTACTGATTGTGTTGTTTGCTTCCTCAACATGTCAACTTCATCTCTAAGTGCAGAAGCAGAATCTCTTTCTACCACTAGTTTAGCCTCTAGAGCATCAGCAGTTGGCAATTCATAATGCACGATTGGGCCGGTGCCACTGCTGTGGGATGATACAACGTCCATGGGGACCTCGCTCTTTGATCTTGGGCTAACCTGTTTTGCCATTAAAGTTCTGATTGGATTCAGAAAAGTTGAAGTTAGCAAAACATCTCAACTAGGAGTTATAACAGCAAACCAGTTAAACAAACAAGGAATTAAAGAGTTTCAATTCGATGCTGAAAAGTAGTTATTAACATCATTGTAACCCATTGTTGCAGCAGCAAAGCAGTTAAACAAACAAGTAGCTATTTAAGTTCAGGCAAACAGGTCATTCTTAACAGTAAGTATCAAACACATAGATAGGCGCAGTCTATAATAGGATTAACAGGCTGTGGCATTATGTAATCAGTAGCAAACTAAATTAAGCCAAGCAACATAATTGAACAATTTTGCAATAAGTGGCTAACTAAAATTCTGAGAAGCAGGTAACTGAACTTACGCGAGTTCTTTGTGCAGGCACACTGCAACTTCTTTTTCATTTACAAGGTTGTACGAAGGAGTCCATGGCATCAATTGCTTGGATACGCAGTCCCAATACTTCTTTCTTCCCACACTGCATTGGTAAGTCAAATGGTTAATCTGGTAAGATGGTGCGTCCTTGATATGTTATATGAGGACGTGTAGTCAGACTAGTTGTAGCCACACACATCACACTGGCTTTTACTGTATATTTCATGCGATTACTTTTGGCATATCGAGATCTAAGCAATCTACAATAGGATGAAAAGACTGGCATCCTTCACATTATTGGCGAACTCAGTTCATAGAAACAAGCAATTCAACCATTCTGTGGGTAAATCAAAAGCGCCACTAGAATATTTTTCACTACCCCTATCATACACGCAAAAAGGGGCGACGCCACCATAGGGGCTGGTATGGGCGGCCGCCTCGGGTGGCTCGAAAGTGTGCACCTAGTTTGAGTCGTCCAGGTTGGCCCAGGCTAGTTTTGTTCGTCCCAACGCATGAGCGGGCAATGTAAAAAATGAAGAAAAATGTTTCAATTTGGATAGGCCAATAACATAAGTGCAAGGCAGGCCCTATAGCAGGCTCGCGGCCCAAACGAGCGCCTCCCATATCGATCGACAGCAGGAAAAATCCCAATTCATCCGCTCCAACCTCCAGCCTGGTTCGCTCCTAACCTAGCCGCCGCTGGACAGACCGACACAGCACTTCCTCGCACCCTCGTTGGAGGGCGGTCGCCGGGCTTCAAGCGAACGGAAGACAAGAAGATGAAGACCCAACCCTGGGTGTAGCCTGCGTGGGAGGCAGCGGCGGCAGCACGGGCATGGCATCGAGCTTGCGCAAACAGACAGTCGCAGCTTGCAAGAGTAGCATGCGCAACGAGCAGGTACATCACATCCCTGATTATATCTAATTCAACTCTTCAATTTCTGGCCAATAGTTAAACCTAACGGTGTTGTAAAACTGCTTGTATGTAGGGAATCTATGAGAAAATGAAACCAATTTCTACTTATTTTATAACTCCCCCAATCAATACTAAACTGACTGAATCTGATGTATCTAATCAAGTTTCCGGTGCAAACATCCAAGCTCATGTTGTTCTTGAGCCTGAAGTGTCTAATGAACAGACTACTAATGAAGGATTTGATGCAAACATTTTACATGCTCCTGGTGATGAACATATAGTGTCTAATGAGGCATCTAATGCAAGCATTTTGCAAGCTCCCGTTGAAGGATTTAGTGTCTAATGATGATCTGCTATGTTGAGAGAGACATAGAGATTTGCAGGCATTGATGACAAGCAAATTATAGTGCATTTTCATGGCTTGAGGAAACGTCGAGGCCATCTACCAGAAAGTCCCCGTCTCATGACAACGTAGCATAAATACTTTTCTAATCTGTTGTTTGAAACTATTGGCATACTTGTGCAGGATAGATATATTGATATGCAATTTGCGCACTGGTTATAGGTGCAATTACACTTCGATATTTTCAGCCAGAGAACGAATAATTCAAGTAGGTACAGACCATGTTTGTAGTCCTTGTACACCATGTTGCATTTTGTGTTTTTTGGTGCTTGCATCATTTAGTGTTTATAATCTGAACTACTTTGGATCATTAGCTGGTTTTCAAAGTGCATGTAGCTTCACATTTCTCAAGTTATGTTGATTTCCGGAGTGCAAGTGCCTTCGTATTTTTTAAGTTAAATGTTCGCCCCTGGTAACTTGAATTCGTGGATCCGCCACTGCACACAAATCATACACGAATGCCAGTACGAATTAAATGAAATGCAGGGACTTACGCTAGCTCGTTGTACAGGCTCACTGCAGCTCTGCTTGCGCTTGGGATGTTCCATGTACAAGTCCATGTTACCACTTGCTTGGATGTGCAGGCCTTGTGCTCCTTGCATCCCCCTCTGCATTTTTGACACGGCGAATGGCTGATCAAATAAGAGGAATCGGCCTTGTTGTTGTACCGGAGGACAGATACTTACAAGGTTATACGGGTGTGTAGGATGTGTACCAGATCCCGTAGCGCCGTCATGCTTCGCTAAAAAATGGATTTCCTTGTTTCAGATGATATCTCTAGAAGAAATAAGAGTTAAAGTCAGAGTTGGATAGGCGTGTAAGCTAAGAGAGCCGTGAAAGGATATCCAAACATCATCGGAACAGTGCACAAGGGAGTGATGTGTGGATACCTAGTTCGGGCCGGCGTTTGGGCATGCTCGCCTAGCTAGAGTGCGGGTCACTTCAGAGCCGTTGAGGGTGATGCGCTGGCGTTGGCTGGCCGCGCACAGATGCAGATCTTGAGTGGCAGCGGAGCGCTACGATGCGGTGGACAAGACCGTTGGTGAAGCCCCAGCGGCCTCGGGGGGCGGAGGCGCGACGATGTGCTCGGTGAAGTAGCCCCGATGAGCTGGGAGACGGCGTCGGTGAAGCGCACCTGATGCGGTGGAAGTCGGTGTCTGTGAGGCACGTCGGTTGCGGCGGCCGACGTTGTCGGTGGACCACCCGGTGCGGTGGACGAGGGCGTAGATGAGGTAGCTCCGGTGCGGTGGTGAAGCGCGACCGTCGTCTTCGTCGTCGTCGTCCGGCATAGAGGTGGGGAAAGAGACGAGACGAGGGGCGATTCGAACTTTGCTTGGGTTGGCGGAGAATTAGGGATTTGACCAATCTGGGCGCGGAAGGGGACGGTGGAGAAGGGAGATTTTGCAGGGCCGGAATTGGGGCCGCCAGATATTTCAATCCGAAACGTGGAAGCACGCACTTATTTTGTCGTCGTCCTTTTTTGGGGGGGAGGGGGTGGGTGGCTGGGTGCTAAGCGTCCGTCCGACACACGCGACCACCACGACACGACCCTGGTCTGCCTGGTCCGCCTACATTTGAGAATGCAAACGAATCTTCTTTCATTTGCAAACGAATCTGTATGTATTACCATGCCCGTGTTTTCCTTGCAATAATTAGTCATTTGAAACGAGATACTATAAATTAATTAATGAGGAGTTATTTAAAAAAATCAAAACGGTATCCACGCTAACGTGGATTAGAGTGTGTGCCACATAATTAGTTATTCGAATTAGAGTGTGTATCACATAGCGATCTCCAATTCTAACGTGGATTTCGCATTTCACTGTATCCACGCTACTTTTTTAATACAAATTCATATGTATATGATGAACACCATGGTAGTGAGAAAACTTTTGGATGGATTCAAACATATGACCTACAAAATAGCACAACAAATCGAGTCAATGTCAACTTTTCGAAACCTAGTATGGCACGAATTCGAAATAATTACACATATGCATGGTCCTCAGTTCAAATCTTACAATGTACACCGAAGTGAAACATCGATATTAAGTCTCGTACTATCTACATTCAAATGTTGTTTTTAGCCCCCCCCCCCCCCCCCCCCCCCCGCGCGCACACACGCTACATACTTCCTGTATCGGTCAATCTTCCTCTCCTAACCACCTTAGGAAGCTGTCGGTTTCCAACAGACATCCATTCTTTCTCTCCATGTTTCGATCTCAACTCTCTCAACTACACAACCCCCTTTTTCCACTCTGTTACGAAATGTATTTACCTCACACACCCGCCATTGCACCCCATGCCGAGCTCTCTCTCTCTCTCTCCCTCTCCCTCTCACCCTCTCGCGCTAAATACATGCATTGCCTATCTAGCCCCCCAACCTCTCGTGCGCACGCACGCACGTTGTCTATCTAGGTCACTCCCTCGAGACTGTCTCACTCTTTCTTCCGCACGGCGGGCCACACTCGCTCAATCTCGCTCTCTTTATCTAAGTCTCATTTAACCTCGTTTTCTTTCACACACAAATGATATATCTCCCTGTTCGGGCCTCGATCGACACACTCTATACTCTCTCACACAGATTGTCTATCTAGGTCAGTCCATCAAAGCCGCCCCCACTCTTTCGACCTCATGGCGGGCCACGCTCGCTCTCTCTGTCTCCCTGTCTCTCTCTCTTTGTATGTCTCGATTGACCTCGCTCTTTCTCGGACAAAAACGATATATCACCATGTTTGAGCCCAATTCGACTTATTCACATTGTATACTCTCTCACACACATTGTCTATCTAGGTCACTCTCTCCAACCCGTCTCACTCTTTCGATCGCACGACGACCCTATGTGATCGATTGACCTTGCTTCCTCCCACACACAAAATATATCTACACGTCTGTGACTGGATCATCTCTCAAGCTCTATCTTACAGCCCTCACCCTTGCCAAAAGCTCAATCGGACAATATCTCTCCAGAGCATATATATTTGTTCAATGAATGTCAGACCACACTCACTTTGTCTCTCTATCTATATGTCTCTCGATTGACCTCGCTTTCTCACGCCGTATCTTCCACACATTGAAGCTACCTCTCCATCCCTCGCAAAGCCGGAGCTATTTACATTGCGAGGGGCACTCCAACCTTGGATTAATTTGTGTAGGCATTTATCCCGGTCGGTTTAGATAATATTTTCGTAGCATTCGGCCCACAACTACTCGAAACACCGTTGCAACCCCCACAACTCCCCTAGTTGATTTCCCTCTGGCTCGGTCATCGCTCTCTCGCACGTCCTTTCTCGCCTTCAACGTCGCACCATGGTATTATTGCAAAAAAACTCTGTTGTTCTCTTTAATTATTATAAATAAGCTACAAAACTACACACCAATAGTCCACTTGGAATGGAATAAATTTCGACCCACAAATTAAAGTGCTACAAACCACACACCGAGGGGCCCACATGTCATGAAACAAATTTGGACCCACATACAAATTAAAAAATAAAGGACAGGATCGAACATGCGACCAGGGCCTTCAAGCCGCACGTCAATAGGCAACATACGTAGAACAGCAATGTTTGTTGTACCTCCTTTTGTTCACATAATGTTTTTATATTACCACAGCCTATTTAATTGATAACATGTAATATTATTTCTAGTACTATTCGTCTTCACTTACTGGTGGGTTCCATGTGTGCTCTCTCTCTCCTCCCCTTCTGCGTTTAGACGCACGGGCAAACACGAAGAACTCGCGGGCGATGTTGCCGTTGACCATATCTGGACGCGTTCACAAGTTACGGCACCAGTTTCACGTGCTAGCAGCACTAGTCAGTCTGTACGTGCAATGCACGTTAATTTGGAAGTATATTAAGTGCATGAAGATATTAAGTAGGATATTATTTGCGTGTTATTATGTGATTAGCACTATTTTTGGCATGAAATTAACTGCACGCTAAATGTGTTGAGCGCTCGACATTGAAGCAGTCTAGGTCGTTGGATGACAAGGAATACATGTGGCTTGATGACGTTTTATATTTAATTTGATACGGCTCTAGCAGAACATTCAATCAATCAAACCATAGGTTTCGTTCAGTCTGACTCCGACTTTAAATTATACGACGATCGATCTAAAATAAACGGAAATGATAAATGTTCGGATTTAAGCATGGCAATCCGAACGTTTTTCATGGCAAATCTAGATTACGCGGCGGCGGCAGGGACGTCTTGCGGTGCGAAGTGGCTCCTCTGCCGTGTTGTGTGTGTCGTCGGGCCACTGACCGACGGCGACGGCGGCGCCTTGCGCCGTTGTTGGCGTACTCATGGACGTTGGCCTAGCTTCAAGGAAGGCCAAAATGTTCTGGACTTTGGAGCGAGTCAACTAGCGGGAGGAGGCGACTGGCGTTGGTGCAAGGAAGCGGTCGACAACGGCCATCCATGCCGCTAAGGGGGGCACTGGCACCCGCGCGGGGACAGGCGATGTCAACGGCGCGGCGGAGACATTCGTGTGCACGGGCACCGGCACGGGCGCGCACGTCAGTGCACGCGCAGGCACATGCGCTGGCAGGTGCACGGGCACCGGCACGGGTGTGCACGTCAGTGCACGCGCAGGAGCATGCGCTGGCAGGTGCACGGGCGTGTGAAAGTCAGCGGGGACCTCGTGGAACCCCGTGGCATCAAGCTCGGCGACAATGTGCGGCTCCCAGCCCATCAATGCCACGGGGATGGGCGCTGGCGCAGTCGGGGCGACGGGAGCCGGAACGGGAGCGGGGACAGGCGCGGCATCTTCCCGCAAGGCCAGTTCAAGCTCGTCCCAAAGCGCCTTATGTTCTTGAGACTCCGGCTGGGTGTCTTCCTTACGAAACTGGAAGACTAAGGGCAGACCATCGTGATGCGGCATGGCGTACGTTTAGGTCAGGCTGGTTGGAGGTAGACGACAGGAGAATCAGAGAGGAAGAGAGAAGATTGTAGCGATACCGGGTAGTGCGGGGTTGATTTTAAACTGCGGCGCGAGCGACATTAAAAGTGGGAGTTGGGACGAAGGTGGGCGGCGGAGCCTGGTCAAAGGGATCGCCTCCCGGTGAGCCTGCACAGCGGTCTGCTCGCATGCCTCCCTGTCAGCCGGCGCAGCGGTCTGCTCGCACACCTCCCGTCGACTCACACGCTTGCTCGGACGGCACCTGCCGATGAGAAGCGGGACTCGTGGCGGCACGTAAACGCCCACGGTTTCAATAGTGAAAGCGTCCGCCTTAACGTGACAGGTCTTTGTTCCAAAATACCTTGGCTCTTCATTTGTGCAACTTGTCATAAGCAGCTTGTCTCAAATTGAAGAAGAAAATTATGAAGTAATATTTGTGCCATATCACGTGACCATGCTCAGTTTCAAGAATTTATGGTCACTTTTGGATTTTCTGAAATTTAAGATCCATGATTCGAAACAATATCATAACCTGCATCATGCAATAAATTTTCAAGCCATACATCTGTCCTGTTGTATTTCTTAAGAAAGGATTTGGTCAAACATTTTGCTTAGTTAGACTTCAGACAAGTTATATACGCAGAGCAAAAGGATAATCCCTCCATACCAGTGCATTGCCTCATATATTAACTCAAGTACTAGGCACGAACAAACGGGCTCAATTCTGTGCTCATCCTGGTGTAGTAGTAGTAGTACTAGGCAATGCAGTTGACGGGTGACCTTGGCGAGCGGCGACCGAGGGAATGGAACCGTGCTTGGCACGGTAGGTAAAGTTGTCTAGTTACTAAAGCATCCCTTTGTTGTTCATCGGTAGTCATTATGGACCGAGGACATGAGGGGAATTTCCTAGGGCTGGAATTCTGGCCGCCAGATATTTCGACTCGAAACGCGGAGGCTCGACTGGTTGGGGTTGCCTAATGTGCGTACCACGCACGCCACCAGAAGGACACGAGCCCGGTTTTTTATTTTTTATTTTTTTAGGATCAACACGAGCCAAGGTCTGGCTGGTACGCCGTTGGGTACTACCATTCGAGAATACGAAAGGAACCTTTTAAATTGCTGAACGAATCTATGTGTATTACAATGCCCGTATTTTCCTTGCAAATACTAATCTAAACGTGGTAATTGATTTATGACGAGTTGTTGAATTAGTGTGAGTTTGTGATATAGTGATCTCAACGTGGATTTCAGATTTCATGGTATCCCTAGTAAGTTTTTCAATGCAAATTCAAATTTAAAAGATGAACAATATGGAGGTGAGAAAACTTTGTATGTATCAAGCATATGACCACACACACACACACACACAGAGACACCCACACACGAACACAACAACAATCCAATAAGTATAGTGCATCTATTTTTCCAAACCATGCACGTATGACACGAATTCAAAATTACTCCTTCTGTTCCTAAATATTAGTCTTTTAGAGATTTCAACAAGCGACTACATACGGAGCAAAATGAGTGAATCTACACTCTAAAATATGTCTATATACATCCGTATGTGCCAGTCCACTTGAAATCTCTAAAAAGACTAATATTTTGGAATGAAGGGAGTAAAATGTAAGACATGCATGGTCCTCAATTCAATATTTAAAACGAACATGAAACTGAAACATGAATATTAAGTCTAGTACTACAGTACATGCAAATGTTGTGTTTAATTAGGCGGAGCTATGATTGTCGGGGGTCACCCCCTCGACCTTAGATAAAATTGTGAAGCTCTGTTTAGGGTTGTTTAGATTATATTTGTCCCCACTCTCCCAACCACCGATTGGTTATGCACCCCCCACCCCTCCTCCCCGGGAGAATATCATGTGCCCCCATACCTTAGATGCTATATGCCGATACGAGTTGCTTGGAGCTTGTAGATCTAAGATATAGCAGCTCACATGATGTCTTAATATTTTTACAGGAAACCTTGATGAGTTTGAGAATTGCACACAATTTGTACAAAAACTACTCAGATGCCCTTGGATCCCATATCCAACGACCTCGAAGCTTGTATCACCGTAGCATCTAAGATGAAGGAGGACATCATATTCTCCTGTATGTAAGAATATCATGTGCTACCACACCTTAGATGCTTTGGTGATACAAGCTCTTCGGAGCCGTGTGGTTTGTGACCCAACACCTCCTCGGTGGTTCGAATGGTTTTTTGCAGAAAATCCCCCAAAGAGTTCGGCCACTGCTTACAAGCACAAAGACTACTCAGATGCCATTGGATCTCAGATCAAACGACCTCGAAGCTCGTATCACCGTAGCATCCAAGCTGCGAGAGCACCTTATGTTTTCTCGCACGGGAGAATATGAGGTGCTCCCACACTGTAGATTCTATGGTGATACGAGTTCACGGAGATCTAACGGCCCACAGTAGGAGGTTTGAATGTTTTTGCAATATACGGCTGAGAGAGTTTGGGAATTGCGCAGAAAGTACAAGTACTACGCATGTGCCATCTGATCACTGATTATATGACCTAGATGCTCATATCACCGTAGCGGGTAATTAAGCTACGGGGAGCACCTAATATGAGCAACGGGGAGCCGTTGGATCCAAGATGCAGCGGCACACACGAGGCCTGAATGTTTTATTTGCAAAAAAACCTTTGGAGAGTTTGGAAATTGCGCATAATTACAAAGACTACTCCCAAGCCATTGGATCTCACTTCCAACGGTGTAAAAACTCGTATCACCATAGCATCTAAGCTGCGGGGTGGATGTGATATTCTATGCCGCTGTCATTTTTGTTCATAAACTTGCAAAATACGTGTAACTTGTGACGTTACTTGTCTAACCGCGCAAAGTGTTTGTTCAAAAAAACCATCCTACACTGAAATATCGGAACAACACACGGGGGTCCCACTTGTCATTAATCAAATTTGGACCTAAAACTAACAAATCTGAAAGACGAGATTCGAACTAGCAACCTGGACTACAAAGCGTAAGTCGATAGCCTGAAACAACAACGGTTGTTGGCTTTGTCCCATAACTTGATTTTATACAGTATTACGTTGAGTAGAGTAGAGGGAGTGCCTCGTCAACACGTGCATGACCGTTGACTCACTTACTGGTGGGTCCCAGGTCTGCGATCTCTCTCTTCTCTCCATCGTCTAACCTTTGCATGGGCACACACGAAGAGTGGAGCTAGCTTGCCATGGTGTTATTACAACTAAAAAAAGCTTGGAAAATAGAAGAATCGCCTAGAACAAGAGACGTTGTGGCTGGTCGAGACGGAGCTAACCACACCTATCCTCCATGCCATGTTAACATGATGAAGCTGTGTGGCTAGTTGTGACTGGCTGGGTCCCGAGGTCGAACCATAGGTACTACGTCTGATACAGTAAATTTTTACACGCACATTTTTCCTCCGTGCCGAGACATGGCACACCCTACCGCGTGGTTTCGGGGTCCTCCCGGGTGGTGCACGCATATATTCTTCCTGACGTGGGACGCCCTACCGCGCATTTTCGCCGAAGCAAGTAAATAAGTCATCAAATCACGACAGACCACTTTTCCCGCTGAGTACATCAGTGAAGCACGGTGGCTAGCTAGTTGGGCTAGTTCGACCGATTAGCTAGGCCGCTGCCACATTTGTTTTTTCACCCCTTTTTTATCTACTTGTCGGCGGGTAAATTTAAATATACACCGCGGCGTTGCTCTAGTGTTTGAGTGCAGCAGCATTTTTTATTTTTTGATTGACGGGAGCAGGCGCGGCAGGATTTTTAATTTTTTGATTGACGGGAGCAGGCGCGGCAGCAATTAGTCACGATGACTCCGCCTGTAAAACCCACTGCTCCCTGATGTGAGAAGTCATCGACTGGTGTTTTACCATGGTGAAAACCAAAAGATTCCCTGCTCCTCGGCTGGCTCCCTCCGCCTTCCCATAGATTGCATTGCCTTTCAGCCGTTTCGCCCCTGCATCACCAACGTCGCGCGCCTCGAGAAGCAGAGGGACTTCGATGGTGTTTAGGCGCCCTCTGCATGGGCATGTCCATGTCTCGGCGCAACATGACCGTTTGATCAAACTCAGACGGTGCAGATCAGTCACTGTAGCACAAAGCGTGTGGGTGTGTTTGGTTGCATTCTCATCTCAATATAGTTGGTTCCTCTTTGTGTATTTGTGTTAACCTACTAGTGTGGACTCATGCACCCTTCATGCACTCTGCCAAACACCCAAAAGTGGGTCGAGAAGGGAACTTTTGCTCCCATCCCATGCACCCTTCATACACCCTACCTAACACTATTTGTGCTTCATATGATTCATGTTTCGTGGAGTACTGTAGCACCGTACTCTCCGTGCGCTGTAGACCTAGTTCTGTTAACATTGATCTCACCATTCATTCTCGACCGGACAGTCGAGAAAGCGGTACTATGTTACTACATTACTGTTCATATAGTTGACATGCGCACAACATCATTTGTTGTCGTCATATCTTACTACACTAGCAACAAGATTATGTAGTACTGACGTATGAACCACTGCACATGCCTAGTAGGAGTAGTAGGAGCACTGGTATGTTCAAGTGGCTGCCGTGTTTCGCACTCCTCTGTCGTAAGAGTGGAAATGCTTGCTGTAATCATTTTTTTCTTCAGAAAAACAGTGGACACGCTCTACCGTGTGGATCCTCCTCCAGCCATGCACTAAATTACTCACTTTCGCCGACATGTGGGATAGCCAGCATCGGGGTCCACCAGCCATGCACTAAATTACTATGTAGTAGAGTGACGGTAGACTACCCCAATCGAAGCGCCGCAGTAATGCCCAATGAGCCGTCAAATCACAAAAACCCCTCCTTTCCAGCAGTAAGTTGGACGGACGAAGCAACCATCATTTCACTCTTCTCTCTCAGCTTCCTCTCTACCCAACTCGCTTCTCCCTCATCTTGTTCCTCATTTCTTCAAGAAAACCCCGACCCGCTTCTGCCATTGTTCTTCTCTCGCAAAGAAGGAAAGGTGAGCGCATCAATGGTGTTGATTCTGGCCAAGGCCCGGTCTTGCAACCCCGAGACTGATCCTATAACTCCCTCTCTTTTATTCTTTTGGGTTTGTGATTATGGTTTCTTTTCTTTTATTTCTATTTGACAGCTTCTTGATGGACGCTGGAGCACCGGCCGAAGTGATGTCTATGGCTCTGGCCAAAACCGCCGAGGCTCATGGTACGAAGAGGCGCAAGCACCCCGCCGAGACTACCGCAGACAAGCTCAAAGCCATCGCCCTGTCCAAGCCCCCCTCTCCGGGATCCCTCATTAAGCAAGTCCAGGTAATATCTCTTCTTGACGATCTTTTTCTCGATCTTGATCGTGTTTTTTATCTAACACGCAGTACTAGTACTAGTATTACAACTTTGTGGGTGATCTTACATGTGATTTTTGTGTGCCAAATGATGGTTCTATATTCCTATTTTGACCATGACATGCGAGAGGTTGACACTGATTTATTATAGATTACTTTCAACTACTCCCTTTGTCCCAAATTTCTTGTCTTCGATTTGTCTAGATACGGATGTATCTAATACTAAAATGTGACTTGATACATCCGTATCTAGACAAATCTAAGACAAGAATTTTGGGACGGAGGGAGTACTTTATGAACATCAATGCTACCTTTGAAGAGGGTATATTTGCCTCAGTAACTTGTGTTATGGATATTGCAAGTAATCCCTCTGCTCTCATGCCTTTGAAGACGTGTTCTAGTGTCTTTGTTCACTCATTTCTGTGCATATATGTAGTCATATATGGAGTATAATATCGAAAATCATCTTATATTTCTGAACGGAGGTAGTAATAAAATATGGTTTCTGTTTGAATTAGAACCAGGTCCGCGGTGGAGATGAAGTTCTCAAAGTCATGCCGTGTGAACCGGAAGACCGGAGGATGAGTTCTACTGCTAAACTATCCAGCTGAAGTGTCCTTGTCGCCACGTGTCCTGAACTAGTGTTTTCCTGTAGCATTGTTGTCAGGCATGTTCTCGAGGCTGTACTTGACCACAACAATTTCATGGATGTGCCTTCGATTACGAAGGGTGTGGTTCTTGTAAAGCTTCCCAACAAATCTGATGCGGCCTGTCTTCATGAGATCATGTTTATGAGTGGAAAGACCACTCTGTTAGGTTCTCCAAGGTTGACGAGATGGTGATGGTGCATGTAGACATCTCTCACGAAGTCCATGGCCTAGTCAGTTATGCGGGGTTCATCCCGTAGGTCGGTGGCAAGAAATAGTCTGCCGAGTTTAATTAGTGCAACTTTGCTTGTCTGTAGTAAGTACTATTGTTCAGTACTTGATTTGTGTCTGTGAACCCTGTATTGTTTATTAGTACTGCCGCTTTTGGTGTGTGGTCAGTCCTGAGAACGGTCTATGTTAATGTCTGTTCACTCAATTCAGTATGTATATTTTGAAGTATCCAGATCATCTTTTTTGTGAGGACGGTTTATCAATTATGGTTACACTCCAATATCTGTATGCATTGCAGGGTTTATCGCACCCACCGGGATTTCCAGTCCCATGGATGTTCGGTCCATACGATTTGTCATGACCTTTGGACTGTCCTACTTGTGGGAGTAGGCGGGGCCCCTGCATGCCACCCGTAGTTGGACGATCAATCTTCTGTTTAGTACTTCAACACAGTGATTTCCTGGTAAGGATTGACTCGTGTCACATCAAGTAAATCTTATTGATTTACTGTCTAAATCTTATTGATTTAATATCATGTTTTCTTTCTTTTCCTGCAATTTTACGATGCAGGTTTTGCCATGTGACATTCATCACAGAATAAACCGTTTGGTTTGCTCTACGATGGCTATTTTTGCAGGTTTCACTTCTTATGTCGTGTCAGTAATGAAGGCACTGTCCATCACTTATATTACTGGAAAAAAATTGGATCAGTCTGTTGTTTGAGTACAAGCTGAATCCCTATGATGAACTGAAGTTTGGTTTAACAAAAACGCCACAATTAGTCCTTCTCGCGTTTAAAAGAAATGAAGAAAAAACTGGATCACGGTCACGAAGCCTAGTCAAGTTAGAAGGCTGATCATAGCAGACCAGACACGATCGCCGCTATCTCGCACATCGGTACCACCTTCAGCAACAGATCGAGCACCGGCAGTTGCTCTAGCACTGATAGTAGCAGCTGCTCAGTCTGATCCAGCTGAGGATTGGGCACCGACCGTGTCAGCGGATCAGGCTGATCTACCAGAGGATCGGGCATCGACACCGGCACCTGCTCCGACACCGGCACCAGCTCTACAAGGAGCACCATCTCCGGCAGCAGCGGCGGCTTCGGCACCTGCACCAACACTTGCACTTGCATCTGCTCCGGCCCGTGCAGCGGCAACCGAACGAGCAGTTGCACCGGCAACAGACTGGGTTGCAGTTTGCACTTCATATACCAAAGTCCTTACAAAAACCGACATGTCCACCTTCTTGGTAAGCATTGGCCGCCCAAGTATTTCGTTCTTTTTTATTTCCATGTTGTTTCGCATGATTCACTGTGTTGATCTAACTGTTTGGGTATGTCTTCTTGTTTGCAAACAGAGAATTCCTAGAGCAGCGAGGGAGTCGTTCAACAATCCGGGCGACATCGGCCAAGTTTCTCTTACCATGCGCAGCCTTGGTGTGAATGAACCTGCTCAATATACCGTAAGTACAAAGGATGGTCGCATGATGATTGATGCTAAAGGATGGTCAAGGTTCAAATCTAAATCATATCTTGCGGTAGGGGATGATCTCAAAATCGAACTTTCTCGGCAAGGAGAGCTGGTCCAAATCAACTTTGAAATTCTTCAGTAGCAGCACGCAACTGCCGAACTGATCTATCCTACGAGAGATTTTGATGTAATAATCTGGCATGGTGAAACAAGTGTCCTGTGTGTATAAGAAACACGGCAGTATTATTTATCACATGGTATATCGTTGATAGAATTGCAACTCTCATTGCTGGTTAGGAACTGTCGTTCGATTTCATTCCAACAGCTGTCGTGCTTTATTCAATTTTGTGTATTCGCCTTGCGACAGCATCTAAAACCAGCGCCGTACCGATCGCTTGCAATATGAAAAGCGCTGAGGTAGAACACATGGGCCCCCAAACATGCAGGGTGGGCCTGCGGCCCAAAGTCCAGAACCGTGAGCCTGTCTGAGTATTATATTCTCAGCTGAACCCCCACAATGCCTGTGCGTTGCACGTAACATCAAGATGCATTTGTATGAGTATTTTATCTTGTGAGAGAAAAGGATGAACGAGGGAAGGCCTTATTTGCAAATGTGGAGAGGTGTGTGGGTACCTTTTTGCAAAATTGCCATAGTTTCCTTCCTATCCGTCAGATATAAATCGGACGGCCTATATTGCAGGATGGCAGGCACACCATCATCACCAACTCGTCTATACTCTGTTAAAACAACTCTGTTTTTTATAATTATATATGTTATATATATTCCCCTTGATTTTTCTTATGTATAAAGTTGTGATATAAAAGATTTGTATATTTCTTTACAGAGGGAGTATCTCTCTGTCAAAAATATATTTTTGTGTAACTAGTTACTCCCGTCTTTCTACTTCCTTTCGCTGATATGTGGGGCATCCGGCAACGGGGTCCACGTGCCATATGCATAAATTAGAGTGCACAACTGCACGGTAGACACACCCCGGTCGTAGCACCGCAGTAATGCCCAATGAGCCGTCAAATCACAAGCCCCCCCTTTCCAGCTTTAGTAGTAAGCTGGATGGACGAAGCGGCAATATTTCACTGGGCCCGAATCCCCTTCTCCCTCGTCTGCTTGTTCAGTGAAAACCCCCTATCGGCGATTGCATAGGGTTTTCTCATGGAGAACCAGGTATGAATTCTTCATCCATCCCCAATAAATCCAAGTCCCTTGGTCGCGGGTAATCCTAGGATGGCAGCCGCCGCCGTTGATGCATTTTTCTTCCTACTGAATCTAGTGTGTTTCATTTGCAGTGCCCAAAGTGCGAGGACCCTACAGGTTTCTGCGCCCTCGACGAGACGCCACACTTGTTCCTTCTCATCCTAACACAGGATTTTAAAACACGCATAGTATGTTCCTAGAATCCTCTTTTCTATCCGGGAGGGTGGGGTTTTTTTTAACATGCTGTCGACTAATTTGGAAATTTGGATTGCTATATTTGGATAAAAGGTACTACCAGTACGATGGTCAACACTGACGTGAAGGAGGAAGTTATTTCTAGATTTGGATAGGGAATACATTGTGTTCTCATATTATTTTTCCCGCAGTGCATTATTTGCTCTGCCAGAACACATGTACTCAAGATGCTCGGCCTTGCCATAACTGAATACACCAGTTTAATGGTCACAGTGAAGACAAGCCATGGATATAAGTTCCGAGTTGGGTTCATGAACCAAGAAGATCGCTGCTTTTTTTATGGCCGAACTTGGATAAACTTTCTCAAGTGTTACGGACTGAAAGTTGGCGCACGAATGTTGATGGAAATAGCAGAACCTGGTCTCATCTTCACTGCGATCTTCCACCCCGACGTCGTTCCAATTGTTCATCCATGTTAGTTTTGTATCTGGTTCTTGCTTGTTGCCTCGATTACTTCTTAATCCACCTATTCTGTCTAACTAATCACAATTTAACTTTAGTAGTAGCAACAAATCTCTCACGAAGATGCTACTTCTAACTAATATTTTCTTATAATTGGTGGCACGTGTAGGTTTTTTCAGAGTTAAGCAGGCTGCTCGTTTGTTATTCTGTAACAACTTGGCTGTTACTGATGGCACTGAAGTTGACTGGGACGACATCCACAAGTTCCTACAATTTATTGATCGTCTTGAGGTCCTTGTGGGGCATTTCAATGGTGGAAGGCCACGTGGGATATGTGTGCCACTACTGCACACGTTGAACAGGTCCAACTGTGTCGAGAAACTTATGGTACGAGCTGTTTTCTGTTATATATGTTGTTAATAAACTATTGCTTATACACAGTTTTACAGCTGTGATCTTCTTGAAACAGAAACTGCCCAGTTCTATTGTTCCTATACAGATGCCTGACCATGGTCGGGTCAAACTTGCGCTTGGTCACAACATGATGTTTATGTCGACCTACTCCATTCCCCTTGGAGGTGAAAAGATACTTATTCATGGGTGGTCTCAAATAATGAAGGCACGTCCGTCTTGGAGAATAGGACAGAAGATTATGTTCCTGCTTTTCCATGGCTCTAAAGCGAATATCCTGTTTATTGACCACATTGCGAGATGAAGCCGCTTTCAGAAGGTTGTGGATGCGTGGGGTGGCGCCTGGGCCTTGTCCTGGGGCTGGGCGGCCTCACCCTTGGTTAACTGTAGGCAAAGTAGCACTGTTCGAGGTGTGCTTTGTACGGTTGAACCTGTATAAGTACTCATACTGCTTTCAGCTATGGCTGTTAAGTGCCCCTGCTGGTTTCAGTTAAGGTTGTTAAGTACTCCTGTTGCTTTTACAATCTGTCATGTTTCTTCAGTCCTGTCTTCCTCCAGCCGCCAAAACCAAACCAGCGCCGGCGGGGCCGCCTGCTTCCGCCTCCCACGGCTGGCTGCGCTTTAGCGCATGCATCGCCACCCCATCGTCTCCTAAATCGTTAACGCCGACGTCCGTGGCCTCGCCATCGTCCTCCGCGCGCTTTGGTGCGCTCGCCGCGGCGCCGCCCTCTCGCGTTGTCAACATGGTCAACAAACAACATGAATCGGCAGAAGTACGTGGATAGAATGACAGTACGGGCCCACCATGTCAGCGTATGGAAAAATAAAATGCTTCCTCCTAGTGTTTTCCTGACATCTGGGACCCACGACATTGTGAGCGTATATAGTCAATAGACAAGAAAACAGCACAAGATCGGCTGACACCTGGGACGTAGCTGCTCGAGCAGTATTTTTTTTGTTATTATTGAGACGGAGCAGGGTTTGAACTGGGCTGTGGCCCGTCTAGCCCAGGCTTATATTTTATGTTCACCATGTGACCAGCCCAGCTATTTTTTCTTTGTGAAAATGAGCCCAGTTTATTTTTTCTGAAGAATACCCAATCCAGACCTATTTATTTTTCTACGCCCTGATGGGCTGCAACTCTTTCAAGACGCCTGCAAATCTTGAAAGTAATACGAAATGGGTTGTAAATATAAAAACAGATGACAAATTGGCAGTTACTTTATAATTTCTGATTTTTTTTCGCATTTTCAGATTCCTATTCACTGGGCATTAACCTAATTTAAATATATCTTCAAAGTACTTTAAATCTGGCTCGACATTTCGGTATTAAAAATAGTTTGGAACCCACAGAAATATGCGAAATTGACCCTGGACAACCAAAAAAACGGACTGCAATAAATTGCATAAGAAGTCGCAATGAGCTATATATAAATTATTAAAAAAAGAGGGAATGGTCTGACTTATGGGCCTATTAAGTTGACGCGTATGCAAGATTTTTTTAGTTATTATATATGTCAACAAACGATTCTAGCAGACGTAACCGTTGGATGTCAATCCAATGGCCGTCGTGTTTCTTCAATCTCTGATCTTCTTGCTCCAGCCGCCAAATCCAGCGTCGGCGGGACCGCCTGCTCCCGCCTCCCGTGCAGGCCTCACCGCCCCCTACTACTCCCACCGCTGGCCAGGGCATCCCTCTACTCACCCACACCCCCTGTTATTCTGCGGCGACGGCAGCCTCACACCGCAGCCGAACCAGTGAACCCTCGTACTCCTCTCCGCGTGGGCATCCACTGCCGCGTCTTCCCTGGCTCTGTGTCGTCCCCTTCCTAGGCCTCGCCGTCGTCCATCGCCCTGGTGCTCTCGGCGCGGCGTGGTCAACGTGGTCAAGGAACGACTTCCATCGGAAGAGTACTGTCGTGGAGAGGCTGACAGCTGGGTCCACGACAGCCGCAAGGAAGTGCCTCCTTATTACGCGGAAAATCATTATTCCTCCACCTGACAGCAGGGACCCACCGGACGGGCCACCGTATTTGGCAAAAAAAATGTTTCCCCCCTGACTGCTGGGACCCACCGGACGGGCCACCGTATTTCGTGAAAAAACGTTCCCCTCGTTGTCAGCTCGAACCCACCGGAAGTGCCTCCTTATTACGCACAAAAAAATGAATACTCCCCCTGCTAGTTGGGACCCACCTTGGTGGGAGGCTGACTTGTGGGCCTACTAAGTTGATGGGGACGGAGTGCTTTGTCAACTTAGTCAATATGAACGATTCTAGCTCCAGTGACCGTACGATGTCTATCCAACGGCCGTAGTGCTTCTTCAACCTCTGGTCTTCTTGCTCCAGCCGCCCAAAGCATCGCCGGTCGGGCCGCATGCTCCTGCCTCCCGTGGCCGGCTGTGATGCCGCGGAGGCCTCACCGCCCCCTACTACTCCCACCGTTGGCCAAGCCATCCCTCTACTCACCCACACCCCCTGTTATTCTGCAGCGACGGCAGCCTCACACCGCAGCCGAACCAGTGAACCCTCGTACCCCTCTCCGCATGGGCATTCACTGCCGCGTCTTCCCTGGCTCCACGTCGTCCCCTTCCTAGGCCTCGCCGTCATCCACCGCCTTGGTGCTCTCGGCACGGCGTGGTCAATGTGGTCAACGACCGACTTCCATCGGAAGAGTACTGTACGTGGAGAGGCTGACAGCAGGGTCCAGGACAGCCGCAAGGAAGTGCCTCCTTATTACACGGAAAATAATTATTCCTGCACCTGACAGCGGGGACCCACCGGACGGGCCACCATATTTCGTGAAACAAATGTTTCCCCCCTGACTGCTGGGACCTACCAGCTACATCTTCGCACGCAAGGAAGTGCGTCCAGGCAAAAAAACGATTCGCCCCCTGACTGCTGGGACCCACCAGCTACATCTTCGCACGCAAGGAAGTGCCTGACGGTCGGGACCCACCTGGTCGAAGCGTACATAGCGTTGTCATTCTGGTCGCGAAGGTGTACATACATACTGGTCGATGTAGAGGCACGCACGTGTCGTAGTAGAGGCGCGCACGTAGCATGTACACGTACGTACAGCGGCCAGGGTGCAAGAAAGTAAATACGGCCATGTACGTACATACGGGCGGGGTCTCGAATGCCTACTCGCGCGTACGTACGGCCAGGGCTCGTGTACATGGCTGGGTCAGAACGGAGAAACTGTGTCGTCGTCGTGTTCATGGGGAGGCAACAGAATGCGTCGTGTTCATCGGGAGGCAACGGAACGCGTGGGAGCCAACCGGCTTGGACGGAACAGCTGATGGAAACGAGGCATGGCGTACCGCAGAACGGAAGAAACGGCCTTGTGTTCGACCGGCCACGTTCGAAACAGGATCATGTTCATCGGGAGGGGTCTGGCGTACCGCAAAACGGAGGAAACGGACCTCCTACGGTCGAAACGGGGGTCCTGTTGATCGGGAGGGGTGTGGCGTACCGCAAAACGGAGGAAACAGACTTGTGTTGGAGCGCTACGGTCGAAACGGGGGTCCTGTTCATCGGGAGGGGTGTGGCGTACCGCAAAACGGGACTCCACGGGATACTGTTCATCTCCACCGTGGACCCCCTCCAGCCTCCACGGGATACTGTTCATCCACCGTCGACCTCCTCCAGCCTCCACCTGCGACTGTTCATCCACGGGCTCCTGTTCATCCAGCCTCCACCGCGCGCTACTCCACCGGCTACTGTTCAACCAGCCCTCTCCACGGGCTCCTGTTCAACCACCCCTCCACGGTCTACTGTTCATCCAGCCCTCCACCGTCTACTGTTCATCCAGCCCTCCACGGGGTGGTCCTGTTCATCCAGCTCTCCACGGGGTCCTGTTCATCCAGCCCCAACCGGCTCGATCGATCGGGGTCCTGTTCATCCAGAGGCAACACCACGGGGTCCTGTTCATCCACCCCCACCAGGAACTGTTCATCCAAACCCCCCAGCAACGCTCACTGTTCATCCAGAGGTAGCATCAATCGGCTTCAGTTAGCAGCATTAGCGAACGAATCGCTCGATTGGGTTCAGTTAATAGCCATCGATCGCTCGGGTTCAGTAACGCGTAGCCTGCAGTGCAATCGCTCGGGTTCAGTTAGAGCCCAACGCCTCGATCGCACCCACGCGCGTGCGTGTACGAGAGAAACGCGCATCGCTCGGCCCCGACCACCCACCGTAACCGGGAACACCCCGATATTTTCCTCGCCCTCGCTTCTACCATGGTTTTTTCCGTCATGGACGGCCCAAAGAATGTCATGCAGCTGCGTCTCCGGCCCGCCCAGGACGAAAAGCCCATTTTCTGTCATGATTTTTTGTCATAGAAGTAGGACCCCACCACATCTATGATGATACCAGGTTTTGTCACAATTATCGTCACAGAAGTGTCATAAGTATGATAGAAAAATATTTCATTCGGCCCAAAATGTCACGGATGTGTCTTTTTTTGTAGTGAATGAAAATCTTTTGTGACAATACTGGTGCAATTGCCTTGGCAAAGGAATCCAGATTTCACAAAAGAACCAAGCACATCAAGAGACGCTTCAATTCCATCCGCGATCAAGTCAAGGAGGGAGACATAGAGATTTGCAAGATACATACGGATCTGAATGTTGCACACCCGTTAACTAAGCCTCTCTCACGAGCAAAACATGATCAGCACCAAGACTCCATGGGTGTTAGAATCATTACTGTGTAATCCAGATTATTGACTCTAGTGCAAGTGGGAGACTTAAGGAAATATGCCCTAGAGGCAATAATAAAGTTGTTATTTATATTTATTTATATCATGATAAATGTTTATTATTCATGCTAGAATTGTATTAACCGGAAACTTAGTACATGTGTGAATACATAGACAAACAGAGTGTCACTAGTATGCCTTTACTTGACTAGCTCATTAATTAAAGATGGTTAAGTTTCCTAGCCATAGACATGAGTTGTCATTTGATAACGGTATCACATCATTAGAGAATGATGTGATTGACAAGACCCATCCGTTAGCTTAGCACGATGATCATTTAGTTTGTTGCTATTGCTTTCTTCATGACTTATACATGTTCCTATGACTATGAGATTATGCAACTCCCAAATACCGGAGGAACACTTAGTGTGCTATCAAACGTCACAACGTAACTGGGTGATTATAAAGATGCTCTACATGTGTCTCTGATGGTGTTTGTTGAGTTGACATAAATCGAGATTAGGTTTTGTCGCTCTGATTGTCGGAGAGGTATCTCTGGGCCCTCTCGGTAATGCACATCACTATGAGCCTGATACGTCCATTTTGCATCATGCTTTTATGTTGATATTCATTGCATTATGGGCTGTTATTACACATTATGTCACAATACTTATGCCTATTCTCTCTTATTTTACAAGGTATATATAAGGAGGGGGAATGCCGGCAGCTGGAATTCTGGGCTGGAAAAAGAGCAAATATTAGAGACCTATTCTGCACAACTCCAAAAGTCCTGAAAATCCACGAAAGTTATTTTTGGAAATAATAAAAAATATTGAGCGGAAGAAATACGTCAGGGGGGCCTCCACCTGTCGACAAGGGTGGGGGCACGCCCTACCCCCCTGGGCGCGCCCCCCTGCCTCGTCGGCCCCTTGTTGGCCCTCCGGAGCCCATCTTCTGCTATATGAAGTCTTTCGTCCGAAAAAAATAATAAGCAAGCTTTCGGGACGAGACTCCGCCGCCACGAGGCGGAACCTTGGCGGAACCAATCTAGGCCTCCGGCAGAACTGTTCTGCCGGGGACACTTCCCTCCGGGAGGGGGAAATCATCGCCATCGTCATCACCAACGCTCCTCTCATCGGGAGAGGGCAATCTCCATCAACATCTTCACCAGCACCATCTCCTCTCAAACCCTAGTTCATCTCTTGTATCCAATTCTTGTCTCATAGTCTGGGATTGGTACCTGTAGGTTGCTAGTAGTGTTGATTACTCCTTGTAGTTGATGCTAGTTGGTTTATTTGGTGGAAGATCATATGTTCAGATCCTATATGCATATTAATACCCCTCTGATTATGAACATGAATATGCTTTGTGAGTAGTTACATTAGTTCCCGAGGACATGGGAGAAGTCTTGCTATTAGTAGTCATGTGAATTTGGTATTTGTTCGATATTTTGATGAGATGTATGTTGTCTATCCTCTGGTGGTGTTATGTGAACATCGACTACATAACACTTCACCATTATTTGGGCCTAGAGGAAGGCATTGGGAAGTAATAAGTAGATGATGGGTTGCTAGAGTGACAGAAGCTTAAACCCTAGTTTATGCGTTGCTTCGTAAGGGGCTGATTTGGATCCATATGTTTCATGCTATGGTTAGGTTTACCTTAATACTTTTGTTGTAGTTGCGGATGCTTGCAATAGAGGTTAATCATAAGTGGGATGCTTGTTCAAGTAAGAATAGCACCCAAGCACCGGTCCACCCACATATCAAATTATCAAAGTACCGAACGCGAATCATATGAACGTGATGAAAACTAGCTTGACGATAATTCCCATGTGTCCTCGGGAGCGCTTTTCTTTATATAAGAGTTTGTCCAGGCTTGTCCTTTGCTACAAAAAGGATTGGGCCACCTTGCTGCACTTTATTTACTTTTGTTACTTGTTGCTCGTTACCAATTATCTTATCACAAAACTATGAGTTACCAATAATTTCAGTGCTTGCAGAGAATACCTTGCTGAAAACCGCTTATCATTTCCTTCTGCTCCTCGTTGGGTTCGACACTCTTACTTATCGAAAGGACTACGATATATCCCCTATACTTGTGGGTCATCAAGACTCTTTTCTGGCGCCGTTGCCGGGGAGTGAAGCGCCTTTGGTAGGTGGAATTTGGTAAGGAAAAATTTATATAGTGTGCTGAAATTTACTGTCACTTGTTACTATGGAAAGTAATCCTCTGAGGGGCTTGTTCGGGGTATCTTCACCCCGACCAGTAGAGCAAAGAGTTGCTCCTCAACCTACTGAATCTACTGAAAATGAAAATGTCCACTTTGAAATTCCTTCGGGTATGCTAGAAAAACTGCTACCTAATCCTTTTGTAGGAGGCGGAACAAAGCATCCTGATGAGCACCTAATCTATGTGGATGAAGTTTGTGGATTATTTAAGCTTGCAGGTATACCCGGTGATGTTATTAAGAAGAAGGTCTTCCCTTTATCTTTGAAGGGAGATGCATTGACATGGTATAGGCTATGTGATGATACGGGATCATGGAACTACAAACGATCGAAATTGGAATTTCATCAGAAATTTTATCCTATGCATCTTGTTCATCGTGATCGCAATTATATATATAATTTCTGGCCTTGCGAAGGAGAAAGCATCACTCAAGCTTGGGGGAGGATTAAATTAATGTTATATTCATGCCCCAATCCTGAGCTCCCAAGAGAAATAATTATTCAAAGTTTTTATGCTCGGCTTTCTGATAACGATCGCACCATGCTCGATACTTCTTGTGCTGGCTCTTTTATGATGAAGACTATTGAATTCAAATGGGATTTATTGGATAGAATTAAAAGCAACTCTCAAGATTGGGATCTCGGCGAAGGTAAGGAGTCAGGTATGACACCTAAGTTTGATTGTGTTAAATCTTTTATGGATACCGATGTTTTTCGTAAATTTAGCACTAAATATGAACTTGACTCTGAGATAGTAGCTTCTTTTTGTGAATCTTTTGCTGCTCATATTGATCTCCCTAAGGAGAAGTGGTTTAAATATCATCCTCCGATAGAAGTAAAAGTGGCTGCACCTATTAAGGTTGAAGAAAAGACTATCACTTATAATGATCCTATTGTTCCTACTTCTTATGTTGAGAAACCACCTTTCCCTGTTAGGATAAAGGATCATGCTAAAGCTTCAACTGTGGTCCGTAAAAGCAATATTAGAACTTATACACCTCCTGAGCAAATTAAAGTTGAACCTAATATTACTATTGTTAAAGATCTCTTGTCTGATAATATTGATGGGCATGTTATTCATTTCCGTGATGAAACTGCTAGAATTGCCAAACCTTGTGCTAAATATAAACATAGACCTGTGCTAGGCATGCCTGTTATTTCTGTTAAAATAGGAGATCATTGTTATCATGGCTTATGTGATATGGGTGCTAGTGCTAGTGCAATACCTTTTGACTTATACAAAGAAATTATGCATGATATTGCACCTGCTGAGATAGAAGATATTGATGTCACAATTAAACTTGCCAATAGAGATACTATTTCACCAATGGGAATTGTTAGAGATGTTGAAGTCTTGTGTGGGAAAACTATCCTGCTGATTTTCTTGTTCTTGGCTCCCCACAAGATAGCTTTTGTCCCATTATATTTGGTAGACCCTTCTTGAACACAGTTAATGCTAGGATAGACTGCGAAAAGGATGTCGTTACTATTGGCTTGGGTGATATGTCTCATGAGTTTAATTTCTCTAAATTTCGTAGACAACACCGTGAAGAGGAATTGCCTAGTAAGGATGAAATTATTGGTCTTGCTTCTATTGCCGTACCACCTAGTGATCCTTTAGAACAATATTTGCTAGACCATGAAAATGATATGTTTATGAATGAAAGAAGGGAAATAGATTAAGTATTCTTTAAACAGGAACCTATCCTGAAGCACAATTTGCATGTTGAAATCCTAGGGGATCCTCCTCCACCCAAGGGTGATCCCGTGTTTGAGCTTAAACCGTCACCTGATACTCTTAAATATGCTTATCTTGATGAGAAAAAGATATATCATGTTATTATTAGTGCTAACCTTTCAGAGCATGAAGAAGAGAGATTATTGAAAACTCTGAAGAAGCACCGCGCTGCTATTCTATATACTCTTGATGATCTTAAGGGCATTAGTCCCACCCTTTGTCAACACAAAATAAATTTGGAGAAAGATGTCAAACCAGTTCGTGATCATCAACGACGGCGGAATCCTAAGATGAAAGAAGTGGTAAGAAAGGAAATACTAAAGCTCCTTGAGGCAGGTATAATTTATCCCGTTGCTGATAGTCAGTGGGTAAGTCCTGTCCATTGTGTCCCTAAAAAGGGAGGTATTACCGTCGTTCCTAATGATAAAGATGAGTTGATCCCGCAAAGAATTATTACAGGTTATAGGATGGTAATTGATTTCCGCAAATTAAATAAGGCTACTAAAAAGGATCATTACCCCTTACCTTTTATAGATCAAATGCTAGAAAGATTATCCAAACATACACATTTTTGCTTTCTAGATGGTTATTCTGGTTTCTCTCAAATACCTGTGTCAGCCGATGATCAATCAAAGACTACTTTTACTTGCCCTTTTGGTACTTTTGCTTATAGACATATGCCTTTTGGTTTATGTAATGCACCTGCTACCTTTCAAAGATGCATGATGGCTATATTCTCTGACTTTTGTGAAAAGATTTGTGAGGTTTTCATGGACGATTTTTCCGTCTATGGATCCTCTTTTGATGATTGCTTGAGCAACCTTGATCGAGTTTTGCAGAGATGTGAAGAAACTAATCTCGTATTGAATTGGGAAAAGTGCCACTTTATGGTTAGTGAAGGTATTTTCTTGGGGCATAAAGTTTCTGAAAGAGGTATTGAAGTTGATAAAGCCAAGGTTGATGCTATTGAAAAGATGCCATGTCCCAAGGACATCAAAGGTATAAGAAGTTTCCTTAGTCACGCCGGTTTTTATAGGAGGTTCATTAAGGACTTCTCAAACATCTCTCGGCCTCTGACTAATTTATTACAAAAAGATATACCATTTGTCTTTGATGATGATTGTGTAGAAGCATTTGAAATACTTAAGAAAGCATTGATTTCTACACCTATTGTTCAGCCACCTGATTGGAATTTACCCTTTGAAATTATGTGTGATGCTAGTGATTATGCTGTAGGTGCTGTTCTAGGGCAAAGAGTTGATAAGAAATTAAATGTTATTCAATATGCTAGTAAAACTCTAGACAATGCTCAGAGAAATTATGCTACTACTGAAAAAGAATTCCTAGCAGTTGTATTTGCTTGTGATAAGTTCAGGCCTTATATTGTTGATTCTAAAGTAACTATTCACACTGATCATGTTGCTATTAAATATCTTATGGAAAAGAAAGATGCCTAGACTTATTAGATGGGTTCTCTTGCTACAAGAATTTGATTTGCATATTGTTGATAGAAAGGGAGCTGAGAACCCCGTTGCAGACAACTTGTCTAGGTTAGAAAATGTTCTTGATGACCCGCTACCTATTGATGATAGCTTTCCGGATGAGCAATTAAATGTCATAAATACTTCTCGTACTGCTCCATGGTATGCTGATTATGCTAATTACATCGTTGCTAAATTTATACCACCTAGTTTCACATACCAGCAAAAGAAAAAGTTTTTCTATGATTTGAGACATTACTTTTGGGATGACCCACATATTCATAAAGAAGGAGTAGATGGTGTTATTAGACGTTGTGTACCTGAGCATGAATAGGAACAAATCCTACGCAAGTGTCACTCCGAGGTTTATGGAGGACACCACGCTGGAGATAGAACTGCACATAAGGTATTGCAATCCAGTTTTTATTGGGCTACTCTCTTCAAGGATGCCCGTAAGTTTGTCTTATCTTGTGATGAATGTCAAAGAATTGGTAATATTAGTAGATGTCAAGAAATGCCTATGAATTATTCACTTGTTATTGAACCATTTGATGTTTGGGGCTTTGATTATATGGGACCTTTTCCTGCCTCCAATGGATATACACATATTTTAGTTGCTGTTGATTACATTACTAAGTGGGTAGAAGCTATTCCAACTAGTAGTGCTGATCATAACACTTCTATTAAAATGCTTAAAGAAGTTATTTTTCCGAGGTTTGGAGTCCCTAGATATTTAATGACTGATGGTGGTTCACATTTTATTCATGGTGCTTTCCGAAAAATGCTTGCTAAATATGATGTTAATCATAGAATTGCATCTCCTTATCACCCGCAGTCTAGTGGTCAAGTAGAATTGAGCAACAGAGAGCTCAAATTAATTTTGCAAAAGACTGTTAATAGATCTAGAAAGAATTGGTCCAAGAAACTGGATGATGCATTATGGGCCTATAGAACTGCATATAAAAATCCTATGGGTATGTCTCCGTATAAAATGGTTTATGGTAAAGCATGTCACTTACCTCTCGAACTAGAACACAAGGCTTATTGGGCTATTAAAGAGCTCAACTATGATTTCAAACTTGCTGGTGAGAAGAGGCTATTTGACATAAGCTCACTTGATGAATGGAGAACCCAAGCCTATGAGAATGCCAAGTTGTTTAAAGAAAAAGTTAAAAGATGGCATGACAAAAGAATACAAAAGCGTGAGTTTAATGTAGGTGATTATGTGTTGCTACACAACTCCCGTTTAAGCTTTTTTGCAGGAAAACTTCTCTCTAAATGGGAAGGCCCTTACGTTATCGAGGAGGTCTATTGTTCCGGTGCCATAAAAATCAACAACTTTGAAGGCACAAATCCTAAGGTGGTGAACGGTCAAAGAATTAAACATTATATCTCAGGTAATCCCGTAAACATCGAAACTAATGTTATTGAAACCGTAACCCCGGAGGAATACATAAGGGACACTTTCCGGAATGTTTTAGACTCCGAAAAGGAATAGGTATGTGGTACGGTAAGTAAACCGACTCCAAAACAGTTCTAATGGCAACTTTTCTCCGTTTTGGAATATTTAGAAAAATAGAAAAATAAGAAGCAGTCCGGGAAGGACACGGGGCCTCCATGAGGGTGGAGGGTGCGCCCTACCCTACTGGGCGTGCCCCCTACCTCGTGGGCACCTCGTGTGCTCTCCGGACTCCGTTTTCTTGCATGTTACGTACTTTGGTCGGTAAAAATTCAATATATAATCTCCCAAAGGTTTTGACTCCTGTATCATGCAATTATCCTTTGTTCTTGTTTCGACCTGTTTTTGTCAGGGTTGTCAAGGCCAGGCATCATGTCGTCCCCTCCTCCAACAATGGTGACAACGATGCTTGGCTAATGAAGATAGAGCTGAAGAGGGAAGAACCCATGGAGATCAACAAGGATGAAGGGACCAAGAAGGCTAAGGAGGACCAAGTTCCGGCAACAGAAGACACCCTTCAACTCGATCACAATCTTCTTACCCCAACTGACATCGAAGCTTTCAAGATGATTGAGCTAGCTCGTATACAAAACAAGTATCTCACACGTGAAAATATTTTGTTGAAGGAGCATATCGTTGCACTCAAGGGCATTATTCGCAAGATGGAGGATCTTTTACGCTCGATGTGCGACTACCCATCAGCACCACCATCTTCTTCACCAACAAAGGAGATATAATCACATGGGTGTGGGCACTCCCCTTGGCAACTGCCAAGCTTGGGGGAGGTGCCCCGGTATCGTATCACCATCACACTCCTATCTTTACCGTTTTTCTTAGTTCGATCCTTTTAGTAGTATCTCGATGTAGTAGAATAAAGTTTATGGCATGATCTAGTTTTGAGTTTTGCTTTATGATCCCTCTATGTAATCGAGTCCGTGAGCTATATATAATAAAGATTAGTGTTAAGTCAAGGGCCTGATTATCTTGCCATGATCTTGAGTGAATAAAAGAAAAGAGAAAAGAATAAAAAGAATTAAAGAGATCATATTGATCTTATTGAGAGTAATGACTTCACATAGAAAGAGTATGATGATTAAAAATTGTTGAGAGTTGGCAAACATAGCTTTGGTCATCGTTGCAATTAATAGGAAGTAATAAAGAAAGAGAGGTTTCACATATAAATATACTATCATGGACATCTTTTATGATTGGGAGCACTCAATTAAAATATGACATGCTAAAGAGTTGATGTTGGACAAGGAAGACAACGTAATGGGTCATGTTTTCTTATATCTGAGATAAAGTATATTGTCATGGATCATCCAACATGTTGAGATTGACTTTCCCCCTCATGCTAGCCAAATTCTTTGCACCAAGTAGAGATACTACTTGTGCTTCCGAATACCCTTAAACCAGTTTTGCCATAAGAGTCCACCATACCTACCTATGGATTGAGTAAGATCCTTCAAGTAAGTTGTCATCGGTGCAAGCAATAAAAAATTGCTCTCTAAATATGTATGATTGATTGTTGTGGAGGAAATAAGCTTTATACGATCTTGTGATGTGGAAGAAATAAAAGCGACGGACTGCATAATAAAGGTTCATATCACAAGTGGCAATATAAAGTGACGTTCTTTCGCATTAAGATTTTGTGCATCCAACCCTGAAAGCGCATGGCAACCTCTGCTTCCCTCTGCGAAGGGCCTATCTTTTATTATTATATTCTACCTTATGCAAGAGTCATGGTGATCTTCACCTTTCCTTTTTACATTTTATCCTTTGGCAAGCACAGGATGTTGGAAAGATCCTGATAGATATATCTAATTGGATGTAAGTTAGCATGAACTATTATTGTTGACATTACCCTTGAGGTAAAAGGTTGGGAGGCGAAACTATAAGCCCCTATATTTCTCTGTGTCCGGTTAAAACTCCGTAACCACAAGTATTGCGTGAGTGTTAGCAATTATGAAAGACTAAATGATAGTTGAGTATGTGGACTTGCTAGAAAGCTCTAACATGGACTCTTTCTGATGTTACGATAAATTGCAATTGCTTCAATGACTGAGATTATAGTTTGTTGATTCTCAATAAAGTTTCTGATTCATACTTTGCATTGTGAATAGATTATTACTTGAGCATAAGAAATCATATGACAATATCCATATATGTTGCTGTTATGAGAATAATCATGATGCCCTCATGTCCGTATTTTATTTTATCGACACCTCTACCTCTAAACATGTGGACATATTTATCGTTATCGGCTTTCGCTTGAGGACAAGCGAGGTCTAAGCTTGGGGGAGTTGATACGTCCATTTTGCATCATGCTTTTATATTGATATTTATTGCATTATGGGCTGTTATTACACATTATGTCACAATACTTATGCCTATTCTCTCTTGTTTTACAAGGTATACATAAGGAGGGGGAATGCCGGCAGCTGGAATTCTGGGCTGGAAAAGGAGCAAATATTAGAGACCTATTCTGCACAACTCCAAAAGTCCTGAAACTCCACGAAAGTTATTTTTGGAAACAATAAAAAATATTGAGCGGAAGAAATATGTCAGGGGGGCCTCCACCTGTCCATGAGGGTGGGGGGCGCCCTACCCCCTGGGCGCGCCCCCCTGCCTCGTGGGCCCCCTGTTGGCCCTCCGGTGCCCATCTTCTGCTATATGAAGTCTTTCATCCGAAGAAAAATAATAAGCAAGCTTTCGGGACGAGACTCCGCCGCCACGAGGCGGAACCTTGGCGGAACCAATCTAGGGCTCCGGCAGAGCTGTTCTTCCGGCGACACTTCCGCCAGGGAGGGGGAAATCATCCCCATCATCATCACCAACGCTCCTCTCATCGGGAGAGGGCAATCTCCATCAACATCTTCACCAGCACCATCTCCTCTCAAACCCTAGTTCATCTCTTGTATCCAATTCTTGTCTCATAGTCTGGGATTGGTACCTGTAGGTTGCTAGTAGTGTTGATTACTCCTTGTAGTTGATGCTAGTTGGTTTATTTGGTGGAAGATCATATGTTCAGATCCTATATGCATATTAATACCCCTCTCATTATGAACATGAATATGCTTTGTGAGTAGTTACGTTTGTTCCTGAGGACATGGGAGAAGTCTTGCTATTAGTAGTCATGTGAATTTGGTATTCGTTCGATATTTTGATGAGATGTATGTTGTCTATCCTCTAGTGGTGTTATGTGAACGTCGACTACATAACACTTCACCATTATTTGGTCCTAGAGGAAGGCATTGGGAAGTAATAAGTAGATGATGGGTTGCTAGAGTGACGGAAGCTTAAACCCTAGTTTATGCGTTGCTTCGTAAGGGGCTGATTTGGATCCATATGTTTCATGCTATGGTTAGGTTTACCTTAATACTTTTGTTGTAGTTGCGGATGCTTGCAATAGAGGTTAATCATAAGTGGGATGCTTGTTCAAGTAAGAATAGCACCCAAGCACCGGTCCACCCACATATCAAATTATCAAAGTACCGAACGCGAATCATATGAACGTGATGAAAACTAGCTTGACAATAATTCCCATGTGTCCTCGGGAGCGCTTTTCTTTATATAAGAGTTTGTCCAGGCTTGTCCTTTGCTACAAAAAGGATTGGGCCACCTTGCTGCACTTTATTTACTTTTGTTACTTGTTGCTCGTTACCAATTATCTTATCACAAAACTATGAGTTACCAATAATTTCAGTGCTTGCAGAGAATACCTTGCTGAAAACCGCTTATCATTTCCTTCTGCTCCTCGTTGGGTTCGACACTCTTACTTATCGAAAGTACTACGATAGATCCCCTATACTTGTGGGTCATCAGAGCCTTGCAAGCAATGTGACTAATGATGATGCATTACGGAACGAGTAAAGAGACTTGCCGGTAACGAGATTGAACTAGGTATTGAGATACTGACGATCGAATCTCGAGCAAGTAACATACCGATGACAAAGGGAACAACATATGTTGTTATGCGGTTTGACCGATAAAGATCTTCGTAGAATATGTGGGAGCCAATATGAGCATCTAGTTTCCGCTATTGGTTATTGACCGGAGATGAGTCTCGGTCATGTCTACATAGTTCTCGAACCCGTAGGGTCCGCACGCTTAACGTTCCATGACGATCCGTATTATGAGTTTATGTGTTTTGATGTACCGAAGGTTGTTCGGAGTCCCGGATGTGATCACGGACATGACGAGGATCTCGAAATGGTCGAGACATGAAGATTGATATATTGGAAGGTTATGTTTGGACACCGGAAAGGTTTCGGATCAGTTCGGGCATTTTCTGGAGTACCGGGAGGTTACCGGAACCCCCCGGGGGCTTAATGGGCCTACATGGGCTTTAGTGGAAGAGAGAGGAGGCGGCCAAGAGGTGGGGCGCCTCACCCCAAGCCCAATCCGAATTGGGAAGGGGGTCGGCCCCCCTTTCCTTCTTCTCCTCTTCCCCTTCCTTCCCCCTCCTATTAGGACTAGGAAAGAGAGGAACCTACTCCTAGTTGGAGTAGGATTCCCCCTCTTGGAGGCGCACCATGAGGCCGGCCAGCCCCCTCCTCCCCTCCTTTATATACGGGGGAGGCCGGCCAGCCCCCTCCTCCGTCCAGCCCACCGAGCGCGACGAATCAATCCGACGAACTCGATGAACCGTGTAGACGAACATGCTGAATTCTTCGCGTGTGGTCTACGAGACGCGTTCGTTCTTCTCTGAATGGATTCGTGGTGTGGAGATCGACCTTGGGGCGCAAGGGTGCTGATGGAGATGGTCTACGTCACCGGAATCAAGCGTCGGCGTCCATGGAGCACCATTCCTTTGGAGGGAGTTCTTGGGAGAATAAGGAACAGAGAGGGCATGGGTTGCTGCGGGAATGGAAGAGGAAGTTGGGGCGCACCTATATGTACTAGCGGGTCTGGAAACGATGGGGAGTTGAAAGGAATTAGAGAAGAGGTTTCTTCATGGCTGTACATTTCCTTCTGTAGTGGTGTACGTGAGTGGAGGAGGAGACAAAGCAGTTGAGACTGGCGCTTGGAAGATGGCAAGTGGAGAGAGATAAGGCAAGGGAGGAGTCAAGGAGAGGGAATTAAGGAGGAGGCAACCATGAGTCCATGACTGTTGCTGTTTCATGTGCGTGTGTTTTCTCTCTGTAGGTGTAGGTTTCTGTTTCTCTTCTGTAGATTGAAACGTACAGAGGGAGAGAAGAGGAGGCGCTCGCTTGGCTGGGCATTAGCCCAGTTTGGCTTTGGTCCAAGTGGGAGAGAAAGAAGAAAGGAAAAGTTGGCCTTTGGCCCATTCGGGTGTGAGAAAAATATAGATGGGCTTAACACAGGGAAGAGAGAGGAAAGACATACTGTCCACGGGAATTTGGTACAAAGTTTGAGAGAGGAAAACAAATTGATTTTCCTAAGAGGAAAATCTAGTAATGAAAAAGAAGCTCAAACGAACTTAGAAATCGAAGAAAACACAGACTCGCATATTTGAATATGCTTAAGACCAAAATAAAACCCAACTAAAGAAACAACAAAACTCAAATTTAATTTAAGTTGGTATTAGTTCAAATTAAATCCTCCAAATTATAAAAGTCCAATTTAAGCTTCGTTACCAAATAAAACAAACGAATTTTTTCTCGCCCTAATTTTTGGAAAACTTTTTCTTAAGCATTCCGATAATCAGGATGTTACAAGTCTACCCCCCTTAAAAGGAATCTCGTCCCCGAGATTCAGGCTGACTAAAGAGAATGGGTTTGGGTTAGCTTTGCCCTCGACATAGTTCTTCTCTGTAACTTATGGAATCACGATTGATTTTGATCCTGGTGGCAAGCAACTTCGGGGTCTTGGTTGGAGATAATTCGATTGTTGATACTATCTCCAGGTTGCTGAAAGCTTGGAAGCAGTCCTTCGGTCTTGGCAATGGTAATCTGATAGCTTCTTTTGGGTGGTTCAAATTCTTCTGTCTTTCCCTTCTTCTTTAGGTCAAGCTTTGGTGCGGTTGGACTCATTGATCCTTCCTTCAGGTTGAACTTTACGGTAGGTGCGGTGAAGTTCTTCAAATATTTTTCTTCTTTGCGAATGAAGGTCTTCAAAACTTCGTTCTCGCCACAAATCACCATCTACTACCCCCCTTAAAAGAGGTTTTCCATAAGGTTCACTTTCGTAATAGATCTCCAAGTGGTTGTTTTAGCTTCTTTCCACTCAAAGTGTTCTTCAGGGTTTATAGAGAAGAGGGAAAGAGCATAGGATGACTAAACAAATCCTACACAAGGCGGAGATAACCCAGAAGATAAACAAAAGATAACATCGAGATAACCACGAAGATAACCAAATAAAAATCAAAAGCAACTCATTTTGGAAAATAGGGTTTTAGTATGACTGCATAGCAAAATACGAGAAGAAATATATGCAGACAATACTCACGCCAAAAGTTTTTCTTTTGCGTCTACTAGCTACGAGTTCTACCACTACAAGGGTATTACCCAACCTAATCCTATATGGCAGGTCACATCATAACTTGGTGCAGGTCTTCAACGTTGACGATTGAAGCATGATCGGCGGTTGTTGAGTTCTTGAGGTCTCGAGGCGTCTTCTCTTAGTGAAATTGTTGCTACTCTGAGCTTCAGGGGTTGAAGTTATCTTGAAATTCTTGGCACATCGTGTGAAGCTTCTGACTTTTCAACACCAAGAGCAGGGAAAAGGGTTTCAGATACTACAAAGAAGATGGTAGAGAAGTAGAGTTTAAATTCAATTGAATAAGATGAGATGACAATAGCAATAGTGAAGGAGAAGAGTACGAGAATGATCATTTTCCAAATAGTTTTTCGTATAACAATAGTCCCTAAGGCTTTCCATTTCTAACTAAGGCCACGCAACTAGGTCGACATCGGCTCTGATACCACTTCTGTGAGAACCCGGAATTTACATCCGAATCCTCCTGTGTATATTTGTCAACCCCAGGATCATGTTGACAACACAGCAAAATGGTATCATTGCACAATATGTAAAATCATTACAAATTTGAATATCTCTTGCCATAAGGCATACATAGGGAAATGTCTCATGACATTTATTACATTCAGAAAACAACGGAAAGTACAATGCGTAGCGACTCCATCTCAGCCACAGGCAGTCGATGTAGTCCACGTGACCTCACTCCTACGGATCGCCATAGTAGTCGTAATCATCACCTTTGTCTTCATGGAACTCTATTGTCAACAAAATTATTGCAATGAGTACATTACGTACTCAACATGCCTCCCTCAGAGAGGACCCAATAGTTACATGTGGCTTCAACGGAAGGCTGTATGGCTCATTTTCATAAAAGCTAATTTTGTTTGAAATAACATAGTAATTGGATAAAAGCAGTTTTTGATGAAAACATGTTTTATCTCTAGAATAATTTTCATCAAAATGAGGATCCACGATCAACTCACACTCTTCAAAGGTTCCAAGAATAGGGAAAAGAGGGAATAAGCAAGACAGGTCCTGTATGTCAAGAAAGATTCATGTGCCGTCCATGACCGTGGACACGGCTATTCGAGTAGTTTTACACTCTGCAAAGGTTGTACACTTTACCCACACGACACAATCCCGTCTTGATGCCACCAGTGGCCGCTGGTATAGTACACCATTTGGTATACCGGCAGGGAAATTGTGACGAGGTCTTTGGACTAGATCCCCCAAAGATGTGACATGCCCACCGGGTCTGGCGCACGGAACTGAGAGTACGTCCTCAAACCGGTCCCCCCATCTGTGCCGAGGATACTCCTCGCAAGGCACCTAAGGCTGACTAGCTTACTTGTCCAAGCCAGTGCCCATATAGCATGTGGTTGTACTGTTATCACAATCTTCAAATCCAAGACTTATTAGGCCTTATGCAGCGCTGACGACTGATTGCCCCCTTCAACTCGTGAAGGGCGGCCAATCGCTCCTTCAATCCTTGATTCAGCTGTCGCCCGCGCCAGTATTCAGATGGTAAGTTTCACCCGGAGTAGAAGAGGATAGAGAGGGTCAACAAGGGCCAACTGGCCTAGCTCAGCGTTAAGTTTCAACTGCCAATGACGCAGAGGTCATTCAACAAAGCACCTATAGGGTGATAAGCATGGCTAAGCATTTCTACTCTACCGGAATTATATACTTCTACTCAAGTGTCAAGTAAATAGGCGACAAGCGGATCAGGGTAATGTGTCAATCGACACGCTGGCTACGAGAATTAAAAAATAGCATGCATAAAGTAATTATAAAACACAATGCAGTTTTATAAAACATAGGATAAGTATGATCAAAGAAGGAGGCATGCCTTCGTTGTTGAGTCCTTCGATAACCTAGTTCCGTCCATGTCCAACATCGTCGTCACTCCCTACTCGTCGTAACGATAGAAAAATACAAATAATAAATACCAAAGTAATAGTAAATCCAAATAACATTGAAACCAAATTAAGAGTGGATGGATAAGATATTGATCAAGATGGAGATTCCGAAATGAGGTAGCATGATAGGGAGGTGAGAGAGGATTCATTGAAGTGACATGGTTGAGGTTGACACAGCTAAGGAATACTTGGCGATCAAGACTAATGTTCCAATACGAATATGCAATTAAACACTAGTAGTGCCCACTACATATCTCGACAAACTATATAGGAAACTACTATCTAACAAACACAATGGCATCAACACACATGAAAAGGAACCATCCTATGCATTTAACCACACAATTACAACATGACATGATGAAGGTAATAGTTAACCACAAATAGATATTTAGATAGAATCTAAATATTTATAATGGCCAATAGCACTCAAACATATACATCAACTATATAATAATTCGAAAGGCAATAGTTCCGTAAGGCAAACGAGCAAAGATTAGAAACCATACTAGTTAAGCAATCAAACATCACTCAACAACATGAATTGAATTGACCTAGGTCTAACCCTATAACATTATTAAAAGGAAACAAGATCAACCTCATTATATCAAACCAAATCCATTTGTAAAACAATCAACAAGAACTATACAACACATGGAACAAGTGGATGAACTACTATCCTAGACATGATATGATTAAGTGTAGTAATCAACCAATAATAAATATTTGGATGAATCCAGATATTTATAATGGTTAACAACAAGCAAAGTATAAACATCATCCATAAGTACTATTAAGAAGTATTCTTATATCAAAAAGCCAACACAATACTAAGGAAGAAAATAAACAATACAATAATATGGTACGTATGATACAAGGCATGTGAATAAAGAATCATAAAGAGATCTTAACTAAAACCACAAGCATCGAACATACAAGTGATCATGAGAAGATACTATAGTAGTACATGCTCTTTATGTAAGAAAGAACAGATATCCAATGACCACTAGCAACAAGATTACCCACACATGCCTAAACAACAGAGTAAACTATGTGCATTAAGCATATGAGGAAGGCACAACTCAACTAACATGAAAGGTAAACTATCTTAAACATGAGATGAACTATTGCAACAAGTATACAACACTCATAATAGTAATGTGAGACAAGTCAAACATATAAGAGCAACACAAGTGCAACTATAACACATGAAACATCACAAGACATGAAATATCACTTGCATGGACGACAACAATACAACAACTAGATACAGATGTATAATGATAAGTATGAATCATCATCACACGAGATGCCAAAGTATGATACTAATAGAATACAACTCACATTGCTAATAGAATACAACTCACAACAATGGGATAACTTAGTTGATAACAACTAACATGAATATCAAGAATGGCAAGAGCATATAAGCTTGCATACTAGTTATGACAAATAAGCACACCGAGTAAGCAATTAGCATGTAAGCAAGTGAACATCTATGCCATGGCATCAACAACATCAAGCAATGAGATATCATAGCAGGAATAACAAAGATGACTTGTATTACCTATCTAGTACCACTTACACTTGCAACGACATATGATACAGAACTACGCATGATATCATCAAACTACTATCATATATATCTACCAGTAAGGTATAACCAAAAGCATGAATATAAGATAAAAACTAGCAATTGTATAACACATGGTAGGCATATAACCAAAAATATGCATTCTACTTTGAGTAAGTACTAACATGGCATCTCAATCAACTAAGTATGCACAACTATCATTCTAGGTAATTAAACACCTAGGATAATTAACAACCAATGGTAAAGTAAATCATAAATTTGACAATATCAACATAACACCAATTTAAGAAATGCAACCTTTAACTATATTGGATGCCAAACGTCTATAAAATAAGAGGAACACTATGCAATAATGTGTCACTCTCATATCATACAAAATAATAATTCCACGCCAAGCAATTCACCACAAGCATGGCAATGTACTAAGTTAATATACCAATTTATGACTACTAGTATAAACGACTAGATACCACACACAATTAAAATAAACATCATATCCTACAACATGGCATGACATCACAACTATACAACACACATGCAAAAATATTTAAACATCTATCTTAGACAAGGCATGATTTAAAACCAACATGTGACATGGATGAAAATGAATATGTAAACCATATCTATGATAACGCGATGCTAAACAAAATTAAATGGTCAAGACATTAAGTATTTCACAATTAAAGAAATCAGGCAAAGACAATAATCCTACAAAGTTCTACGCATGGAGATATCACCAAAAATTTGTACTCATTCTCAAAATAGAACAATAAACAGCACCAAATACTACTAAAATAATAATAAAAGATTTCACTAATAATGATCTAAATCTAATTAAAATAATAACACCCGCCAAGCACGTACGAACAATGATAATCAAATACACCAATCAACTTCTACGTGTGGTAAACATTAACAAAAACTTCCACACTCACATAACACATGACTACAAAATTATATGATATTTAGTAACTCAAAATCAATCTATATTAAAAAAACAAAATACTACACATGACTATAATTCATAAATATTAGTACGCATGCATAAAAGGGAAATACGTGCTACCACAAATTATCGAGCCGAAACGATGTACATCTATTTTATCTTAGCAATTTAAACAAGAGTAAACTAAATCTAGTAAACCATATGACACACACAAATTATCAGATAGCTAGCACACACTCCTAGTCCTACCCGTATCAAGAACACATGAAAATAACATATTAATAAATAGTCCGATCAACAACCAAAAATCTATAATAAAACTCGATTAACCAAACAAGTAATCTAACTCCACTACGGGATTGCTACAACCATATAAAACATTTCTTCTATTGTGGTTAAGATCAAACGATGAACAAAAGCAATGAAAATATGACCATGACCTACGGTTTATGCGACGGATAGCATCAACGCGCCCAACGATAAAAATAGGAGGAACCATGATGTCTAGGAGATAACTTGAGTGATATTTTAAAGGTGCACAAAAGGAATTGGATAGAAGCTCACCGAGCTCGACGAATCAATCCGACGAACTTGATGAACAGTGTAGACGAACATGCTGAATTCTTCACGTGTGGTCTACGAGACGCGTTCGTTCTTCTCTGAATGGATTCGTGGTGTGGAGATCGACCTTGGGGCGCAAGGGTGCTGATGGAGATGGTCTACGTCACCGGAATCAAGCGTCGGCGTCCATGGAGCACCATTCCTTTGGAGGGAGTTCTTGGGAGAATTAGGAACAGAGAGGGCATGGGTTGCTGCGGGAATGGAAGAGGAAGTTGGGGCGCACCTATATGTACTAGCGGGTCTGGAAACGATGGGGAGTTGAAGGGAATTAGAGAAGAGGTTTCTTCATGGCTGTACGTTTCCTTATGTAGTGGTGTACGTGAGTGGAGGAGGAGACGAAGCAGTTGAGACTGGCGCTTGGAAGATGGCAAGTGGAGAGAGATAAGGCAAGGGAGGAGTCAAGGAGAGGGAATTAAGGAGGAGGCAACCATGAGTCCATGACTGTTGCCGTTTCGTGTGCGTGCGTTTTCTCTCTGTAGGTGTAGGTTTCTGTTTCTCTTCTGTAGATTGAAACGTACAGAGGGAGAGAAGAGGAGGCGCTCGCTTGGCTGGGTATTGGCCCAGTTTGGCTTTGGTCCAAGTGGGAGAGAAAGAAGAAAGGAAAAGTTGGCCTTTGGCCCATTCGGGTGTGAGAAAAATATAGGTGGGCTTAACACAGGGAAGAGAGAGGAAAGACATACTGTCCACGGGAATTTGGTACAAAGTTTGAGAGAGGAAAACAAATTGATTTTCCTAAGAGGAAAATCTAGTAATGAAAAAGAAGCTCAAACGAACTTAGAAATCGAAGAAAACACAGACTCGCATATTTGAATATGCTTAAGACCAAAATAAAACCCAACTAAAGAAACAACAAAACTCAAATTTAATTTAAGTTGGTATTAGTTCAAATTAAATCCTCCAAATTATAAAAGTCCAATTTAAGCTTCGTTACCAAATAAAACAAACGAATTTTTTCTCGCCCTAATTTTTGGAAAACTTTTTCTTAAACATTCCGTTAATCGGGATGTTATATAAGGAACCAGGGGCACAGAAATAAAAATCCCTAATAAGTTAGTCCCAAAAATAATATAAAATAGCACAATAATGCATATAAAACATCCAAAATAGATAATATAATAGCATGGAATGATACGTCTCCAACGTATCTATAATTTTTTATTGTTCCATGCAGTTTTATTATCAACCTTGGATGTTTTATAATCATTTTATAGTCATTTTATATCATTTTTTGGTACTAACCTATTGACATAGTGCCAAGTGCCAGTTGCTGTTTTTTCCATGTTTTTTACATCGCACGAAATCAATATCAGACGGAGTCCAAATGCAACGAAACCTCACGATGATTTTTTATGGACCAAAAGGAAGAAGTTGGGCCCTGGTCTCCTGGCGCGCCCTAGTGGGTTGTGCCCACCTCGGGTGCCCCCTGGACCGCCTCTTTGCTCTATAAATACCCCAAAAATCTCATAACCCTGGAAGCATCGACGAAATATTCATCCAGCCGCCGCAGGGTCCAGAACCACCAGATCCAATCTAGACACCATCTCGGATGGGGTTTGCCACCTCCATTGGTGCCTCTCCGATGATGCGTGAGTAGTCCTTTGTAGACTTTCGGGTCCGTAGTTAGTAGCTAGATGGCTTTCTCTCTCTCGCTGAATTCTCAATACAATGGTCTCTTGGAGATCCATATATTGTAGCTCTTTTGCGGTGTGTTTGTTGGGATATGTTGAACTTTGAGTTTATGATCGGTCATATCTTTTTATATCCATGAAAGTTATTTGAGTTTCTTTGATCTCTTATATGCATGATCTCTTATAGCCTTGTATTTCTTCTCCGATATTTGGGTTTTGTTTGGCCAACTTGATCTATTTATCTTGCAATGGGAAGAGGTGCCCGGTAGTGGGTTCGATCTTACGGTGCTTGATCCCAGTGACAGAAAGGGAACCGACACGTATGTATCTGAAAACCCACAAGTATAGGGGATCGCAACAATTTTCGAGGGTAGAGTATTCAACCCAAATTTATTGATTCGACACAAGGGGAGCCAAAGAATATTCTCGAGTATTAGCAGTTGAGTTGCCAATTCAACCACACCTGGATAACTTAGTATCTGCAGCAAAGTATTTAGTAGCAAAGTAATATGGAAGTAACGGTAACGGTAGCAAAAGTAGTATTTTTGGGGTTTATAGTGATTGTAACAGTAGCAACGGAAAAGTAAATAAGCGGAGAACAATATGTGAAAAGCTCGTAGGCATTGGATCGGTGATGGAGAATTATGCCGAATGCGGTTCATCATGTAACAGTCATAACATAGAGTGACACAGAACTAGCTCCAATTCATCAATGTAATATAGGCATGTATTCCGAATATAGTCATACGTGCTTATGGAAAAGAACTTGCATGACATCTTTTGTCCTACCCTCCCGTGGCAGCGGGGTCCTAATGGAAACTAAGGGATATTAAGGCCTCCTTTTAATAGAGTACCGGACCAAAGAATTAACACATAGTGAATACATGAACTCCTCAAACTATGGTCATCACCGGGAGTGGTCCCGATTATTGTCACTTCGGGGTTGCCGGATCATAACACATAGTAGGTGACTATAGACTTGCAAGATAGGATCAATAACTCACATATTCATGAGAACATAATAGGTTCAGATCTGAAATCATGGCACTCGGGCCCTAGTGACAAGCATTAAGCATAGCAAAGTCATAGCAACATCAATCTCAGAACATAGTGGATACTAGGGATCAAACCCTAACAAAACTAACTCGATTACATGATAAATCTCATCCAACCCATCACCGTCCAGCAAGCCTACGATGGAATTACGCACGCATGGCAGTGAGCATCATGAAATTGGTGATGGAGGATGGTTGATGATGACGACGGATTCCCCTCTTCGGAGCCTCGAACGGACTCCAGATCAGCCCTCCCGAGAGGTTTTAGGGCTTGGCGGCGGCTCCGTATCGTAAAACGCGATGAATCCTTCTCCTTGATTTTTTTCTCCCCGAACACGAATATATGGAGTTGGAGTTGAGGTCGGTGGAGCGCCAGGGGGCCCACGAGGCAGGGGGCGCGCCCAGGGGGGCACGCATGCCCCCCACCCTCGTGGACAGGTGGAGGCCCCCTGACGTGGATTCTTCTTCCAGTATTTTTAATATTTTCCAAAAATAAGTTCCGTGGAGTTTCAGGTCGTTCCGAGAACTTTTTTTCTGCACATAAATAACACCATGGCAATTCTGCTGAAAACAACGTCGGTCCGGGTTAGTTCCACTCAAATCATGCAAGTTAGAGTCCAAAACAAGGGCAAACGTGTTTGGAAAAGTAGATACGATGGAGACGTATCAACTCCCCCAAGCTTAAACCTTTGCTTGTCCTCAAGCAATTCAGTTGATAAACTGAAAGTGATAAAGAAAAACTTTTACAAACTCTGTTTGCTCTTGTTGTTGTAAATATGTAAAGCCAACATTCAAGTTTTAAGCAAAGATTATGACTAACCACATTCACAATAACTCTTAGGTCTCATGTTTACTCATGTCAATAACATAATCAACTAGCGAGCAATAATAATAAATCTCGGATGACAACACTTTCTCAAAACAATCATAATATGATATAATTAGATGGTATCTCGCTAGCCCTGTCTGAGACCACAAAACATAAATGCAGAGCACCTTTAAAGATCAAGGACTGACTAGACATTGTAATTCATGGTAAAAGGGATCCAGTCATAGTCATACCCAATATAAATTAACAATAATGGATGCAAATGACAGCAGTGCTCTCCAGCTGGTGCTTTTTAATAAGAGGGTGATGACTCAACATAAAAATAAATAGATAGGCCCTTCGCAGAGGGAAGCAGGGATTTGTAGAGGTACCAGAGCTCGATTTTGAAACAGAGATAAATAATATTTTGAGCAGCATACTTTCATTGTCAACATAACAACCAAGAGATGGCGATATCTTCCATGCTACACACATTATAGGTGGTTGCCAAACAGAATGGTAAAGTTTATACTCCCCCTCCACCAACAAGCATCAATCCATGGCTTGCTTGAAACAACGAGTGCCTCCAACTAACAACAGTCCCAGGGGGAGTTTTGTTTGCAATTATTTTGATTTAATTTGCATAAAGGATGGGACTGGGCATCCGGGTGACCAGCCATTTTCTCGTGAGTGAGGAGCGGAGTCCACTCCTCTTGAGAATAACCCGCCTAGCATGGAAGATACGGACAGCCCTAGTTGATACATGAGCTATTCGAGCATACAAAACAGAATTTTATTTGAAGATTTAGAGTTCGGCACATACAAATTTACTTGGAACGGCAGGTAGATACCGCATATAGGAAGGTATAGTGGACTCATATGGAATAACTTTGGGGTTTAAGGAATTGGATGCACAAGCAGTATTCCCGCTTAGTACAAGTGAAGGCTAGCAAAAGACTGGGAAGCGACCAACTAGAGAGCGACAACAGTCATGAACATGCATTAAAATTAATAAACATTGAGTGCAAGCATGAGTAGGATATAATCCACCATGAACATAAATATCGTGAAGGCTATGTTGATTTGTTTCAATTACATGTGTGAACATGTGCCAAGTCGAGTCACTTAAATCATTCAAAGGAGGATACCATCCCACTATACCACATCACAACCATTTTAATAGCATGTTGGCACGCAAGGTAAACCATTATAACTCATAGCTAATCAAGCATGGCACGAGCAACTATAATCTCTAATTGTCATTGCAAACATGTTTATTATATTTACAAAAACAAGAGAGGTCGAGTTCATACCAGCTTCTCTCATCTCGATCAGTCCATCATATATCGTCATAATTGCCTTTCACTTGCACGACCAAACGATGTGAATAATAATAATAGTGCACGTGCATTGGACTAAGCTGGAATCTGCGAGCATTCAATAAACAGGAGAAGACAAGGCAATATGGACTCTTGGTTAAATCAACAATAATGCATATAAGAGCTACTTCAACAATTAATTATGGTCTTCTCCTATCGACCCCCAAAGAAAAGAAAAGAAATAAAACTATTTACACGGGAAAGCTCCCAACAAGCAAAAGAAGAACAGGAAATCTTTTTGGATTTTCTTTTGGTTATTACTACTACAGCAAGAAAATAAACTAGCTAAAAGCTATTACTATTTTTTTGGTTTTCTTAAGGTTTATTAAACACACAAGAAGAAAACTGAAAAAAAACTAGCATGGATGTTACAGTGAAAAAGTATGAGCACCGACAACTAGCAATGAGTGTGTGAACATGAATGTAATGTCGGTGAGAAATACGTACTCCCCCAAGCTTAGGCTTTTGGACTAAGTTGGTTTATTGCCACGGCTGGCCTGGCGGATATCCATAGTTGTAGTTGGGGTCGTACTGAGATGTAGCGGCTATTGCCTCCTGAGCTGCAGCGTGGCGGCGAGCTGCCTCCGCCCTCCTCTCGTACTCATCTGCCTCCTCCCTGGTAATAACATGTCTTCCTTTTGCCTGATAATCAAAGAAGGCAGGAGCAAGAAGAGTAATATGGACAGCACGACGTCTGTCAAAGATTAAGCGATACTGGAGGGACAGCTCGTTCCTCTCAAGAAAATGATGATGAACCATGGCATTATAATCTAAATAAACATTAGGCAGCTCAACATCATACTCACATATAGGTACCTCAAGAAAATTAGCTAGACGGGTTGCACAAATTCCTCCAAAGAAATCTCCATTAATTTTATTATTATGCAACCTACATGCAACAATAGCTCCCAAATTATAAGATTTATCTCCTAACATGGCACTCCTAAGAATACTGAGGTCAGGGCACACATGTGACATGCTTCATCCTTACCATTTATGCACCTACCTATGAAGAGAGCAAAATAATGTATAGCAGGAAAATGAATACTCCCTATGGTATCTTGTGTTATGTCTCTAGATTCACCCACAGTTATACTGGCAAGAAAATCTCTAAATTCAGATTTACGAGGTTCAAGAGGACTACCCCATTGTGGAAGTTTGCAAGCAGTGGTAAAATTCTCTAAGTCCATGGTATAAGAATTTTCATAAAGATCAAACAGGACAGTTTGAGAATTGCGTGAAGATGAATATTCAAACCTCCTCACAAAGGAACTAGTGAGATAGTGGTACTGGCGGCACTTTTCTGCCTCGAAGCTCACAAGATCAGCGTTACGCAAATATGCATTAAATTCTTCCTTGATTCCCGCTCGATCCATAAAGTCTTCTGAAGGCCATTCACAAGGCCGCACTGGAGCGTTCCTTGGTGGTTCATCATCGGCATCACGCATTGCAAGCCTGGGTCCTTGCTTCCTCGAAGAACCACCTTGGTACAATTTCCTAAACATATTTCTTCCTCTGAAAAATTTCTGAATTTTTTTAGTAACTTCAAATAAAAGTGAACCAAGCTCAACAAAGGTGATAGCAACTACTCCTACAAGTGCCTAGAGCCTATATCATGCATTAGAACTACTTGGAACCATATAAATTTGTAGCGACCAGACCTCAAATGGTCTGTGCTGCTGTGCACCAGTGTCATCCCTGGATCAGTAATGCTGACACGCACAGTACAAATGGAGGATTTATAACAGAGTAGCAATCACACACTTATTACATCGAGTATCTCCAAAGAGAATAAGTATGATAAATATGGCTTAAGGCCATCTAAAAACGATAACAGCGGAAGACTTGGAAGATAAGTGAGTCCATCAACTCCAGCGGCATCACTGAGTATAAGACCACGACCTAAGGCACCTTACTCGTCGTCTGGAAAGTCTGCAACATGAAACGTTGCAGCCCGAAAACGGGTCAGCACATGGAATATGCTGGCAATGTAACACATAGAGAATAATGAACAATAATAATGCTATACTACATGCATATATGGCTGGTGGAAAGCTCTATGGTTAAGTTTTTGCGAAAAGCCAATTTTTTTCCTACTTCAAAGGAATAAATTTTATTTAACTATCATGGTGGTTGTGAAACATTGAGATGGTTGACAGCATCTCAATCCCAATTAAAAATCATCATTAACCCAGCAAAATTTAATTAAAAGTAACATGGTGATGAGATTCACATGATAATCCAGGTACTAGATACTCAAATTGTCCATAACCGGGGACACGGCTAACCATGATTAGTTTGTACACTCTGCAGAGGTTTGCGCACTTTTCCCCACAAGACTCGATCTCCTCCGTTGGATTCTCGCACTGCATGATGTTTGAGAAACGGATGACCGAGACACAGTCTTTCAGAAGTGTTTGCACCTTACGTATGGGTAGACAGTTACACTGTAGCGACCCGACCCGAATGGATCAAGTCTCTGTGCTTAAGTGTCATCCCTGGATCGGTATGCTGACACACACAGTACTCGAGGATTTATAATAGAGGTAAATCACATGTATAAAATAACGTAAATACTATTACCTCAATCCAAAATAGCGGAAGTAACAAGGTTGTGGATTCCCATCAACACCAACGGCAAAGTTGAGTGTAGAAATCGTAACCCTAACGTATCTCTTACTCGTCGTAAGATATCCTGCAACATGAAACGTTGCAGCCCGAAAACGGGTCAGTACATTGAATGTACTGGCAAATTCACACCATAGAGAAATGATGAACAAAGGCTATCACTACATGCATATATGGCTGGTGGAAAAACTCTATGGTTATAATGTTTTTGCGAAAAGCCAGTTTTTCCCTACTTCAAAGGAATAAATTTTATTTAACTATCATGGTGGTTGTGAAACATTGAGATGATTGACAGCATCTCAATCCCAATTAAGTATCATCATTAACCCAACAATATTAATTAAAGTAACATGATGAGATCAACGGGATAATCCAAGAACTAGATACTCAAGATGTCCATAACCGGGGACACGGCTAATCATGATCAGTTTGTACACTCTGCAGAGGTTTGTGCACTTTTCCCACAAGACTCGATCGCCTCCGCTTGATTCTCGCACTGCATGATGTTTGAGAAACGGATGACCGAGACACAGTCTTTCAGAAACAATCACTCTCTACTCTGGATGGACCGGTACACCTACTTTCCCCTACATCTGCTAGTCCACCTCTTCAAGAGATGCTGTAACCTACTCAGCTTTGCTAGAGCCCATAATAGCTTGTGGCTGCACACGGAAGTTTCTAGCATGAATAATCTTATGATCCCTTTGAGCCTGGGTGGCGGACCTTATACATACAGACAACACTGGGTTCTCCAGGTGTCTCAATCCACCCAGATGTGAGTTTTAGTTGCCACCTTAAGTAAACCATTATTAAACACTCACATCTGTCATGAATATCTCTCAAACCCAATCCACGTCTACGCATAGCATGGCGATATAATATCAACGTAGAAGTAACTCCCAAGGGTTTGATGAATAAAACAGGTAATAGGTACTACCTCAGCTACTTCCCAATACCCACAGTTTAATTAGATCCTAATCATGCAATGTGTTTGAGGAAAAGATCTAATGCAATAAAAACTGGGTATGAACGGGGTATGATCAAAGTGTTACTTGCCTGCACTGTTGATGAAGATGATTCGCACTCAATAAACTGGATAGATCTACTCGTCACACTCCGGTCAATCTATCGAGAGCAAGCAATAGCAACCATACATAAGCAATCACTCAAAAGATCGAGAAGAACGAAGAAGACACTTCGTAAAAACATCAAAACCAAGCGAATAACTCTTGCAACATAAAACAATTTCTAACAGTACCAAAATTATGTGAATTTGGCCTTATCAGAAAGTTTAGGTCAAGAGCTTCGGTTTGCAAAAAGAATCAACTCAAACGGAGTTACGGAACTCAAGTTATGAACTAAAGAAGTTTGAATACAAATCTGTTTGAATTCAAATTTTAAAACTTTCAAAAACATGTTTAAGTTGTTTTACTGGATAGAGGGAATCATAACGAAGACGTGGGCGTTGGTTTCGTTGGATTTGGACAAACGGGTAAAAAGTTGTAGACGTTTGAAGAACAGGGACTAAACTGTAATTAAAATCAGCACAGATAAGTCCCTGGCGAAAACTAAAATAAAAGAAAAAGACTAAATAGCGAACGCTCGCTAACTAGTTCTAAACAGAGAACGTTCGCAGTTTAGTAAAACCCAAAAAAAACAAAACTAGGTTTTCTTAATAAAACCACAACAAATAAGAAAAAAAATAAACCGGGGCGGTTCACCGTTTCATACCGGCTCGGGCAAATAAACCCGCGGCGGCGGCGGTTCCGGCGAGATGGCGCGGGGCTCCGGCGAGGGCGGCGCGGTGGCGTCGGGGCTCGGCTGCGACGGGCGGAGGCACGGGGAGGCGCGGCGCGATGCGGCGGTGACGGCGGTGGTGACGGCAGTGGCCGAGGGCGACGGAGGAGCGCGGGGCGAGGCGGCGGATCTCGCCGGCGGCGGCGGCTATGCGGGAGCGGCGGCGGCGGGGCAGAGAGAGAGAGAGGGGGCCTGGGGCGGCGCTATTTAAAAGGGGGGAGGGGCGGCGCGGTGGCGTGCGGGAGGGGGCAGGAGAGGAGGAGTCCGGCGGGGAGACGGCTCCGGCGAGCCGTGGCGGCGGCGGACTCCCGCCTGGAGGTCGGGGACGCGCGGGCGTCGGGCTGGGCCGTGGCCTGGCTGGGTGCTGGGCCGGCCCAGTTCGGCGGAGGGTTTTTTAAAAAAAAAAACAGAGAAAGAAATAATAAAAACAAAAGAAAAAGAAAATATTATATAGGCATATAATATATCAAAATTTTCAGAAAAAGATTTCCTACAAGATGAACATTATTCCAAAGGCAAATAAAATTCACACAAATTTTAATAAATCAAACAGTGTTGCTGCCTTATTAAAATCCAATAAAAATCATTTTAAAAATACCAAAATGATTTCAAATTTATTTCTCTCCAATTTTCTGATGTAGGGAATCATGTTACCCTATTTTCTGTATATTTTTATTTTGGAGAAAAATAATTTGAATAAAACTCAAATAAGTCCATTATTGGAAAAATAATTTCAATGGGACTTTGAATTAAATCCTTTGAAACTCCCAACTCCTATTTCATATGTTTTGAAGAAGTCATTTTATCTTCTCTCGTGAAAATCATTGAGTTGCATAAAGTTTCAGAATTGGAAAATATTTTCAAATGAAATTCAAATATTTTTCAACACCCCTTGTCATTTAAATAAATGGAAGAAGTCATGTCATCTTCTCTCGAGGGTTTTGTGATGAAAAGAATTTGAATTCATGGAGATCATAAAAGAAAAATGAAAGTTTGGGAAAGTCCTTTTATTCCCTGTTATTTAACTTTCAAAAGATTTTGAATTCCACTCACTTTCAGTCAATCAGTCAAACAATCAATCCAATCTATCTGTTTATTATAACATTCCAAAATTTAGAATTTTGGGATGTTACAAACCTTCCACCCTTAAAATGAATCTCGTCCTCGAGATTCGGAGAGGCTAGAAAGAAATAGGTTAGGGTTTGGGGGTCTCCTCAAAATCCATCGATCATCTCAGGGGTCTGGGGTGCTACCACCCTTAGAAACATTGTCACGGTTCCACCAAAACTCGTATACTCCATCCTTGTTGTTGACAGTGTCAGTCTTCTCAGATCTTCAGGATAATTCCTTCTCTGGGCTCTTCCGGTAATGTCATAACCTTTTTCCTCAATTCTTCTGTCCTTTCATCTTGGTAAGGTTCTTCCATGACTGGGTCTTCACAGCTGACGGGTCTGGCGCCAATACTAAACAACTATCGACATCTCATGGTGGTCAACAATTTATGGTTTCTCCTGCAGGAAATGGGTCTGGGTTGAACCTCACCGTATAACCTACGGTTGGCAACAACTGCCGTGTACAAGGGAAACATTCTTATACCATTCTAAGCTTCAAGCAAGGTTTGGTCGTCGTCTCTCTACTATAGGTAAGTCACTCAGATTTACCATCCCATATAGCAAAGCGAACAATAAGAGTAAGTCGGTATGGTGATCAATCCATCCCGCACCCAAATCATTACCTTGTATATGGTTTAGTGAATCTCGCATTCTAACACTCGGTCATCCTCGCAAGCATTGCAGAATTTCTCTTGTCGGCGAACCAAGTTCGGATAAATCCATGGATTCTGCAAGCCAAACAAACATCTATCGTTCCTTCACAACTCTCAGGTTTTGTGTAACTCCTATAAGATCGTCTGTCGATAAAATCGTAACTTCTTCCAGGGTCTTCCCTTCAACAAGAGTGTGCTTGCTTCTTGGCAGGTCCTGGGGCCTGCGGGTTATGGCCCATCTCATCACTTGTAGTTCCTTGATCTTATCATCGAGCAACTGATCATTACTCCAACATCCAACTTCCTAGTATTCTTAAATCCATCCAATTGTACTGTCTTCCTTCCTTCTATTGGCACCAAACTAGGACATGATTACTCAGACTCATCATGGAATTCTATTGATCCATATTTCCAACATCATACCTCCTTTATATCCAATAATAATTTATCTCTTCTTTCTTGTGGGATTTCCCACATACCGAGATAAAAACTTATACTTATGAAGTCCATACTCCACTTCGTGGAACATCATTATCCTTTCCAGGGTCAAGCGTCCTTACAGGGGAATATTGGCCATCTCTGCATGGCACTTCTTCATCTGGGAAACATGAAACACATCATGAACTCCTGACAGTCCTTCGGGTAACTCCAACTTGTAGGCCACTTCTCTCATACGCTCCAAAACTCGGTATGGTCCTACAATTCTCGGGGCTAACTTTCCCTTAACTCCAAATAGTTTAACTCCTCGCAGAGGGAACACACGTAGACATGCTCCATCTCCAATTTCATAGACTACCTCCTTTACATCCAATAATACTCCATACCCTCATATTCTTGGGGTATCCAACATATCGAGATAAAACTCATACTTATTTTGTTCGAAATCCACTTCGTGGAATATCATTACCTTTTCAAGGGTCAAGTTTCCTCACAGGGTACTACCATCCTTAAAATGCACAATCTTCCATAGACCATATTTCTCATATCCTCGAAAATGGTCAAAATCTTTCTTCATAGAGTAACAACTCATAAAATCCAAATCAGCATCAATGATGCTAACTTTATTGATTCTCAAATATTACAAACTCCTTCATTCCATTACATGCCTCAATCCGACTCTTCACTAATAAAAGAAATGTCCACACTACTACTACGTTTCTCGTTGCACTCAACTATTTATCACAAGTCTTCGTCTCCTTGGGGCATTCCCTGGCAAAGTGCCCTGCTTCATCAGAACGGAAACATATTACTTCTGACATATCTCGAGGTTTCCTTGTGATTATATAGCCTCCTGGGGTCCTCATCTTCCCTTTTGGGCAATCACTGAAGTAGTGTCCTGAATTTTTGCACCTGTAACATGTGATATGACTCAGGTCTCTCTTTGTAGAAATTGGGTTGTTCCTGGGATCCAATCTATTTCTCTTCCTGGACTTTTCCGTTCCAATCAGGGCTTCTATTTCCTGTGAGTCATACTCTACTTCCTCTGTCGGGAATTCTACTAAATCCCCATTCAGACAAATTTTGGGAGATGTGTCCTTCTTCTCCACATGAATAGCATGACTTGATGCAGGGTTTAATTGGTTCTTCCTTGGGTGGGCCCTCCACCTCTTTCTTCATCACAGATTCCTCTAAAATCTCCATGTGGGCTCTTTTCATTGCTTCTTTCTTCTGCTGGACGGTCCTTTGTACCATGGGGTAGATGTGACACTGAGCAGGGTAGTGGGTAGTCCCTTCACACAAGAAACAAGTGATCTGCCTAGTTGGGCATTCTTCAGCTGGGTGACTTCCTTCACAATTAGGGCATTCATCCTTGTGTTCCTTATGGTTGTGTCCTATTTCTACACAAGGCTTGTATGCACAAGGTTTCTTCATATCCTTCCCATAAGGCTTCAATTTCTGGGACACAAGACGAGATCTTTGTAGAGTCCACTTAAATTCTTTCCGAGTGGTTACTTCTTGCCATCCATTGATGGTTTGGTACATCCTCCACCAAGTAGCAGCACCTCTTTCAAAACATTGAAGAGCATGCCGGGTCATATGTTTTCCGACTATAGGGTTATTCTTCATGGGATCCTCCATGTTCTAAATCCATCGGTCCGTCTCCAATTGACTCATCGGTCCAGAAAATACAAGCTCATCTCCATTCATCCTCTGTTGGGTCCATGGGTTTGGGGTGAGATAAGAGAGGTCGAGAGGGATGCACACAATACAAACAATAGTTTTGAAAGGACAGATTTTTATTGTGGCTGTCGGAAAAACAACAAACAAATGACAGCTCACAAACGTCGCATCTAACGTAGGTATAACAGGGGTTTGGTCTTCTAAAGGTCAATAAGTCTTCAACGTCGCCAGACTCTTCAAGTCTTGTTCATGCCTCCGATGGCTTCTTGCAATCATGCTTGTCCTTCTCAAGTTCTTTTGCCAGATCATCTCTGCTGTCTCAAAGTCTCTCGTGACATCCTTGAATATTTCTGGAGTTGCGTTCCAAACTTCTGGGTTTCAACATCCTTGACATGAACCATGATCCTACTGTCCTTCAGTTCCTGACGAGTCTCCCAAGGGTTTGATAAATAAAACAGGTAATAGGTACTACCTCAACTACTTCCCAATACCCACAATTTAATTAGATCCTAATCATGCAATGTTTGAGGATTAGAACTAATGCAATAAAAACTGGGTATGGAAAGTATGATCAAAGTGTTACTTGCCTTGCTGATGATCCGCGAAACCTAGCGATTCGAAGTAACAAGCGGCACACTCCGGGTACTCTATCGCAAACAAACAAGCAAACAATAAGTACTCATCTAATGCACAGGTAAAACTCGAATGAAAGATCCAACCAGAAAGTTCAACTTAAGAACTCCGGTCTGCAAAAAGAATCAACTCGAACGAAGCAACGAAAGTCAAACGGCGAAAGAAACAAACTTCGTTTACTAATCTGGATCTAGGTCAAATTTTACAGTAGGAAAAACTTGTTTGAGTAGGTTAAATGGAAAGAGAATTTCGAGACGAAACTCTAGGCGCTTGAATCGCCTGATTCCGATAAACGAGCGAAAAGTTAAACAGAAACGAAGATTCGATCAGAAATCGAGATATGAGATAATCGCGGAAAATCCGACGAAAAAGAAAAACGGACGAACGGTTAAAGAACGGACGTTCGTTAACAGAGAAAATCCGACGAACGCGTTCGTTAAAACGAACGAGTCGGTGAACGCTCACAAAATAACAAAACCGAAGAAATAAACCGATCTAGGGTTTTTTTTAAACGAACGGTTTTTTTTTAAAACCGGCAAACGACGGCATCGGATCGGTACCTCGTCGGAACGGAACTCCGGCGGGGTCGGCGGGCTCCGGCGAGGCTCGGCGAGGGGCGGCGGGGTTTGGGGGGGCTCGGGCAGCGAGGGGCGGCTCCGGCGGCGGCGAACGGCGAACGGGGCGGCGGCGCTAGGCGGCGGCTCGGGCGGCTCGGGGCGCGGGTACGGGGTGGGGGGTGGCGGCGGCTTGGAGGAGGGGGCAAGGCAGCGGCTCCGGCGGAGTCCGAGCCGGACACGGCGGCGGCGGCGGCGGCGTACGCGCGGAGGAGACGCGCGGGATGGGCCGGCGGCTCGGCTGGGCCTCGGCCCGGTCGGGCGCGGCGCAAAAAGTTTTTTTTTAAAACGTTCCGCCGAAAAATTTGTAGAAAAATAAATAAAAATCCAAAAAAGATAAAACAAATTTTCCCCATCTAGTTAGAATGTTTAGAACAGGGTGAACATTTTTTTGACACAAAATAAATTTTTAAAAACATGCAATATTTTTAATGCAATGAAAATTGCAAATAAACTCCGTATAAATTCCAATAAATGATTTTAACACTTTTCCTCCGATATTTCAATTGCTTTGGAGAAGTCATATTTTCTCCTCTCATTTATTTTTAATGAAATATTTTTCCGGAGAGAAAATAATTAAAACCAAAAATCCTCGTCTTATTATTTGATGGAAATCAAATATGAAAATTCGAGAAAATCCCCAACTCTCTCCGAGGGTCCTTGAGTTGCTTAGGATTTATCGAGGATTTGTCAAAATGCAATAAAGTATGATATGCAATGATGATCTATGTATAACATACCAAATTGAAAATTTGGGATGTTACAAAATTTGACATGCAAGCTCAAGAACATGGTCACCTAGGCAGCACAAATTTGCAATGAATAAAGCACTAGAACAAAAACTAATTGGACCAATGGAGGAGTCACATACCAAGGAACAATCCCCCCCAAGCAGTTTTGTGAGAGGTGCTTTGAGCAAGGAGATCGAAAATCGCAGCAAAATGAGCTAGAACTCGTGCTTGAGCTGGATGGTGATTTTTTTGGGAGGAAGAAGAAGTGTGTGGGTGCAGGAATAAGTGGAGGGGAGCCACCATGGGCCCACGAGGCAGGGGGGCGCGCCCTGTAGGGGTGGGCGCGCCCTGGACCCTCGTGGCCAAGTGCCAGCTCCCCCTGCTGTGTTCTTAGTGCCAGATATTCTCAAATATTCCAGAAAAAATCATATTTCAATTTCGGGGCATTTGGAGAACTTTTATTTTTGGGGTATTTTTATATTGCGCGGATAAATCAGAAAACAGACAGAAAAAAACTATTTTTACTTTATTTCAACTAAATAACAGAAAGTAAAAGGAGGGTACAGAAGGTTGTGCCTTCTAATTTCATCCATCTCATGCTCATCAAAAGGAATCCACTAACAAGGTTGATCAAGTCTTGTTAACAAACTCATTCCGAATAACATGGAACCGGAGAAATTTAGAATAACACTATGTTACCTCAACGGGGATATGCACATCCCCAATAATAAGAATATCATATTTCTTCTTGACAGTAGGAAGAGGAAATTCAAAATCTCCAAAAATAATCGATGGAATTTTTCCAATAGAATTGATACTGTGGACTTGAGGTTGTTTCCTCGGAAAGTGTACCGTATGCTCATTACCATTAACATGAAAAGTGACATTGCCTTTGTTGCAATCAATAACAGCCCCTGCAGTATTCAAAAAAGGTCTTCCAAGAATAATAGACATACTATCATCCTCGGGAATATCAAGAATAACAAAGTCCGTTAAAATAGTAACGTTTGCAACCACAACAGGCACATCCTCACAAATACCGACAGGTATAGCAGTTGATTTATCGGCCATTTGCAAAGATATTTCGGTAGGTGTCAACTTATTCAAGTCAATTCTACGATATAAAGAGAGAGGCATAACACTAACACCGGCTCCAAGATCACATAAAGCAGTTTTAACATAGTTTCTTTTAATGGAGCATGGTATAGTTGGTACTCCTGGATCTCCTAGTTTCTTTGGTATTGCACCCTTAAAAGTGTAATTAGCAAGCATGGTGGAAATTTCAGCTTCCGGTATCTTTCTTTTATTAGTAACAATTTCTTTCATATCCTTAGCATAAGGATTCATTTTGAGCATATCAGTTAATCGCATACGCAAAAAGATAGGTCTAATCATTTCAGCAAAGCGCTCAAAATCCTCATCATCCTTTTTCTTGGATGGTTTCGAAGGAAAAGGCATGGGTTTCTAAACCCATGGTTCTCTTTCTTTACCATGTTTCCTAGCAACAAAGTCTTTCTTATCATAACGTTGATTCTTTGATTGTGGGTTATCAAGATCAACAGCAGGTTCAATTTCTACATCATTGTCATTGCTAGGTTGAGAATCATCATGAACATCATCATTAACATTTTTATTAGGTTCATGTTCATTACCAGATTGTGTTTCAGCATCAGAAATAGAAATATCATTTGGATTCTCAGGTGGTTCAGCAATAGGTTCACTAGAAGCATGCAAAGTCCTATCATTTTTCTTTTTCTTCTTTTTAGAAGGACTAGGTGCATCTGTATTATTTCTCTGAGAAGCTCAATTCTCTTAGGATGGCCTTCAGGATACGAAGGTTCCTGAGTCATTCTACCAGTTCTAGTAGCCACTCTAACAGCAAAGTCATTATTCTTACTATTTAATTCATTGAGCAAATCATTCTGAGCTTTAAGTACTTGTTCTACTTGAGTGGTAACCATAGAAGCATGTTTTTACTAATGAGTTTAAGTTCACCTTTAACTCTAGACATATAATCACCCAAGTGTTCAAGCATATAAGCATTTTGTTTTAACTGTCTACCAAAATAAGCATTAAAATCTTCTTGCTTAACCATAAAATTATCAAACTCATCCAAACATTGGCTAGCACACTTAGTAGGAGGGATTTCAGCTTTATCATATCTATAGAGAGAATTTACCTTTACTACCTGTGTCGGGTTGTCAAGACCATGAGTTTCCTCAATAGGTGATGGATTAAGATCATATGTTTCTTTGACAGGCGGTAAATTAAGACCATGTATTTCTTCAATAGGAGGTGAATTCTTAACATCTTCAGCTTTAATACCTTTCTCTTTCATAGATTTCTTTGCCTCTTGCATATCTTCAGGACTGAGAAATAGAACACCCCTCTTCTTCAGAGTTGGTTTAGGAATAGGCTCAGGAATTGGCTCAAGAGCTGGCTCAGGAATTGTCCAATTATTTTCATTGGTCAACATATTATTCAATAGAATTTCAGCTTCATCCGGTGTTCTTTCCCCGAAAACAGAACCAGCACAACTATCCAGGTAATCTCTGGAAGCATCGGTTAGTCCATTATAAAAGATATCAAGTATTTCATTTTTCTTAAGAGGATGATCAGGCAAAGCGTTAAGTAATTGGAGAAGCCTCCCCCAAGCTTGTGGGAGACTCTCTTCTTCAATTTGCACAAAATTATATATTTCCCTTAAAGCAGCTTGTTTCTTATGAGCAGGGAAATATTTAGCAGAGAAGTAATAAATCATATCCTGGGGACTACGCATACAACCAGGATCAAGAAAATTAAACCATATCTTAGCATCACCCTTTAATGAGAACGGAAATATTTTAAGGATATAAAAGTAGCGAGTTTTCTCATCATTAGTGAACAGGGTGGCTATATCATTTAATTTAATAAGATGTGCCACAACAGTTTCAGATTCATAGCCATAAAAAGGATCAGATTCAACCAAAGTAATTATCTCAGGATCAACAGAGAATTCATAATCCTTATCAGTAACACAGATATGTGAAGTAGCAAAAGCAGGGTCAGGTTTCATTCTAGCATTAAGAGATTGCTACTTCCATTTAGCTAATAACTTCTTAAGATCATATCTACCATTGCAAGCTAAAATAGCTCTAGCAGCTTCTTCATCCATAACATAACCCTCAGGAACAAGAGGTAATTCATATTTATTGGGAGAGCCTTCATCATCACTTTCATCAATATTATCAGTTTCAATAATTTCATTCTCTCTAGCCCTAGCAAGTTGTTCATCAAGAAATTCACCAAGTGGCACAGTAGTATCAAGCATAGAAGTAGTTTCTGTTGGAAATATGCCCTAGAGGCAATAATAAATGGTTATTATTATATTTCTTTGTTCATGGTAATTGTCTATTATTCATGCTATAATTGTATTGTCCGGAAATCGTAATACATGTGTGAATACATAGACCACAACGTGTCCCTAGTAAGCCTCTAGTTGACTAGCTCGTTGATCAACAGATAGTCATGGTTTCCTGACTATGGACATTGGATGTCATTGATAACGGGATCACATCATTAGGAGAATGATGTGATGGACAAGACCCAATCCTAAGCATAGCATAAAAGATCGTGTAGTTTCGTTTGCTAGAGCTTTTCCAATGTCAAGTATCTTTTCCTTAGACCATGAGATTGTGCAACTCCCGGATACCGTAGGAGTGCTTTGGGTGTGCCAAACGTCACAACGTAACTGGGTGACTATAAAGGTTCACTGCGGGTATCTCCGAAAGTGTCTGTTGGGTTGGCACGGATCGAGACTGGGATTTGTCACTCCGTGTGACGGAGAGGTATCTCTGGGCCCACTCGGTAATGCATCATCATAATGAGCTCAATGTGACTAAGGCGTTAGTCACGGGATCATGCATTGCGGTACGAATAAAGAGACTTGCCGGTAACGAGATTGAACAAGGTATTGGGATACCGACGATCGAATCTCGGGCAAGTAACATACCGATTGACAAAGGGAATTGCATACGGGATTGATTGAATCCTCGACACCGTGGTTCATCCGATGAGATCATCGTGGAACATGTGGGAGCCAACATGGGTATCCAGATCCCGCTATTGGTTATTGACCAGAGAGGCGTCTCGGTCATGTCTGCATGTCTCCCGAACCCGTAGGGTCTACACACTTAAGGTTCGGTGACGCTAGGGTTGTAGAGATATATGTATGCGGAAACCCGAAAGTTGTTCGGAGTCCCGGATGAGATCCCGGACGTCACGAGAGGTTCCGGAATGGTCCGGAGGTGAAGAATTATATATAGGAAGTCAAGTTTCGGCCACCGGGAAAGTTTCGGGGGTTACCGGTATTGTATCGGGACCACCGGAAGGGTCCCGGGGGTCCACCGGGTGGGGCCACCTATCCTGGAGGGCCCCGTGGGCTGAAAGTGGAAGGGAACCAGCCCTTAGTGGGCTGGGGCGCCCCCCTTGGGCCTCCCCCCATGCGCCTAGGGTTGGGAACCCTAAGGGGGGGAGCTTCCCCCTTGCCTTGGGGGGCAAGGCAACCCCTTCCCCCCTTTGGCCGCCGCCCCCCTTGGAGATCCCATCTCCCAGGGCCGGCGCCCCCCCAGGGGGCCTATATAAAGGGGGGGAGGGAGGGCAGCAACCTACAGCCTTGGGCGCCTCCCTCCTCCCCTGCAACACCTCTCTCTCGCAGAAGCTCGGCGAAGCCCTGCCGGAGACCCGCTACATCCACCACCACGCCGTCGTGCTGCTGGATCTCCATCAACCTCTCCTTCCCCCTTGCTGGATCAAGAAGGAGGAGACGTCGCTGCACCGTACGTGTGTTGAACGCGGAGGTGCCGTCCGTTCGGCACTCGGTCATCGGTGATTTGGATCACGGCGAGTACGACTCCGTCATCCACGTTCATTGGAACGCTTCCGCTCGCGATCTACAAGGGTATGTAGAAGCACTCCCTTCCCCTCGTTGCTAGTATACTCCATAGATGCATCTTGGTGATCGTAGGAAAATTTTAAATTATGCTACGATTCCCAACAGTGGCATCATCAGCCAGGCCTATGCGTAGTTATTATGCACGAGTAGAACACAAAGAAGTTGTGGGCGTTGAGTTTGCCAATTCTTCTTGCCGCTACTAGTCTTTTCTTGTTTCGGCGGCACTGTAGGATGAAGCGGCCCGGACCGACCTACACGTACGCTTACGTGAGACAGGTTCCACCGACTGACATGCACTAGTTGCATAAGGTGGCTAGCGGGTGTCTGTCTCTCCTACTTTAGTCGGAACGGATTCGATGAAAAGGGTCCTTATGAAGGGTAAATAGAAATTGGCAAATCACGTTGTGGTCATACGTAGGTAAGAAACGTTCTTGCTAGAAACCTACAAACCACGTAAAAACTTGCAACAACAATTAGAGGACGTCTAACTTGTTTTTGCAGCAAGTGATATATGTGATATGATATGGCGAGAAGATGTGATGAATGATATATGTGATGTATGAGATTGATCATATTCTTGTAATAGGAATCACGACTTGCATGTCGATGAGTATGACAACCGGCAGGAGCCATAGGAGTTGTCTTTATTATTTTGCATGACCTGCGTGTCATTGAATAACGCCATGTAAATTACTTTACTTTGTTGCTAAACGCGTTAGCCATAGAAGTAGAAGTAATCGTTGGTGTGACGACTTCATGAAGACACAATGATGGAGATCATGATGATGGAGATCATGGTGTCATGCCGGTGACGAAGATGATCATGGTGCCTCGAAGATGGAGATCAAAGGAGCATAATGATATTGGCCATATCATGTCACTATTTGATTGCATGTGATGTTTATCATGTTTTTGCATCTTATTTGCTTAGAACGACGGTAGTAAGTAAGATGATCCCTTATAATAATTTCAAGAAAGTGTTCACCCTAACTGTGCACCGTTGCGAAGGTTCGTTGTTTCGAAGCACCACATGATGATCGGGTGTGATAGATTCTAACGTTCGAATACAACGGGTGTTGACGAGCCTAGCATGTACAGACATGGCCTCGGAACACACGCAATACACTTAGGTTGACTTGACGAGCCTAGCATGTACAGACATGGCCTCGGAACACGGAGGACCGAAAGGTCGAGCATGAGTCGTATAGAAGATACGATCAACATGGAGATGTTCACCGATCTTGACTAGTCCGTCTCACGTGATGATCGGACATGGCCTAGTTAAACTCGGATCATGTTTCACTTAGATGACGAGAGGGATGTCTATCTGAGTGGGAGTTCATTAAATAATTTGATTAGATGAACTTAATTATCATGAACTTAGTCTAAAATCTTTACACTATGTCTTGTAGATCAAATGGCCAACGTTGTCCTCAATTTCAACGCATTCCTAGAGAAAACCAAGCTGAAAGATGATGGCAGCAACTATACGGACTGGGTCCGGAACCTGAGGATCATCCTCATAGTAGCCAAGAAAGATTATGTCTTAGAAGCACCGCTAGGTGATGCACCAATCCCAGAAAACCAAGACGTTATGAACGCTTGGCAGCAGCGTGCTGATGATTACTCCCTCGTTCAGTGCGGCATGCTTTACAGCTTAGAACCGGGTCCAAAAGCGTTTTGAGAAACATGGAGCATATGATATGTTCGAGGAGCTGAAATTGGTTTTCCAAGCTCATGCCCGGGTCGAGAGATATGATGTCTCCGACAAGTTCTTCAGCTGTAAAATGGAGGAGAACAGTTCTGTTAGTGAGCACATACTCAGAATGTCTGGGTTGCACAACCGCTTGACTCAGCTGGGAGTTAATCTCCCGGATTACGCGGTCATTGACAGAATCCTCCAGTCGCTTCCACCAAGCTACAAGAGCTTTGTGATGAACTACAATATGCAGGGGATGGAAAAGACCATTCCCGAGGTATATTCAATGCTGAAATCAGCGGAAGGGGAGATCAGAAAAGAACATCAAGTGTTGATGGTGAATAAAACCACTAAGTTCAAGAAGGGCAAGGGTAAGAACTTCAAGAAGGACGGCAAGGGAGTTGCCGCGCCCGGTAAACCAGTTACCGGGAAGAAGCCAAGAAATGGACCCAAGCCCGAGACTGAGTGCTTTTATTGCAAGGGAAGTGGTCACTGGAAGCGGAACTGCCCCAAATACTTAGCGGACAAGAAGAAGGCCGGCAACACCAAAGGTATATGTGATATACATGTAATTGATGTGTACCTTACCAGTACTCGTAGTAGCTCCTGGGTATTTGATACCGGTGCGGTTGCTCATATTTGTAACTCAAAACAGGAACTACGGAATAAACGGAGACTGGCGAAGGACGAGGTGACGATGCGCGTCGGGAATGGTTCCAAGGTCGATGTGATCGCCGTCGGCACGCTACCTCTGCATCTACCCACGGGATTAGTTTTAAACCTCAATAATTGTTATTTAGTGCCAGCTTTGAGCATGAACATTGTATCTGGATCTCATTTAATTCGAGATGGCTACTCATTTAAATCCGAGAATAATGGTTGTTCTATTTATTTGAGAGATATGTTTTATGGTCATGCCCCGCTGGTCAATGGTTTATTTTTGATGAATCTCGAACGTGATGTTACACATGTTCATAGTGTGAATACCAAAAGATGTAAAGTTGATAACGATAGTCCCACATACTTGTGGCACTGCCGCCTTGGTCACATCGGTGTCAAGCGCATGAAGAAGCTCCATACAGATGGACTTTTGGAGTCTCTTGATTACGAATCATTTGACACATGCGAACCATGCCTCATGGGTAAGATGACCAAGACTCCGTTCTCCGGAACAATGGAGCGAGCAACCAACTTATTGGAAATCATACATACCGATGTGTGTGGTCCAATGAGTGTTGAGGCTCGCGGAGGATATCGTTATGTTCTCACTCTCACTGATGATTTAAGTAGATATGGGTATGTCTACCTAATGAAACACAAGTCTGAAACCTTTGAAAAGTTCAAGGAATTTCAGAGTGAAGTTGAGAATCAACGTGACAGGAAAATAAAATTCTTACGATCAGATCGTGGTGGAGAATATTTGAGTCACGAATTTGGTACACACTTAAGGAAATGTGGAATAGTTTCACAACTCACGCCGCCTGGAACACCTCAGAGAAATGGTGTGTCCGAACGTCGTAATCGCACTCTATTGGATATGGTGCGATCTATGATGTCTCTTACCGATTTACCGCTCTCATTTTGGGGCTATGCTTTAGAGACTGCCGCATTCACTTTAAATAGGGCTCCGTCTAAATCCGTTGAGACGACACCGTATGAATTATGGTTTGGGAAGAAACCTAAGCTGTCGTTTCTAAAAGTTTGGGGATGCGATGCTTATGTCAAGAAACTTCAACCTGAAAAGCTCGAACCCAAATCGGAAAAATGCGTCTTCATAGGATACCCTAAGGAAACTATTGGGTATACCTTCTACCTCAGATCCGAAGGCAAGATCTTCGTTGCCAAGAACGGGTCCTTTCTGGAGAAGGAGTTTCTCTCGAAAGAATTGAGTGGGAGGAAAGTGGAACTTGATGAGGTGATAGTCACCCCTTCCGAACCGGAAAGTAGCGCAGCGCGGGAAAATGTTCCTGTGGTGCATACACCGACTGGGGAGGAAGTTAATGATGATGATCATGAAGCTTCGGATCAAGTTACTGAACTTCGTAGGTCCACAAGGACACGTTCCGCACCAGAGTGGTACGGCAACCCTGTCCTGGAAATCATGTTGTTAGACAACGGTGAACCTTCGAACTATGAAGAAGCGATGGCGGGCCCGGATTCCGACAAATGGCTAGAAGCCATGAAATCCGAGATAGAATCCATGTATGAAAACAAAGTATGGACTTTGACTGACTTGCCCGATGAGCGGCGAGCCATAGAAAACAAATGGATCTTTAAGAAGAAGACGGACGCAGATGGTAATGTGACCATCTACAAAGCTCGACTTGTCGCTAAGGGTTATCGACAAGTTCAAGGGGTTGACTACGATGAGACTTTCTCACCCGTAGCGAAGCTGATGTCCGTCCGAATCATGTTAGCAATTGCCGCATACTATGATTATGAGATATGGCAGATGGACGTCAAAACGGCATTCCTTAATGGCTTCCTTAAGGAAGAGTTGTATATGATGCAGCCGGAAGGTTTCGTCGATCCTAAGAATGCTAACAAAGTATGCAAGCTCCAGCGCTCAATCTATGGGCTGGTGCAAGCATCTCGGAGTTAGAACATTCGCTTTGATGAGATGATCAAAGCGTTTGGGTTTACACAGACTTATGGAGAAGCCTGTGTTTACAAGAAAGTGAGTGGGAGCTCTGTAGCATTTCTCATACTATATGTGGATGACATACTATTGATGGGAAATGATATAGGATTCTTGGAAAGTATAAAGGCCTATTTGAATAAGTGTTTTTCAATGAAGGACCTTGGAGAAGCTGCTTATATATTAGGCATCAAGATCTATAGAGATAGATCAAGACGCCTCATTGGTCTTTCACAGAGTACATACCTTGACAAGATATTGAAGAAGTTCAATATGGATCAGTCCAAGAAGGGGTTCTTGCCTGTATTGCAAGGTGTGCAATTGAGCACGGCTCAATGCCCGACCACGGCAGAAGATATAGAAAAGATGAGTGTCATCCCCTATGCCTCGGCCATAGGGTCTATTATGTATGCCATGCTGTGTACCAGACCTGATGTAAACCTTGCCGTAAGTTTGGTAGGAAGATACCAAAGTAATCCCGGCATGGAACACTGGACAGCGGTCAAGAATATCCTGAAGTACCTGAAGAGGACTAAGGATATGTTTCTCGTTTATGGAGGTGACGAAGAGCTCGTCGTAAAGGGTTACGTCGACGCTAGCTTCGACACAGATCTGGATGACTCTAAGTCTCAAACCGGATACGTGTATATTTTGAATGGAGGAGCAGTAAGCTGGTGCAGTTGCAAGCAAAGCGTCGTGGCGGGATCTACATGTGAAGTGGAGTACATGGCAGCCTCGGAGGCAGCACAGGAAGCAGTCTGGATGAAGGAGTTCATTACCGACCTAGGGGTGATTCCCAATGCGTCGGGCCCGATGACTCTCTTCTGTGACAACACTGGAGCTATTGCCCTTGCGAAGGAGCCCAGGTTTCACAGGAAGACCAGGCATATCAAGCGTCGCTTCAACTCCATTCATGAAAGTGTTCAAAATGGAGACATAGATATTTGTAAAGTACATACGGACCTGAATGTAGCAGATCCGTTGACTAAACCTCTCCCTAGGGCAAAACATGATCAACACCAGGACGCAATGGGTGTTCGATTCATCACAATGTAACTAGATTATTGACTCTAGTGCAAGTGGGAGACTGTTGGAAATATGCCCTAGAGGCAATAATAAATGGTTATTATTATATTTCTTTGTTCATGGTAATTGTCTATTATTCATGCTATAATTGTATTGTCCGGAAATCGTAATACATGTGTGAATACATAGACCACAACGTGTCCCTAGTAAGCCTCTAGTTGACTAGCTCGTTGATCAACAGATAGTCATGATTTCCTGACTATGGACATTGGATGTCATTGATAACGGGATCACATCATTAGGAGAATGATGTGATGGACAAGACCCAATCCTAAGCATAGCATAAAAGATCGTGTAGTTTCGTTTGCTAGAGCTTTTCCAATGTCAAGTATCTTTTCCTTAGACCATGAGATCGTGCAACTCCCGGATACCGTAGGAGTGCTTTGGGTGTGCCAAACGTCACAACGTAACTGGGTGACTATAAAGGTTCACTGCGGGTATCTCCGAAAGTGTCTGTTGGGTTGGCACGGATCGAGACTGGGATTTGTCACTCCGTGTGACGGAGAGGTATCTCTGGGCCCACTCGGTAATGCATCATCATAATGAGCTCAATGTGACTAAGGCGTTAGTCACGGGATCATGCATTGCGGTACGAATAAAGAGACTTGCCGGTAACGAGATTGAACAAGGTATTGGGATACCGACGATCGAATCTCGGGCAAGTAACATACCGATTGACAAAGGGAATTGCATACGGGATTGATTGAATCCTCGACACCGTGGTTCATCCGATGAGATCATCGTGGAACATGTGGGAGCCAACATGGGTATCCAGATCCCGCTGTTGGTTATTGACCGGAGAGGCGTCTCGGTCATGTCTGCATGTCTCCCGAACCCGTAGGGTCTACACACTTAAGGTTCGGTGACGCTAGGGTTGTAGAGATATATGTATGCGGAAACCTGAAAGTTGTTCGGAGTCCCGGATGAGATCCCGGACGTCACGAGAGGTTCCGGAATGGTCCGGAGGTGAAGAATTATAATTATATATAGGAAGTCAAGTTTCGGCCACCGGGAAAGTTTCGGGGGTTACCGGTATTGTACCGGGACCACCGGAAGGGTCCCGGGGGTCCACCGGGTGGGGCCACCTATCCCGGAGAGCCCCGTGGGCTGAAAGTGGAAGGGAACCAGCCCTTAGTGGGCTGGGGCGCCCCCCTTGGGCCTCCCCCCATGCGCCTAGGGTTGGGAACCCTAAGGGGGGGAGCTTCCCCCTTGCCTTGGGGGGCAAGGCAACCCCTTCCCCCCTTTGGCCGCCGCCCCCCCCCCCCCTTGGAGATCCCATCTCCCAGGGCCGGCGCCCCCCCAGGGGGCCTATATAAAGGGGGGGAGGGAGGGCAGCAACCTACAGCCTTGGGCGCCTCCCTCCTCCCCTGCAACACCTCTCTCTCGCAGAAGCTCGGCGAAGCCCTGCCGGAGACCCGCTACATCCACCACCACGCCGTCGTGCTGCTGGATCTCCATCAACCTCTCCTTCCCCCTTGCTGGATCAAGAAGGAGGAGACGTCGCTGCACCGTACGTGTGTTGAACGCGGAGGTGCCGTCCGTTCGGCACTCGGTCATCGGTGATTTGGATCACGGCGAGTACGACTCCGTCATCCACGTTCATTGGAACGCTTCCGCTCGCGATCTACAAGGGTATGTAGAAGCACTCCCTTCACCTCGTTGCTAGTATACTCCATAGATGCATCTTGGTGAGCGTAGGAAAATTTTAAATTATGCTACGATTCCCAACAGTTTCATCATAAGTATCATGCATAGCAGAAGTGGCATCATCAATAACATGCGACATATCAGAATTAATAGCAGAAGCAGGTTTAGGTGTCGCAAGCTTACTCAAAACGGAAGGTGAATCAAGTGCAGAGCTAGATGGCAGTTCCTTACCTCCCCTCGTAGTTGAGGGATAAATTGTTGTTTTTGCGTCTTTCAAGTTCTTCATAGTGACCAGCAGATATAAATCCCAAGTGACTCAAAGAATAGAGCTATGCTCCCCGGCAACGGCGCCAGAAAATAGTCTTGATAACCCACAAGTATAGGGGATCGCAACAGTTTTCGAGGGTAGAGTATTCAACCCAAATTTATTGATTCGACACAGGGGGAGCCAAAGAATATTCTCGAGTATTAGCAGTTGAGTTGTCAATTCAACCACACCTGGATAACTTAGTATCTGCAGCAAAGTATTTAGTAGCAAAGTAATATGGAAGTAATGGCAACGGTAGCAAAAGTAGTATTTTTGGGTTTTATAGTGATTGTAACAGTAGCAACGGAAAAGTAAATAAGTGATGAAAAGCTCGTAGGCATTGGATCGGTGATGGAGAATTATGCCGGATGCGGTTCATCATGTAACAGTCATAACATAGGGTGACACGGAACTAGCTCCAATTCATCAATGTAATGTAGGCATGTATTCCGAATATAGTCATACGTGCTTATGGAAAAGAACTTGCATGACATCTTTTGTCCTACCCTCCCGTGGCAGCGGGGTCCTAATGGAAACTAAGGGATATTAAGGCCTCCTTTTAATAGAGTACCGGACCAAAGCATTAACACATAGTGAATACATGAACTCCTCAAACTATGGTCATCACCGGGAGTGGTCCCGATTATTGTCACTTCGGGGTTGCCGGATCATAACACATAGTAGGTGACTATAGACTTGCAAGATAGGATCAAGAACTCACATATATTAATGAAAACATAATAGGTTCAGATCTGAAATCATGGCACTCGGGCCCTAGTGACAAGCATTAAGCATAGCAAAGTCATAGCAACATCAATCTCAGAACATAGTGGATACTAGGGATCAAACCCTAACAAAACTAACTCAATTACATGATAAATCTCATCCAACCCATCACAGTCCAGCAAGCCTACGATGGAATTACTCACGCACGGCGGTGAGCATCATGAAATTGGTGATGGAGGATGGTTGATGATGACGACGGATTCCCCTCTCCGGAGCCCCGAACGGACTCCAGATCAGCCCTCCCGAGAGGTTTTAGGGCTTGGCGGCGGCTCCATATCGTAAAACGCGATGAATCCTTCTCCTCGATTTTTTTCTCCCCGAACACGAATATATGGAGTTGGAGTTGAGGTCGGTGGAGCGTCAGGGGGCCCACGAGGTAGGGGGCACGCCCAGGGGGGCAGGCGCGCCCCCCACCCTCGTGGACAGGTGGAGGCCCCCTGACGTGGATTCTTCTTCTAGTATTTTTAATATTTTCCAAAAATAAGTTCCGTGGAGTTTCAGGTCATTCTGAGAACTTTTGTTTCTGCACATAAATAACACCATGGCAATTCTGCTGAAAACAACGTCAGTCCGGGTTAGTTCCATTCAAATCATGCAAGTTAGAGTCCAAAACAAGGGCAAAAGTGTTTGGAAAAGTAGATACGACGGAGATGTATCAGTATCGTTGCTACTAAGGATAAAAAGATGGGATCTATATCTAACGCAATAGATAAATGGATCTTGTCTACATCATGTCATCGTTCTTATTGCATTACTCTATTTTTCCATTAACTTAATACACTAGATGCATGCTGGATAGCGGTCGATGTGTGGAGTAATAGTAGTAGATGCAGGCAGGAGTCGGTCTACTAATCTTGGACGTGATGCCTATATAATGATCATTGCCTGGATATCGTCATAATTATTTGAGGTTCTATCAATTGCCCAACAGTAATTTGTTTACCCACTGTTTGCTATCTTTCTCGAGAGAAGCCACTAGTGAAACCTACGGCCCACAGGTCTTCTTTCTCATATATTTGCTTGCGATCTACTTTTCCTTTGCATTTTTATTTAGATCTATTAAACCAAAAATACAAAAATACTCTGCTGCACTTTATTTATTTGCGATCTATTATTTCAATCTACTACAAATTTCTGGCATCGTTACCCGAAAGGGATTGACAACCCCTTTAACACGTCGGGTTGCGAGGTGTTGTTATTTATGTGCGGGTGCTGTTTACGTTGTGTTGCTTGGTTCTTCTACTGGTTCGATAACCTTGGTTTCTTCACTTAGGGAAATACCTACCGTCGCTGTGCTGCATCATCCCTTCCTCTTTGGGGAAATACGGACGTAGTCCTAGCAGACAGGAGCTTTTCTGGCGTTATAGTCACAGAGCCATCATGGAACAATAAAAAATTATAGATACGTTGGAGATGTATCACTAGACGCAGGTGACTATGTCACAGGGATGCTAGAACACTTCAAGGAGAAAGAAGAACAAAATCGGTAGCAAGGATAACAGTATAGTGAGCATGTGTATGACTCAATAGGATACCGATGCATCTCGGGTTTTGTGAAGTATCGCGAAGCAAAGGAAACATCACATGATAATCAAAGGTTCACTTGAATGTCATTCGTGTAATCATACGGATCGATATGGACATCCACGGTTTCGCTATCGCTCATTAAACGAAGGGGTTTCGTTCATGTCTACGTTTTACCGAACCTACCGGGTCACAGGCTTAATATAATCATGATATTCTGAGTGTTAGTAGTATGAGAGTATGGAGGATTCATTTGTGGAATTGTTTCATTAATATTTGAAATAGTTTCGAGAGGAATCAAAACCATTTCGGGGCCATCGAAAGGGTTTCAGAGTTTATTGGACAATATTGGGTATTACCGATAAACAATATATAGGTGGAAAATGTTCGGATGGTGTTAAATTAATAATAAAAGTCTCTAATAATTTTTAGGAGGCCTTTGTATTTAATTTAATATCAATGGGCCTTAAAGGCCAACTGGTGGAAGCTGAATTGGGCCACCATGGGCCAATAGGAGAGGCACCCCATTTTTCCAAGTGGGGAGGAGACTCCTCCTTCCCCTTTGGCCGATGCACCAAGGACGGGTCTCCTTCCTTGTGTGGCAGCCCCTCCTTCCCCCTCAACCTATATATACTGCAGGATTTTGCACTATTGGGATATACAAGTTTTGGAGCGTCCTCTAGTGCTCTAGTTCTAGTTCTAGTTGGTCCTAGTTGATCAATTAGAGCTTGACCTAGATCCTCTAATCCTCATAATTAGAATCCCAATGTGGTTCTAATCTCCTCCCACTAATACTTTGATGATGATTAACTCTGGATGGCGAAGCGCTGCCGGATCGTGAAGACCGTACGCTTGCAACCAAGTAGAGAAACCGTGCTTTCGGTCTTCCATTCGAGGGATTCATGGGAGATTCGCGGGATCATTCATCTATGGTTCGAGGGACTCCAAGTATGATTTAGACCGACTCATCTACTTCCGCTACTACTCGGAGTCGGTAACGACCGTGATCCAAACCGTTTATGCATCTTCATATTGTTCTTGGGTGATCATAGGGCGATTTTTTGTGTTTTTTACTATGTTTCACAACACGAACATCTTCATTGCCCTCTATTGTTTGTGACAGTTCACTATTCTTGACTATGATGAAGCCCAAAGAACCGGTAGCAGATCGTCGACAGCTAGAGCCGATCGGTTGTCAAAACTTTGTATAAAGCTACATCATGCCATCAATGAACTGAACCAAAGAAACACTCGAGGGAATTATAGCAAGAACATAAAATCCTCACATCCACATGTGATCTAGATCGAAGCATGCATCTACTCATAGAACCGCTCATGATGCCACTATTGGGTAACATAGTAGAAAACAATTTTTTTGCCCTACGATCAACCAGGAACACTATGAAGATGCAATAACGATTTGTATCAGATCGTTACCGACTCCGAGTTGCGGTGGAAGAATATGATTCGGTGTAAATTATACTTGAAGTCCCTCAAACCGTTCACGAATGATCCCTTGAACGGAAGACCGAAAGCACGGTCTCTCTACAGTTTGCAAGCGTGCGGTCTTCACGATCCAGCAGCGCTTCGCGGTCCAGAGCTAATAATCACTAGAGAATTAGAGGGAGGAGATTAGAACCACACTGGTCTTCTAATTATGAGTATTAGAGAGGATACAAATCTAGCTCTAATTGGACCAACTAGAAGTAGAACTAGAGAACTAGAGGAGGCTCCAAAACTTGTGTATCAAAAGTGCCAAAACCCCCAACTATATATAGGTTGGAGGAGGGGGTGGAGGCGCCACACAAGGAGGGAAGCCCCCCTTGACCTAACATGAGGAGGGGGATTCCCCCTCCAATTCAGCGCCCCCTTCCTTCCCCAAGTGGGAAGGGGGCGCCACCTTCTGTTGGGCACAAGTGGCCCAATATCCTTTCCACCACTTGGCCTTTTAAGACCCATTGATATTTAAATAAATATAAAAGCCTTCTAATCATATTTATAGCCTTTTAATATTAATTTAACATCACCGGAAACTATTTCACCTATATATTATTTGTACTTTCACATTTGTGCCTCTAACTCGAACCCACTACTCAGATTTGCCCCTGATTTTGAAGCATGCTCAAATTTGCCCATCCGCTGTTAGGTGCACTTATAAAAATGCCCATCAGTGCCGTTACCGTCCAGTCAAAGGGCTTTGACCATTTTCGGGATGTTTTCTGCACATTTTTGCCCCTCACTAGATGAGCCACTTACATGCGAGACCCACTCTTTAAAAAAGGGAAAACTATCTCACCCCTCTATCTCACTTACAAGTGGACCCAACAAAAACATTTAAATACTCTCTCTCTACCCCTCTCTTTATCACTTACATCTAGGACCCACCCTAGAAACAAGTAAATAAAACATAAAATCTCTTTTCCTCCCTGCCTCTCTCACCCCTCCAGCGGCGGTGCATGTGGCCAATGGCTGCTCGCCGGGGTGAGGTGCCCCGCGGCATCAGCCCCCTCCTACCTCTCATCTCTCTCCCCCTCTCTCTTTCTGCCAAATTCCACCGGGTGAGGTGTGTCCCGAGCATAAGGAGTCGAGCTCATCGTCTGTCTCGGCCACCGCCTTCGTCAACGATTGCCACCGGCATAGCCCACCATATGAGCTGCAGCCTCGCCAATCGATTCCCCTAGACATGCCTCTTATTTACTCCAAAGGTTCCATCTCTCTCTTCCTCTGAACCAAGAATGAGCACGGCGCCTAGGGCGCACTTGCCGCAGTCGACATTGCCGTTTGCACGGCCGAAGACCTTCCAGATGCCCAAGACCATGTCTGGGAGATTCTACTCGATCAAATTCATCGCCCCGGAGAATGAATCAAGCCCGAATGGCCTCAGTTGTTGTTCTCGGGTTCATCCTCATCGGTTTCGGTGGAGCTCCGCCATGACACGATCTCCTCTGACGTAGCACCCCGACCATCCTCCCCGGATACCTAGACTTAGCCGATACCTACCGAAGACACTGGCATTGTCCTCCTCAACCTCCGCGACCCCGAGCGTTCCTGCCTCGAATCGGTTCTCTGTCGACCGCCTCCGACGACGGAGATGTCGCTGCAGTGTATTCACAATGGACTCGACCACGCGAGCGTGTTCCAGATGATCATCCCCTACTTCTCCCTCTCTCTGGTCTCTCTCCTGCTTGGTATGCTACTCCTTGAGCATCGCCGTAGCTATCGCCTCCACGTCCACAGCGTCGCCATCTGCAGGCACTTCTAGAAGATCATGGATGTCACCTAGAGGGGGGTGAATAGGTGCTTTAAAATAATTACGGTTTAGGTTTGAATAAATGTGGAATAAAGCTAACATTTAGTTTGTCAAGCACAAAACCTAAAACGTAGGCTCACCTATGTGCACCAACAACTTATGCTAAGAAAGATAAACAACTAGGTGATAGCAAGATATATATCATGAAACACTATGTCTATCACAAAGTAAAGTGCATAAGTAAAGGGCTCGGGTAAGAGATAACCAAGGCATGTGAAGACGATGATGTATCCCGAAGTTCACACCCTTGCGGATGCTAATCTCCGTTTGGAGCGATGTGGACGCACAATGCTCCCCAAAATGCCACTAGGGCCACCGTAATCTCCTCACGCCCTCGCACAATGCAAGATGCTGTGATTCCACTAAGCGCCCTTGAGGGTGGTCACAGAACCCGTACAATTGGAAACCCTTGGGGCGGTCACCGAACCCCTACACTTTGGCAACCCTTTGGGGCGGTCACCGGAACCCGTACAAATCGCTCGAGGCAATCTCCACAACCTAATTGGAGACCCCGAAGCTTGTCCCGGAGCTTTCCACCACAATGACTGAGCTCTGCGACACCAATCGTCTAGGGCACCAAAGCACCCAAGAGGAACAAGCTCTAGGGTTCCCAAATGCCCAAGAGTAGTAAGTTTCTCACCTTCACTTCCATCACCATGGAGAACTCAGACTATGCACCAAATGCAATGGCAAGGGCACAAGGAGTGCCCAAGTCCTTCTCTCCCAAATCCCACCACAACAACTAATGCTATGGAGCAAAATGAGAGGAAGAACGAAGAAGATAACACAAAGAACTCCAAGATCTAGATCTAAGGGGCTCCCCTCACATAGAGGAGAAAGTGATTGGTGGAAACGTAGATCTAGATCTCCTATCTCTTTTCCCTCAAGATCTAGCAAGAATCATTGGAGGGATTGAGAGATAGCAAGCTCGAAGAAGGTCAACAATGGGGGGGCAAACATGAGCTCAAAGGATAGGGACCATTGGGGAAGAAGGCCCCCTTAAATATCCCCCCCCCCGAATCCAACCGTTATGTGCTCAGCCCGCACACAAGTGGTACTACCGTCACATGGAGCGGTACTACCGCTCGGGCGATAGATCCAGGAAAATAGAGCAAAGGCGAGGAACCTCAGGGAGGTATAGCTGCCGTAGCGGTACTACCTCTCAACCTAGTGGTACCACCACGGGAGATGCAGAAGACAGAGCAGAGGCGGTAGGGCAGGGCAGAGCAGGAGACAGTACCCCCAGCAGCGGTACTACCACCCAACCAGGATGGTACTACTGCTTATAGGAGGTATTGCCGCACCTCACTGCTACCCTACTACCCCTGAACCCGACACGAAAAACAGAACCCCCAAAATAACCAAAAGTGCATGCGGTAGTGGAACAGCAGAAATACCGCTTACAGGAGGTACTACCGTCCGGCTGGGACGGTGCTGCCGCTTACAAGCGGTACTACCGTTGCCCAGAGCGGTACTACCACAGGGGTGCATCAAGCAAGCGTCCCAAACAAAATAGATGCCACAAGAGAACCAGAACTACCATAACTTCTGCATGCGAGCTTCGATTGAGCAAACTCAAGCTGGCTGGATAGATGACGACGAGTATTATCCAAACAACGACTATGAATGAAGAACCGGCAAAAACTCCAACACCGAAATATCATAGAAGATGCATATGAACTATGTTTTCGATGAACTCGAGCTTGTCATGAAGATGACCATATGCTCTAAAACTCACACAGAGAAAAACCAAACAAGAAGCAAGAAAGATGATGCAAGGATACAACGGTTCGAGCTCTCTACGAACGATACAATCAAGATACTAACTTAAGAGCCCCCCTTGATAGTACGAAAATCGATCCTATAACCCGATCTCCCAACTACCACCATGAGGCCGGTAAAATAGAAAACCTATCAAGGGCAAACCTTTGCCTTGCACATAGTCCACTTGAGCTAGATGATGACGATCTTGACTTCCTCAAGTTGGACCACCTTTCTTGATTGCGTTGGCTCGATGAAGACTAGTTGATTGCTCCCCCATACTCTACTATGGGTGAGCCACTCTTCGGCACATCTTCACAAGTCCATTGCCACCACAATGGATGGCAAGCTTCAAGCACTTGATCTCTTCATGATGCACCACTTGGACTTGCACACCACAAGCTTGATGATGACACCACTTGATGTCATCCTCCATGGGTTGTATGAGATCTTCCTCTTGATGCAAACCCATGGGAACATACCTAACCCCACATAGAACTCTCGAGTAGACCATGGGTTAGTACACAAAGCATAATGGACAATGCTTACCATACCATGGGATCACTTGATTCCTCTCGGTACATCTTGTACGTCGTGTGTGTGTTGATCAACTTGATTCACACTTTGACTTAGTGTTGATCAACCTTGTATCATGTCTTCTCTATGACCAAACTTTGGATAATTCCTTGAAAAGCACCTTGGTCATCTCATAAATTCCTTGAAACCAACACATGGACTTCAAGAAATGCCTATGGACAAATCCTTCAAATATAACTCAAGGCAACTATTAGTCCATATAGAATGTCATCAATTACCAAAACCACGCATGGGGGCACCATGCTCTTTCAATCTCCCCCATTTTGGTAATTGGTGACAATCACTTTCAAGAGAGTTTATATAAGGAATTATGCATCACCATGCAAAGCAACAACAAATATGCATGAGCATGAGATGCAAATGCTTAGGAGAAAGAACTCTCCAAACTTCTACACCAAACTCTCTAAACTTCTCCCCCATTGGCGTCGATTGCCAAAATGGGCGAGAAACTTAGAAAGCCAATATAATATGTGTTCCTCCAAAAATTGTGTATTTCTTAAAATATGAGTGGAAGGACATACACATATCCAAAGATAAATAATTCGAGGAAGACAAACTATATTGATGATCCAAAGATTGCTAAAGGATGATATGCCACAAAGACATTCCAAAGAAAGAAACAAGCAATCAAAAGATACCAATAGAACCAACCAATCCAATGATCCCACGAGCCACATGAATAAAAGATATTATGATATAAGCATAGGAGTGTTCTAAAGAGCATAGAGAAGCTCCCCATGATTTGTGCATTATTTAGTTTTGTATTTGGATACAACGTACACAAAATAGGATCATCACTCCCACAAAATCAATAGAAACTCACAATAAATGCAAGTGAGCATATATGAAACTAAGCCTAGCACTTGCATTTGCAACAAACATATGTTTGAGCAATATGTAAAAGAGGCAACTTAGGAATAGGCTCAACCAAAACGATGTGTGTGAGTCATGGCAAAGCACTTGAAAAGACTAATATAAGGATGTGCATTAAGCATCAACATAGTCTTGAATAAATGAGACACAAGGTGCAATACATGTCCTTCCCCCCCACACACACATAACTAGCAAATGAGTTCACAAGCTCACTAAAATGCGAATTAACAACAAAGCTTGTGACAACCCATAGTGAAGATAGACAATGATAGCTTTGTCAAGACAAGGGATACCAATCGAAATGGCAAAAGCCTCATCAAGACAAGCATGAGGAAAACCACTCTTCATCACAAATGAGTGCATCAAGATGCAATGAGGAAAACCACTCTTCACCACAAACCATGATATTCCAGCTTCCCCCACACCAGCGAAGGCCACCTCCATGACTTCGCCATCTTCTTCCATCTGCAGGCGCGTCCCCTCGCGTGCGACGGCCATCGGTCAAGCCGCGCTGGACATGTCCATTGTACGGAGAGAGAGGAGTTGAAGAGAGACAGAGAGAGTTTTTTATTTTAATTATTTTCATTGGGATACACCTGCAAGTGAGATAGAGGGATGAGAGAGAGGTTTTCCATTTATTTTTATACTGGGTCCCACATGTAAGTGGCTCATCCAGCAAGGGGAAAAATGTTCAAAAAACGTCCCGAAAATGGTCAAAGCCCTTTGACTAAATGGTAATGACACGACGGGCATTTCTATAAGTGCACCTAACGGCGGAGGGGCAAATTTGAGCATGCTTCAAAATTAGGGGCAAATCCGAGTAGTGAGTTCGACTTAGGGGCACAAATGTAAAAGTCCCTATATTATTTATCGGTATTACCCGATAAACCCCGAAACCCTTCTGATGACCTTGAAACGCTTCCGGTTCCTCTCAAAACTATTTCGAATATTAATGAAACTATTTTATAAATATTTCTCATTATTCCTGTCCTACTAACACTCAACAGATCGTGATTACCTTAAGCTTGTGACCTTATAGGTTGCGATAAAACATAGACATGAACAAAACCCTTTTTGTTCAATGATCGATAGCGAAACCGTGGACATCCATATCGATCCCTGTGAATACGTGAATGAAATTCAAATGAGCCTTTGGTTATCATGTGCTATTCCTTTGCTTCGTGATACTTCACAAAACCCGAGTGAGATATATTTGTATCCTCTTGAGTCATACACATGCTCATTACACTGGTCTCCTTCGTTGCCGCTTTTGTTCTTCTTTCTCGTTGACATGTTCCGGCATCCCCGTGACTTAGTCACCTACTCGGGTTAGTTACCTATCTCAGTAAAGTATATGTTTGGTTTGAGGAACGTCTTGAGATTCAGGCAATTGCGGATGACATAACTAGTACATATGTTCCTCCCCATGTCAACATATTTTATTGTTTAGGGGGAATTACACTTACTTGTTGTCTAGTACAAGTCACTACCGTTTCTGCTATGACTTTTTACTACTGGCCAACCGTTACAGAGGCTTTTTCCTCGGTTCAATACATAATGACCGAGGCCAACTTTGGTTGGTTAATCCGACAAGTTCATCGATGGTTAGCAAGTATGATGGTTTTAATGATGATCTTGCATGTATTTCGTGTGTATCTCACATGGGGATTTAAAAAACCATGTGAATTAACTTGGGTCATAGCTGTGGTTTTGGCTATTTTGGCTGCATCATGTGTCTAGCCAGACGACGATGGATGTTGTTACACCGAGAGGGCCCTAAGAATATCTCTCCATCGTCGGAGGAGCAAATTCGACTCTCGAGCTATCTATCCCTTATCAAATTTTCTGATGAACCTGTAAGTTGTGGTTATGATCACCGTGTTACAGATGATGTTGGAGCAACCCAAAAGTTCACCGGACGATAAGAAGTGACTACGATACTCTCATAGTTTAAATAACTAAAATACATGTTAACTCTCCGTGTTATAACAATTGTCTGACAATATTATCTCAAAGTATAACAAACAAGTTAGGGTCGATTCAATATGATCATTCTTCTAACGTCATATTCTCAAAGTTGTTTTAAGACTATCGTTACACTCAACGATATCCTAAAATCCAGAAAACATGATCACCAACTACACCTGAGCTAGTCTTATAGGCGAGACTAGGAATTTTATTTTACCGTTTATCGTTCCACACGTGCATATGAGTTTTCCACCGAATCACACATTCCAGGATCATATCAGTTATAGCATAGAATATAAACTCTTAATTATGAATATGGAAATATAATAATACACTATTATTTTCTCTATGGCATATTTCCAACACAATAAACACATGAACATGACCTGGTTCATTGCAATCTACGCAAACCTCAGCACCCATGGTGGTCAGTGAAGCATTTTTCTGGGCCAAAGAGTAATCCTGCTGAAGTGGACCCAGTTGGTAGCGCTAGTTGGTCTCAACGGTGCTGCCACGAGGCTAGGTTTTCTCGCGCCCACTGCATGACATTGCATGTGCCTCCCCAAGCTTCCTTGGATGCCGCTTCCAATCGCTCCTGGCCAGCTTGCCCATCGCTCGAGTTTTTGTTTTTGGAGGAATTTTGGACGCCGTCGTCGTCCGACTCACATTGCCACACATAGTTGGGGTGGCTGTCACCATGATCTCACCCCGCGTTGTGACCCATGTGGCTCGGGCTAACCCATGCGCCCCACCCCAAAACCATCCATCCGAAGGTCACTGTTGAAGTGTGCACCCTGGCCCGCCATGGTAGGGAATGTAGTAGGAGGTCGAGGAGGAGAGGCAGCAACTTGAGCAAAGGATATGTCGTCCCGGCTGTTGGGGAACGTAGCAGAAATTCAAAAAAATTCTACGCATCACCAAGATCAATCTATGGAGTAATCTAGCAACGAGGATAAGGGGAGTGCATCTACATACCCTTGTAGATCGTGATGCGGAAGCGTTGCAAGAACGCGGATGAAGGAGTCGTACTCGTAGCGATTCAGATCGCGGTTGATTCCGATCTAAGCACCGAAGAACGGTGCCTCCGCGTTCAACACACGTGCAGCCCGGTGACGTCTCCCACGCCTTGATCCAGCAAGGAGAGAGGGAGAGGTTGGGGAAGACTCCGTCCAGTAGCAGCACGACGGCGTGGTGGTGATGGAGGAGCGTGGCAATCCTGCAGGGCTTCGCCAAGCACTGCGGGAGAGGAGGAGGACAAGGAAGAGGGGAGGGCTGCGCCAGAACTTGGGGTGCTGCTACCCTCCCACTCCCCACATATATATAGGGGCAAGGGAGAGGGGGGCCGGCCCCCTCAGATCCAATCTGAGGAGGGGGCGGCGGCCAGGGGGGTTGCCTTGCCCCCCAAGGCAAGGGGGCGCCTCCTCTTAGGGTTCCCCCAAACCCCCAGGCGCATGGGCCCTGGGAGGGAAGGCGCCCAGCCCACTAAGGGGCTGGTCGCTCTCCACATACAGCCCATAGGGCCCTTCGGGGCTGGTGGCCCCTCCCGGTGGACCCCCGGAACCCTCCGGTGGTCCCGGTACATTACCGGTGACGCCCGAAACTCTTCCGGTGGCCAAAACGGGACTTCCCATATATAAATCTTTACCTCCGGACCATTCCGGAACTCCTCGTGACATCCGGGATCTCATCCAGGACTCCAAACAACATTCGGTAACCACGTATATCTATTCCCTATAACCCTAGCGTCATCGAACCTTAAGTGTGTAGACCCTACGGGTTCGGGAATCATGCAGACATGACCGAGACGTTCTCCGGCCAATAACCAACAGCAGGATCTGGATACCCATGTTGGCTCCCACATGTTCCACGATGATCTCATCGGATGAACCACGATGTCGGGGATTCAATCAATCCCGTATACAGTTCCCTTTGTCTATCGGTATGTTACTTGCCCGAGATTCGATCGTCGGTATCCCGATACCTTGTTCAATCTCGTTACCAGCAAGTCTCTTTACTCGTTTCGTAACACATCATCCCGTGATCAACTCCTTGGTCACATTGTGCACATTATGATGTCCTACCGAGTGGGCCCAGAGATACCTCTCTTTTTACACGGAGTGACAAATCCCAGTCTCGATTCGTGCCAACCCAACAGACACTTTCAGAGATACCTGTAGTGCACCTTTATAGCCACCCAGTTACGTTGTGACGTTTGGTACACCCAAAGCATTCCTACGGTATCCGGGAGTTGCACAATCTCATGGTCTAAGGAAATGATACTTGACATTAGAAAAGCTCTTAGCAAACGAACTACACAATCTTGTGCTAGGCTTAGGATTGGGTCTTGTCCATCACATCATTCTCCTAATGATGTGATCCCGTTATCAACGACATCCAATGTCCATGGTCAGGAAACCGTAACCATCTATTGATCAACGAGCTAGTCAACTAGAGGCTTTCTAGGGACATGGCGTTGTCTATGTATCCACACATGTATCTGAGTTCCTATCAATACAATTTTAGCATGGATAATAAACGATTATCATGAACAAGGAAATATAATAATAACCAATTTATTATTGCCTCTAGGGCATATTTCCAACAGTCTCCCACTTGCACTAGAGTCAATAATCTAGTTCACATCGCCATGTGATTAACACTCACAGGTCACATCACCATGTGACCAACATCCAAAGAGTTTACTAGAGTCAACAATCTAGTTCACATCACTATGTGATTAACACTCAATGAGTTCTGGTTTGATCATGTTATGCTTGTGAGAGAGGTTATTAGTCAACGGGTCTGAACCTTTCAGATCCGTGTGTGCTTTACGAATATCTATGTCATCTTGTGGATGCTACTACGCGCTACTTGGAGCCATTTCAAATAACTGCTCTACTATACGAATCCGGTTTACTACTCAGAGTCATCCGGATTAGTGTCAAAGTTCGCATCGACGTAACCCTTTACGACGAACTCCTTTTCACCTCCATAATCGAGAAAATTCCTTAGTCCACTAGATACTAAGGATAAGTTCGACCGCTGTCATGTGATCCATTCTCGGATCACTATTGTACCCCTTGACCAACTCATGGCAAGGCACATTTCAAGTGCGGTACACAGCATAGCATACTGTAGAGCCTACATCTAAAGCATAGGGGACGACCTTCGTCCTTTCTCTCTCTTCTGTTGTGGTCAGGTCTTGAGTCTTACTCAATACTCACACCTTGTAACACAGCCAAGAACTCCTTCTTTGCTGATCTATTTTGAACTCTTTCAAAATCATGTCAAGGTGTGCGTTCTTTGAAAGTATCATCATGCGTCTTGATCTAACTCTATAGATCTTGATGCCCAATATGTAAGCAGCTTTATCCGGGTCTTTCTTTGAAAAACTCCTTTCAAACAACCCTTTATGCTTTCCAGAAATTCTACATCATTTCGGATCAACAATATGTCATTCACATATACTTATCAGAAATGTTGTAGCGCTCCCACTCACTTTATTGTAAATACAAGTTTCTAACAAACTTTGTATAAACCCAAAAACTTTGATCACTCCATCAAAGCGTATATTCTGACTCCGAGATGCTTGCTCTAATCCATGGAAGGATCGCTGGAGCTAGCATACCTTTCAGCATCCTTAGGATCGACAAAACCTTTCTGATTGTATCACATACAACCTTTCCTTACGAAAACTGGTAAGGAAACTCGTTTTGACATCCATCTGCCAGATTTCATAAATGCAGCTAATGCTAACATGATTCCGACGGACGTAAGCATCGCTACGGATGAGAAAATCTCATCGTAGTCAACTCCTTGAACTTGTGAAAATACTCTTTGCCACAAGTCGAGCTTCATAGACGGTAACCTTACCGTCCACGTCCGTCTTCTTCTTAAAGTCCATCTTCACCCAACAGCCTTACGACCATCAAGTATTTCTTCCAAAGTCTATACCTTGTTTTATACATGGATCCTTTCTCGGATTTTATGGCCTCGAGCCATTCGTCGGAATCCGGGCCCACCATCGCTTCTCCATAGCTCGTAGGTTCATTGTTGTCTAGCAACATGACTTCCAAGACAGGATTACATACCACTCTGAAGTAGTACGCATCCTTATCGACCTACGAGGTTTGGTAGTGACTTGATCCGAAGTTTCATGATCACTATCATAAGCTTCCACTTCAATTGGTGTAGATGCCACAGGAACAACTTCCTGTGCCCTGCTACACACTAGTTGAAGTGACGGTTCAATAACCTTATCAAGTCTCCACCATCCTCCCACTCAATTCTTTCGAGAGAAACTTTTCCTCGAGAAAGGACTCGTTTCTAGAAGCAATTACTTTTGCTTCCAGATCTGAAATAGGAGGTTTACCCAACTGTTTTGGGTATTCTATGAAGATGCATTTATCCGCTTTGGGTTTGAGCTTATCAGCCTGAAACTTTTTCACATAAGCATCGCAGCCCCAAACTTTTAAGAAACGACAACTTAGGTTTCTCTAAACGGTGTCGTCTCAACAGAATTGCGTGGTGCCCTATTTAAAGTGAATGTGGTTGTCTCTAATGCCTAACCCATAAACGATAGTGGTAAAGAGACATCATGGTATGCACCATATCCAATAGGGTGCAGTTATGATGTTCGGACACACCATCACACTATGGTGCTCCAAGCGGTATTAATTGTGAAACACTTTCCACAATGTCTTAATTGTGTGCCAAACTCGTAACTCAGATATCTCTATGATCATATCATGGACATTTTATCCTCTTGTCACGACAATCTTCAACTTCACTCTGAAATTACTTGAACCTTTCAATAATTCAGACTTGTGTTTCATCAAGTAAATATTCTCAGCATCTACTCAAATCATCTGTGAAGTAAGAACATATCGATATCCACTGCGTGCCTCAACACTCATTGGACTGCACACATCAAATGTATTACTTCCAACAAGTTGCTCTCTTGTTCCATCTTACTGAAAACGAGGCTTTTCAGTCATCTTGCCCATGTGGTATGATTTGCATGTCTCAAGTGATTCAAAATCAAGTGAGTCTAAACGATCCATCTGCATGGAGTTTCTTCATACCAATAGACATGATTCGCATGTCTCAATCTTTTCAAAAACGAGTGAGTCAAAGATCCATCTACATGGAGCTTCTTCATGCGTTCTATACCAATATGACTCAAATGGCAGTGCCACAAGTATGTGGTACTATCATTACTATTTTATATCTTTTGGCACGAACATGTGTATCACTGCGATCGAGATTCATTTTAGGTGCAAGACCATTGAAGGTATTATTCAAATAAACAGAGTAACCATTATTCTCCTTAAATGAATAACCGTATTGCGATAAACATAATCCAATCATGTTTATGCTCAACGCAAACACCAAATAACAATTATTTAGGTTTAACACCAATCTCGATGGTAGAGGGAGCATGCGATGCTTGATCACATCAACCTTGGAAACACTTCCAACACATATCGTCATCTCACCTTTAGCTAGTCTCCGTTTATTCCGCAGCTTTTATTCCGTAGCCTTTTATTTCGAGTTACCAACACTTAGCAACCGAACCGGTATCTAATACCCTGGTGCTGCTAGGAGTACTAGTAAAGTACACATTCATATAATGTATATCCAATATACTTCTGTCGACCTTGCATGCCTTCTCATCTACCAAGTATCTAGGGTAGTTCTGCTTCAGTGACCGTTCCCCTCATTACAGAAGCACTTAGTCTCGGGTTTGGGTTCAACCTTGGGATTCTTCACTAGAGCAGCAAATGATTTGCTGTTTCATGAAGTATCCCTTCTTCCCTTGCCCTTCTTGAAACTAGTGGTTTTACTAACCATCAACAATTGATGCTCCTTCTTGATTTCTACTTTCGCGGTGTCAAACATCGCGAGTTGCTCAAAGATCATCATGTTTATCCCTGATATGTTATAGTTCATCACGAAGCTCTGATAGCTTGGTGGCAGTGACTATGGAGAACCATCACTATCTTATCTGGAAGATTAACTCCCACTCGATTCAAGTGATTGTGGTACTCAGACAATCTGAGCACATGCTCAACGATTGAGCTTTTCTCCCTTATTTTGCAGGCTTAAGAAACTTGTCAGAGGTCTCATACCTCTTGACGTGGGCACTAGTCTGAAATCCCAATTTCAGTCTTCGGAACATCTCATATGTTCTGTGACGTTTCAAAAACGTCTTTGGTGCCACAATTCTAAACCGTTAGCATTACGCACTGAACTATCACGTAGTCATCAAAACGTGTATGTCAGATGTTTCGCAACATCTACAGACGACGCCGAGGTTCAGCACACCGAGCGGTGCATTAAGGACATAAGCCTTCTGTGCAGCAATGAGGACAATCCTCAGTTTACGGACCCAGTCCGCATAATTGCTACTATCAACTTTCAACTAAATTTTCTCTAGGAACATATCTTAAATAGTAGAACTAAAGCGTAAGCTATGACATAATTTGCAAAGACCTTTTGACTATGTTCATGATAATTAAGTTCATCTGATTAATGAACTCCCACTCAGATAGACATCCCTCTAGTCATCTGAGTGATACATGATCCGAGTCAAACTAGGCCGTGTCCGATCATCACGTGAGACGGACTAGTCATCATCGGTGAACATCTCCATGTTGATCACATCTACTATACGACTCATGTTCGACCTTTCGATCTCTTGTGTTCCGAGGCCATGTCTGTACATGCTAGGCTCGTCAAGTCAACCTAAGTGTTTCGCATGTGTTCCGAGGCCATGTCTGTACATGCTAGGCCCGTCAACACCCATTGTATTCGAACGTTAGAATCTATCACACCCGATCATCACGTGGTGCTTCAAAACAACGAACCTTCGCAACGGTGCACAGTTAGGGGGAACACGTCTCTTGAAATTTTAGTGAGGGATCATCTTATTTATGCTACCGTCATTCTAAGCAAATAAGATGTAAACATGACAAACATCACATGCAAATCATAAAGTGACGTGATATGGCCAATATCATCTTGCGCCTTAGATCTCCATCTCCGAGGCGCGGCATGATCACCTTTGTCACCGGCATGACACCATGATCTCCATCATTGTGTCTTCATGAAGTTGTCTCGCCAACTATTACTTCTACTACTATGGCTAACGGTTAGCAATAAAGTAAAGTAATTACATGGCGTTTTTCATTGACACGCAGGCCATACAATAAATTAAGACAACTCCTATGGCTCCTGCCGGTTGTCATACTCATCGACATGCAAGTCGTGATTCCTATTACAAGAACATGATCAATCTCATACATCACATATATCATTCATCACATCCTTTTGGCCATATCACATCACATAGCATACCCTGCAAAAACAAGTTAGACGTCCTCTAATTGTTGTTGCATGTTTTACGTGGCTGCTATGGGTTTCTAGCAAGAACGTTTCTTACCTATGCAAAAACCACAATGTGATATGCCAATTTCTATTTACCCTTCATAAGGACCCTTTTCATCGAATCCGATCCGACTAAAGTGGGAGAGACAGACACCCACTAGCCACCTTATGCAACTAGTGCATGTCAGTCGGTGGAACCTGTCTCACGTAAGAGTACGTGTAAGGTCGGTCCGGGCCGCTTCATCCCACGATGCCGCCGAATCAAGATAAGACTAGTAACGGCAAGTAAATTGACAAAATCGACGCCCACAACTACTTTGTGTTCTACTCGTGCATAGAAACTACGCATAGACCTAGCTCTGATACCACTGTTGGGGAACGTAGCAGAAATTCAAAAAAATTCTACGCATCACCAAGATCAATCTATGGAGTAATCTAGCAACGAGGAGAAGGGGAGTGCATCTACATACCCTTGTAGATCGTGATGCGAAAGCGTTGCAAGAACGCGGATGAAGGAGTCGTACTCGTAGCGATTCAGATCGCGGTTGATTCCGATCTAAGCACCGAAGAACGGTGCCTCCGCGTTCAACACACGTGCAGCCCGGTAACGTCTCCCACGCCTTGATCCAGCAAGGAGAGAGGGAGAGGTTGGGGAAGACTCCGTCCAGCAGCAGCACGACGGCGTGGTGGTGATGGAGGAGCGTGGCAATCCTGCAGAGCTTCGCCAAGCACTGCGGGAGAGGAGGAGGACATGGAAGAGAGGAGGGCTGCGCCAGAACTTGGGGTGCTGCTGCCCTCCCACCCCCCACATATATATAGGGGCAAGGGAGAGGGGGGCCGGCCCCCTCAGATCCAATCTGAGGAGGGCGGCGGCCAGGGGGTTGCCTTGCCCCCCAAGGCAAGGGGGGCGCCTCCCCTTAGGGTTCCCCCAAACCCCCAGGCGCATGGGCCCTGGGAGGGAAGGCGCCCAACCCACTAAGGGGCTGGTCCCTCTCCACATACAGCCCATAGGGCCCTTCGGGGCTGGTGGCCCCTCCCGGTGGACCCCCGGAACCCTCCGGTGGTCCCGGTACATTACCGGTGACGCCCGAAACTCTTCCGGTGGCCAAAACGGGACTTCCCATATATAAATCTTTACCTCGGGACCATTCCGGAACTCCTCGTGACGTCCGGGATCTCATCCGGGACTCCGAACAACATTCGGTAACCACGTTTATCTATTCCCTATAACCCTAGCGTCATCGAACCTTAAGTGTGTAGACCCTACGGGTTCGGGAATCATGCAGACATGACCGAGACGTTCTCCGGCCAATAACCAACAGCGGGATCTGGATACCCATGTTGGCTCCCACATGTTCCACGATGATCTCATCGGATGAACCACGATGTCGGGGATTCAATCAATCCCGTATACAGTTCCCTTTGTCTATCGGTATGTTACTTGCCCGAGATTCGATCGTCGGTATCCCGATACCTTGTTCAATCTCGTTACCGGCAAGTCTCTTTACTCGTTCCGTAACACATCATCCCGTGATCAACTCCTTGGTCACATTGTGCACATTATGATGATGTCCTACCGAGTGGGCCCAGAGATACCTCTCCGTTTACACGGAGTGACAAATCCCAGTCTCGATTCGTGCCAACCCAACAGACACTTTCGGAGATACCTGTAGTGCACCTTTATAGCCACCCAGTTACGTTGTGACGTTTGGTACACCCAAAGCATTCCTACGGTATCCGGGAGTTGCACAATCTCATGGTCTAAGGAAATGATACTTGACATTAGAAAAGCTCTTAGCAAACGAACTACACGATCTTGTGCTAGGCTTAGGATTGGGTCTTGTCCATCACATCATTCTCCTAATGATGTGATCCCGTTATCAACGACATCCAATGTCCATGGTCAGGAAACCGTAACCATCTATTGATCAACGAGCTAGTCAACTAGAGGCTTACTAGGGACATGGTGTTGTCTATGTATCCACACATGTATCTGAGTTTCCTATCAATACAATTTTAGCATGGATAATAAACGATTATAATGAACAAGGAAATATAATAATAACCAATTTATTATTGCCTCTAGGGCATATTTCCAACACAGGCAACTATGCCCTACCACCAATTGAATGCAACCCTAAGAGGATAAACCCCAGACACCATCTAGAAGTGGTGGAAGAGGAGATCAATATCTGGGAAGGGGGGAGGGGTTGGGCTGGTTGGACCTAGAGAGGCTTATACCTAGTTCCGTCTACCCCAAGCTCACTTTGGAGGCGAGGCTCCCGAGTTGCTCGCTTGCAAATTGTTTTGATTGGACTCTAGTCTCGCAATGGCGTGCACACCCAGAGTTGGGCCTAGGATGCAAGGGTCATCTGATCTCTGAGGTATGGCCCACTTTCTGCGAAGTGGTATGCGAACACACCCCACCACCACCGAGTTAAGCGGGTCGTCTCCATTGTCCAATGACGAGGGTCGGAGAGGACACGTCGAAGGAGTGGAGGGAGACGGAGGGCGGTGGTGATGGTCGACACGAGGCTAAGGGGAGGAGACAGACGTGAGAAAAGCCATCCAAAAGGGAATATACTTGTTTGGTTTTAAGGGCGTGCACAACGTGGCGCCTCCGTGCCAGGTCTAGACGAGGCAAACACCAGCTGGAAAAGGAGAGGTGAGCAGCTTGCAGTGGAAACTTATAGTGACGAGTTGGTAACTAGTTGCTGTTGATTCGGATTCATTCTGATCAAAGTAGGAGCACATATAGTAGGTGAAATTATGTATAGGTTTAACTAGTAGTGAAGTCGGTCCAGTTCATTCATTTTTCCTAGCAAAACAGTCCATTTATTTAATGGTTCAAAACTCTAAAATTTCACATTTATTGTACAAAACAGCAAGATCATGCCCGCACAAAAAAGACCATAATATCGTAATTTGTTTGCGACCTGCCGCTTTTTTTTCAACGGTGATAATGAGACTCCAATATCACGCCCTAGGTGCTAACGAGTTTCTCAAGTGTTTTGATTCACTCTTGTCAGTTACATCTACAAACTAAAGCAGGTAGCTAAACCGATGCAACGGGAGTATTCAGTTCAATTCCACTATCATTGCAACCATTGTTGTCGAACACGCGATCTCCTGTTTCCTTGCTCACCCGAACTCCCCTCCCCACCCCACCCCCTCCCCGTGCGTGGTGTCTTTACCATTCTTCGCGCCATCCACACATCTTTGTCAGGCAAATGTTTTCTCATTTTAATTGTCAGTATACTTTCTACTATTTGCAAAATTTATAGTTCAAAATCGTGCAATGAAGACTGAAAAAGGATCAAAAGCGGATTAAGTATGAAGTATTCTGGACCAGGGAGACAACACATAAACCTGCCCGAGTCTCTTGTAGTTAAAAAGAACATAAGATTCCCATTTCACATCTCTTTCGTCTAATCTTTCCTATATATATGTCCCGCTCTTTTCTTCTTCTCTTTGATTTTTCTCTCATCTCTAATTTTTCTCCCATCCATTCTCTCTAAAATAAAATCATTGTCTCATGTTTTATTAATTTATAAAAAAACACATTTTGTTTTTGGTAAGTAATCAAATTCTTACTAAATAAATGTTTAAAAATAAATGACAGACGATTGCATATAAAAACTTGCTAAGATTTTAATGCATCATCATCAATATAATAATAGAAACGCAGTCACGAGCTAATCTACTATGGACAATTGTCTAGTAAAAAAAAACCAAGAGGGGTAACCCCGCCGGAATACCAAATCCTTCAGTCCCCCCTACACTCCAATGGCGACAGCGTTGTCGGCGACCGTCTCCACGGCGACGGTGCGAGTTTCCAATATCCCGCCCTCCGCCGTCGCTAAGGAGCTCCTAGCATTCTTCAACTCCGCCGTCGCCGCCGCCGGCGAAGCGTACGCCTGCGAGATCGCCGCCGCCCGACGCGGCTGGCTAAGCCGAGGCAATGGCAGCGTTCAGTTCGATTCCACCGCCACGGCAACCCTCGCCGCCGAACTCGCCTCCTCCGGGCGCCTACCCCGCTTCCTCGGCTCCCTCCTCTCCGTCTCGCCTGCCCCCTCCGACCTTCTTCCCCGCGCGCCGGACCTTTCTCTCCGCGTGGCCGACGCCCGCCTCCTTGTAGGCAACCGCGTCGCCGAGCGCGAATTTGAGGCGGCTGACTCTTGGGACAGCGTGCGCGTGGAGGTCATCCCGGGGAAGCGGCGCATAGACCTGCACCTGAATCACGATTCCCAAATGTACAGGCTCGAGGTGTTCTTCGAGGACATCAGGAACTGCTACCAGTGCAGCTTCGATGGGGCCGGCGCCATCTTGCTTCAGGTGAGCTGCTCACCATGTTGTTGTGATGCTTCTGTTTTTCCTTTGTACATTATATATTAGCCAGGCGTTGTGGTTACAGGGCGAGGTAGAAATTTCCAAATGCTAGACGCATTTGCCTGTTACAGATGAGATTCGTGCAAGTGAAGTGTGATCTGATAGTTTTATTTGAAGAAAAGGATGTTGTGCAGACGAACAATAGGTTTGATATGCATGGTGTAAGAAAAGGATGGTGTGCAGACAAACAATAGGTTTGATATGCATGGTGTGCAACCTTGATTTAACTCAGTGGTATGGTATGCGACTGGAATTTGTGAAATGTGAGTAGAGTGGTGACTGAATTTGCAGTTGTTTGTTCTCAAACTTTAGTTTTTTATTTGTTATGGTATACTTAGGGTGTGTTTGTTTGGGCTGCAACTTCTTCGGCTGCAGCTGCAACGGCTCCGGCTGGAAGGAGCAGCTGTAGCTGCTAGCTGCGGCTGGAAGGTTGGAGCTGAAGTGCAGTCGTTTGGTAGTTATGCTGTAGCAGCTGCGGCTGTTGCTGAAACGTGTTGAAATAACCAGAACGCCTTCTGTCGCTTTTTAGGTAGGGTTTAAGTGCTGATTATACTATTTTAACAGTAAATGACTCGATTAAGAGCTCTTTTTGTTGCAGATGGTCAGTTTTCATAGATTTTGACCTGAAATCACACAAGTTTGATGGTATAGGCAGTGTAGTTAAATGAATATGATGTATTAGACGTATGATAATAAATTCCCCACTGACATATTAGACAGTTGCAAAGGTGGCCGCTTGAACACATAAAGGATGACCACACCAACAAATATTACCACACTCTAGCAGGGAGCCTTGGCAGCCAGCGGGCACACACGCAAGCATGCACTGGCAACACATGTAGCACACGCAGGACACACGCACAGATCACGCACGCAGACCATAGACGCCAGGCGCACATGCACGCACGCCGGCCAGCCGCACACGCCGGACACATACACTCGCTAGGCAAGCCCACAAGAGCATGCACACACACCGGAGATGGCTGGAATGAGCTCGGCGGCCAGAGGGGCTAGGCCGGGAATGCCTGAGGAGCAGCATGACGTTGACCTGGGAAGGACCAGGTGGAGCTGCATTGGAACGACGTGTGTCGTCGCTCGTTGGCAAGCAAAGGCATGCCTGGGGGCTCGCTAGCAGCTGCGCGTGCCCAGTGTTGACCCGGGAAGGACCACCACCGATGCAGCCATCTTGGCTCGATTTGGCACGGAGGAGGGAGAGGAAACTCGGGCGACGACTGTCGTCGGCGAGGAAACTCGAGGCGGTGGCCGTCGTTGCCGAGGCAACTCGTGACGGCGGCGCTGTTGCCGAGGGATCTCAGGGCGGCGGGAGGGAGTAGCGGGATCCGCGGCGGCAGCCAGCGAGGTCGGTGGCAAGAGGGATTCGCGGGCTCCGTGGCAGTGGCGGGAGGGACACTGCTGTGAGAGAGATGAGAGGGACAGAGGAGTGGGAACTGATCAAACCGGTAAGGGCATTTCTGCCGTAGTATGTGATTTTGTGGGAGGGCAAATCGGTCATTGGTCACTTTTGAGCTGGCTGCGAGGAGCAGAAGCCCGATTTTTCACCTGCGGCTTCTGGTCGATTTTTTTCGGAGCGCTCCACGGGAGGGCTGGGTGGAGCTGGTGCAAAAACAGCCCGTTTGTTTGGGCCCCGGCTTTTTTGGGCCAGAAGCTGTAGGAGCTGGTAAAAAGAGCCAAAACAAACACACCCGAGTCTAAAACATATAGAGTTGTTTCACTACGTGATATCCTAACTATCCAAACGGTTGCTTGTTTTTAGACATAACTATATTTAGTTAATGGGCTTTCAGAACCCTGGCTCGTACGAAATTATGTCCTGTTGGATTAATGAATTGGATGTGCCTTCTTTTTCTTTCCAATGCATGTGGTGGACAAATTTCTGGAGCATTTAGTGCCAAAATAGATAATATGCGCTACCAGTTTTTTAACTGTTTATATGTCGGGAAATGTTACAGCAAGATATTATATGGATCTACTGGTATCCAGTATGTCAAATGTGGGAACATCTTGTGGTTGAACTTTGAAGAAGGAAGTTCTAGTTCTACTTCCACCCTCAATACTTGCGTGCGCTGAAAAATTGGCAAATTCTCGAGTCAGTAAACTAGAGTGAACCATCACAGTTGTCTGGTTTGCAATTATGCGTTAGAGCCCATAAAGTAAGATGGATAGCGATGCTACTTTTATTTCCACTACGTTGGTGGTTACTAATTAGAGTGAAATGGATATGAAGCTTACCTGATGAATACACATCACCGTTACTTTTCTAAATTTACTGATTGTCATACTTCTTAGACTATAACTTGGGCAGGCGCAACTCACTTTTAATTCTTTCTATAATTCTGCAGTTGGTAAAATATATATTATCTTGACTAATGTTAATTTAATATTTGTTTCAGCTCATGTATGCACCAAGAATATGCACAACAATTTCTGGGCCTGCAGTTTATTCAAGGTTCTCAGATGACCGCTTTCATGCATGCAAGGAGAATGCGAAGTTTACCTGGGTCAGAGCACTAGATTTTACACCTAACCACTCTTTTGGGAAGTGTTCAACTCTTGCCCTCGTACTTGATGAAGGTGCACCAGTGTCATTTATTCTCAACAGCTTACCTTTCTCAGGAGAGTTAGGGGAATTGGTCATTTCTTCAATGGAATTTTTTGGTCCGTTGTCCAAAGTCGTTCCCCTTGTTGACTGCCCAAGTGGTTGTTCAGTGTCGTATGAAGTTCTTTTTCGTCTCAATTCTCTTGTTCACATGGGAAAGATAGTTGCCAAACATGTTAATGCTGATCTGTTTAAAGCTCTTGAAGAAATACCAGTTCATATTTCAAGGAGGATTTTTGAGAAAATGAGCAAGTTAGAGTTTACATGCTATGGACCTTTGCAATTCATCCAGCAGGAGGCTCATAACAGGAATAGGAGCCATAATGCTTTGCTTTCCAGTAAGACTGAAGGTGACGGAAAGTTAATGATGTGTTACAGGATTCACATCACTCCATCCAAAATATACTGCTTGGGACCTGAGGAAGAAGTTTCAAATTATGTGGTTAAGCATCACAAACAGTATGCTTCTGACTTTGCTAGAGTTACTTTTGTCGACGAAGACTGGAGTAAGCTTTTTCCAGATGCTATCTCAGCTAGAACTGGACGAGGGTTCTTTTCTCAACCCTTGAAAACTGGCCTATATTATCGTATTTTTTCCATCCTGAAAGAAGGATTTTCCATTGGTCCAAAGAAGTATGAATTCCTGGCCTTCTCAGCAAGTCAACTTCGTGGAAGTTCTGTTTGGATGTTTGCCTCTAATGATTCCCTGAAGGCCGAGGATATAAGAAGGTGGATGGGCAACTTTGAAGAAATCCGTTCAGTATCTAAGTGTGCGGCTAGAATGGGACAGCTGTTCAGCTCCTCAAGACAAACACTTGAAATCCTACCACGGGATGTAGAAGAGATTCCAGATATTGAAGTCACAACTGATGGCACTAAATACATATTTTCTGATGGTATCGGGAAGATCTCTGAGAGATTTGCTAAAGAAATGGCTTGCCGAATTGGATTAGACTATACTAACCCTCCTTCAGCTTTTCAAATAAGGTATGGTGGCTACAAAGGAGTTGTTGCTGTCGACCCTGATTCCTTTCGTAATCTTTCTCTGCGACCTAGTATGAAGAAATTCGAATCAAAGAGCAGAATGTTTAACATTACAAGTACCAGCAAATCCCAACCATGCTATATGAATCGTGAAATTATCTCTCTCCTTTCAACTTTGGGGATAAGAGATGAGATATTTGAGTTGATGCAACAAGACGACATGCGTGAATTAGATGAAATGCTGACCAACAGAGAAGCTGCTCTCTCTGTTCTGGGGAAAATTGGTAGTGCAGAAACGAAGACAGCATCGAAAATTTTACTGCAAGGTTATGAACCAAGTTTAGAGCCTTACCTGTTGATGATTCTTAAGGCCCATCAGGATAATAGGCTGACTGACATAAGAACTAGATGTAAGATTCATGTTCCGAAAGGCCGTGTTCTTATTGGTTGTTTGGACGAAACAGGTGAATTAGAATATGGTCAAGTGTACATCAGAATTTCAAAGAACAGCAAAGAGCAGAAGGATAATTGTCAACCGTATTTTTCTAAAGATAATGGGAAAGAGAAAACAGCAGTTGTTGTTGGAAAAGTTGCAGTATCAAAAAATCCTTGTCTCCATCCTGGTGACATCAGAGTACTTGAAGCTGTCTATGACCATGGATTGTATGCTAAGAACCTGGTTGATTGTGTTGTCTTCCCTCAAAGAGGAGAAAGGTAATGCCGTATGTTATACGGAAACTGAAAGACAATCATCTAGAGTTTATATTGCTCTGTCAATGCCTTCAGAGGAGCTCAAATCTCTACTGAAGTGTTTGTCAGCGTGTTCCTTTCCATGTTAGATAGATATCCAGTCATGTTACACACATACATCTCTACCTATTGATGGATGTTGCCACTGCTTGCTTTCTCCTTCAATTAATCTTTGATGTTTAATAGGCCTCGTCCATATAGACTTTAATCTTTGATGTTAATCAGGCCTCATCCAAATGAATGCTCCGGGGGCGATTTGGACGGTGACCTCTATTTTATCACTTGGGACGAGAAACTGATTCCAGAGAAGGTTGATTCACCTATGGACTATACTGCAGCAAGGCCACGCATAATGGATCATGTTGTTACACTTGAGGTATGTTCCTTACTGTTTATTCATTTTAATTTCTCTTCCTAGGTTGTTGCTGCTAATTTTAACGAAGATTGTTTTATTTGACCAATATCAATTTTTATACTTGCAACTGCAAATATAATCAAAATATCAGTTTTTTACAGTCTGTAACATTTCAATAATACTAGAAGAAAATGCGCGCTTCGGCGCACCATTTTCCATTGTTATGCCATGTTTCCTGTTATAAATCATCAAAGAAAGAATTCTTTAATCAAAACTTCTGATGTAAACAAATCACGTGCTAACATCATTCATTTTGAACAACTTCTTTCTATTGCTTGCCTATTAGTTCATGGGCTCCCAGAGAACCTGACAAGATACAGTATATTAGCTAGATTTTGAAGTTGACAAAATGGGAAGGAAAAACTGCAGTGTAGGATCTAGTAGACTGGACTACAAAGCTGACCTCCTGGAAGCATCGATTAGAATAAAGATGATCTTGAATAAGATAGCCAGTAAAGAAACCTAAACATGCAAACAAGTTTGGGACCTGAACCAATTGAGCTTCAGTGAGATGAGTGAAACCAATGGCATTGGCAACCTCCCAATAAATTCTAGTGTCAGACAGATCATCATTCGCAGTATAAGTAGGAAGTTATCCAAAGTTACCTTTAGTATCAACATGAGCGTATAATAATATAAAAAACCATAAGTGTCACAAGACCATCAAATAAACTTACATCTTCAAGCAAGCTTGATTCCTCGGGAGCATTCATCAAAGCATAATCACGCAATTCATGAAATATTATTCTTCCAGAACCAAAAGGACAGTGACTATGTCTTGCACAGTGCACATACTTTCAGACACGCTATGGAAGTATATAGATAAAAAAAAGGGTCATTCCAAAAAGTAGAGATTTTATTATGTCCAATCATATAAACTTTCTGAGATAAATCTTTCCCATGTCAGATAAGGCACATCCACGAAAGAAGAGTATATTTTTCGTATCAACCTGCAAAAACAAATTAATGTGCATCTTACAGTAGACTGCTTGTGTATGCGCAACTCACCATTGTAATGGAAGGTGCTGATTACAAATTTAAAGTATAAACACCCAACCAAACTGCCGCCCTGCGGAGCACAGCGACGTAGAAGCTTTCACGCCGATGTGTCAGTTTCCAGTCACACAATGGCAGCAGCAAAGTGTATCCTGCACCCCACGGCCACCGCCTTGCAGCGACCGTATTCCTTATCAGCGTAACTGACACCTTTGAAGTTTGATTGAGTAATTGGAGAGCACTGCATTACAGGTTGTTGAAGCACTCAAAAGGAATAAGGTGCCTGTCACCTGGTCAGAAAACATAATATGCATAACAGGTGAAGTAAGTAGAGTTCTGATGGAGGGAAAGAGGCCGACGCCTATAATACTTATGTGATTAGTAGATAATCATACCAAACCAATATCACATCTTTCAAAGATTCATCAGAGTAGAAAGAACCTCCAGGGGAAGGAATGTCAGAGACAAACACACAACCAAAGAGATCTAACTGCAAGAGATAAGTACCATGTGCGGCATTTTAACTGAGGTTTGGAGATCTCTCACATAGTCACATCTTTGAAAATGGCTGCCTGCATTTGTTTTATTCAAAATAATAAATGAAAGGAACAACTTGGTTGATTTGTTTCAATCAAATTAGTTAAGGGTCTCTATGGTTATTTCTAATCACTAGTAAATGCGTACGTGCAATGCACGTTAAAATTAGGCAGTATATTAATTGCATAGAGATAATAGGTAAGATATCATTTTCGTGTTAATTGTGTGATTAGTGCTGACGATGACATATTGAGCACTTACCATTGGAGCAATCTGGGTCGTTGGATTGACCTTATTTGATGTCTGAGATTAATTGGATCTGCCCCCTAGGGTCTTTTTATATTGGTAGAGATAAAGCTCATCACATCCCCTTGTTAAAAGATTAAAATATATGAAAACATCAGTATGTAATCATCACAAGGACTGTAAACCGACAGAAGAGAATACAAATATGACCGTACATTTATTCAGACCTACAAAAGAGAACTGATATGCAATCTCCACCAGAAATATGTCTCATCTACCCATATTACAGCAATTTGATCAAGTAATTCTTAGCAATTGACATTTATGTTTGCGAAACAATAAAAACAGGGTGAATTATGAATACAACATCAACACTGTATATAAGGCTTTGATTTGTAGGGTGCACTCGTTAAGAGCAATAAATAGAGGAGATGATGTTTACCAATCAGTGGCAAGTTGCAATGCATGTCAGCCAATTTTTTTGATGTGAAACCTATATTCCTAACTCCAGTGCTTTTCTTTCCAAACAGACAAACCTGAAACAATTAGCATGATAGTTCCAATACTAGGCAAGTACTTATTGTTCATCTATTTGCATACTGATAAGAGATAAGAAGGCTTCACATCTTTTATTTCTCTCCTTCTTTCCATGTTTCTCTCTTTCTTGTCCCGGTGGTCTAATTTTTGACTGCTCTATAACTCTGTTAGGTCTGACGAAAAGTTATTTTGTTAAACCACAACATGACCACTTGACAAATCCAGGACGTTATCAATAAACAATAACACCACACTGAGCCGCGCACTTTCCAAATTTGGTGAAAAGTGCATCCTATCTTCCAATTCTTTGTAACCTGACAAACATTCTAGTGGTCGCTGCTGAAAATTTTGTGATAATATTAGCCTATTTTGAAATTGTGTAACTGAACACATCAAGTACCTGACTGTGTGAATGCACTCAAAATGGAACACAAGCATTCTATATTGCACTCATGTCAAGTTTAATTAAGTTTATAGCTCATTTACTAATTTAGTTAGAGTGGAGAAATAAGTCAAGTGACCTGAAAATTCCAACACTAAGTCTGAACGACCACTCCTTTCCTGCCTCTCTGTTTTCTCTATCCCTGTGTGCTAAGTGCCTCAGGCCGATTTTGCCGCACCATGTGAGCCCGAGCTAGAGTCCATCTTCCACACACCCAATAAATCGAACGACCAAAGGCCCATCAACCGCCACATGAAGACGCACCAACAACCCTCGATGGATTGTTTGGAACCTATATGTAACTCCATTAAGAGCTATAGCAAACCATCAGATAAAGGACAGGAACCTCGCCTTCAGGGATGAACAACTGATGTCGACACGAATGAGGTAACCACACTACCAAGTGGTTCCTGTGGTTGTTGATGCGGTGGCCGGTTGGAGCAGCACCGCCCCTCGAAGCCCCCACACGCAATCAATCCAGCGAAGCCACAAAGCTGCCCACTGCCTTTTCTCCTCCCCACTCTGTCCATGAAGAGGCGAAAAAGAGGCGTGTCCCCCCCCAAAAGCAGTGATCCAGGGCACCTAGTCAAAGGCGGTTTAGATTCTGTCAACACCAGCTGACCAGTGGGACCAGAAACGATAGAAAAACCAGATCGCTGAGGGCGTCATATTTCCTGGGAGCTTAGTAACTTTAGAGAATTATTATCTTGATGCACCTCACATCTTTCTAAAACATTTCTTTGGCAAGAACTGGTTACATGCCTATATGGTAAGTGCACAACAGCCAGAGATAACTGGCCACGGAGCGTCGAACTCAGCCAGGATGGCATAACAGCCAACACAAAATTTTGAATGCTTTGAACTATGCTAGCCATACACAATTAATAATGTTCTGTAGAAATGTGGGTACTTATTTCAGAAAGGAAGACATTTTTACCGTCCTCTAATGAAAACAGTTGTGCATGATTGAGTTTTAAAGTGGTCTTGGCTTTAAAATGTTCTTCAATGCATATCTCTGACCTTGGTAGGTTCACAACTATTTACCAGTTGGCTCCAATAAGCAGTTCAGAGTTCTCTTCTCGACAAGCAAATGTATTTTCCTCGCCTGACACGTTTATACCTGAAAGCTTACAGAAACATCTAATGAACTGCAGGAAATTCAGAAGTACTTTGTAGATTACATGATAAATGACTCGCTCGGTGCAATCTCAACTGCTCACTTGGTTCACGCGGATCGTCATCCAATGAAAGCCCGGAGCCCTGAGTGCCTCCAGCTAGCTGGTTTGCATTCGATGGCGGTCGACTTCGCCAAGTCAGGAGCTCCAGCTGAAATGCCCCGGTCACTGAGACCAAAGGAGTACCCCGACTTCATGGAACGGTGGGACAAACCAACGTACATCTCCGACGGGGCTCTCGGCAAGCTCTACCGAGCGGCTGCGAGCCGTATGCAGAGCGCTCCTGCCACCTCGTCCTCGGCTCAACTGAGCCCCGCGTATGATCCCGACCTGGAGGTCCCTGGCTTCGAGGAATTCTTGGCATCAGCGGAGGAGTGCTACGACCTGTACGAGGAGAAGCTGAGCACCCTGATGGGCTACTACGGCGCGGAGCATGAGGACGAGATCCTGACCGGCAACATCCGGAACAGACTCCTGTACCTGAAGAAGGACAACAAGAGGTACTTCGAGATGAAGGACCGCATCATCGACTCTGTCGAGGGCCTGCACAAGGAGGTGCGGGGTTGGTTCACTAGCCGCCCGAAGGCGGAGACGGCGAGGAGGGCCTCGGCGTGGTACCGCGTGACCTATCACCCGGACCACCGCCGACCGGGAAAGAAGCAGTTCTGGAGCTTCCCGTGGATCGTCTGCGACGAGCTGCTGAAGATCAAGGAGTCCAATAAGCAGCGCAGCAGCAGGGGGACGACGCTGCGACCTGACTCGTCTGGCCAAGTGATTAATTAAGTGGGAGTTGGCAAGAAGATGTGTATGTATGTAGTGTAAAACTCTGGGGATGGCTGCGGTGCAGAGTGCAGACCATTGTGAGCTGAGCTGAGCGGCAGAGCTGTGCCTGCCCCGCTCGTATGGACGGACAGCTTTGCTTGATGTGTGTGATGGAAATGAACCGTGCCTGGTCGTGTTGGTTGAACTCACAAGGCGATAGGTAGCATCGTAAATCATGCTCAACAAAGCTTCTGCTTTGTGTGCAATTCTCTTCTGGTGGGTGCCTATACTATCTGGTCGCCATAATATGGTGACGTTTAAAATAAATAAATAGAACCAGTCACCTGTTTGGACATAAACATAGATACTCCCTCTGTAAACTAATGGGCATCCTTTTTGGATTCGTCATGGAGATCAAACATACACAGCCTTTTCAGTACAATTGCAAGTGCCTTACAAATAAAACGTTGAACGGATCACTCCAACTCTCAAATGAAGCAACAGCAGACTGTCTCTCGTCCAGAAACCACGTTCATAACACTACAATCCACTTCCCAAAATAAATAACAGCCACACTAGACTTGGGGGATTTATTCCTCTGTTGATGCCGCGCCTTAGGGGTTGATCCCAAGCTGAACGCGCCAATCTTCAAGCTGTTTTTTTACTTGTTCTGAACCCGTAGAACCGTAAGATATGAACTTGTTGACGGCGTTTTCCACACCCAAATAGGCGTACACATCGGCCTCGAAGACAGGGTGAACCGCTTTCAAGTCGTCCATTTCAAGCTCTGTCAGCTGACAGTTCTTCGACACACATAGAGCCACACACCTTCCAACTATCTCGTGAGAAGTTCTGAATGGAACGCCCTGCACAAGAGAAATATAGAAACCACTCAACCAGAGTAACCATCCTAGTCAAGTAATAACACAGCAGAAATAAAACAAAATAAGTGTTAATGTAATTATCCTAGTCGGTTTACTCATGCAGTTATTATTTTTGATGCTGTGGATTAATTTAATTCCTATTGTAAACCTATGGCTAATTCAGACTAAGTAGAGTAGTGTTTACCTTCTTCACAAGATAATCTGCCAGTGTTGTTGCATCCAGATAACCAGCAGGCAGCGAACTTTGTATTCTTTTTGAGTTAAAAGAGATATTTTGAGAAAACTCACTGCATACTTCAAGCATTCCTAGTATGGCCTTCACACTGTCAAACAAGGGTTCCTTGTCTTCCTGCTCGAAAAGGAACTGTTCAGAACATGCACAGGAAATCAGGCCTGGATAATTAAACTATAAGAATGGGACGCACCTGTAGGTCACGGTTGTATGCCTGTGGAAGGCCTTTGCAGAGGACCAGGACAGTCATGAGATCACCAACAACCCTAGCAGATTTTCCACGAACAAGCTCCATCGGATCTGGATTTTTCTTCTGTGGCATAATGCTGCTTCCAGTTGACACCGAGTCACTTGGTGTCAAGAATCCAAACTCCTCTGATGCCCACAAGACCCACTCTTCGCCAATGCGGGAAAGATGAATAGCAGCAATAGAGTTGGCAGCAAGAAACTCCAAAACAAAGTCACGATCTGACACTGCATCGATACTGTAGAAAAAGATTAATCAAATACCGAAACAAATGTTAAAAGGTGTGATTAACCCAAAAGGAGGAAATTCACAGAGAAAAAGCATACAGTTAGTTCAATTATTAGCATCGCTTAGTCTATAAGAATTAAGCATATAATTTCAATTGCACAGGAATATTCCAGCACTAAAACTTGAAATGGTAGTCGTTGTCTGAATAGCTAATCATGTAAACCAAGTATGAACAAGCAAATTAAAAAAAAGGGTATTTGTACCTCTGTATTATACTCCCTCCGTCCCAAAATAAGTGTCTCAAGCTTATACAACTTTGTACTAAAGTTAGTACAAAGTTGAGACACTTATTTTGGGATGGAGGGAGTATTTCACTTCTTTACTAGATAGCCACAAAATGATAATGCAGTCAGGCTTAACATCTTTAGGGCTCATTCAGTTTTGAGGATTTTCAAATCAGAGGAATAGGAAAAGTAAAGGAATAGGATGCCCTGCCCACTCCGATCCTTAGGGATTTTCTATGAGGAATGAGGTCAATCTGAGGAATTTTCTATGTGGTCTCACCTAATGCTAAGAATCCTAAGGAATGGGGTTAATATGATTATATGGACACAGGAATCCAGTACATCTATTTCTATTAAACGAATGCTAAACACAGGAAAAAACGTAGGAATCCTCCAAACCAAATTAGCCCTTAATCAGCTTACTTTGCTAAGATTAATGTGCTCCCCAAAAAACCAATTTAATAGGCTACATGTGCGCTTGCATGTAAGGTAGAGACTCATTTTACAAGATTTACAATATTTAAGGGTGCTAAGGTATGCAATTTAATAAACTAACTTTATCTTGGTTACAATTCAACAAGATATAGCAGAGAAAGCATACTATCGACTTTACATGTTCACAGTTCCACACTACTAATGAAATCAAGGATGTTGGTTACCTGTTCTTCATCGGAGCGGTAAACTTCAAATCTTTAGCAGTTTTGAACCTATCAATGGGGAGTCCAGTTCCAGCCAAAGCACAAGCACCAAGAGGGCAGAAATTCACTCTTTCCCTGCAGTCGATCAGCCGGCCAGCATCACGCTCCAACTGTGCACAGCGCAAGTGAAAATAAAATCAGATTCATTTCCAGTTATATGGTTCACTCTAGGGCGGAACCTAGTTCAGTCCAAGGTGGGCCATGACCCACCTAAACTGAAATTTCACCAAAAAATACGACTTTCCTGCTTATATACACTAATTACTCAAAGGCTAAGTTGGCTAATGCTTATTACGAATTCAGGCACATGCTGGATTAGCCCCCTCTGTTTCAATTGAAGGCTCCAAGCTATGCTACAGTTCGATCTAAAAGAAATGAGGTGGTATTTATCAGGCGATTAGTAAAGTATCTGAAACACTATTACACCCTTGCACAAGAAACATAGTTAGTGATTGGTTATAAGCTGTAAGATTGTGACCTCAATATTTGATTGCATGTCATGTTGATTTGAGCTGCCAGCTAATGGTGCAGCAATTCAACAACAGAAGGAGTCTACGGAAAATATGAAGCAGTGAAGCACCCAGATATGGTGCTATTTCTATGCATTCCCGGATTACATAACTTTTTGCACAAAGAGAAACAGGACTTTGAATCATATGAAATACCTCATCCGATAATCCATCTACTTCCATTGGGTACTGGGATATGTCTATGTAACATCCAAATGGGCTAAGTTCAATGTTAACTACAGCAACAACGAAAAAACATCCCTTCTGCAGTGTATTCTCATTTTTCTAGTGGGAAAAAATTGAGCTAATGTGGCAAACAGTCTAAAAAAAATTCACATTAGAAATGGTTAAATAGAGTGGATAAATATGATTACTACAGTGTAGAGAGGAGGTTTAGGGGTTCGTTTACAGGACAGTTAGAAAATTAGTCATCAACGCACTAAAAAGCAATGGTGCAGTAATAAGAGGATGGGGGTACCTGTTCAACATAGGATAAGAGAAGATGTGGCAACAAGACAGGTTGTGCCCTTTGAAGATGGGTATAACCGGGGACAATTAAGTCAACATATTTTGAAGCTAACAAAACCAGAGACACCTGAAACAATAAGAATTATGCTTGTGTTATAAAAATAATATCTTAGATAAACACCATGGAAGAGTTATCATAAAAGGGGAATCGTGTTATATCAGCAAAGCGGGATAACTTACAATGTTACCAATTATTAAAATATGTGAACATATGATATAAATTAGATAAAATACAAAAACCCATCGATATTCTTAGTTATACATAATTCATTTCTGCACAGCAACAAACTGCCTCTATTGCTTGGAAACCTTAAGCAGTATGGACAAGGTACAAATACCAAATGCATGGAACCAAGTAGATCTTCGTTTCTCCCCCCTTGAGAGAGTGGAGAAGTTCTCTTTGGAAGTTGTTGCCCATAGTTGAGCATTACCAGAAAAAATCAGTAGGAATAGCTTTACAGTTCAGTTAGCGTCCCTAGTTGTCAAGGTGGTGTACCGGGCGCAAATAATAAAAATAGCAATGGATCTAACATAGACCATGACACTTAATAATGAAAACGTAATGTCTTGTGATGTCTACAAAAAGCATAAATCGGATGAATGCGACAGCAGAAAACAAGTTGTATACAAGAAGGTCAGACAAGTTATAAGCAGCACACCATGAGCATCACAAAGAGAACTCAAGAACAAACCTGAAACTGTTTGATGCGAATCAAAATCTTGTCAATAGCATCGCGGCACCACAACCTAAGATCCGTCACAATTTGGTCGTTGCGGCTCCGAGCAGTGTGTAACTTCTTGGCCGGCTCACCAACTTTCTCAATCAGAGCTGCCTCGATGTTCATGTGCACGTCCTCCCTATCCTTTCTCCACTCAAACTTGCCATCTTGAATCTGCTTCTCAATTTGATCAAGGCCCTCCAAGATAATATCCCTATCACCGGTGGTTATCAAACCCTGCATTGCAAATGATTCAGAACATCCACGATAAGGTTGGCCATTAGTTCAGTTAACATCTACAACAAGCTAGAGGGAGGTGCTTCCATTAAATATTTGGACGTGCTAAGCAAACCCAAACCCCTAATGACTGCAAGATTAAACCCTCAATCCTTAATGACTGCAAGATTAAACCCAAACCCCTAATGACTGCAAGATTAAACCCCTAATGTTACGCTTCAAATCAAGCAAGAAATTTCGAACAGCTGCGGATCACACCAAATGCAGCACAACGAAGGTAGCAATTTCGTCAAACACACTGCGAGCATAACATCAAGCTGTCGCTGCAGCCTCGTCGAAAGCATGGAACTAACCAGACCAACACCTAGGCGGCCACGACACCGACCAGAACAGGTGATTCGACGGAGCGCGCGCACAAGGTACCTGGGCGGCGAGCATGGACGCGTGGGCCTTGCTGCCCATGATGTCGTACTTGTAGAGCTGCCAGTCGTAGGAGATGGACTCGGTGAAGCGCTCCACGGCGTCGGTGACGCCCTCCTCGAAGCGGCCGCCCCACAGCTTGGTCTCCTTCTTCTCCTCGGCCTCCGAGGACGCCATGGAGGAGGCCGCCGCCGCGACGGCCGGGAAAGAGGGGCGACGGCGGGGGGCGACGGCGCGGACGGCGGGGAAGGCGAGGCGGGCGCGGGGGAGCGAGGTGGGCGCCGGAGAGAGGAGGGAATGGGAGGTGGCGGCCATGAGCGTGGCACTGGCGCCGATGTTCGCTGCACGCGCGGCTGTGGCGCGGCGGCGCGGCGAGGGAGTAGGTGGGGAGGGTTTAGAGCGTCCACGCTGTATAGTGTATACTTTTCCTGCCTCTAGCCTTTTAAGGGAGGCCCCGTTTGAAATGAAGTCGAAGAAATTTGGAGGGACAAGATTTCTATAGAGACTTTTCCTTTCATGCCGTTTGAAGCAAAGGAAATGCTAATCTTATATTCTTTTGAAATTATTTGTAGAATGATTATTTCATGTTTGATTTTGTAGGAAACCAAATACGAGGTAATATCTCATGTTTTCTTCTCCTTCTCTCTAGAATTCATGTGTTTTTCCTCCTTGACATTCAAACGATGGTTTTGGAGTTTCTTTTAGAAACATCCTATAAAATTTCAGAATAAATGGCATTTTAACATGGTGTATTTTCTTATTGCTACGTGTCGATTTTCTTTCAAACGGGGCCTTAGCTTTGAGGCTACCCCAAATAAATAGAACATTAATTTATATCAACATGTAAACATATGCGGGTGAGAAATTTTAGAAGAAACATATATCAAGTTAGAGACAATATCGTGTCCAGGAGTTACAGGCTAACATTGCACGAAAATTGGTCAGGTTAGAGACAACGTTTCACCTGTTGCTTCTATACATTGGCGACACTCTTAAGCAAATCAGTTGGGTTTGGCAATTTTCTCCTTTTTAAGGGTTTAGGGTATCAACGCTAGAAAACCGACCCCACTTTAGGGTCTTTACCATTTGTCAAAGACCTCCTACCACGTCTACGAGACTACCAACACATTCATGAAGAGTAGGGTCTTGCAATATACGTAGAACCGTACTCTGTGTACGTACCTATTATGTCTTGCGCTGCTACTAACTCTCCCTATCCTAGATCTCCCGTCGCCCTTCTTCTCTGTAACCTCTCGACAGGATCGACGGGGAGGTTGGTGTGGTCGTGCAAGCAGGCTCCTCCAAGGTGGCCCTTTCCGGTGGTGTGGCGGACAAGGGTTTGTGGCCTGTGTTACAAAGGTGACACGACTTAGCACCATGCAACGCGGCAAGGCTCTGTAGTGGTAGGGTCTTGGCGGCGCATCCACGGACTTCACTGGCGGCGATGCGTATGACGTGGAGGTTGCTCCATGGTGGCTTTGTGCGCATCAGTTTGGGTCACCAGTCAAATCTACTGCAACTTGAAGGTGTCCCAGGCCATTGGCATCTTCACAGCGCATCTAGGGACGGTGGCTGCTAGGTGTTTTTGTGGCGCGTTCGACAACCATCGGCAAAGGTGACATTGCAATAGTGTTCTACGTGCACCATTGATGCAGAGGTTGGGATTCATCCTCCTTTAAAGATACTATCATATATTAATTTTCCTTGCATGTTTCATGAAAAATCTTGACATGTATTTTGGTTTGTAGTTGCATGTGAGCTTCAACTTATGCCCAACATTATATTTTCTTCATCAAAATTTTGGTTCCTTTCTTTTAAATCGTGTTTCACTATTTTTCACACTAACAAGCAATGTTTAATAGTACATATAGATTTGGGTTTTTAATAAGTAAAACTGCAGATGCTCACATACTCGCAAATATACTTATCTATGAATGTACGCATAGACACTCTACCTATATGAGCATCTTTAAAATATTGAGCCAACACAACATTTTGAGATTGAGGAAGCCATCATAGGCAAACATCGTCGGAGAGACTGAAATAAATTCCAGAAAAATTCGAGTAATGATTCTAAGTTTAAGACTTGAATCCTGATGGAATCCCTATGGGTTGGTTCCTCTAGGAGAGATATAGCCATCTGAGTTACGCTCAGTTCAGATATAAATTTGGTTTTACTTTTTACACTATAGGCCATCATTTTCACAACCCGTATAAATACGAGATGTGTCTAGGTCTCAATCGGCTGGCAGTTAACTAATTCTCATCCGATTATATAAATTTGTTATATAAATCTCACAAATGTTCAGCAATGCTGTAAAAAAGTTCATCTAGTTAATTAAAAAGTTAAAAAGGCGGTGATTGTTTTCAAAGCTTGGAGAAATATAAAAATTTCATGATTCCCAACGTCAAGATAGAATGGTCTTTAGTGTTGACTGGATTTAACTAACGGGTTTATTTACTTATTGCACATCTAAGTGACTCAATTAAGCAAAAGGAAAAAAAAACTCACAAATCTTTATGTAAGATAAATGACATAGAACTCAGGTGTGCAATAGTATTTATAGCACATCTAGATGTGCTTTAGCTAATCTGTTAAACTAATTCGTAGTCTGAATTGGCACATTCGGGTAACTATACGCCCCATGCATTTCAAGCAATCCACATGCAGCTAAGAGCATCTCTAGTAGACCCCTTAAAACTGTAAACTGTAAAACTGAGATAAGTGTTAAAAAAAGGCATTATAGGGGTCCATTTTAGTTGCGGCAGAACATATACTATAAAAATAAACTGTAAAACTGCGATAAGAGCTCTTTCCTCCAGCCCAGCCGGCCGTGCCCAGCCCTATCGGCTGCGCCCTGCTCCGTGCCGGCCGTGTCGGGAGGATCCCGGCGCTAGGCTGAGGTCACGAGAGGGCACTGCAAGGTCGAGCTCGTCCAATTCGAACCGGCGGCGATAGATTTCGGCATCCAGTGGCCTTTCCAGGTGTGCGGTGACGAATTCCGGCGATTTTTGAGTGGATTCCGACAAATTCCGCAGCGGCGTGATTGCTCGAACGAGGTTTGACCGGTATACGGGGCATCCTTGATTCGGCCTTCCAACCTTCAAACATAAATGTCTCGGGTGTGGAATTTCGGTGCCTTTTGGAACCACTTCTACGTTTTTTGTTTTGGACAATTTTTTCGACCAAAACCGTAAAACATAAAAATTATACGAAAACATTAACGCCCACCCATGTGACAACATTGCAACTCGCCCACACCACCGTTCAGTTAAGTTTGCATGAATCTTGACACATCGAGACAGTTTTCGCGTGCCACGTAGGACAAGCCTGTGTGGGCGTTGGAGAGGTCGTCCACACGCCCCACAACACGCGGTTGCCAACTGCGCTGTGTCGGCGAACTAGTTTCTGCCCACACAACCACCACCTAGTCCACGCGCGTGTGGGCGAATTGCTTTTGGTCCACACGACAGTCGTACGTTGTTGGATGGCAACTGCAGTTGCACGTACATGACAACTAGGTAAACACACATGGCAACTATGATTTGTTTGCTAGGCGGCAACTGCAGTTGCGCGTACGTGGCAATCAGGTAAACGTACATGGCAACTGTGATTAACCACACGTGGCAACTAGGTAAACATACCTGGCAACTATTGTTTGACCATATGTGGCAAGTAGTTAACCACGCATGACAACTATGGTTTGATTACACGCGGCAACTACCATAATTTAGACCTGACAACTATAGTTAACCAAAACAGAGAGAGTTGTCATACACTTACAACCATATTTGCCATCCCGGATAACTACATCTGCCATCCCGGATGGTAACTAAATCTTCATCCTGCGGATACCTATTTGTAGTTGCGCCAGGACGTGTGGGCATATTTGGTTCGTGCCACACGCGCAGGGTAGGGATGAGTAGTATTTGTTGGGCGTGTGGCACGAAGTAGTTGCGCCCACACGTGTGGGCAATTCTACTGTTCATCCACACACAACCCGTGTGGGCTGCCGTGCTCATGCCACGTACGGTGTGTGAGCGAATGACCATTATGCCACATGTACGATGGATATCGCCGTCTAAATTATAAGGGTTTGATAAAAAAATTTAAGCGGTCTGCTAGAGAGATAGCGGGTGAAATCCCTCGAGGGAAAAGGAGCAGGTGAAAAAACTTACAGTGTCAGCGAGCATGGCAGCGTGGGCGCGGCTGCAAGCGATGTCGTGCGCCCACAGCTCATTGGCGTCCGACACCACAAGAGGCTCGGAGAATCGCGCGCTGGTCCCGGCCTTGGCGGCATTGCCGTTAAGCCATAGCCTCGGTGCCTCCCTGGCCGCGGCCTTCACCACCGTCGTCTCCCTATCCGCCACCATCCGTTTCACCGGTGTTCGAGGCGACGGCTCGTTGATGAACTCCAGCGACGACTTCATCGACGACTCCGCGGAGTCGTCGGTCGAGCTCTCAACCATCTCGATGAGCGCAGCCTCGTGCGCGGACAGCCGCTCGCCGGTCGCCACCTCGACGATCTGCAGCCCGTCGACCTGCTGCTTCGGCTGCTGCCTCTGCGGCGGGAACGGTGCCCACGCCGTGTCCGTCGACGGCTGCTTGCCCGGGCCCGTCGGCGCAGTTCTCCGGTCGGACGTCGCCGGCGAATTAACGTTGCCGGTCTCGGTAAACGCAGGCGAAGGCGGTTGCGTCGACGTCACGCCGGATGCCACGGCGGGCGTGTTCTCCGGCGCAGGCGGGGAGCGCGGCGGGTGCGTCACCATCGACGGCGCCGGCGTGAGGGGTTGGCGGCGGGCGCTGGCCTTCCGCTCCTTCTTCTTGCTGCGGAAGCAGGAGCGGATGGACGGGAGCCGCGCCTTCCTGTGCTTCTTCTTCTTGTTCTCCGCGGCGCTGCCCATGGAATAGACGAAGAATGACGGCTCCTGGCCTTGCTGCTCGGTGCCGATGTCCGCCGACACCCTGGACGGAGCCGTCCGGTTCCGGCTGTGACTGCGGTTGCGGCTGCGGCTGCGTCCACGACCCCGGCCGGGGCACCGGAATAGGGACCTCAGCGGGTTGAAGCAGCACGGCGTGGAGGGCTTGCCCCCGCCGCCGCCAGCGCATTTGCAGCACCGGGTGCGGCGGCGGGACGACGACCGGCCTCGAGGCGTCGTCGACATGTCTGGTAATTAGGATGTTATTAGGAACCGGCCGGAGATCGCACCTCTCCTCTCGGAGTTGTGCTTGTTCGTTGCGTTGTATAGGTTGGAGCCGGGACTTTGTTACCTGCGCACGGCCATGCATGGAGGCATGGATTACGTGCAGTGCACTACCTGCCTAGCTGTGCAGCCATGATCGTGTCTGTTACATGATGCGTGGTGAGCTCGTTTGAGGCCCTGGCGCTTAATCGTCTCCACGATTTGTGATTAGTTCCGCTGATTACTCTGGGGAAGTCAAACTCACACAATTTAGACCAGAGAAAACCTTGTTCGTTTTCTGTAAGCTTAGCTAGCTAGCTGTAAAACGTGCCTTATAATTTGGGCCGACGCCACACGTTAAGGCAAGTCTAAATGATTCCCTAAAATTTAAGGGAGTAAATGGCAAAGTAAAATTTTACTCCACTAACTAGGCGCATCTAGCCGATCCCCTAAAAGTTAGTAAATCTCAATTTTGTGTCCTAACCGCACCAACTTTAAACACTACACAATACATATCTTAAAAACATTCGAATTAAAACATGCATAGTAACTGTCATAACATAAAGTTTCATCATCCCTTTTTCAAAGTAAAACATACGAAGTTCACCCAAAAGACATGACGTCAAACACAATGTTTGATCCCGCACTATAATATCAAAGCAAACAATCAACAATCATTACCGATCACCAACAATCATTATCGGATACCGACACGACGTGAGGTTTTTATTTTCACCTTGTTGGCGTTTCATCGAGCACACGGCGGCCGCGATTCTTCTTGCTGGCTGCGGCCACCGCTCGTGCTGGAGCAGTTGCCGTAGGTGCAGCACAAGGCGCCGCTTTGGCCTTCTTCACCTTCTTCTTCGCGTCCGCCTCCGCGAGCGCCGCCGCCGCCGTCGTCGGCTTTCGAGCCCGTTTGCCTCTCGTAGGTGCGGCAGGAGGGCGGCTGTCGGTGTCAAAACCGGCGGATCTCGGGTAGGGGGTCCTGAACTGTGCGTCTAAGGATCGAAGGTAACAGGGGACAGGGACACGATGTTTACCCAGGTTCGGGCCCTCTTGATGGAGGTAATACCCTACTTCCTGCTTGATTATCTTGGATGAATATAGGGTTTACAAGAGTTGATCTACCTCGAGATCGTAATGGCTAAACCCTAGATGTCTAGCATGTATAATTATGATTGCCTCTACGGACTAAACCCTCCGGTTTATATAGACACCGGAGGGACCTAGGGTTGTACAGAGTCGGTTTACAGAGAAAGGAATCTTCACATCCGAACGCCAAGCTTGCCATCCACGCAAAGGAGAGTCCCATCCGGACACGGAGAAAATCCTCCGCCTTGTATCTTCACGGGCCATTAGTCCGGCCCACGTCACATAGCTCGGACGCCCGAGGACCCCCTAATCCAGGACCCCCTCAGTAGCCCCTGAACCAGGCTTCAATGACGATGTGCCCGGCGCGTAGATTGTCTTCGGCATTGCAAGGCGGGTTCCTCCTCCGAATACTTCAAAGTAGTCCTCGAACATAGAAAATGTGTCCGGCTCTGCAAAACAGGCACCACACACAGCCGCAGAGTATAATATTTAACAAGTCCCATCTACTGACAACTTTTGTAGCGAGACGTTACGTCCCTGCCCGGTTATTATTTCGAACCATTTTTTTAGCTTCCCGCTCCACGTTTCGAGATGCGGTTTTCATTGGCACGTCTTGTCGAAGCAGAGATCGTGTCCCCTTATCGCGGGATTCTCATCAATACGGGTGTGGGTAATCCAACTGCGCCGTCCGCACGACCCTTGGGGAATAGGCGAGTTTTAAGGCGAGTGGGGAGGCGCTTGATATTCGCTGCCTTTATAAGAGGATAAGGATCCACTCTTTCACCCACGCCTTCTTCCTCTCTGCCCATCCGTTCTCGAGCTCCAGCGCCCAAACTTCCATCCTTTCCGCCCCCAAAAAGCACTCCGACCATGTCCGGATCCGAAGCGCAGGGCAAGTGGATGGCCTCCTCCATCACGGAGCTCCGGGAAGCGGGGTACTTGGCCCAGGAAATCGCCCACCGGCTTCCAGCCAAGGGGCAGATCGTCCCCACCCCGGAGCCCAACGAGAGGGTGGTATTCATCCCCCACGTCATCCGCGGGTTACGATTTCCCCTCCACCCCTTCGTCCGCGGACTCATGTTCTACTACGGGCTAGATTTCCACGATCTAGCCCCAAATTCTTTCCTCGACATCTCGGCATTCATTGTCGTGTGCGAGGCCTTCCTACACATCCCACCCCACTTCGGATTATGGTTAAAGATCTTCAATGTGAAGCCGAAAGTGGTGGATGGTCAACATGCTGAGTGCGGAGGCGCCATGGTGAGCAAACTGTCCAATGTCACATGGCCCACAGGCACCTTTGTGGATACCGTCAAAGGGTGGCAACAACAATGGTTCTACGTCACAGAGCCCCGCGACACCACCTGGGCCGCGGCTCCCGAATTCAAGTCCAGGCCCCCAATGCGGCTTACCTCCTGGCTAAACAAGGGCCTGGACTGGGCGTCGTCGGACGAGGTGTCAGCGCTGCAGACGCGCATCAAGAGCATGGTGGACAAGAACATCAAGCTTGTCAATGTGATCCAGGTGATGCTTTTTCGCCGGATCCTTCCTTGCCAAAACCGGACTTGCCATTTGTGGGAGTTCGATCCGGCCAAGCACCAGACCTTGCAACAGTTCTTCGGCGCCACGCACGAAGGTATCTGGAAGGTGCTTTTCAAGGCCAATCAGTCGTGGCCGAAGACGACCGAGGACCGCGGCTATGACCTGACTCATCCCGCCAGTTCGGTAAGTTCTTCATATTTCAAGGTGTATCCTCTACCTATGCATTCAAGGAAGATGTCTAAGCTTCTCCATTTGTCTTTTCAGGGCTGGATAAAGAAGGCGGAGCGGATCCAGTGTCCGGCCCTGCTGCTCGAAAACCCAGCTATCCCACTTCTGACAAAGATGCTGGTTCCGGCGCCCTACAAGGCGCCGGAGAAGAAGGCCAAGAAGAAGGGCCAGGAGGCAAGAAACGGCCTCCGTCGTAAAGGCACTTCGAACGCAACGTCCGAAGACGCTGAAAACCACTCCTCCCCCGCCGAGAACGACGAGGAGGAAGAGGAAAGCAATTCTCCCCCCGAGGGGGGAAGGAAGAAGAGGGCGGCCTTCACGGATCTGGAGGCGGAGGCATCCAAGAAAGGGAAGGTCTCCCTTGCAGACAATTCCGAGTCGGACACCGGTAGCAGCCTTGGGTGGCGTCCCAGGAAGAAGCCCCTGGCCGGATCGTAAGTACTCAAAGGCACTTATGCACATATATATCCAGCTCCTTTACTTCGTGGTTTTAACATGTTGAATCATGCGCTACAGTCCGGCTCACGCCCACCTCCAGCGATCCTCATCTTCGGGGAATTCGCTGGATCCAAATGTGATGGACAACGAGTCGCCTCCGCCGGCCTCCTCCCCCAAGACTACGGACGACGCCGAAGTGTTGTCCCAAAGGACCCTCCCAGGCCAGGGAGAGGTACAGGAGGCCGTTGAGGTGGTGCCAAAGGGTGATACCTCGGCCGCCGGACACATGGGGAGCAGACCCCCCTGGAAACTGGTGATGGGGGCCATACCCAATTCGGCCCCCAGCCGAATACTATTCCGAAGGCCCATACGGCTCCGGAATCAGGTAAGCAGCCTCCTTCGAAAGAAGGAGGTGCACCTATTCCGCCGATGACCTCTATCCATCCAGAGGCACCGGATACTCTACTGGAAGCGCTTCAAGGTGCTTCCATTGTGGAAGAACACCGTATCCTTAAGGGTACGGTGGTTGAGAGGGTTCAGTCTGCTAAGAGCGGACTGACTGAAGCCTGCGTCAGCCTTCTAACAGGCTTTGAGGTATGTGACGTAATTATGCAAAAAGAATGCCGTAGTATAGACAGTAGCCCCTGAGACTCTGTCCGGTGTTCAAAAAGAAAGGCCGGACAGAGGATCGAATAATTATCGCAGGAGACTAATCATATGTGTCTATGTGAATAAGCAGGCGTCGATGCTGGCTGCGACCTCCCATTCTGCCGAAGTCTCCAAACTGAAGCAGAGGGTGGAGCAAGCCGATGAAGAGCTCGACCGTGTCAAAAAACAACTAGAGGACAAGTAAGGTATGCAATGGCCTCTTCAGATCTAAAATGGTATGAATTGTTTGTGTTGATCGTGCTATTATGATGTTTCATAGGAGCTGCGGCCGAGGTGGAGTCCCTCAAGAACGCGCTGACCGAGGCCCAGAAGAAAGCAGAGAAGGAACAAGCCGCCCACAAAAAATACGAGTCAAGGGTCGGGAAGGTTCAGCAGGAGCTCAAGGACGCCGCAGAGAAATGCGAGTCCTTGGAGCGCAAGATTGCGGACCAAGAGTCCGAACTTGCTAAGGCCCGCCAAAGCGCACAAGAGGCCCGAGTTGAAGCCCGAGGCGCCCTCCGGGAAATCCAAGAGGCCAAGCAAATTGCGGCGGGTAAGACCTTTATTATGCAGAGCAAATTTGTGAAGGAAAGGTACCTCTTACTGACCCGGATTTGGACTTCTCCAGGGGCGTTTGCGGATCTGCCTCGCAGTGTTGCTGATGCTGCGGAGTTCTTCCGAGCCGAAGAGGGGAGCTCAACGGAGAAGCTGTTCTGGTCGCAATACCTTGCGCCAGAGCATCCGGTGCCCCTCAGCGATCAGCTGAAACAGCTGACCGAACTGCATAGGGTGGCCGGATTGGCCATGAAGGATTTGATAATCTGTCTATGGCCTGCCGAAGCCATGCCCAGCAGCCACTTCGAGCTCGTGAAGCGGTTGGTCGATGCCTGCCCTCGGCTGATGCCATAAAGCGGTCGGTCTGCATCGAAGGTGCGCGGATGGCCTTCGCCCGTGTCAAGGTACAGTGATGAGGACATCAATACCATATTTACACCCACAGCCCCTGCTACTATACATACTGGACCAATTACTAGAGCTCGCGCATGCCAATTAAATTACCAGGTACTTTTGTTTCTTAGTAATGATTCTAATGTTCAGGAGAATATGATGCTGCCTAAATTGGATATATTTGTTTTGCTTACAAATGAAGGGCCTAGCTTGGAGAAGGATGAACATTGGAGCAAGAACAAGCATGGAGTTGATGGCATGCGCAAGGCAAACAAGAACGGAGTTTCCGGTGATGATTTCAGGAGTTTGAAGCCACCATAATGAGTGCATGAAGCCTTGGACGAAATATACAAGATGCCACTTCATAAATTTTGTCCAGAGGCTATTCTAGGTGCTGCGTCACCTTATTATTCGGCCAGGCCCATGTAATTTCGAAATACTTGAATATAGGCTGTTTTTAGAGTCCGTATGTGTGGGGAAACAAGAGTTGGGGTTGGTTTCGGACCCCTCCTCCAAGGGCCACGAAATTCCCCCCTCTTCCTCCATATATACAGCCCTTAGGGCATCGTTTAGACTTTGGGTTTTGTTTAGATCAAAAGTTTGCCATAGCTGCAACTTCGCGTACTTCGTTTGTCTTCAACGACCAGACAAAAGCGTCACAGAACCCCACCTTCATTAATAAAGCTTTCCTCTTATATTCGCAATATCTAGATTGCAATCTCAGTTTCTTGCTTGTTCTTCGTTTGCATGCAGGAAACATACCCTCGTGGTCAGGTTGATCGTGCTCCGGCGTGGTCAATAACCTCTCGGAGTTGGTTTAGCGATTGCTAAGGCGCGACGTCCTCGCACGTTCGTAGTCAGATCGTGAAAGTCTACTCCTCTGAAACGATAATCACCATCTCATCGAAAGACGGGACACCTTTGCCTCTATAAGTGGTATCAGATTTCCAGGTTGCTCGGTGAGATTTTACAGTTTTTCATAGTTTAGATCGAGTCTGTTCTTCATACCTACAGTCCACGAAAAAGCCAAAAAAATTTAGGTTAGTTCATCATATCCGAACTAGTCTGAGCCTTTGCATAATCTTTTCATTGCTTTGTTGAATTTGCGGTTGCATCGTCGTGTCAAGTTGCTGGTCTTAGCGTCTAGTTTACCTTAGAGTTTCGAGTTCTGTTCACAAGTTGTCACGCCGCCGCCGCACCATCGTCATCGCTCCTACCATCTACCACCACCGCTTATCCGCCACCACTCTGAATCCATATCCATATACCACCACCAATCCGTATCCATATACCACCACCGATCCGTATCCATATACCACCACCGCTACCATATACCACCACCGCTGCCATATCCGACCACCATATATCCACCACCAATCCGAATTCTTTTCATATTAGGTTTGTTTTCGAGATCCATCTATTTTTCGTTTCGTGTTTTCTTGCCTGAGTAGGTCTCGAAAAAAAAGTCTGGAGACCCCCGGGCGATTTTTAGGCCAAAATTTCGGCGACCAAAAATATGTTTTCCCTATCCTATTTTTAGGTCCCAGGGAGTGTTTTGAGATACTCGCCATCATAGTGATTTTTTGTCACACTTTTTCGTTGTCGCAGCCCTGATTTCCGAAAAAAAATCCAAAAAAAATTCGTGCCTATCCTGTTAGTTTGACTTGGGAAGAGTTTTGAGACACTCGCCATTATAGTTATTTTTCACGAAAAAAAGAGGCACAAAAAAAAGAGCAAAATAATAATAATTTCAGAGTGTCCTTTTTCCTTGCTTACGTGCAGCGCCGTGATTTTGTTAGTGTTCTAGGCTCGCGTCTCTAGCACGGTCTAGCCTAGGACCAGCACAATACCGTCGTTGAGCGTTTATTCAACTTTGCATCTCTGAATTGATTAGTGCTGACCCTTTTTGCTACCATATTATAAGCCTTCCCAGCTCCACATACATCTACGTCGTGCGTTTGACTCTCCCTGGTAATCGCTTTATCCAAGCTTTGAGAGTTTTGACTACAACGGTTGCCTATCACCTCCTGCTGCTGGGTAAGAACTGGTAAGAATTTGAGATTTGCTTGACGGATTTGTGACACACTGCCACTTTCTAGTAGTCTGTAGGAACATATTCTTGTGTGTTTCTATTGCTGCTAACCATGGCAGGATCACAAGCTGACGAGGCTGACTGGGAGAACATGACGAACAAGGAGCTTCATGATAAGTTTCAGCAAATGATGAGTGGACAGGTGGAAGATGTGCTAAACAGATTTGAAGAGGCCATGGAGAAGATAGATGGCATTGAGAAGGCATTCGAAACAAAGCTCGATAACAAGTTTAATGAATTGCTCGCGTGTCTTCCACCGCCTGCTGCACCTGTCGCACCTCTACAACAACAACAACAACAACATCGCCTTCTAAATCAAGTGGGACGAGTGAAAGGATCGATATAGTTGACTAGAGGGGGGTGAATAGGCAACTAACAATTTTTAGCTTTTCTTTACCAAATTAAACTTTGCATCAAAATAGGTTGTCTAGATATGCAACTAAGTGAGCAACCTATATGATGCAACGACAACAAGCACGCAAGCAAGTAAGAGATATAACACAAGTAAACTAGCTAAAGTAAAGGAACGAGATAATCAAGAGTGGAGCCGGTGAAGACGAGGATGTGTTACCGAAGTTCCTTCCTTTTGAGGGGAAGTACATCTCCGTTGGAGCGGTGTGGAGGCACAATGCTCCCCAAGAAGCCACAAGGGCCACCATATTCTCCTCACGCGCTCACACAATGCGAGATGCCGTGATTCCACTATTGGTGCCCTTGAAGGCGGCGACCGGACCTTTACAAACAAGGTTGGGGCAATCTCCACAACTTAATTGGAGGCTCCCAACGACACCACAAAGCTTCACCACAATGGACTATGGCTCCGCGGTGACCTCAACCGTCTAGGGTGCTCAAACACCCAAGAGTAACAAGATCCGCTAGGGATAAGTGGGGGGAATCAAATTTCTCTTGGTGGAAGTGTAGATCGTGGCCTTCTCAACCAATCCCGAGCAAATCAACAAGTTTGATTGGCTAGGGAGAGAGATCGGGCGAAAATGGAGCTTGGAGCAACAATGGAGCTTTGGGGGGAAGAGGTAGGTCAACTTTGGGGAAGAAGACCCCTTTATATAGTGGGGGGAACAAACCAACCGTTACCCCACTTCTGCCCCGAAGAGAGCGGTAGTACCGCTGTCCAGCGGTACTACCGCTTGCCACTATAAGCGGTACTACCGCTCCTCATCGCGGTACTACCGCTTGGCCCACAGCGGTACTACCGCGGTGGGAGGGCGGTACTACCGCACAGGAGTGGTACTACGGCCCCCCACAGCCGCGGCCAGTACCGTAAAACCCGACACGAAAAAGGAGCCCTCGAATCGAGGCGGTACTAGCACGAGACCACCGCGGTACTACGGCTTGGGGCCACTAGCGGTACTACTGCTCTGGAGCGGTACTACTGCTCTGGAGCGGTACTACCGCTCCCAGAGCGGTACTACCGCTTGTGGCACCCAAGCGGTACTACCGCTCCGTCCCGCGGTACTACCGCTGGGACCAGAGTTAGTACACACATGGGGGCTGCTAGCGGTACTACTGCTCTGGGCGGTACTACCGCTCCAGAGCGGTACTACCGCTTGTAGCACCCAAGCGGTACTACCGCTCTAGCCCGCGGTACTACCGCTGGGACCAGAGAGGGCACAATGAGAAGAGAAACAAGCCCATCACCGAAACAGAAAGGCTCGGAGGGAGGGGCAAAGGAAGTGTACGTGATGATTCCGCCCTAGCCTTTCCAAAACGGACCCCCTCTTGATAGTACGGTGATCCCTATGAAACTAGTCCACCAAACTAATCCGAAAGGACTACACCGTCTTCGCTTCAAGCTCCGAGGGGAGGAAATCGTCTCGTGCCAAAAGGATGAATCTCTGAAAACACTCAACGCACACGATTAGTCCGCAAAAGCATTTTCATCAATCACCAAAACATCTTAGGGATAAATATGCCCTTACAATCTCCCCCTTTTTGGTGGATTGATGACAATACGGGATTTGCACAACTGGGAAAAGACAAAGGACATAAGCAAACCCCAAATCTCTAAAATATAGACGGGCTCCCCCTAGATGTGTGCCATCAAGATAAGTGCTTTGAACTGCACGACACACATACTAGGATCAACACTCCCCCTGTATTTTAGAGACCAACAACCTAAGCGAGATACAAGATAGCAGGATATATAACATAATGAAGCATATAACTCATGAGATATCAAATGACTAGAGACAAAGATAAAGATATGATAAGGATGGGGTAGCATATGTCTCACACCATATGACTCGAACTAAAGTCTCACTGAACACAAAACCAAGCAAAGCACAAGGTCCAAGCAAAGCACAAGGTAGCACACAACGAAAGCACAAGGTAAAGACACACACGCAACACAACGACGCAAATCCCTAAACTCTCTCCCCCTTTGGCATCGAGACACCAAAAGGGGCAAAGAGCTAACCTACGGCTCCAGGTGAGAGCATGCTGAGGATCTCGAACATCAGGACTCTGCGTGATCATCTGCACTGCCGTCCTCGCCGGAAAACTGCTCGGCATCTGAGTTGGTCCACGGACAGTGCTGCTGGATCCACTCCTCCTCAGTAATCTGACCCTCAGAGCCGCTGGTGACCGTCGCACCCATCTGACGCATCAGCTCCTTGTGACGTCCTCTTGCCTTCTTCTCAGCCACATGAGTCATGTACTGACCATGAGACTCCATGCAGAACAGCTTCTTCATCTCGCGTTTGAGCTTCTTTGCCCAAGAGGGCTCTGCCGCAGAAGGCTCTGTCCCAGGAGGCACATAATCCTCATCATCATCACCGGCATCAGCCTCGTCCTCGGTCTCCATGGCAGCAGCAGAAGATGGAGCTCCAGATCTACCCCAATTATCCTTCTTCCGCAGACGCTTGATCTCATGAGAGACCAACTCTCCAGTTTCCAGCTGCTCCTCAGGATAGGTATGTCTCCAGGCCCTCTCAATAAGCAACATGATGAACGGACCATAAATTGGGCACTTGCGCTCAGAAACAGCCGCCAGAAGCTCAGACCACATGACGTGAGAGATGTCCAGGGACTCGCCGGTGTTTGCGTCCTTCTCACGCTGGCAGAAGAGAAGCATGTCCACAAGGTAAGAGTGTACCATGTCCAGATTCCCAATACGAGGGAAGAGAGTCTCGCGGAAGATACAGTGAAGGATGTACAGATAGGTAGACAACTCATAGGTTTCCTTCCTGGTCTCAGGGTGGACCTTCCGAGTACAATAGGGCCAGAGGGCTTGCTTGTGAGTGGAGGTGACATTTTGGTGAGGACGAAAACCAACTGGAGTCTCGAGCCCTTGATCTTCCACCTCAAGCAGCCCCATGAAGGCCTACCACTTGACAGCTAGCACCTTTCCATTTGTCATCCAAGTCAGAGTCCTGTCTGCATCAGTTCCTAGGTGAACAGTGGCAAAGAACTGTGCCAGCAAATCTGCATCAAAGTCCTTGTTGAACTGCATGATCCTGAGAATGTTCAACTGAGAGCACATCTGAAGGGCATCACCAAAGTACTCAAGGTCCTTCTCCATAGCATCCGTGTTGATGGAATGAACATTGACAAAGAGGTTCTTCTTAGCCTTGATCACATCAAAGTATGTGGCATACTGAAACCGGTTCCAGAACGGGCGATTGACAAGATTGGGTTCTTGGTCTTCCTCATAGGGGTTGCGCCGACACCTGTCCCAGAATTCCTTGCTAGACATCTCAGTCACTTTCTTGCCACCTGGCTTCGGTCGGCTGGCAATCTTCTTCTTGCGAGGAGGATTAGCACTTGAGAAAGCACCCCCTGCCGGCTGTGGAGCACTGGAAGAACCACCTGCTAGTTCAAATGAGCGGTACCGCTTCGACGTTGAACGCCCGGGGTTGACACGGCGGACTTGCTGCTCAGGATGTTCATCACCTGGAACCAAACACACGGACACAAGAAACAACCAGAAGGAACGATCTAAACCAAATAAACACAACAAATATGGATCAACATGTGGTAGGAAACAATGGAACTGGGCATCCAGCGGCAGTACCGTGCCTGCTCAGCGGTAGTACCGCTTAGCCACATAAGCGGTAGTACCGCTCCGTGGAGCGGTAGTACCGCTCCAGCGGTAGTACCGTGCCAGATGGGCGGTAGTACCGCCCGAGACGGGGCACGGCGGATCCCTACTGCCGTGGTCAGACCCGGCACTACAGGGGATGCCAAATTCAAAAATAAACCTACCAAACATCAATCCAAAGAGTCTAGTTGCCTTCTCCAACCTAATCAAGCCTAGATTTGGCCAAAAATCTAGAGATGCAACTACTATTGCCCCTAAAACGCGAGATCTGAAAACTAGACAAGAAGAGAAGAGGAGCGGGGGCAATACCGGCATCCATGGCAAGAGGACGAGGTGGGGATCGACTCCACCGAAGGAAATGGAGAGGAACGGTCCGGAGACGGAGGGCCGCCGGAGCCTTCCCGTGGCGAGATGGCGCTGGAGAGAGAGGAAGAGGAACCAGGGGACGAAGCAAATGGGTATGGGGTGGAGGAAACCACCCCTGCCCACGACTTAACCCCCTGGCCCCGCCCCTCAGCGGTAGTACCGCTTAGCCACATAAGCGGTAGTACCGCTCCGTGGAGCGGTAGTACCGCTCCAGCGGTAGTACCGCTCCTGCACAACGGTAGTACCGCCCAGCGCAACTCAAACCAGACTCAACACATATGGTGCAAAACGAAAGACGGGAAACAACGGCAAGAAGACCAACAAGAGCACTAGCAAGAGAACAAGAATCACACGCCTCTATACGAGAGGGCGGTGGCCGAGGCCACCTATGTTTGAGTCACTTGGTATGGCACCGCGAAGAATTATCCTTGGGCCCATGACCAAAGCTCGTCTTTGAAGCACAAGTACCATAAAAAATGGCTAATGTGAAAGAGTGAGATCAGTTTATGCATTGTGGGGGGAGGGAAAGTTCATTGAGAGAACAACACTCCCCCTACGTCCATGCCTACACCTAGACAAGAATGCACAATGAATGTGAGAGGTGTGCAAAGGTTCAAACCACATTGCTCGAATCAATGATATTTAGCTCATGCCTTAACTCGCGAAATCTTGCTTCATCCAATGGCTTCGTGAAAATACTGCAAGGTTATCATGAGTGTTGACATAGTTGAGCTCGATCTCCCCTCGCCTAATATGATCCCGGATGAAGTGATACCGAATCTCAATATGCTTTGTCTTGAAGTGTTGCACCGGGTTGAGAGAAATCTTGATAGCACTTTCATTGTCACACCAAAGAGGCACTTTGTCACAAATGACACCGTAATCCTTTAAAGTTTGCCTCATCCATAAGAGTTGTGCACAACAACTTCCGGCCGCCACATACTCCGCTTCGGTGGACGAGAGAGACACACAACTTTGCTTTTTAGAAGACCAACTTACCAAAGAGCAACCAAGAAATTGGCACCCTCCGGAAGTGGACTTCCTATCCACTTTGTCTCCCGCCCAATAGGAGTCTGAATAACCTACAAGCTTGAAGTTTGCTCCTCTTGGGTACCATAGGCCAAAGTTTGGGGTATGAGCCAAATATCGAAAGATTCGCTTGACCGCCACAAAGTGGCTTTCCTTAGGTGCGGCTTGAAACCGTGCACATATTCCCACACTCAACATGATATCCGGTCTAGATGCACAAAGGTAAAGCAAGGATCCAATCATAGAGCGATATACCTTTTGATCCACCGCTTTACCATTGGGATCAATGTCAAGTTGGCACTTGGTGGGCATTGGAGTGGAAGCCGGCTTGACATCACTTAGCTTGAATCTCTTTAGCATGTCTTGAGTGTATTTGGCTTGGTTGATGAAGGTTCCTTCTCTTCTTTGTTTGATTTCGAATCCGAGAAAGAACTTCAACTCTCCCATCATAGACATCTTAAACTTTGAGGTCATGAGAGCGGCAAATTCTTCATTGAAGGCTTTGTTAGGGGAACCAAAAATAATATCATCAACATATAGTTGGCACACAAACAACTCCCCTTTGACCTTCTTAGTAAAAAGAGTGGGGTCGATTTTCCCGATTTCGAATCCACGATCTTGTAACAACTCCGTAAGATGCTCATACCACACACGTGGGGCTTGTTTAAGGCCATAGAGCGCCTTATGGAGTTGATACACATGATCGGGGAAATAGGGATCTTCGAACCCGGGGGGTTGTTTGACATATACCAACTCATTTATGGGACCATTAAGAAAAGCACTTTTCACATCCATTTGTTGCAATGTGAAATTATGATGAGAAGCATAGGCAATCAACAAACGAATAGATTCAAGGCGAGCGACGGGGGCAAAGGTTTCACCGTAGTCGATACCCTCGACTTGGGAGTAGCCTTGTGCCACCAAACGAGCCTTGTTGCGAACAATGATTCCATGAGCGTCTTGCTTGTTCTTGAATATCCACTTGGTTCCAATGACATTATGATTCCCGGTTGGCCTTGGCACTAACTTCCACACTTGGTTATGTTTGAAGTTGTTGAGTTCTTCATGCATGGCGTTGAGCCAATCCGGGTCCTCAAGCGCTTCATAAACCTTTTGGGGTTTGACACAAGAAACAAACGCATGATGTTCACAATAGTTTGCTAATTGTCTACGAGTGCTTACCCCCTTTCTTAGGATTCCAACCACATTCTCCATGAGATGACCTTTGGTGGTGAGCTTGGAAGCGATCTTAGCGGCACGACGCTCCAATTCCTCCTCGGAAGTGAAGTGAGGAGGGGTTACTTGATCATCTTGAGCATCGTCTTGAGCTTGTTCTGGATCTTGAACTAGCTCGAGGGGAAGAACTTGACCTTGGGCATCATTTGGTGGATCACCACCATCTTGAGGTTGATCTTGCCCTTGATCTTGTTCATGAGGTTGAGGGCCTTCACTTTGTTCTTCGGAAGCGTGTGGGTCTTGGGTTGGTGATGGCTCCACTTGAGTGGAGCATTGTCCTTCTCCTTCGTCCACAAGGGGTTCCTCAATGGGTAGGATATATCCAATACCCATTCTTCTTATGGCTTGGGGAGGAATTTCATCACCTACATCACAAGTACCACGTTGCTCCACTTGGGAGCCGTTATTTTTATCAAACTCCACGTTACACGTCTCCTCAATAAGTCCCGTGGACTTATTGAGAACACGGTAAGCATGGGAGTTTGTAGCATAACCAACAAATATGCCCTCATGAGCTCTAGTCTCAAATTTAGACAAACGAACACCTTTCTTGAGAATGAAACACTTACACCCGAACACCCGAAAGTACTTGAGGTTGGGCTTGTTACCGGTGAGGATCTCATATGGAGTCTTGTTCAAGCCTTTGCGAAGATAGAGCCGATTTGAAGCATGACACGCGGTGTTGATGGCTTCGGCCCAAAAGTTGTATGGAGACTTGAACTCCGCCATCATGGTCCTTGTTGCATCCATCAACGTCCGGTTCTTCCTCTCCGCAACACCATTTTGTTGAGGGGTGTAAGGTGCGGAATATTGATGCTTGATCCCCTCATCACTGAGAAACTCATCCAAGGTGTAGTTCTTGAACTCGGTGCCGTTGTCACTTCTTATTGTCAAGATCTTTGCATTGTGTTGACGTTGGGCTTCATTTGCAAAGTCAATGACGGTTTGTTGGGTCTCACTCTTCCTCTTGAAGAAATACACCCACGTGTATCTAGAATAGTCATCCACGATTACCAAGCAATACTTTCTACCCCCAAGACTATCAAAGGATGGAGGCCCAAAGAGATCCAAATGAAGGAGCTCCAACGGCCTCTTTGAGTAAATAAGAGTCGTGGGAGGGTGAGCCTTCTCATGAAGCTTTCCTTCGATACAAGCACTGCAAGCACGATCTTTGGCAAAACTAACGTTCGTTAGTCCACGGACATGGTCCCCCTTGAGAAGACTTTGCAAAGATCTCATATTGACATGGGCTAAATGGCGATGCCAAAGCCATCCCACGTCAACTTTAGCCATTAGGCATGTCGCGGTCTTAGTGGGTCGCTCCGAAAAGTTAATCACATAGAGACCGTTCTCGACATGCCCAACAAAGGCTACCTTAAGAGTCTTGCTCCACAAGAGGGCCACGGTATCAATATCAAGGAAGGTGGCAAAGCCCATGATAACAAGTTGACGAACGGAAAGTAAATTGTATGCAAGGGACTCAACTAGCATGACCTTCTCGATCGTGAGATCATGAGAAATGACAACTTTGCCGAGTCCCAATACCTTAGAAGACGAGGCATCACCCCACTCGACATTGGTGGGCATAGATGGAATCTTGTGCACGTCCACCACCAAGTCCTTGCTTCCGGTCATATGATTTGTAGCTCCACTATCGAGCAACCATGATCCCCCACCGGAAGCAAACACCTACAAGAGATCAATGCTTGGTTTTAGGTACCCATTTTGTAATGGATCCTTTGATGTTAGCAACAAGGGTCTTAGGAACCCAAATAGACCATTCAATGTACTCATGAGGAGAACCAACGAATTTGGCATAAACATGCCCATCACTAGCATGGCATAACACATAAGAAGGATTAAAGTCGCCGGCTTTGTTGGAAGGAGTGGCATTGCTCTTCTTGACACCGCCACCCTTCGCATTGTTCTTCTTATCCTTGGAAGCACCCTCTCCCTCCTTCACAAAAGTTTGCTTGAGAGGAGGAGGTCGCTTGGTCTTGTCATTCTTCTTCTTGTTCTTGGGATTGGGTGCGAACCCAATCCCCTCCTTGGCCACAACTTCCTTTTGATTGCTCAAGAGGTCGTTGAGGTTCTTCTCACCTTGTATGCATGACACAAGGCCTTTCTCAAGTTGCTCCTTCAACTTAGAATTCTCCTCAACAAGATGCACATGCTCACAACACGGGTTAGTAGCATTTGCATTATCAATTAACACCATATGAGGAAAGGTGGATTTCTCCTTTGTTAGCTTCACTTGGAGTTGATCATGAGACTCCTTGAGGCTAGCATGAACACCCTTCAAGACTTTGTGAGCCTTGTCGAGAATGCCAAACTCCTCTTTGAGTCTAGCAAGATCAACCCCAAGTTTTGCCTTCTCGGAGTTTAGCACACGAGACACAACAAGAGCATGATCAAGATCTTTCTTTAACTTAGCATGATCATCGTTGTATGACTCCTCAAGAGCCAAACGAAGACCACGCTCTTCGTCAAGAGCATTGGAAAGATCCAAAATCTCATCGGCATAGTCACGACTATGCCCCTCCATCTTAGAGATGGTATCTTCGTGAGCCTCGATCATGTCATTGGCTTCACCAAGTTGTTCCAAGAGAGCAACGAAGTGCTTCTTGGATTTACCCTTAAGTTTACCCATAAAGATCTCAAACTCATTTTCCTCCACATTTGTCCCCTCATGTTTATCAATGCTATCCGTCGAAGAAGGATGATTAATGATGGTAGTTTTGATGTTGGAGGTTACCTTATTGGTGGCTTTAGCCATGAGGCACTTGGCGGTGATGTTCTCATTGGGTGAGTCGAAGAGAGACACCCGTGGAGTCTTCGCAATGGCAACGGAGGCCATGGCAACCGACTCACTATCTTCATCATCGTCATCATCCTCATTGTACTCTTCTTGAACCACCAACGCCTTGGGAGGAGTCTTCTTGGTGAAGTTGCTCTTGTTGGGGAACGACTTGGCCTTGTCTTTTCTAATGAGCTTGCCACCATTGTCTTCCCTCTTCTCGTAAGGGCACTCCGCAAAAAAGTGGCTCACATTGCCACAATTGAAGCAAGTCCTCATCCGTTGCTTGCCCTTTGCGCCACTTGAGTTGCTTTTGTTGAAGTTTGGCCTCGTGTTCTTCTTGCTCCAAAATTGCCTTGAAGCAAGAGCCATGTGTTCATGATAGGCATACTTCGTATCTTCGAGGTTGCCCTCCTCTTCTTCCTCTTCATCCTCTTCCTCCATACTAACCTTGGCTAGAGCAAGGTTGGGCTTCTTAACTCTTTGAGAGCGAAGAACCGCATTGTTGGCGGTTTTGTCCAAGATGCTCCTAGCCACAAACTCATCCAACACTTCACTTGAGGACAAGGTGTGAAAGTCCGGCCTTTGACGATTTACGGAGGACATGGCTTTGTGGTAGGGCATCATTGCCTTGAGGAACTTGCGCTTGATCCAATTGTCATCCGTGTCCTTACTTCCATGATCTCGGAGCGAGACCGCGAGTTTGGTTACTCTCCGAAAAAGCTCACGAGGTTCTTCATCTTCTTTCATTGCAAACTCGTCGGCTTCATCTTGCACCACTTCATAGTTGGAGCGTTGAATGCTTGCGCTTCCCCGATAAAGGGAAACAACTTGGAGCCACGCATCTTTGGCCACGGTGTAAGGCCGGAGATGAGGAAGATCTTCGGGTGGGATGGCTTCTTGGATGATGAAGAGAGCATTCTCATTGAATTGATGATCCACAACTTCTCTAGGAGTGAAGTTACTTCGGTCATGCGGATAAAAGCCTTCTTCAATGATTCTCCAAAGGTTAGTGTTCACATGATTTAAATGACGCTTAAAACGATAGACCCAAGAATCAAAATCTACATTCTTCTCAATCTTAGGGGCCGGGCCGGCATGATTAAAATGAGTGGGAGGGAGCGGTCCACCATAGACAGGTGGAGGTTCCACATGGGCAAAGATGCCGGTCCCATTTTTATCACTAGAACAAGGAGCCTTCTCGCTCGAAGCTTCCCCCTTGTCGGAGGTAGCATCCGTCACCTTGTTAGCGGGATCACCCACTTTCAATGGTGCGGTGGTAAGTTTAAGCCCTTCTAAGAATTTATTCAACATGCTTTCGACCTTGGTCGTCATGGAGGTTTTCAATGTGTCCAACGCCACATTGAATTCCTCACGAGAGACCGCGGTTCCCCCATCTCCCGTAGACGAGACTAGATTCTCACCGGAGTGCTCCTCCGCACCGTCTACGACGTCAACCATACTCTTTGGACGGTAAAGTCCTTAATAAAGAGACGAGGCTCTGATACCAATTGAAAGGATCGATATAGTTGACTAGAGGGGGGTGAATAGGCAACTAACAATTTTTAGCTTTTCTTTACCAAATTAAACTTTGCATCAAAATAGGTTGTCTAGATATGCAACTAAGTGAGCAACCTATATGATGCAACGACAACAAGCACGCAAGCAAGTAAGAGATATAACACAAGTAAACTAGCTAAAGTAAAGGAACGAGATAACCAAGAGTGGAGCCGGTGAAGACGAGGATGTGTTACCGAAGTTCCTTCCTTTTGAGGGGAAGTACGTCTCCGTTGGAGCGGTGTGGAGGCACAATGCTCCCCAAGAAGCCACAAGGGCCACCGTATTCTCCTCACGCCCTCACACAATGCGAGATGCCGTGATTCCACTATTGGTGCCCTTGAAGGCGGCGACCGGACCTTTACAAACAAGGTTGGTGCAATCTCCACAACTTAATTGGAGGCTCCCAACGACACCACAAAGCTTCACCACAATGGACTATGGCTCCGCGGTGACCTCAACCGTCTAGGGTGCTCAAACACCCAAGAGTAACAAGATCCGCTAGGGATAAGTGGGGGGAATCAAATTTCTCTTGGTGGAAGTGTAGATTGTGGCCTTCTCAACCAATCCCGAGCAAATCAACAAGTTTGATTGGCTAGGGAGAGAGATCGGGCGAAAATGGAGCTTGGAGCAACAATGGAGCTTTTGGGGGAAGAGGTAGGTCAACTTTGGGGAAGAAGACCCCTTTATATAGTGGGGGGAACAAACCAACCGTTACCCCACTTCTGCCCCGAAGAGAGCGGTAGTACCGCTGTGCCAGCGGTACTACCGCTCCTCATCGCGGTACTACCGCTTGGCCCACAGCGGTACTACCGCGGTGGGAGGGCGGTACTACGGCCCCCCACAGTCGCGGCCAGTACCGTAAAACCCGACACGAAAAAGGAGCCCTCGAATCAAGGCAGTACTAGCATGAGACCACCGCGGTACTACGGCTTGGGGCCACTAGCGGTACTACTGCTCTGGAGCGGTACTACCGCTCCCAGAGCGGTACTACCGCTTGTGTCACCCAAGCGGTACTATCGCTCCGTCCCGCGGTACTACCGCTGGGACCAGAGTTAGTACACAGATGGGGGCTGCTAGCGGTACTACTACTCTGGGCGGTACTACCGCTCCAGAGCGGTACTACCGCTTGTAGCACCCAAGCGGTACTACCACTCTGGCCCGCGGTACTACCGCTGGGACCAGAGAGGGCACAATGAGAAGAGAAACAAGCCCATCATCGAAACGGAAAGGCTCGGAGGGAGGGGCAAAGGAAGTGTACGTGATGATTCCGCCCTAGCCTTTCCAAAACGGACCCCCTCTTGATAGTACGGTGATCCCTGTGAAACTAGTCCACCAAACTAATCCAAAAGGACTACACCGTCTTCGCTTCAAGCTCCGAGGGGAGGAAATCGTCTCGTGCCAAAAGGATGAATCTCTGAAAAACACTCAACGCACACGATTAGTCCGCAAAAGCATTGTCATCAATCACCAAAACATCTTAGGGATAAATATGCCCTTACAACGAGCACAGCGCGTTCCCCTTGAGCCTGGTCAAACTTCTAGTGCCGGTGTACCTACTGTTGATGCTTCTGTAGCTCCTGCTGCTACTGCAGAGGTGGAGGACCATTACGAGGATGAGGTTGATCAAAATCAGAACTACGTGCAACCACCACCACCACCACCAGGTCGTCCTCATGCATATCATCGCAACGGTAGGGCTGCACCACCACCTGAGGTACAAGCTCATGACCATCTTCCTAAACTAAAATTGAATATTCCACCATTTGAGGGTAGATATGTTCCTGATATATATCTTACTTGGGAGTTAGAAACTGAACAACGGTTTACATGTTTACAATATCCTGAGGAGAGACGTGTTCCTACTGCTGTTTGTGCTTTCACTAGTTTTGCATGTGTTTGGTGCTCTGAACATTGTAGATTATATCCCATTCCAGCTATTTGGGCTGTTTTGAAAAGTGCTATGCGTACTCGTTGGGTTCCACCTTATTATCAACGTGAATTACTTCAAAAATTGCAGCGCTTAAGACAAGGGAAAAATTCTGTAGAAGAATATTACCAGGAATTACAAACTGGCATGATTAGATGTGGTATTGTTGAGGAGAATGAAGCTATGCTTGCATGTTTTATGGGTGGATTAAATAGAGAGATTCAGACCATTCTAGAATATAAGGAGTATAATAATATCACTCGTTTATTCCATCTTGCTTGTAAAGCTGAACATGAAGTGCAGGATAGACAGGCATTGGCGCGGACGAACTTTTCTGCAGGTCGACCTTCATCATGGACACCGCGTGCATCCTATACTTCCACACAGTCTACTGCACCGACACCTCCATCAGCTGCCACCTCTAGCCGTGATACAAGGAAGCAGGCACAACCACCACTATCTGCCAAGAGCACACCTATTGGGGATGCACAGAGTTCTTCTTCTTCCATGGCATCAACAGGGCACACAAGTGATATTATTTGTCGTTGTTGTAAGGGACGAGGTCATTACGCGAGAGAATGCAAATCTCAGCGTGTGATGATTGCTACTGAGGATGGTGGCTATGAGTCTGCTAGTGACTATGATGAGGAGACTTTGGCTCTTATTGAAGGAAATATGCCCTAGAGGCAATAATAAAGTTATTATTTATTTCCTTATATCATGATAAATGTTTATTATTCATGCTAGAATTGTATTAACCGGAAACGTAATACTTGTGTGAATACATAGACAAACAGAGTGTCACTAGTATGCCTCTACTTGACTAGCTCGTTGATCAAAGATGGTTATGTTTCCTAGCCATAGACATGAGTTGTCATTTGATTAACGGGATCACATCATTAGGAGAATGATGTGATTGACTTGACCCATTCCGTTAGCTTAGCACTCGATCGTTTAGTATGTTGCTATTGCTTTCTTCATGACTTATACATGTTCCTATGACTATGAGATTATGCAACTCCCGTTTACCGGAGGAACACTTTGTGTGCTACCAAACGTCACAACGTAACTGGGTGATTATAAAGGTGCTCTACAGGTGCCTCCGAAGGTACTTGTTGGGTTGGCGTATTTCGAGATTAGGATTTGTCACTCCGATTGTCGGAGAGGTATCTCTGGGCCCACTCGGTAATGCACATCACTTAAGCCTTGCAAGCATTGCAACTAATGAGTTAGTAACGGGATGATGTATTACGGAACGAGTAAAGAGACTTGCCGGTAACGAGATTGAACTAGGTATTGAGATACCGACGATCGAATCTCGGGCAAGTAACATACCGATGACAAAGGGAACAACGTATGTTGTTATGCAGTCTGACCGATAAAGATCTTCGTAGAATATGTAGGAGCCAATATGAGCATCCAGGTTCCGCTATTGGTTATTGACCGGAGACGTGTCTCGGTCATGTCTACATAGTTCTCGAACCCGTAGGGTCCGCACGCTTAAAGTTTCGATGACAGTTATATTATGAGTTTATGAGTTTTGATGTACCGAGGTTGTTCGGAGTCCCGGATGTGATCACGGACATGACGAGGAGTCTCGAAATGGTCGAGACATGAAGATTGATATATTGGAAGCCTATATTTGGATATCGGAAGTGTTCCGGGTGAAATCGGGATTTTACCGGAGTACCGAGGGGTTACCGGAACCCCCCGGGGGTTTAATGGGCCATAGTGGGCCTTAGTGGAGAAGAGGAGAGGCGGCTAGGGCAGGGCCGCGCGCCCCTCCCCCTCTAGTCCAAATAGGACAAGGAGAGGGGGCGGCGCCCCCCCTTTCCTTCCTCTGTCCCTTCTCTTTCCCCCCTTCTCCTAATCCAACAAGGAAGGGAGGGGGTCCTACTCCCGGTGGGAGTAGGACTCCTCCTGGCGCGCCTCCTCCTGGCCGGCCGCACCTCCCCCCCTTGCTCCTTTATATACGGGGGCATGGGGCACCCTAGAGACACAACAATTGATTTGATCTTTTAGCCGTGTGCGGTGCCCCCCTCCACCATAGTCCACCTCGATAATACTGTAGCGGTGGTTAGGCGAAGCCCTGCATCGGTAGAACATCATCATCGTCACCACGCCGTCGTGCTGATGAAACTCTCCCTCAACACTCGGCTAGATCGGAGTTCGAGGGACGTCATCGGGCTGAACGTGTGCTGAACTCGGAGGTGTCGTACGTTCGGTACTTGATCGGTCGGATCGTGAAGACGTACGACTACATCAATCGCGTTGTGCTAACGCTTCGGCTTTCAGTCTACGAGGGTACATGGACAACACTCTCCCCTCTCGTTGCTATGCATCACCATGATCATGCGTGTGCGTAGGAATTTTTTTGAAATTACTACGTTCCCCAACAGTGGCATCCGAGCCAGGTTTTATGCGTAGATGTCATATGCACGAGTAGAACACAAGTGAGTTGTGGGCGATATAAGTCATACTGCTTACCAGCATGTCATACTTTGGTTCGGCGGTATTGTTTGATGAAGCGGCCCGGACTGACATTACGCGTACGCTTACGCGAGACTGGTTCTACCGACGTGCTTTGCACACAGGTGGCTGGCGGGTGTCAGTTTCTCCAACTTTAGTTGAACCGAGTGTGGCTACGCCCGGTCCTTGCGAAGGTTAAAACAGCACCAACTTGACAAACTGACGTTGTGGTTTTGATGCGTAGGTAAGAACGGTTCTTGCTAAGCCCATAGCAGCCACGTAAAATTTGCAACAACAAAGTAGAGGACGTTTAACTTGTTTTTGCAGGGCATGTTGTGATGTGATATGGTCAAGACATGATGCTAAATTTTGTTGTATGAGATGATCATGTTTTGTAACCGAGTTATCGGCAACTGGCAGGAGCCATATGGTTGTCGCTTTATTGTATGCAATGCAATTGCCCTGTAATGCTTTACTTTATCACTAAGCGGTAGCGATAGTCGTAGAAGCATAAGATTGGCGAGACGACAACGATGCTACGATGGAGATCAAGGTGTCGCACCGGTGAGGATGGTGATCATGACGGTGCTTCGGAGATGGAGATCACAAGCACAAGATGATGATGGCCATATCATATCACTTATATTGATTGCATGTGATGTTTATCTTTTATGCATCTTATCTTGCTTTGATTGACGGTAGCATTATAAGATGATTTCTCACTAAATTTCAAGATAAAAGTGTTCTCCCTGAGTATGCACCGTTGCCAAAGTTCATCGTGCCCACACACCACGTGATGATCGGGTGTGATAAGCTCTACGTCCATCTACAACGGGTGCAAGCCAGTTTTGCACACGCAGAATACTCAGGTTAAACTTGACGAGCCTAGCATATGCAGATATGGCCTCAGAACACTGAGACCGAAAGGTCGAGCGTGAATCATATAGTAGATATGATCAACATAATGATGTTCACCATTGAAAGCTACTCCATTTCACGTGATGATCGCTTATGGTTTAGTTGATTTGGATCACGTGATAACTTAGAGGATTAGAGGGATGTCTATCTAAGTGGGAGTTCTTAAGTAATATGATTAATTGAACTTAAATTTATCATGAACTTAGTACCTGATAGTATCTTGCTTGTCTATGTTGATTGTAGATAGATGGCCCGTGCTGTTGTTCCGTTGAATTTTAATGTGTCCCTTGAGAAAGCAAAGTTGAAAGATGATGGTAGCAATTACACGGACTGGGTCCATAACTTGAGGATTATCCTCATTGCTGCACAGAAGAAGTACGTCCTGGAAGCACCGCTAGGTGCCAAACCTGCTGCAGGAGCAACACCAGATGTTATGAACGTCTGGCAGAGCAAAGCTGATGACTACTCGATAGTTCAGTGTGCCATGCTTTACGGCTTAGAACCGGGACTTCAACGACGTTTTGAACGTCATGGAGCATATGAGATGTTCCAGGAGTTGAAGTTAATATTTCAAGCAAATGCCCGGATTGAGAGATATGAAGTCTCCAATAAGTTCTACAACTGCAAGATGGAGGAGAATAGTTCTGTCAGTGAGCATATGCTCAAAATGTCTGGGTATAATACTCACTTGATTCAACTGGGAGTTAATCTTCCAGATGATAGCGTCATTGACAGAATTCTTCAATCACTGCCACCAAGCTACAAGAGCTTCGTGATGAACTATAACATGCAAGGGATGGATAAGATGATTCCCGAGCTCTTCGCAACGCTAAAGGCTGCGGAGGTAGAAATCAAGAAGGGGCATCAAGTGTTGATGGTCAATAAGACCACCAGTTTCAAGAAAAAGGGTAAAGGGAAGAAGAAGGGGAACTTCAAGAAGAACGGCAAGCAAGTTGCTGCTCAAGAGAACAAACCCAAGTTTGGACCTAAGCCTGAGACTGAGTGCTTCTACTGCAAGCAAACTGGTCACTGGAAGCGGAACTGCCCCAAGTATTTGGCGGATAAGAAGGATGGCAAGGTGAACAAAGGTATATGTGATATACATGTTATTGATGTGTACCTTACCAGAGCTCGCAGTAGCACCTGGGTATTTGATACTGGTTCTGTTGCTAATATTTGCAACTCAAAACAGGGACTACGGATTGAGCGAACACTAGCCAAGCACGAGGTGACGATGCGCGTGGGAAACGGTTCCAAAGTCGATGTGATCGCCGTCGGCACGCTACCTCTACATCTACCTTCAGGATTAGTATTAGACCTAAATAATTGTTATTTGGTGCCAGCGTTGAGCATGAACATTATACCTGGATCTTGTTTGATGCGAGACGGTTATTCATTTAAATCAGAGAATAATGGTTGTTCTATTTATATGAGTAATATCTTTTATGGTCATGCACCCTTGAAGAGTGGTCTATTTTTGATGAATCTCGATAGTATTGATACACATATTCATAATGTTGAAGCCAAAAGATGCAGAGTTGATAATGATAGTGCAACCTATTTGTGGCACTGCCGTTTAGGTCATATCGGTGTAAAGCGCATGAAGAAACTCCATACTGATGGACTTTTGGAACCACTTGATTATGAATCACTTGGTACTTGCGAACCGTGCCCCATGGGCAAGATGACTAAAACGTTGTTCTCCGGTACTATGGAGAGAGCAACAGATTTGTTGGAAATCATACATACAGATGTATGTGGTCCGATGAATGTTGAGGCTCGCGGCCGGTATCGTTATTTTCTCACCTTCACAGATGATTTAAGCAGATATGGGTATATCTACTTAATGAAACATAAGTATGAAACATTTGGAAAGTTCAAAGAATTTCAGAGTGAAGTTGAAAATCATCGTAACAACAAAATAAAGTTTCTACGATCTGATCGTGGAGGAGAATATTTGAGTTACAAGTTTGGTCTACATTTGAAACAATGCGGAATAGTTTCACAACTCACGCCACCCGGAACACCACAGCGTAATGGTGTGTCCGAACATCGTAATCGTACTTTACTAGATATGGTGCGATCTATGATGTCTCTTACTGATTTACCGCTATCGTTTTGGGGTTATGCTTTAGAGACGGCTGCATTCACGTTAAATAGGGCACCATCGAAATCCGTTGAGACGACGCCTTATGAACTGTGGTTTGGCAAGAAACCAAAGTTGTCGTTTCTTAAAGTTTGGGGCTGTGATGCTTATGTGAAAAAGCTTCAACCTGATAAGCTCGAACCCAAATCAGAGAAATGTGTCTTCATAGGATACCCAAAGGAGACTGTTGGGTACACCTTCTATCACAGATCCGAAGGCAAGACATTCGTTGCTAAGAATGGATCCTTTCTAGAGAAGGAGTTTCTCTCGAAAGAAGTGAGTGGGAGGAAAGTAGAACTTGATGAGGTAACTGTACCTGCTCCCTTATTGGAAAGTAGTTCATCACAGAAACCGGTTCCTGTGACGCCTACACCAATTAGTGAGGAAGTTAATGATGATGATCATGGAACTTCAGATCAAGTTGTTACTGAACCTCGTAGGTCAACCAGAGTAAGATCCGCACCAGAGTGGTACGGTAATCCTGTTCTGGAGGTTATGTTACTAGACCATGACGAACCTACGAACTATGAAGAAGCGATGGTGAGCCCAGATTCCGCAAAATGGCTTGAGGCCATGAAATCTGAGATGGGATCCATGTATGAGAACAAAGTGTGGACTTTGGTTGACTTGCCCGATGATCGGCAAGCCATTGAGAATAAATGGATCTTCAAGAAGAAGACTGACGCTGACGGTAATGTTACTGTCTATAAAGCTCGACTTGTTGCAAAAGGTTTTCGACAAGTTCAAGGGATTGACTATGATGAGACTTTCTCACCCGTAGCGATGCTTAAGTCTGTCCGAATCATGTTAGCAATTGCCGCATTTTATGATTATGAAATTTGGCAAATGGATGTCAAAACTGCATTCCTGAATGGATTTCTGGAAGAAGAGTTGTATATGATGCAACCAGAAGGTTTTGTCGATCCAAAGGGAGCTAACAAAGTGTGCAAGCTCCAGCGATCCATTTATGGACTGGTGCAAGCCTCTCGGAGTTGGAATAAATGCTTTGATAGTGTGATCAAAGCATTTGGTTTTGTACAGACTTTTGGAGAAGCCTGTATTTACAAGAAAGTGAGTGGGAGCTCTGTAGCATTTCTGATATTATATGTGGATGACATATTGTTGATTGGAAATGATATACAATTTCTGGATAGCATAAAGGGATACTTGAATAAGAGTTTTTCAATGAAAGACCTCGGTGAAGCTGCTTATATATTGGGCATCAAGATCTATAGAGATAGATCAAGACGCTTAATTGGACTTTCACAAAGCACATACCTTGACAAAGTTTTGAAGAAGTTCAAAATGGATCAACCAAAGAAAGGGTTCTTGCCTGTGTTACAAGGTGTGAAGTTGAGTAAGACTCAATGCCCGACCACCGCAGAAGATAGAGAGAAGATGAAAGATGTTCCTTATGCTTCAGCCATAGGCTCTATCATGTATGCAATGCTGTGTACCAGACCTAATGTGTGCCTTGCTATAAGTTTGGCAGGGAGGTACCAAAGTAATCCAGGAGTGGATCACTGGACAGCGGTCAAGAACATCCTGAAATACCTGAAAAGGACTAAGAATATGTTTCTCGTTTATGGAGGTGACAAAGAGCTAGTCATAAATGGTTACGTCGGTGCAAGCTTTGACACTGATCTGGATGATTCTAAATCGCAAACCGGATACGTGTTTACATTGAACGGTGGAGCTGTCAGTTGGTGCAGTTCTAAACAAAGCGTTGTGGCGGGATCTACGTGTGAAGCGGAGTACATAGCTGCTTCGGAAGCAGCAAATGAAGGAGTCTGGATGAAGGAGTTCATATCCGATCTAGGTGTCATACCTAGTGCATCGGGTCCAATGAAAATCTTTTGTGACAATACTGGTGCAATTGCCTTGGCGAAGGAATCCAGATTTCACAAGAGAACCAAGCACATCAAGAGACGCTTCAATTCCATCCGGGATTTAGTCCAGGTGGGAGACATAGAAATTTGCAAGATACATATGGATCTGAATGTTGCAGACCCATTGACTAAGCCTCTTCCATGAGCAAAACATGATCAGCACCAAGGCTCCATGGGTGTTAGAATCATTACTGTGTAATCTAGATTATTGACTCTAGTGCAAGTGGGAGACTGAAGGAAATATGCCCTAGAGGCAATAATAAAGTTATTATTTATTTCCTTATATCATGATAAATGTTTATTATTCATGCTAGAATTGTATTAACCGGAAACGTAATACTTGTGTGAATACATAGACAAACAGAGTGTCACTAGTATGCCTCTACTTGACTAGCTCGTTGATCGAAGATGGTTATGTTTCCTAGCCATAGACATGAGTTGTCATTTGATTAACGGGATCACATCATTAGGAGAATGATGTGATTGACTTGACCCATTCCGTTAGCTTAGCACTTGATCATTTAGTATGTTGCTATTGCTTTCTTCATGACTTATACATGTTCCTATGACTGAGATTATGCAACTCCCGTTTACCGGAGGAACACTTTGTGTGCTACCAAACGTCACAACGTAACTGGGTGATTATAAAGGTGCTCTACAGGTGTCTCTGAAGGTACTTGTTGGGTTGGCGTATTTCGAGATTAGGATTTGTCACTCCGATTGTCGGAGAGGTATCTCTGGGCCCACTCGGTAATGTACATCAGTTAAGCCTTGCAAGCATTGCTGTAAGGGCATTTTTATCCCTTAGTTGGTTTTGGTGATTGATGACAATGCTTTTGCGGACTAATCATGTGCATCGAATATTTCAGATATATTGACTAGGCACAAGATGATTTGGTTCCCCTCGAAGGCTATGGAAGACGGCGTTTCTCTTCGTTTCTTTTCGGTGGTATTGAGTCGTAGGGAAGCCGTACTATTAAGAGGGGGTCCGCGTTGGAAAGGTTGGGTGGATTCATCACGTACACATCTTTCTTTGCACCTCCTTTCCTCTAGCCTTTGGAGTATCCTATGTTTTCCTTGTCTATGCAAATATTGCTCTTGCTTGCTGAACTAGGGCGTGCGGTAGTACTGCTCCTTAGAGCGGTAGTACCGCAGGACATTGCGGTAGTACAACCTGCTGGTGCGGTAGTACCGCAAGGGCCCACGATAGTACCGCTTCTAGTAAGCGGTAGTACTGTGGTATCTGACTTAGTTCCGCAAGTACGCGACAGTAAGGGGCGGATGTAATTTTTTACATCCGCGCCTCGCGCGGTAGTACCGCTGCTGGCTTACGGTACTACCGCGTCGGGTTTTTGCATCGACTCCAACTCTGCGGAAGTAGCCACGGATGTATTTTTTAATATCTGTGCCTTCCCATCTCTGGACAGCCCCTGCCTTGCGGCAGTACCACAAGGGGGAGCGGTAGTACCGCGCCAGCAGTACTACCGCCCTCTGCTTTAGTGCATTTTAGGCTGTTCTAGTCTCTGCTGCGTGGGCAGTAGTACCGCGGGGCCCTGCGGTAGTACCGCGTGCCCCTGCGGTAGTACCGCGCCTCAGGTATGGTAGTACCGCATTGCCGAGGCTGAGTTGGTGGATAACGGTTGGATTTGTTCTTCCACTATATAAGGGGTGTCTTCCTCCTCTAGTTGACTACCTCTTCCACCTCCAAGCTCCATTGTTGCTCCAAGCACCATTTTCGCCCGATCTCCTTCCCTAGCCAATCAAACTTGTTGATTCTCTAGGGATTGGTTGAGAAGGCCCCGATCTACACTTCCACCAAGAGAAATTTGAATCCCCCACTAATCCCTTGTGGATCTTGTTACTCTTGGGTGTTTGAGCACCCTAGACGGTTGAGGTCACCGCGGAGCCATAGTCCATTGTGGTGAAGCTTCGTGGTATCGTTGGGAGCCTCCAATTAAGTTGTGGAGATCGCCCCAACCTTGTTTGTAAAGGTTCGGTCGCCGCCTCCAAGGGCACCAATAGTGGAATCACGGCATCTCGCATTGTGTGAGGGCGTGAGGAGAATACGGTGGCCCTAGTGGCTTCTTGGGGAGCATTGTGCCTCCACAACGCTCCAACGGAGACGTACTTCCTCTCAAAGGGAAGGAACTTCGGTAACACATCCTCGTATTCACCGGCTCCACTCTTGGTTATCTCGTGCCTTTACTTGTGCAAGATTATTTGTGCTTTATCTCTTGCTTGCGTGTGTGCTTATTGTTGTTGCATCATATAGGTTGCTCACCTAGTTGCATATCTAGACAACCTACTTTGATGCAAAGTTTAAATTGGTAAAGAAAAGCTAAAAATTGTTAGTTGTCTGTTCACCCCCCCCCCTCTAGTCAACTATATCGATCCTTTCAATTGGTATCAGAGCCTCATCTCTTTATTAAGGACTTTACCGTCCGAAGAGTATGGTTGACGTCGTAGATGGTGTGGAGGAGCACTCCGGTGTGAATCCGGTCTCGTCTACGGGAGATGGGGGAACCGCGGTCTCTCGTGAGGAATTCAATGTGGCGTTGGACACATTGAAAACCTCCATGACGACCGAGGTCGAAAGCATGTTTAATAAATTCTTAGAAGGGCTTAAACCTTCCACCGCACCGTTGAAAGTGGGTGATCGCGCTAACAAGGTGACGGATGCTACCTCCGACAAGGGGGAAGCTACTAGCGAGAAAGCTCCTTCTTCTAGTGGTAAAAATGGCACCGGCATCTTTGCCCATGTGGAACCTCCACTTGTCTATGGTGGACCGCTTCCTTCCACTCATTTGAATCATGCCGGACCGGCCCCTAAGATTGAGAAGAATGTAGAATTTGATTCTTGGGTCTATCGTTTTAAGCGTCATTTAAATCATGTGAACACTAACCTTTGGAGAATCATTGAAGAAGGTTTCTATCCGCATGACCGAAGTAACTTCACTCCTAGAGAAGCCGTGGATAATCAATTCAATGAGAATGCTCTCTTCATCATCCAAGAAGCAATCCCACCCGAAGATCTTCCTCATCTCCGGCCCTACACCATGGCCAAAGATGCTTGGCACCAAGTGGTTTCCCTCTATCGGGGAAGCGCAAGCATTCAACGCTCCAACTATGAAGTGGTGCAAGATGAAGCCGATGAGTTTGCAATGAAAGAAGATGAAGAACCTCGTGAGCTTTATCGGAGAGTAACTAAACTCGCGGTCTCTCTCCGAGATCATGGAAGTAAGGACACGGATGACAATTGGATCAAGCGCAAATTCCTCAAGGCAATGATGCCCTACCACAAAGCCATGTCCTCCGTCATTCGTCAAAGGCCGGACTTCCACACCTTGTCCTCAAGTGAAGTGTTGGATGAGTTCGTTGCTATGAGCATCTTGGACAAGACCGCCGACAATGTGGTTCTTCGCTCTCAAAGAGTAAAGAAGCCCAACCTTGCTCTAAAGGCCAAGGTTAGTATGGATGAAGAGGATGAAGAGGAAGAAGAGGAGAGCAACCTCGAAGATACGAAGTATGCCTATCATGAACACATGGCGCTTGCTTCAGGCAATTTTGGAGCAAGAAGAACTCAAGGCCCAACTTCAACAAGAACAATTCAAGTGGCGCAAAGGGCAAGCAACGAGTGAGGACTTGCTTCAATTGTGGCAATGTGAGCCACTTTGTTGCGGAGTGCCCTTATGAGAAGAGGGAAGACAATGGTGGCAAGCTCATCCGAAAGGACAAGGCCAATTCGTTCCCCAACAAGAGCAACTTCACCAAGAAGACTCCTCCCAGGGCATTGGTGGTACAAGAAGAGTACAATGAGGATGATGACGATGAGGAAGATGGTGAGTCAGTTGCCATGGCCTCCGTTGCCATTGCGACGACTCCATGGGTGTCTCTCTTTGACTCACCCAATGAGAACATCATCGCCAAGTGCCTCATGGCTAAAGCCACCAACAAGGTAACCCCCAACATCAAAACTACCATCATTAATCATCCTTCTTCGGATAGCATTGATGAACATGAGGGGACAAATGTGGAGGAGAATGAGTTTGAGACCTTTATGGGTAAACTCAAGGGTAAATCCAAGAAGCACTTTGTTGCTCTCTTGGAACAACTTGGTGAAGCCAATGACATGATCGAGGCTCATGAAGATACCATCTCTAAGATGGAGGGGCATAGTCGTGACTATGCCGATGAGATTTCGGATCTTTCCAATGCTCTTGACGAAGAGCGTGGTCTTCGTTTGGCTCTTGAGGAGTCACACAACGATGATCATGCTAAGTTAAAGAAAGATCTTGATCATGCTCTTGTTGTTTCTCGTGTGCTAAACTCCGAGAAGGCAAAGCTTGGGGTTGATCTTGCTAGACTCAAAGAGGAGTTTGACATTCTCAACAAGGCTCACAAAGTCTTGAAGGGTGTTCATGCTAGCCTCAAGGAGTCTCATGATCAACTCCAAGTGAAGCTAACCAAGGAGAAAGCCACCTTTCCTCATATGGTGTTAATTGATAATGCAAATGCTACTAGCCCTTGTTGTGATCATGTGCATCTTGTTGAGGAGAATGCTAAGTTGAAGGAGCAACTTGAGAAAGGCCTTGTGTCATGCATACAAGGTGAGAAGAACCTCAACGACCTTTTGAGCAATCAAAAGGAAGTTGTGGCCAAGGAGGGGATTGGGTTCGCACCCAAGCCCAAGAACAACAAGAAGAATGACAAGACCAAACGACCTCCTCCTCTCAAGCAAACTTTTATGAAGGAGGGAGAGGGTGCTTCCAAGGATAAGAAGAACAATGCGAAGGGTGGCGGTGTCAAGAAGGGCAATGCCACCCCTTCCAACAAAGTCGGCGACTTTAATCCTTCATTTGTGTTTTGCCGTGCTAGTGATGGGCATGTTTATGCCAAATTTGTTGGTTCTCCTCATGAGTATATGGAATGGTCTACTTGGGTTCCTAAGACCCTTGTTACTAACATCAAAGGACCCAGTACAAAATGGGTACCTAAAACCAAGCATTGATCTCTTGTAGGTGTTTGCTTCCGGTGGGGGATCATGGTTGCTCAATAGTGGAGCTACAAATCATATGATCGGAAGCAAGGACTTGGTGGTGGACGTGCACAAGATTCCATCTATGCCCACCAATGTCGAGTGGGGTGATGCCTCGTCTTCTAAGGTATTGGGACTCGGCAAAGTTGTCATTTCTCATGATCTCATGATCGAGAAGGTCATGCTTGTTGAGTCCCTTGCATACAATTTACTTTCCGTTCGTCAACTTGCAATCATGGGCTTTGCCACTTTCTTTGATATTGATACTGTGGCCCTCTTGTGGAGCAAGACTCTTAAAGTAGCCTTTGTTGGGCATGTCGAGAACGGTCTCTATGTGATTAACTTTTCGGAGCGACCCACTAAGACCGCGACATGCCTAATGGCTAAAGTTGACGTGGGATGGCTTTGGCATCGCCGTTTAGCCCATGTCAATATGAGATCTTTGCAAAGTCTTCTCAAGGGGGACCATGTCCGTGGACTAACGAATGTTAGTTTTGCTAAAGATCGTGCTTGCAGTGCTTGTATCGAAGGAAAGCTACATGAGAAGGCTCACCCTCCCATGACTATCATTTACTCGAAGAGGCCTTTGGAGCTCCTTCACTTGGATCTCTTTGGGCCTCCATCCTTTGATAGTCTCGGGGGTAGGAAGTATTGCTTGGTGATTGTGGATGACTATTCAAGATACACTTGGGTGTATTTCTTCAAGAGGAAGAGCGAGACCCAACAAACCGTCATTGACTTTGCAAATGAAGCCCAACGTCAACACAATGCAAAGATCTTGACAATAAGAAGTGACAACGGCACCGAGTTCAAGAACTACACCTTGGATGAGTTTCTTAGTGATGAGGGGATCAAGCATCAATATTCCGCACCTTACACCCCTCAACAAAACGGTGTTGCGGAGAGCAAGAACCGGACGTTGATGGATGCGGCAAGGACCATGATGGCGGAGTTCAAGTCTCCATACAACTTTTGGGCCGAAGCCATCAACACCGCGTGTCATGCATCCAATCGGCTCTACCTCCGCAAGGGCTTGAACAAGACTCCATATGAGATACTCATCGGTAACAAGCCCAACCTCAAGTACTTTCGGGTGTTCGGGTGTAAGTGTTTCATTCTCAAGAAAGGTGTTCGGTTGTCTAAATTTGAGGCTAGAGCTTATGAGGGCATATTTGTTGGTTATGCTACAAACTCTCATGCTTACCGTGTCCTCAATAAATCCACGGGACTTATTGAGGAGACGTGTAACGTGGAGTTTGATGAGAATAACGGCTCCCAAGTGGAGCAAAGTGGCACTTGTGATGTAGGTGATGAAATTCCTCCTCAAGCCATAAGAAGAATGGGTCTTGGTTTTATCCTACCCATTGAGGAACCCCTTGTGGCCAAAGGATAAGGACAATGCTCCACTCAAGTGGAGCCATCACCAACCCAAGGCCCACACGCTTCCGAAGAACAAAGTGAAGGCCCTCAACCTCATGAACAAGACCAAGGGCAAGATCATGCTCAAGACGGTGCTGACACACCAAGTGATGCCCAAGGTCAAGTTCTCTCCTCCGAGCAAGTTCAAGATCAAGAACAAGCTCAATACGGCGCTCAAGATGATCAAGTGACCGCTCCGCAACTCACCACCGAGGAGGAATTGGAGCGTCATGCCGCCAAGATTGCATCCAAGCTCTCCACCAAGGGTTATCTCATGAAGAATGTGCTTGGAAGAATTCAAAAGGGGGTCAGCACTCATAGACAATTGGCAAACTATTGTGAACATCACGCGTTTGTCTCTTGCGTTGAACCCCAAAAGGTATATGAAGCACTCAAAGATCCGGATTGGCTTAATGCCATGCATGAAGAACTCAACAACTTCGAGTACAACGAGGTGTGGAGATTAGTGCCAAGGCCAACGGGGAACCACAATGTCATTGGAACCAAGTGGATATTCAAGAACAAGCAAGATGCTCATGGGACCATCATCTGCAACAAGGCACGATTGGTGGCACAAGGCTACTCCCAAGTCGAGGGTATCGACTACGGTGAAACCTTTGCTCCCGTTGCTCGCCTTGAATCTATCCGTTTGTTGATTGCTTATGCTTCTCATCACAACTTTAAGTTGCAACAAATGGATGTGAAGAGTGCTTTTCTTAATGGTCCTATTAATGAGTTGGTTTATGTCAAACAACCCCCCGGGTTCGAGGATCCCTACTTTCCTGATCATGTGTATCAACTCGATAAGGCACTCTATGGCATTAAACAAGCCCCACGTGCGTGGTATGACCACCTTACCGAGTTGTTACAAGATCGTGGGTTTGAAGTTGGGCTAATCTACCCCACTCTTTTTACTAAGAAGGTTAGAGGGGAGTTGTCTGTGTGCCAACTATATGTTGATGACATTATCTTTGGTTCCCCTAACAAACCTTTCAATGAGGAATTTGCCGCACTCATGACCTCAAAGTTCAAGATGTCTTCCATGGAAGAGTTGAAGTTCTTTCTCGGTTTCGAAGTAAGGCAAAGAAGAGAAGGAACCTTCATCAACCAAGCCAAATACACTCAAGACATGCTCAAGAGATTCAAGCTAAGTGATGTCAAGCCGGCGTCCACTCCAATGCCCACCAAGTGCCAACTTGACATCGATCCCAATGGTAAAGCGGTGGATCAAAAGGTATATCGCTCCATGATTGGTTCCTTGCTTTACCTTTGTGCATCTAGACCGGATATCATGTTGAGTGTGGGAATTTGTGCATAGTTTCAAGCCGCACCTAAGGAAATCCACTTTGTGGCGGTCAAGCGAATCTTTCGATATTTGGCTCATACCCCAAACTTTGGCTTATGGTACCCAAGAGGAGCAAACTTCAAGCTTGTAGGGTATTCTGACTCCGATTGGGCGGGAGACAAAGTGGATAGGAAGTCCACTTCCGGAGGGTGCCAATTCCTTGGTTGCTCTTTGGTAAGTTGGTCTTCTAAAAAGCAAAGTTGTGTGTCTCTCTCGTCCACCGAAGCGGAGTATGTGGCGGCCGGCAGTTGTTGTGCACAACTCTTATGGATGAGGCAAACTTTAAAGGATTACAGTGTCATTTGTGACAAAGTGCCTCTTTGGTGTGATAATGAAAGTGCCATCAAGATTTCTCTCAACCCCGTGCAACACTTCAAGACGAAGCGTATTGAGATTCGGTATCACTTCATCCGAGATCACATTAGGCGAGGGGAGATCGAGCTCAACTACGTCAACACCCATGATAACCTTGCAGATATTTTCACGAAGCCTTTGGATGAAGCAAGATTTTACGAGTTAAGGCATGATCTAAATATCATTGATTCCAGCAATGTTGCTTGAACCCTTGCACACCCCACCACACTCAACTTGTTGTCTAATCTAGGTGTAGGCATGGACATAGGGGGAGTGTTGTTCTCTCAATGAACTCTCCCTCCCCCCATTATGCATAAAGTGATCAACTCTTTCACATTAGCCATTTTTGATGGTACTTGTGCTTCAAAGACGAGTTTTGGTCATGGGCCCAAGGATAATTCTTCACGGTGCCATACCAGTTGACTCAAACATAGGTGGCTCCGGCCACCGCCCTCTCCTTGGAGAGTTTGTGTCTCGTTTTTGGTCTGTGTTGTCTCTTGCCTCTCTTCCTTCGTGCCGAGCTTGTGCTTATGGTGTCCAGTGTGTTAGCTCTTTGGTGTGGTCTCTCGCTTGAAGGTTCCGTGCTTCGGTGTTCTCTCTTTTGGTTGAAACTGTCTTTTCTTGAGCTCACGGTACTACCACGGCCTGCCACGGTACTACCACAAGGGGGGGTACTTCCGCACCCAGCGCGACAGTAATTTTTTACTGCCGCCTGGGGGAGCGGTACTATGACCTCGGTGCGGTACTTCCGCCCGGGCGGTACTACCGCAATGACGTGCGGTACTACCGCGTGAGGAGCGCACGGTACTTCCGCACCCAGCACGGCAGTAATTTTTTACTGCCGCCTGGGGGAGAGGTACTAAAGTCACGGTGCGGTACTTCCGCCCGGGGCGGTAGTACCGCGATGACGTGCGGTACTACCATGCGGTCGAGGGCGCGTGGGGGGTTAAACACGGGCAGGGGGAGTTCTAACTCCCCCATACCCATTCGTCTCTCTCCCCACTCCGTCTCTCTCTCTCGCTCAAGAACGGCGCCGGAGGTCCTCGCCGGATCTCTGTCTCCGGCCGCTCTCCTCGGATTCCGACCGGTGGGATCGTTCCCCACCACTCCCTCTTGCCATGGGACAAGGTGGTGGCTCAGGTGCTCCGGCTCGCCGCTCCAATCCGAGCCGTGACACGGGATCGAAGCGTATGCGCAACACAGAGGCAGCAGAGGGCTCCAATGCCCCCCAACGCAGAACCAAGACCACCGCCACCAAGGAGAAGGAACCCGCCATGGGTATGGATGAGATACCGCTTGCTGAGTTCATCTCTCAGAGGAAGATCAATCCATATGGAAACCCTCGTGCCAACTTTCGAGGGAATGAGCTATTCTGGACCAAGCAGCAGAATCTCATTTATCTGGATGTCATCAAGGCCAAGCAAAACACCTATGTGGAGGTGAAGTGGATCAACATGCATCACATGCGAAAAGAGGCGCACTAGGAATACTTTGGTGAGGCTTTAGACCTAGTGGAGCAATTTGGCATTGAGCATATCATCTCATTCCACAAAGACTATGATCCTGAGATCCTTGCTCAGTTCTTTGCCTCAGTGCATTTTCATCCCAATGAGGAAAGGACCATGACTTGGATGACGAATGGTCGGCAGCTGACTGCTACTTGTAAGGAATTCATGACTTTGCTTGGGGTTCCGGATGAGGGGCTCGCCACACCCCAAGGTGTTCGCCCTCATGCCAATCCCGAGTCTGCCAACAAGAATAAGCTTATGCCCTTCTATGTGGAGAAGAAGCTCTCCAATGGCAAGTCATCTTGGGTACTCAACTCCTTTCTTGACATCATGCACCGGATCTTCCGCAACACTCTCTTCCCACGCATTGGGGACAAGGACAAGGTGCATGCCTATCTTGTGGATATGATGCTCCTGTGTGAAGATGCTCGCAACTCTCGGACACTACCACTTGATGTCTCACATATCATGTGGCATGAGCTTCGGTTTGTGGTCTACAACTGCAAGGTCCCCATCTATGGACCTTATCTGTTTCAGTTGATCTCGGCTACTTGGGAGCGGGTCTACCCTCAGGATGAGTTTGAGGCCCCTGGTTGGATCCGGCATGAGCCCATCAACCTCCGTATCAAGCCTCACTGGGCCAACACTACCTCTCGTGCTGATACGGCGGCTGCCATGGACGTGGATGCAAATGAAGATGAGGAGGAGGCAGCAGACGAGGACAGCTCTGAGGGTTACATCCCTCCCACATTTGAGCCTTCTTGGGCTAAGCGACTGAAGAACAAGATGAAGGTTTTGTTCTGTATGTAGGCAAAGGGGCAGTACCAGACCCCTGTGGCTTCCAAGGAGACTCGCCGCCGCGACAAGCGGATTTTCAGGACCTTTGGCGAGAACATATCTAGCTGGTCAGAGGTGCACATCACCCTAGAGGCAGAATGGATGCGAAGCAGGGTTATCGGTGGACCGAGTCTGAGGAGGAGTCCGTCCCAGCTGCAGAGTCTGGCGGGGAGCGTGCAAGTGACTACTCCGCTTGAGCCACCACTATTGCTGTAGGTGTCCTCTCTGCCTTTTTGGCGTCTCGATGCCAAAGGGGGAGAGAGTGTAGGATTTGCGAGTTGTGTCGTGTTTGGGTCAGTTGAACTTCGTTTATTTCGTTTGCTTTGGTTTGCTTTGGTTTGTGCTCGTGAGACCTTCTATCATATGGTGTAAGACATATGCACTCTAACGTACCGTAGTGAGCTTATTCTATCTTGTGCTTATTACATTATGCTCCTGTCTATCTTGCTTAGCTTTAGCCTTATTGCAAGATTTGCCATGTCTATAAAATATAGGGGGAGTGTTGATCCTAGTATGTGTGCCGTGCAGTCCAACGCACTCATCGAGATAGCACACATCTAGGGGGAGCCCGTCTATATTTTAGAGACTTGGGGTTTGCCCTTGCTCTTTGCGTTATACCCTCGTGCAAATCCCGTGTTGTCATCAATCCACCAAAAAGGGGGAGATTGTAAGGGCATTTTTATCCCTTAGTTGGTTTTGGTGATTGATGACAATGCTTTTGCAGACTAATCATGTGCATCGAATATTTCAGATATATTGACTAGGCACAAGATGATTTGGTTCCCCTCGAAGGCTATGGAAGACGGCGTTTCTCTTCGTTTCTTTTCGGTGGTATTGAGTCGTAGGGAAGCCGTACTATTAAGAGGGGGTCCGCGTTGGAAAGGTTGGGTGGATTCATCACGTACACATCTTTCTTTGCACCTCCGTTCCTCTAGCCTTTGGAGTATCCTATGTTTTCCTTGTCTATGCAAATATTGCTCTTGCTTGCTGAACTAGGGCGTGCGGTAGTACTGCTCCTTAGAGCGGTAGTACCGCAGGACCTTGCGGTAGTACCGCCCGCTGGTGCGGTAGTACCGCAAGGGCTCACGGTAGTACCGCTTCTAGTAAGCGGTAGTACCGTGGTATCTGACTTAGTTCCGCAAGTACGCGGATGTAATTTTTTACATTCGCGCCTCGCGCGGTAGTACCGCTGCTGGCTTACGGTACTACCGCGTCGGGTTTTTGCATCGACTCCAACTCTGCGGAAGTAGCCATGGATGTAATTGTTTTATATCCGTGCCTTCCCATCTCTGGACAGCCCCTGCCTTGCGGCAGTACCTCAAGGGGGAGCGGTAGTACTGCGCCAGCAGTACTACCGCCCTCTGCTTTAGTGCATTTTAGGCTGTTCTGGTCTCTGCTGCGTGGGCGGTAGTACCGCGGGGCCCTCCGGTAGTACCGCGCCTCAGGTACGGTAGTACCGCGTTGCGCAGGCTGAGTTGGTGGATAACGGTTGGATTTGTTCTTCCACTATATAAGGGGTGTCTTCCTCCTCTAGTTGACTACCTCTTCCACCTCCAAGCTCCATTGTTGCTCCAAGCTCCATTTTCGCCCGATCTCCTTCCCTAGCCAATCTACTTGTTGATTCTCTAGGGATTGGTTGAGAAGGCCCCGATCTACACTTCCACCAAGAGAAATTTGAATCCCCCCACTAATCCCTTGTGGATCTTGTTACTCTTGGGTGTTTGAGCACCCTAGACGGTTGAGGTCACCGCGGAGCCATAGTCCATTGTGGTGAAGCTTCGTGGTATCATTGGGAGCCTCCAATTAAGTTGTGGAGATTGCCCCAACCTTGTTTGCAAAGGTTCGGTCGCTGCCTCCAAGGGCACCAATAGTGGAATCACGGCATCTCGCATTGTGTGAGGGCGTGAGGAGAATACGGTGGCCCTAGTGGCTTCTTGGGGAGCATTGTGCCTCCACACCACTCCAACGGAGACGTACTTCCTCTCAAAGGGAAGGAACTTCGGTAACACATCCTCGTCTTCACCGGCTCCACTCTTGGTTATCTCGTGCCTTTACTTGTGCAAGCTTATTTGTGCTTTATCTCTTGCTTGCATGTGTGCTTATTGTTGTTGCATCATATAGGTTGCTCACCTAGTTGCATATCTAGACAACCTACTTTGATGCAAAGTTTAAATTGGTAAAGAAAAGCTAAAAATTGTTAGTTGCCTATTCACCCCCCTCTAGTCAACTATATCGATCCTTTCAATTGCAACTAATGAGTTAGTTACGGGATGATGTATTACGGAACGAGTAAAGAGACTTGCCGGTAACAAGGTTGAACTAGGTATTGACATACCTACGATCGAATCTCGGGCAAGTAACATACCGATGACAAAGGGAACAACGTATGTTGTTATGCGGTCTGACCGATAAAGATCTTCGTAGAATATGTAGGAGCCAATATGAGCATCCAGGTTCTGCTATTGGTTATTGACCGGAGACGTGTCTCGGTCATGTCTACATAGTTCTCGAACCCGTAGGGTCCGCACGCTTAAAGTTTCGATGACAGTTATATTATGAGTTTATGAGTTTTGATGTACCGAAGGTTGTTCGGAGTCCCGGGTGTGATCACGGACATGACAAGGAGTCTCGAAATGGTCGAGACATGAAGATTGATATATTGGAAGCCTATATTTGGATATCGGAAGTGTTCCGGGTGAAATCGGGATTTTACCGGAGTACCGAGGGGTTACCGGAACCCCCCGGGGGTTTAATGGGCCATAGTGGGCCTTAGTGGAGAAGAGGAGAGGCGTCTAGGGCAGGGCCGCGCGCCTCTTCCCCTCTAATCCGAATAGGACAAGGAGAGGGGGGCGGCGCCCCCCCTTTCCTTCCTCTCTCCCTTCTCTTTCCCCCCTTCTCCTAATCCAACAAGGAAGGGAGGGAGTCCTACTCCTGGTGGGAGTAGGACTCCTCCTGGCGCGCCTCCTCCTGGCCGGCTGCACCTCCCCCTTGCTCCTTTATATATGGGGGCAGGGGGGCACCCTAGAGACACAACAATTGATTTGATCTTTTAGCCGTGTGCGGTGCCCCCCTCCACCATAGTCCACCTCAATAATACTGTAGCGGTGCTTAGGCGAAGCCCTGCGTCGGTAGAACATCATCATCGTCACCACGCCGTCGTGCTGACGAAACTCTCCCTCAACACTCGGCTGGATCGAAGTTCGAGGGACGTCGTCGGGCTGAACGTGTGCTGAACTCGGAGGTGTCGTACGTTCGGTACTTGATCAGTCGGATCGTGAAGACATACTACTACATCAATCGTGTTGTGCTAACGCTTACGCTTTCAGTCTACGAGGGTACGTGGACAACACTCTCCCCTCTCGTTGTTATGCATCACCATGATCTTGCGTGTGCGTAGGAAATTTTATGAAATTACTACGTTCCCCAACACTTATTACACGTGAAGAACACGGTGGAGATGATTCTGATCATGAGACACAATACATGGCTCCTGAAGACGCTGACAGGTATGAATGTTTAGTTGCTCAACGTGTTTTCAGTGTGCAGGTCACACAAGCTGAGAAAAATCAGAGGCATAATCTGTTCCATACAAAGGGAGTTGTGAAGGAACGTTCTATTCGCGTCATCATAGATGGAGGGAGCTGCAACAACTTGGCTAGCATGGAGATGGTGGAGAAACTATCTCTCACCACAACACCACATCCACATCCTTACTACATCTAATGGTTCAACAACAGCGGCAAGGTTAAGGTAACATGTACTGTTCGTGTGCATTTTAGTATCTCTACATATGCTGATTATGTTGATTGTGATGTGGTACCTATGCAAGCATGTTCCTTATTACTTGGTAGACCATGGCAATTTGATAAAAATTCTGTACACCATGGTAGAAACAATCAATATACTCTTGTTCATAAGGATAACCATAATACTTTGCTTCCTATGTCTCCTGATTCCATTTTGAAAGATGATATTAATAGAGCTAATAAAGCAAAACAGGAGAAAAATAAGAGTGAAAATCAGATTGTGGCAAAAGAATTTGAGCAACAAATGAAGCCTGCTAATAAACCATCTAGTGTTGCTTCTGAAATTAAATTAAAAAGTGCATGTTTACTTGCCACTAAATGTGATATTGATGATCTAGATTGCAGCAAATCTGTTTGCTATGCTTTTGTGTGCAAAGAGGCATTATTTTCATTCGAGGATGTGCCTTCCTATTTGCCTCCTGCTGTCACTAACATTTTGCAGGAGTTTGCTGACGTCTTTCCACAAGACGTGCCACTGGGATTACCACCTATTCGAGGGATTGAGCATCAGATTGACTTAATTCCCAGTGCTTCGCTGCCAAACCGTGCGCCATACCGTACCAATCTAGAGGAGACGAAAGAGATTATGCGTCAAGTACAGGAGCTGCTTGACAAAGGTTATATACGCGAATCTCTTAGTCCTTGTGCTGTTCCTATTATACTAGTGCCAAAAAAGGATGGTACGTCGCGTATGTGTGTTGATTGTAGAGGCATTAATAATATTACTATTCATTATCGTCATCCTATCCCTAGGCTAGATGATATGCTTGATGAATTGAGTGGCTCTAAAATATTCTCCAAAGTTGATTTGCGTAGTGGATACCATCAAATTCGTATGAAATTGGGAGATGAATGGAAAACAACATTTAAAACAAAGTTTGGTTTATATGAGTGGTTAGTCATGCCTTTTGGGTTAACTAATGCACCTAGTACTTTCATGAGACTAATGAACGAAGTTTTACGTGCTTTCATTGGACGATTTGTGGTAGTCTATTTTGATGATATACTGATTTATATCAAATCTTTGGAAGAACATTTGGAACATTTACGTGCTGTTTTTATTGCTCTACGTGATGCACGTTTGTTTGGTAACCTTGGGAAGTGCACCTTTTGCACCGACCGAGTATCTATTCTTGGCTATGTTATTACTCCACAGGGAATTGAAGTTGATAAAGCCAAGATTGAAGCTACTGAGAGTTGGCCGCAGCCCAAAACGGTCACACAAGTGAGGAGTTTTCTTGGACTCACTGGTTTCTATAGGCGTTTTGTGAGAGATTTCAGCACCATTGTTGCACCTCTCAATGAGCTTACAAAGAAGGATGTGCCTTTTGTTTGGGGTACCGCACAGGAAGAAGCCTTCACGGTATTGAAAGATAAGTTGACACATGCTCCTTTACTCCAACTTCCTGATTTTAATAAGACTTTTGAGCTTGAATGTGATGCTAGTGGAATTGGATTAGGAGGTGTGTTATTACAAGACGGCAAACCTGTTGCATACTTTTCTGAAAAATTGAGTGGGCCTAGTCTGAACTATTCTACTTATGATAAAGAATTATATGCTCTTGTTCGGACATTAGAAACATGGCAACATTATTTATGGCCCAAAGAATTTGTTATACATTCTGATCATGAATCTTTTAAACATATTAAAAGTCAAGCAAAACTAAACCGTAGACATGCTAAATGGGTTGAATTCATTGAGACTTTCCCTTATGTCATTAAACACAAGAAGGGTAAAGAAAATGTTATTGTTGATGCATTGTCTCGTCGTTATACTATGCTTTCACAACTTGACTTTAAAATATTTGGTTTGGAGACCATCAAAGATCAATATGTGCACGATGCTGAATTTAAAGATGTATTGCAGAATTGTAAGGAAGGGAGAACATGGAACAAGTTCGTCATTAACGATGGATTTGTGTTTCGTGCTAACAAGCTATGCATTGCAGATAGCTCCATTCGTCTTTTGTTGTTGCAGGAGGCGCATGGAGGAGGATTAATGGGACACTTTGGCGTGAAGAAGACGAAGGATATACTTGCGACACATTTCTTTTGGCCAAAGATGAGACGGGATGTTGAGCGTTTTGTTGCTTGCTGCACTACATGTCAAAAAGCTAAGTCACGACTCAATCCTCATGGTTTATATATGCCTTTGCCTGTACCTAGTGTTCCTTGGGAGGATATATCTATGGACTTTGTTTTAGGGTTACCTCGAACAAAGAAGGGGAGGGATAGCATATTTGTTGTCGTGGATAGGTTCTCGAAAATGGCACACTTTATACCATGTCATAAAAGCGATGATGCTGTTAATGTTGCTGATTTGTTCTTTCGTGAAATTATTCGCTTGCATGGTGTGCCAAATACTATTGTTTCAGATCGTGATACTAAATTTCTTAGCCACTTTTGGAGATGTTTATGGGCTAAGTTGGGGACTAAACTGCTTTTTAGTACTGCATGTCACCCCCAAACTGATGGACAAACTGAAGTAGTCAATAGAACATTGTCTACTATGCTTAGGGCTGTTTTGAAGAATAGCAAGAAAATGTGGGAAGAATGCTTGCCTCATATTGAATTTGCTTATAATCGTTCATTGCATTCTACTACTAAGATGTGCCCTTTTGAAATTGTGTATGGTTTCCTTCCTCGTGCACCTATTGATTTGTTGCCTCTTCCATCTTCGGAGAAGGTTAATTTTGATGCTAAACAACGTGCTGAATTGATCTTAAAAATGCATGAGATAACTAAGGAAAACATTGAGTGTATGAATGCTAAATATAAACTTGCTGGAGATAAGGGTAGAAAACATATTGTGTTTGCACCTGGAGATCTTGTTTGGTAACATTTGCGTAAGGATAGATTTCCTGATTTGTGCAAATCAAAGCTAATGCCACGTGCTGATGGTCCTTTTAAGGTGTTAGAGAAAATAAATGATAATGCATATAAACTTGAGCTGCCTGCAGATTTTGGGGTTAGTCCCACTTTTAACATTGTAGATTTGAAGCCTTATTTTGGTGAGGAAGATGAGCTTCCGTCGAGGACGACTTCATTTCAAGAAGGGGAGGATGATGACGACATCAATACCATTGTTACACCCACAACCCCTGCTACTATACATACTGGACCAATTACTAGAGCTCGCGCTCGCTAATTAAATTACCAGGTACTTTCATTTCTTAGTAATGATTCTAATGTTTATGAGAATATGATGCTGCCTAAATTGGATGCATTTGTTTTGCTTACAAATGAAGGGCCTAGCTTGGAGAAGGATGAACATTGGAGCAAGAACAAGCATGGAGTTGATGGCATGTGCAAGGGAAACAAGAACGGAGTTTCCGGTGACGATTTCAGGAGTTTGAAGCCACCATAATGAGTGCATGAAGCCTTGGACGAAATATACAAGATGCCACTTCATAAATTTCGTCCAGAGGCTATTCTAGGTGCTACGCCACCTTATTATTCGGCCAGGCCCATGTAATTTTGAAATACTTGAATATAGGCTGTTTTTAGAGTCCGTATGTGTGGGGAAACAAGAGTTGGGGTTGGTTTCGGACCCTTCCTCCAAGGGCCACGAAATTCCCCCTCTTCCTCCATATATACAATCCTTAGGGCATCGTTTAGACTTTGGGTTTTGTTTAGATCAAAAGTTCCCCGTAGCTGCAACTTCGCGTACTTCGTTTGTGTTCAACGACCAGACAAAGGCGTCACAGAACCCCACCTTCATTAATAAAGCTTTCCTCTTATATTCGCAATATCCAGATTGCAATATCAGTTTCTTGCTTGTTCTTCGTTTGCACGCAGGAAACAGACCCTCGTGGTCAGGTTGATCGTGCTCCGGCATGGTCAATAACCTCTCGGAGTTGGTTTAGCGATTGCTAAGGCGCGACGTCCTCGCACGTTCGTAGTCGGATCGTGAAAGTCTACTCCTCCGAAACGATAATCACCATCTCATCTAAAGACGGGACACCTTTGCCTCTATCATACAGTGGGCGAAGATGAACGCCGTCAAGCTTGCGACCGAGGGATCGCCTGTGGGCAAAGAGCACCGCACGCCCGAGCGGTATTTTCATGATGTCCTGGAAGGATCCCGCATTGTAGAGGGCCAGTGTGCGAAGGACATTATCTTTGAATGAATGTATTCATGTTATCCAGTCCTGTATTATGGAACAAAGCCTATATGTAATATATTGCTTATTGTTTTTTTAAAATATTTCCTCCTGTGTGGCCGTTTATTAAATCTGAGAGTTGGCCAGTCATCGGCTTCAGCGCCATGTAGGTAGTACGGGGGTGTTCGGGTTGGAACCTAAACACACTTGACCCAAGAGTTTGGTCCTTGAAGGAGGTGTTTAGTGCAGCGAACCAGGCAATCGGACTATGTGGCTTTATCACCCTCACTTAACCATAGGAGTGTAGGCACAACCCCTAGTTCGTATTTGTTTATCCGAACTAGGGTGCTGTAGACACCTGATCGGGTGGAGGCCGAACCGTCGCATAATGCGGGAAAAGTCGCAAGAGATTTATGTTTAGCCACCGAATAGCTGACCAGCTCTCGCCGCATCATGACAGTCAGTTTTCGGCTTTCTCTACTGAGGTGTTTATCCGGATAAACCAGAAACACAATCGCAGTAGTTCTCCCTTTACTACCCTAGCCGATAAGACGGAACATAAGTAGCAAGCACAGGAGCCGGGCAACCCAACTATTGACCAAAGACATGATTCAGAGCCGATGCATATAATGTTATATTCGGGGCGCCGATTTATACTGTAAAAAGTGTTCGGACTTGTTGTAAACGTATGGAGCACAATGGGGCCCCTGGCGATATAAGTCGTACCAAAGTGTACGAGTGCAATCAATAAAAACAGTGAAATATAATAAAGGAGTAAGCCAGTGCCACATATGTTGGGCCGGAAACTGTTTCCATTATAATCTGATTGATACGTCGAAGCGTATTTGTTCAAATAATGCGATAAGCAACAGGGCTATGTAACATGCCGAGACCAAGGGGAAGCTGTGTGTGGGTCCTGAAAACAGGTAAAGTGATCGTCAAGAAGATCATCTAGATATTCTTCCACACGTCTATGTTGCTTGCCTCCTTGGTATGTTTATCCTTTGAAAGGATCGTCGATCAGGCCGTCGTGAGGGGCCCGTGGAAAAGAAACCTCAAAAGGATAGAAAGAAAAGGGAAAGTATGAGTGCCCAGATAAGGTCGAGCTGTATTGTGGACCATGATCGAGTTATGCCTCCGTCTTTGCCCATTGTATTTTTAGTGCGTAGTTATGTATGCATGGTACGTACGCCGCAATTTGGTCGGGACTGAGACGGAGGCCGAATTGCTAGTCGAACTCCTGACAAGCTGGACTGTCATGCTACGGAGTAGTCCAGACTCGTTTAATAGTGTCCGGGAGCTTGGCCGCCCAATTGATGTTCTGCTTGATAAGGCCGTCATGTACTTCCGCTGCCAGGGCCGCGGTGTGCTCCTTGGTGCGAAGGGAGCATTCCATGTTTCCGTTGACTGTTATGACACCGCGTGGTCCGGGCATCTTAAGTTTGAGATAGGCATAGTGTGGCATCGCATTGAAGCGAGCAAATGCGGTTCGTCCAAGCAGTGCGTGATAGCCACTGCGGAAGGGGACGATGTCGAAGATCAATTCTTCGCTTCGGAAGTTGTCCGGCGATCTGAAGACGACTTCCAATGTGATTGAGCCCGTGCAACGGGCCTCTACACCTGGTATTACTCCTTTAAAGGTAGTTTTTGTGGGCTTGATCCTTGACGGATCGATGCCCATCTTGCGGACCGTGTCCTGATAGAGCAGGTTAAGGCTGCTGCCACCATCCATGAGGACTCACGTGAGGTGGAATACATCAATGATTGGGTCGAGGACCAGTGCGGCTGAGCCGCCGTGACGGATACTGGTCGGATGGTCCCTGCGATCAAAAGTGATCGGGCAGGATGACCATGAATTGAATTTTGGGGCGATTGGCTCTATCGCATAGACGTCCCTGAGCGCGCGTTTGCGCTCCCTCTTGGGGATATGAGTAACATATATCATGTTCACCGTTTTGACTTGGGGGGAAATTTCTTCTGTCCCCCTGTGTTCGGTGGACGGGGCTCCTCGTCATCGTCCTCACTTGGTGACCCCTTCTCCTTATTCTCGGTATTTAACTTACCGGCCTGTTTAAAGACCCAACAACTTCTGTTGGTATGATTGGCGGGTTTATCGGCGGTGCCGTGGATCTGACATGGTCGATTGAGGATTCGGTCCAAGCTGGATGAGCCCGGATTGCTTCTTTTAAATGGCTTCTTTCGCCGACCGGACTTGGAGCCACTGAATCCGACGTTGACCGCTGTGTCATCGGTATTGTCACCGTTGTTCCGACGCTTGTGCCTGTTGCGGCAGGGCTTGCCGTTGCTATTTCTGGCTTCAGAGGTGCCAGGTTCGCTTGCATTGTTGCTGCTACGGGCTAGCCAACTATCTTCGCCCGCGCAAAAGCGGGTCATAAGTGCCATGAGGGCTGCCATGGACTTCGGCTTTTCTTGGCCAAGGTGCCGGGCGAGCCATTCATCGCGAATGCTATGCTTAAAGGCCGCTAGGGCTTCGGCATCCGGACAGTCGATGATCTGGTTCTTTTTAATTAGGAACCTGGTCCAGAATTTCCTGGCCGACTCTCCGGGCTGTTGAACAATGTGACTTAAGTCATCGGCATCCGGAGGTCGGACATATGTACCCTGGAAGTTGTCACGGAAGGCGTCTTCCAAGTCCTCCGAGCTGCCAATGGAGTTTTCTGGTAGGCTGTTTAACCAGTGCCGAGCTGGTCCCTTGAGCTTTAGCGGGAGGTATTTGATGGCATGAAGATCATCACCGCGGGCCATATGAATATGGAGGAGAAAGTCCTCAATCCATACCGCGGGATCTGTTGTTCCATCATATGATTCGATATTCACGGGTTTAAACCCTTCTGGGAATTCATGCTCCATTACTTCATCAGTGAAGCAGATGGGGTGTGCGGCACCTCTATATCGGGCCAAGTCGTGACGCAGTTTGGATGGAGTCCGTCTGCGGTTTTCGGCCTGGACGTGGTTATGCTTGTCGCGCCCGGCTAGATAGCCATCCTCGCGCGTCGGGGCACGCCCCCGCGATCCTTAGATCGATCTGGTCTGAACTGCTTTATTTTCCAAGTCCTGCCGTAGGTCGTACGTATATCCCCGAGCTGTTGTGTCTCTACTTTTACGGCGAGGTAGTACGGGCTGATGTTCGGCTTGAGTTGTCATTTTGCCACGGCCATGTGATGGTCGGTCGGCCGCGTTATGCACTGATGGTACGGGCTCCAGCGCCTCGTCGTCGAATTGAGGTAGCAGCTTACACTTCGGGTAACTCTTGGTTGGGCGCCCGAGGCCGTATTCCTCGGCTGCCAGGACATTAGTCCACCTGTCGTTGAGCAGATCTTGGTCAGCTTGAAGCTGCTGCTGCTTCTTTTTCAGGCTCCTTGCAGTGGCTATTAGCCGGCGCTTAAAGCGCTCCTTCTCAAGGGGTTTCTCAGGCACAATAAAGTTGTCGTTGCTGAGGCTCACCTCATCCTCGGAGAGTGGAAGATAATTACTATCCTCCGAGTCTTCGTTCATAGCCTGTTCAGCAGGGCCAATTTGCCCATCTTCCCGATCGTCCTGTTCGGAGGTTGGATGGACGGGGTCTTCTTGGTCTTCGGCATCGTCCGGAGTATTGTTGTCTCCAGTGTCGGTATTGCTGTCTTTTCCACGGCATGATTTAGAGCGACATCACTGACGTTGGTGCTTTGGTTGTGTCTCAGGAGGTTTATCCTCAACTGGATTTTTCTCGTTATCGTTGTTACCCTCTTTGGGTGTATCCACCATGTACACGTCATATGAAGAGGTGGCCGTCCAGCGTCCGGTAAAACGGCGGGTTTTGGGCCTGCTCTTCTCCAGCATCGCCGTCCATACCGTCGATGTCTTCGGAGCCGTAATCGAGTATGTCAGTTAAGTCCTTGACAGTGGCTATGAAGTGGGTGGTGGGTGGGACATAAAATTTCCCGCTCTCAGCCCCTAGTCCGGGCCGGGCATAGTTCGGACGTTACCCCTATGTAATGATAAGGGATCGCATTAAGTCCAGAGCCTCTCTTAAAGGCGAGGTTTGGCCAGGGAGAAGAGAGTCCGTGGAGTACGGTGGGAAGGAAACTCCTTGGCCGAGCTCACACGATGCTGACTCCGAGGGTTCGGAGCCAGTGTTCGAGAAGAGTCCGGCTTCATGATGATTGTCGGTGACACTATTTCCTCTGGCTCTCCCGTACTAGGCTCAATAGCCGCAGGGAGTCCGGCGGGCTCGGAAATCCCGTCTTCGGACCTGGTGATGCGCTCCGGATCTAAGGCCAGAGCGGAGGTTGGGGTCGCGAACCCTTGGAATATCAAATCTCCTCGGATATCGGCGACATAATCCAGATTTTCAAAACTAATCCGGTGACCTGGGGCGTAGCTATCGATCTTCTCTAGATGGCCGAGCGAGTTGGCCCGCAGTGCGAAGCCGCCGAACACAAAGATCTGGCCAGGGAGAAAGACCTCCCTCAGGGCAGCTGTAACACCCACGATGCGGCTATATCTCTCACGTGTCGAGGCATGATAGTTAGATAGTTGGAGTGAATAGAACGAAGAATGAAACCAACATCTCCTACCATAAATGAATTTTAAAGAGCATCCTTACGAAGTAGGATTGAACGGAGTTGTTCGAAAACCACCAACGAAAAGAATAAGCTTGTAGTGGGCTTATGGAAAACTTCTCAAAATTATGAGGTGAAATTTTTGCCACTAACGGAAACAATTGCTTGCTTGAGATCAATGAAGAGATGAAATCTTCTCTCGCCGAGAGGATAGGAGAAAAACTTGGATCATTGTTAGACACCACAATTAGCAACATTCCTTAGGGAAGGCTTTAGGTGAAACATGACACAAGATAAATCCCACGAAGAGATTGGTGGATTTAAAATATCTCATTCTTGACAACATGTGAAACATGAAACGCGAACTCAAATTGTCAAGAATGACATAACACCACCTCAAATGATAAGGTAGGACGAATTGCACTTTAGAATGCAAGATGAAGAATGCTTGAACTCCTCAAAACAAACATGTGTTGAGCACCATGTTTATTTTGAAGTATAGCTTGGCGGATCTTAACTCCGAGAGAAATCTTGAAGAACAATTGAAGAATGAAAAGGAAACCTTGACGAAGCACCATGTAGAGCCTCCATGAAGAACTCCGGTAATAAAAGGATGATAAAAGAAAGAAAAGTTGACAACACAAGGTGAAGCCTTGCAATGATTTGGGTGGAGCTTTGAAATGATATAACCGAGAAAACTTGGAACTCCGGAAAGAAAAGATGAACAACTTGGAACCGAGAATTTGATATCATGAACGAACTCCGGAAGAAGGAATTAATCACTTGGATGAAACAAGAACAAGAATTACATTACGCGTATCCTTCACCAATTTAGATTGATGACAAGCAACGGATTTGGCATACTACTTATTCTCGTAGAAAGGATTAAGATAGATATAGCGCAAACTTGGGAAGGTCTTCATCGAACCACCGGTAGGATTGAAACAACGAATACATTAATATGAGGACATAGGAAAAGGAATCTTGAACGAAACCACCGTAAGAATTAAAGAGCGCGCGAAAATACTCGAGGGAATTTGATACACGAGAACGAAGATATCACGAGCTGATTAGAGAATACTTGAACGATGCACCGGTAAGATTTGGAGAATGAGAAAAGCTGAGAATGAATAATACTTGAGATGATGGCTCCGGAGAATCAACCTGAAAAGACTCCTGAACTGCTCTGGATGGGTGAAAATAATTCTCACAATCGAAAACAATTATGAGAGGATGGCATAAGATAGAACTATGAATCTTCAAGAGAACGGATCAAGATTTAGGAGAAATTCTTCTTCGGTCTTCAAATGTTGAGAATGATGATGCGAAACACCACCATGAATTGTTGAGATACTCCGGGATGAAAAAATAGAAAGGTTGAACCAACGATGAAAAGAATTTGAAAGATCTTGGAGAAAGACATTTGACTGATGATAATTCATTCTTACGTCGAACTTTGCAATGAATTTGAGAATAACTCCGGAAAAATTAGAAGAGTCAGGTAAGATCCTGGAAAAATACCTGTGGGTTAGGGCCCACTCAAAAGAAACAACGTTGGAATGATTTAAAAGAAAGATTGCGCCGGTAGAATTAAATGGCTTGAATGAGGTAACAACCTCGAAATAGTTAGAATTGATGCGGAGTGGAAACACGAATCTTCAGAGATATCTTCAGCACTCCGGAACAATTGAATAGCAAGCGGTGAATGATTAAGAGATATACTGACATGAGAAAGCATTTGAAAGGAGGAAAGGGCTATAATCAACACTGAAAGCTTGACTTGAGTCCACCGGAGAAGAAAAAGAATGCAGAATGATAAACTTGAAGAACATCTTCATGAGAACCACCGGGTAAGAACATTGATTGAAAAGAATGAGGGGACTTCACATGAATAAAATGGATACTTGGTTAAAATATAAGAGTCCTTGAAGAAAAGGGTGGGAGGGCGGGAAAACAAAGGCAACTTGGGTCGGATGAAACGAACACCGTTGAGAAAAGCTTAGAATTGATCTTGCGAATGTTGGAATGACTGGATGCACTTGAAGAGAAACACGCCGGTTGGAAAAGAATTAACATGACGACCTCGATGATCAAGAAGGATTAGTATTCACATAGCAATATGAAAACACCGTTTAGGAAAAGTATGGATTCAACATTTGACTTCGAAGCAACTCGAATACCACAAAACAAAACAACAACAAAGGATTGGCTTGCAGAATAAGCCGGAACAAACATATGATAGAGATTTCGTCCGAAGTTTTCATGGTGGGGCCCACATGGGCTCGATCGTACAGCACCATCATGTACAAGGCAGTGCACATGACATACGTAGCGTCCCCGAGTCGGCATAGCCAAGGACTCTTTAAGACACTACGAGACCACTGTAAAACCAACCGTGGAAAGGCGGACCACTAGACGTCGAACCCCAATCTCATATCATGCATCTGTCAGAAAGATATCCTAGGAGCTACTTGAATTCCCACTTATAAACTCCCGAAACTTTCTGGTTATGCAATCAGGTGTTGGGGATACAGGGGACACAAAATATATCCCCCAAACTAACAATACCTAGATCCAGTTGTATCCATCCTTCAACACATAACCAACAAACCTTCGGAAATCATTTACCTCAACTTTCGAAAAGCATCCGTTATACGAGTTATGGCAATACTCCCGAACTCCCGCCCCAGTACTGGGTGGCGTCGAGGTGATCTCACCAACAACTGCATAAAAGAGATTTTCGATGTCGGCGAAACTCAGGTATTCCAGAACTGCAACGATAAAATTGTGACGACAACACCTCAGAGCTCAACTCCCCGGGACACTGCCACAACCCCTAAATGTCAGGAGGCACCAAGAACAATGTTCTCGTCACAAAACCATCGGAACGATTCCAAGATACCCGCGTGATCCTAAATTTTTTTAGTGAAATTTGAGGAGAGAAAAGTCAAAACTTCTACGTCAGGAGGCCTCACCAGAGCGACGAAGGGACTGAGGAGTAAAAAGAATCCTACTCTCCGATATATATAATCCTAAGACTCAAAACATTTTTGTTCTAGACTCAACAACGCCAGCGATTCGATCAAGCAGGGGGCTCCTAAGTCGGGGATGGCTCTGATTACCAACTTGTAACACCCATGATGCGGCTATATCTCCCACGTGTCGAGGCACGACTTAGAGGCATAACCGCATTGTGGTTTTGTCGCAAGAAGGGTCATCTTCACACAATCCCATGTAATGAACAAGAATGGGATAAAGAGTTGGCTTACAATCGCCACTTCACACAATACATAAATAAATTCATACATCATTCAAGATACACACATAGGTCCGACTACGGAACCAAAAGAAAAGAAGACAACCCAACTGCTATATCCCCGATCGTCCCAACTGGGCTCCACTACTGATCAACAGGAAAAGAAACATAGTAACAACCAAGGTCCTCGTCGAACTCCCACTTGAGTTCGGTAGCATCATCTGCACTGGTATCGTCGGCACCTGCAACTGTTTTGGAAGTATCTGTGAGTCACGAGGACTCAGCAATCTCACACCCGCGAGATCAAGACTATTTAAGCTTATAGGAAATAGATGGGGTAGAGAGGTGGAGCTGCAGCAAGCACTATCATATAAGGAGGCTAACATACGCAAATGAGAGCGAGAAGAGAAGCAACGGAACGGTCATGAACTAGCAATGATCGAGAAGTGATCCTGAACTCCTACTTACGTCAAACATAACCCAGAAACCATGTTCACCTCCCGGACTCCGCCGAGAAGAGACCATCACGGCTACACACGCGGTTGATGCGTTTTAATTAGGATCAAGTGTCAAGTTCTCTACAACCGGATATTAACAAATTCCCATCTGCCACATAAGCGCGGGCACGGCTTTCGAAAGATAATACCCTGCAGGGGTGTCCCAACTTAGCCCATTATAAGCTCTCACGGTCAACAAAGGATATTCCTTCTCCCGGGAAGACCCGATCAGTCTCGGAATCCCGGTTACAAGACATTTCGACAATGGTAAAACAAGTCCAGCAAAGCCGCCCGATGTGTCGACAATCCCGATAGGAGTCGCACGTACCTCGTTCTCAGGACACACCGGATGAACACTACGTACAACTAAAACCAGCCCTCAAGTTTCCCCGAGGTGGCGCTGCAAGTGGCTCTAGTTTGGACCAACACTCCGAGGAGCACTGGCCCGGGGGGGTAAAATAAGATGACCCTCGGGAGCGCGACTCCCAAGGGAAAAAGGCTAGGTGAGGCAAATGTAAAACCAAGGTTGGGCCTTGCTGGAGGAGTTTTATTCAAAGCGAACTGTCAAGGGGGTCCCATAAATCACCCAACCGCGTAAGGGACGCAAAATCAAGGAACATAACACCGGTATGACGGAAACTAGGGCGGCAAGAGTGGAACAAAACACCAGGCATAAGACCGAGCCTTCCACCCTTTACCAAAAATATAGATGCATTAATAATATAAGAGATATTGTGATATCCCAACACAAATATAATCCCACATGGAGCAATCTTCATCTTCACCTGCAGCTAGCAACGCTATAAGAGGGGCTGAGCAAAATTGGTAACATAGCCAAACAACGGTTTGCTAGGAAGGGTGACAAAGGTTAGAGGTTCATGGCAATTTGGGAGGCTTGAAGAGCAAGTGAATAGGTAGCGCAACATAGCAATAGAGCGAACAACTAGCAAGCAAAGATAGAAGTGATTTCGAGGGTATGGTCATCTTGCCTGAGATCCCGCTAGGAAGGAGAACGAGTCCATGAAGAAGACAAACGGATGTAGTCGAACGAAACCTCACAACTCCGGAACAAAACCGAAGCTAACGAGAGAAGCAACCCGGAAAGAAACAAACAACATGGTAAACAACAACCACATACACATGGCATGATGCACAAACAAGTATGATGCATGTCCGGTTTAATGAGGCATGGCATGGCAAAATGCAACAAACAATACTACAAATTAAGTGGAGCTCAATATGCAACGAGTTGCATATTGACGAAACACCACATCAATTGTTTAGTTCTCTCCCGTTTATGTACCCAACAATATTAAATGTTATTAAACATGGCAAGAGGTGAAGCATAAGTAAACTAACTATTTAAGCAAGTTAAATGAGGCCGGAAACAAACAACAACAATTCCGGAAAATCCCCATGTGCATATTTTAGATTTGGTACTGTTCTGCCATAAACGCAATTTTAATGTTGTTAAACCGAAAAATAAAGTGCACCATGTTAAACTAGGCATTTTTCTACCCCATTTACATATAAAGTTTATTAAATTCCGAGTTACGGTTAATTAGTTATGAAATAAATCATTTTAACATGGCATTTGAGCAAATTTAAACAAACAACATTTTAAACATTTTAAACATGGATGAGAGCAGCATATTATGAAACTAGATGAAAATCTAAGCATTTTACATATATAAAACATTTTAATATGATGCACGGTTCGTGAGTTATTATATGCATGAAGTTCAAGGGTTTTTCTGTAAAACAGTAAAACTCTGGATAATTAGCAAATCGTCCAGAACTGAAAAAAAAACGTCCACGGACTGAAACTGGCTGGCCCATTTGTGCAAGGCGGGGCGCTGGATCTGGGCTTCTCACCAGAGGGCTTGGGGCGCTGCTGGGCAGCGGCCTGGCGCGCTGGAGGCGCGGTCAACGCGAGCGAGGCAGGGTCAAGGCGCTCGTGCGGGACGAGCGAAGATACTCTGCTCTAAGCAGAGCGAGCAGAGGCCGGCGACGGTGGACTTGGCAAAGGGCGGCGCGCCGGCGTGGGGTAGCGGAAGCAGACGCGAAAGCTGGCGGCATGGGAGACACGGATCCGGGCGGTGGAGGTCGTCGGGGTCCTGTTCCCTGCCGAATCGAAGCGGAGGCGGCTCCATGGCTGCTATTGAAGCCTGAAGAAAAGAAGGTCAGGGAGAGGATTCAGAGAGGGAACAGGGAAGGAAAGCTAGGAGCGACGGCGGGATAGAGAGGCAGCAGAGGCACGGCACTCTCCGGTGACCTCACCGGACGTGCGACGGGGAGGCGGCTCCATGGACTTGGCAGGGCGGCGGGGAACCAAGCCGATCCGGCTGGAGTTGAGGCGGAGGTGTGGGGCGAAGGAGAGGTTTGGGACGACGAACACGGGCGGCTGCTAGCTGGTCTTGGCGCGGACGACGAGGCACCTGATTCGGCGGGGTTCAAGTCGGCAGGGTCAACGGGGAAGAACAAGTGTCCATGGCCGGGGTTGGAGCTCCTGTGCGAAGAGAAACATGAGGAAGCGATGGCGCTTAGAGAAAAGGGAAGGAAGAGAAGGGGTGCAGGGAGGAAGGAGGCGGTACGGGCCTGCGGGAGGTGGTCGCCGGTGGCGAGCTTCGCCGGAGCTGCGGGTCACGAGGAGGAGGAGCGCTCGGGGACCTTTGCTTCTTGGGGTGGAGCGCCAGGCATCTCCCGTGCGGTGGCTTGGGCGGAGGAGACAAAGGGGAGCAAGGCCGTGGCCTCGATCCAACCTGGATCAAGCGCCGGCTGGCTGCGGGAGAGCTCGAGGTCGGGCATGCGGCTGCGCGCGGGAGGCTAGGAATGGAGCGGCGCGGAGAACAAGCGAGGTGGTCGGAGGCTGCGATTGGTGGGCTGGATCGGGAGGGGATCCCGAGGAAGAAGGGACTGGAGGAGTGGCGGCGGCGCGATGGGATCCATGGGACAAGGCACCTAGGATCTAGGGTTGGACCTATATATATAGTAGGGGATTAGGTTAGGGGCTACCTAGTCCCTCCGATCGAAAACAGATGGTCGAGAAAAATAGGCTATGGCGTCCAACAAAGAAAACGAGATATTTTGTAGATGTTTGGGGATGACCCGAATCCAACGGTAACGGTAGTCCGGTTCGGGTTCGGGACAACTTCGGACGCGCACGCGAGGGGTCTATGCACTGTGGAGAAAGATTAAGCGGCCAGACGAGAGGGACTTGAAAAACCCGGTTGGTCTCGGAACGATCAACGAAGGCAAGGGGTTTGATGAGCTCAGAAAAGAGAGAGAAGAGAGCGGTCCGGTTGATCAGAGAGAAGGTCAACCGAGAAACGGAAGAAGCGGCAACTACGAGTGGATGCAGTTTTTAAAAACAATGACGGCAACGAGTGCCGATGCAATGCGGATGATGCCATGATGAGATGCAACAAACAAATAAAAACACAACTGACTCGCAAAACAATGAAGGCATCTGGAGCGTCGGTCTCGGGCCGTTACAGCAGCATTGTTGTAGATGACTGATGGAGCCATCGAACCTTCTGACGACGACACAACGAAACTCTCAATGGAAGCACCAATGTCGGTGTCAAAACCGGCGGATCTCGGGTAGGGGGTCCTGAACAGTGCGTCTGAGGATCGAAGGTAACGGAGACAGGGACACGATGTTTCCCCAGGTTCGGGCCCTCTTGATGGAGGTAATACCCTACTTTCTGCTTGATTATCTTGGATGAATATGGGGTTTACAAGAGTTGATCTACCTCGAGATCATAATGGCTAAACCCTAGATGTCTAGCCTGTATGATTATGATTGCCTCTACGGACTAAACCCTCTGGTTTATATAGACACCAGAGGGACCTAGGGTTGTACAGAGTTGGTTTACAGAGAAAGGAATCTTCACATCCGAACGCCAAGCTTGCCATCCACGCAAAGGAGAGTCTCATCCGGACACGGAGAAAATCCTCCGCCTTGTATCTTCACGGGCCATTAGTCCGGCCCACGTCACATAGCCCGGACGCCCGAGGACCCCCTAATCCAGGACTCCCTCAGTGGCGTGCCGCTGCCGGAGAAGCGGTGGCTACCCCGAACACCATTGGAGCGGCTGGAGGAGCTTGGACGCGTGGGTGGGTCTTCTTAATACCCAAACTCTTCTTTGGCGGTGTCGGCGACGCATGGGGTGGTTTCCGGCGGCGAAAAGCCGGCGCCGGTGGCAGGCGGGGTGAGGGAAGGGGCTGGGCTATCCATTCCGACCGGCTCAAGTACACCTTCACAGTTGATGTAGTCATACACCTTCACGATCTGTCCCGATCAAGTACCGAACATACGACACCTCCGCGTTCAGCACACCTTCAGCTCAATGACGTTCTCGCCTTCTCAATCTAGCAAGAGAGGCGAAGTAGTAGATGAGCTTCGGCAGCACGACGGCATGGTGACGGTGGTGGTGAAACTATTTCTACAGGGCTTCGCCAAGCACAACAGATTTAGGACGGAGGACGAACTAGAGGGAGAGGGGGCGCCGGCACACGGCTTGGTGAATCATGGTGTCCCAGGGGCTAGCCCTGCTCCTCTATTTATATGTTGAGCCCTGGGGTCGTTTCCTGGAGAAAGAGCCTCCTCAAAGTCGGTTTGGAACGCAAGGAAGAGTCCTTCTCGGTTTCCAGTACCAGATGCCATGGTCCTCGGCGTCTGGCCCAGACGCCATGAGCCTCGGCGTTTGGTCCCTGACCACCGCAAAACTTCCTTTTGCACCGACCTAAAACCCTGTGGGCCTTACCACTTGGCCCAACCATATCATCCTATATATCAATCTTTACCTCCTGGCCATTCTGGAGCTCCTCGCCATGTCCGTGATCTCATCCGAGACTCCGAACAACATTCGGTCACCAACATAAATAAATCATACAATACTATATCATCAATGAATGTTAAGCGCGCGGACCCTATGGGTTCGAGAATGACGTAGACATGACCGAGATGCTTCCCCGGTCAATAACTAATAGCGGGACATGGATGCCCATATTGGTTCCTACATATTCTACGAAGATCTTTATCGGTCAAACCTTTATGAAAAACACGTAGTTCCCTTTGTCCGTCGGTATGTTACTTGCCCGAGATTCGATCGTCGGTATCTTCATACCTAGTTCAATCTCGTTACCGGTAAGTCTCTTTAGTCGTTCCGTAATACATCATCTTGTAACTAAACTCCTTAGTCACTTTGCTTGCAAGCTTCTTGTGATACTGTATTACCGAGAGGGCCCAGAAATACCTCTCCGTCATACGGAGTGACAAATCCCAATCTCGATTCACGCCAACTCAACATACACCTTCGGAGATACCTATAGAGCATCTTTATGATCACCCAGTTACGTTGTGACATTGATAGCACACAAGGTATTCCTCCGGTATCCGGGAGTTGCATGATCTCATGGTCGAAGGAATATGTATTTGACATTTAAGAAAGTAGTAGCAATAAACTGAATGATCATATGCTAAGCTAACAGATGGGTCTTGTCCATCACATCATTCTCCTAATGATGTGATCCCGTTATCAAATGACAATTCATGTCTATGGTCAGGAAACCTTATCATCTTTTGATCATCGAGCTAGTCTAGTAGAGGCATACTAGGGACTTGTTTTTTTTAAAGGAGGAAGACCCCCCGGCCTCTGCATCTGGACGATGCATGCAACCACTTTATTAATTATTCACAAAGACCTTACAAAGTAGTACATCAGTAAGTCTGAAGTCACCATCTTGGCAACATTTGTCACTACTTCTATCCACTTGATGAAGGGGTGCCGACAGTCCGAGCCTAATACCAAACAGACCTCGCACCTAAGCCTAACATCTTAAACCGGAGGCCCCAGCCAAGCCATATACCTGGTCTGGAGCACACCAGTCCGGCGCACTCTCAGAGGTCACCGTCGTCTTCCATTGATCCATCTTCAGAGCAGGTATTGATTCCACGACCTTGCCAGGTCTGCTATCGACGCCACCACGACACCAAGCAGCGCCAGCCTCCTGTGCAATTCTGTCTACACACATCGAACGCCGAGACTCCATTGCACCACGTCGCCTCCCCAGTCGTCAATGCGTAAGATGAAACACCGCTCCACCAGAGATGCTATCCGCTGGTCCCTCGAGCCCATGCACACCTCCAAGACTGACGCCCCCAAGGGGGAAATGATGCAAGAGCGCCGCCGTCGTCCGATCTAGGGTATCCCCCGGAGGTAACAAGTAGAGGTCTGGAACTTCTTCACGACAAAGTCTTCAAGAAGAGAACGACACAGAAGAGTGCCGCCGGCCTTGGCATCTAGCCGAGCACTAGGTTTTCACTCAGATCGGTTCGAAGAACCTCCATCAAGTCTTGTGTACTTATCGTCGCCATCTCCACCGGGGACTGGAAGTACACTCCAGGCCTCCGCCACCTGACCAGCCAGTAGCCGCACCGCGCGAGTAGCAGGGCGGCCCGCAAGCCCCAGCCGCGCCACCGGAGAGCCTTACACCAGACCCCGCCGCCGGCCCAGGAGAGGACAACGCCACGTACACCAAACAGCCACCGCCGCCAGCCCGTGCCATCGTGCCGCCGCGCCCCACGGCCTCGCCTCGCCGCCACTAGAAGAAAACGTCCCGCGCCGCCATCCTCGGGCAGGAGGAGAAGAAGGCCCCGCCACTGCCTAGGCTGAGCGGGCTTTGCCCGGCGTCCTGCGCCGACGGCGGCGAGGAGGGGCGGAGGAGGGAGGAGGGGCGAGGGGTGGCAGATATGGGCTCCCGTCGGCCGCCCGCGGGGACGACACGAGGAGAGGAGATCTGGGCTGCTTTGGTTGATCTCCTACTAGGGACTTGGTATTTGCTTATGTATTCACACATGTATTTAAGTTTCCAATCAATACAATTCTAGCATGAATAGTAAACATTTATCATGATTGAGGGAATATAATAAAAAACACTTTATTATTGCCTCTAGAGCATATTTCCAACAATCCAATAATCGATTGGTGGGAGCTTGTGCCACCATTTGTGTTCAACCACTTGGTGTCATTCTTAAGGTCATCCACAACTTGGTTCCACTTTGGTTGGCCCTTCAATTTAATCCAGCAATAGCTAAATCTGATTGGTCTCTTCTCGACTTGTTGAATCTAAGCGGCAGCCAACACCGTCTATCAAACATTCAAAAAAAGTAATCATGAGAATCCGACATTAAAAGCTAGCAATTCAAATTATGACAAAGTTTACAATTCAACTTACGTGAGTTTGGACTCCAATCCCACTTTGATTCCGGCCAAGCACGGAAGAGTAGTGGTTGACAAACTTGTACACATTTTCTTGGATGATGGACCATCTATGTTGGAGGGAGACATCACTACATATGGTAATGATAGGATGCAGCGCCACATATTCCTTGTGTTAGTGCTGGTGGATCTTCTCCCTACCCGTTGTCCTTTTGCTCCGTGCCACATATATGGTCCATGATTGTGGCAAACCAAGCTTTGACCAACAAAACATCCTCAAATCATGTGAATGCCAGACCTCTTGCCCTATGTGTTTCTGCCATTTTTCCTTCTTACTACGTGATGTTCCCCCAACTTCAAATGTACGACAATTTGGATTCCACAAGTCATATTCCATATCAGCCATAAGTTCATGACCATCATTGATCATCTCGGGCATGTAATCTCCTAAAATGATCATGATTCCGCAACTAATTCATTTTATGGCATATTCAACTAATTAATGCAATGACATACCAAATATAACTAACAAAAAGGTACAAAATGGAGAAAATTTTGTACTCACTCATGCGAGCACAATCCATCAAACATGACGTGGGAAGCCCGGATGCCGATGCTACCCATGCTTGTCTGTGCCCGTTGGAGGTGTGGCATGTCGCACACATCGCCGTCCGCCCCCCGGGTTTCCATAAGTCCATCTGGAATTCCCTAATCGGTCGTAAGATTGATGTCGATTGCCGGCGGGATGGACGGCGACTTCATTGTCGGCGGCATGATGGACAGAAACACAAAGGGGACAATCATCCTCGAGGTCCACAACATCCTTGACTGGAACTCCCTGCACCGTCGCTTCCCTCTCGCGCTGCTTCCTTCGCCACTTCCTCCGAGTGACGTTCTCTGGCTTGTAGCTCGGAGCCATGGGCAGGAGCCCCACGGAAGACACTGAAGCAACATCCGTCGCGACGATGGGGACGGGGGTACCTGACGAAGACATTTACGGTGGCGGGTGGGGGTGGCGCTGCGGATGGGTAAGCAAGGGTGGAGGACGGCGACTGCTAGGGCATGGGAAATGGATGTTGGATGTGGGAGGAGGGCGATGGATTCGGTGCACTTGGTCAATCTGGTGCAATTCGGGGTGGGTCCTACCCATTGAATCTGATGTGGCGGACGCGCCCTTGTGCGTCCGAGACTCCTCATACACGCCCCTGATTTGGGCTGGATATGAGGGCTGCCGGTCAGCCCGAATGTATACGGCCGGTTTGAGGAGCCCGACTGGGTCAACTTTTTGTGACTGGTGAGTGACCGGACCATCCGCCCAGTTGTATGATGGGGTTTGAGAAGTTCGGTTGTAGACACTCTTATCTCCCGCAAACAACATAGCAGGCGCGCCCATGTCTCGCTTGACGCGAGATGTAGGGCTATCCCGCCTGAGGGAGCGCGAGACTAGCTCGCGGGACGCCACTACCTCATTTTTTTGACATTTTTATTTAATATTTTTACTTCTATTTATTCTTTTAAATATTCTAAATATATATTACAAAAAACACTCTACATAAGACATTTGAAACATGTTAATCTAGCATTTGTATAATGTTAATTGTGTATAGAAACAATGTTTGTCATGTATATGAAAAATGTATAAAAAAATACAATGTGTGTGATAAAAGCTAATCATGCATTTAAAAAATATATTAATCAAGCATTTAAAAAAGATGTTAATCATCTATTGAAAAAATATTGAACGGGTATAAAAAAAGTTCCTAATGTATACCAAAAATGTAAAATGTGCATTAAAATTTGAACATGAAAACATATATTTTTAAAAAAATGTTGATTACCTATCGAAAAAATGTAATCATATATTTCAAAAAATAATTACCATGTATAAAGCGTTATATATATAAAAAATGTACAATGTGGATGAAAAATGTTCCTACTATATAAGAACATGTGTTAAAAAATTTGAACATACAAACACAAATTTCAAAAAATTGTTGATAGTGTATGAAAAGTATTATATCATATATTTAAAAATGTTAAACATGTATTAAAAATGTGTTGTTATATGCAAAAATATTGCAATGTGTATTAAAAAAATAGTCAGAAACATATTTTTGAACTATTAATCACGTATTAAAAAAAGGTGAAACTTGTTTAGAAAATTTCCTGATTTATACGTAAAATGTCCCAATATGTATGAACAATATAGACACATGTTGAAGAAAACAAAGAAAAGCGGTGAAAACTGTGTAAATGGAAGAAAGAAACACCTCAGAAATGAAGAAAACAAAAAACAGGAACAAAACCATGAAAACCCACGAGGAAAGAAAGAAAAAAAGAAGAAACGAAAAAACACCAAAGTAAACTACTAAAAACTAAAAAAAGGAAAATAATAATAAAACAAAATATAATAGAAATAAAAATAAAAAATATAAACGAAGAAATGAACTAAAGAAAAACCAAAGAAAAATGAGAGAAAGAAAAAACAAAAAAACAGATAGAAAACGGTGGAAAAACCCCAAAATCCCCCGTGAAGAAACAATAAAAATCCGGAAGAAAAACCAAAAAGAAACCCCCCAAAGTCTACACCTAACGGTCGAAACACGAATGAACGAAGCCCTGAGCGAACGTTGAACGGAATAAAAACCTAACAAAACGGGCTGGTCAAATAACGACGAAGGGAAGAACCTTCAGACGAGCCGTGCGTTCTTCTTGCTATAAGAGAGATATCAAAATCACTAATTGAGAAGTACTCCTTGCAAAGATCACTTCCACCTCCCGAGGTTGCGACAAGTGGCGTCGCAACCTGTGAGTTTTCCTTTTTTTCGTAGATCTGTTTATTCAAAATATTTTATCTCTTAAACCGTGTGTCCAAATCTTGAACTATTTTCACAATTGGATTCCTCGCATCGAGGTTTTTAAAACTAGAACCCATTTGATAGGCTTCGACGAGCTTTTTTCATGAAAATAATGGATGAAAAAGCCACAGCGAGAGCATTTTTTTCCTTTACGAGAGGCACGGCCGTACCTCTTCCGAAAAAAAACTTACTTTTTGGTTTTCGAGAGGTGCGGCCTCTTACAGAAGTAATAAAAACGATGGATAATTGAAAAGCCGTGCCTGTCACATTTTTTTTTGAATTTTTTTTATCGAAAAGCAAAGAAAGACCGATGAAAAACCGAAAAGAAAAATATATTTTAAAATCCGAAAACACGTGCGAAAAATAAATAAAAAATAAAATCTGAAGAGAGCGTTTAGAGCGCGACACGTGACGGCGGTTGAGAGTATGGCGCCACCTCAAATCACCCTTGGGTAGGCTTCCGTAGAAGCGCTCCTCGATTAGTTTTTTCTAGGCAATCTCCTCGATTAGTTGCTCTTGCGAGATATAGCTCTGGCGCAACATAGCCCGTTCCGACCGAGTCCTAGAACACACACACACACATCCACGCGACGTGTCCCATGTCGTCCGAAAACCAGGCACACGGAGTGTCGACACTGGCGGCCTGCCGCAACTGAGGGCGTGTCGACAGCGGGCGATGTGCCGCCGATTCAACATATAAACGCTCCTAGCCTACCCGCCGTTCTACGGCAACCGCACGAGGTAAGCCTCAGGGACCGAACGATCTTTTTACTGTTTCTCTATTTTGGCTGCTGGCACCAGGTCAACCGTTGGTTTATTTTCACGTCAATAGTTGCTTCAGGAGTCGCTGATGAGTGGGGCTGATTACGTGTGGGGTCAAAGGAATAGAGTGATTTTCCTCCAGTTCTGCGTAAGGGAAGTATACAACGACCAACGGTAAAAGGAAAAGCAACACAGCTTCCATCCTGTCCTCGTTCTCTTCCTCCTCTCCTTCCCACGCCGCCAATTCTCTTTAGGTGGTGTTTGGTTCTCTAGTCCTAGGATTTTTTTGTCCCAACTAAAAAGTCTCTAGTCCCTAAAAAGTCCCTCCCTGTTTGTTTTCAGAGACTAAAAAGTCCCTAGTCCCTTCCTAGAGGTTATTAAATGACCATGTTGCCCCTAGTATATAGAAAAATAACAATCAAACAACACCATGGGGTGGCGGGCCAATGGGTGCATGGAGGGGCATTGTTGGAAAAGTCTCAAAAAGTTCCAAAAAGACTCTCCTTGAGAGTCTTCTTCATTTAGTCCCAAATGCCTAGTTTAGTCCTAAAAAGTCCCTCCCGTTTGGTAAAAAAGTATTTAAGAGGGACTTTTTCTAGTCCTTGGACACAAACACCCCTTACTCTCGCCCCCTCCTCTCCGCCCTCTCGCTCGCCGCCGCAAGGCCTCCCGCGCCGCTCATCTCCACCTTCTCCAACGCGCTCTCTTGCTGGCCGTCGCATCTCCTCAGCCCATGGATTCAGACGCAACGCATCTGGGCCACCACCTCTCCTCTTTTCCTCCCAGATTCCGATCTGGAGCAGGAGAGATAGAGGCGGACACAAGCGCCGACGCTGGCACGGGATGATAGAGACGCCACCTCTCCTTACCTCGTCCCATATTTGGGTCGTCGAGCCGACGGGGATGAGGGAAGAGGCAGCCGCAGCAGGCGCAGTGCTGGCAAACGCGAGCAGCAGCCACAACAGGCGGCAGTGCTGGCGAATCGGATGTCCATGGTGCGTCAACCATGAAAGATGCAGAAGAAAAAATCATGTAAGTTCCTCTAATTTGCTTCCATAATTTTTCTCCCCTGGGTATATATATAAATACTGCACAAAAGTTATTTTCTTCACTTCTCGACCGAGTCTAATTTCGGGGAAAAGAGAGGGATTTGAGAGAAATAGGCAACATGAAGAGCTTTGTTTTGTTTCTTTGCATTTTCGATCGCATCTAATTTTGGAGAAAAGAGAGAGGAATTTGAGAGAGATAGACAATCTGAAGGGATGCTGTGGCTAGCTACATCATCCTTCTTTTAGTCACAAGGGATAATTTTTGTGGTATAATTTCTTTGCAGGTTGATAAAAGCACACACACCCACCAGGTTCAGGTTGCTGTGACTGTGAGTCATCATCCCAGGAGCAGGTTCAGCTTCTGTACATCCATTTTTTCGGCTACTTTGCATCTTTCAGATCTGCAATTACATATGATGGTATTTCCCTTCTGCCATACGATGGACTGCTACTTCTTCTCAGATGTGTCGGTTTCTGTAGCTCCATTGCTTCTTTTTCAGTTATATGATAGCTCAGGGATGCTCACCAATTGTTCCGTTAAAATGACAAAACCGACTGAACTTTATCTCTTATATGTGTTACTAAATACTAGAGGTGATTATTTTATTTCTAGGGATTACAATTTTATAAGTGTTATGCTTTTTGAGACTTTGAGGTCCGAACTAATTAGTCTTTGAGATCTCAATGCTTCTATATAGATGCAATTAGTATTTGTGACAATGAGCATCTCCGAAGCTGCAGCCTATGCTAAAAGTAGTGCTATTCATTAGAACTAATGTACCCGTTGAGGGATATAGATTATCCATGGCGGAGCTGTGACGGCTCCAATTTGTCCCTTCCAGCACATGTGGTAGCGGAAGGAGTCGGGCGCCAAGGATGGAGGCGAAGGAGCGCGGACACCCAGCTATGGTGGTGCTGATGGATGAAGAAGATGGGGGCGAAGGGAAAAATAAAGTCCTTTGGGTGGTGAAGGCAGAAGATCGCTCGCATCCCCCATCCGTTTTATGTGCGTTCCTTGTGGGGAAATTGATTGCGGGGAGAAGGGAAGAAGATGGGAATCGTGAAGGGCTGGAAGACATACGCCATTGGCAGGCGGGCCTTCTCGTATGCCAGAAGAATAATGCATCTCGCATGAAAAAAAGACCGACTGGTTGCTGTTTGGAAACTGATTTGTGACGTTGCATCATGCTGACGTGGACAGCTTGCATGTTAAGATAAATCAGATAGTGGGGGTGAACTTCTTAGGTATATAGGATGTGTGACACTTATTTTGCAACAACAACATTTTACAATCTTACTAATCAGTATGACCCATATTCTGCTTCTTTTCTAAATATTTTTCAATATAATTTATATCTTTGGCGTTCAATGTTTCCTAGGTCAGGTAGTGAATCAGGATTTTTTTCCTTCTTTGGAAATACATCCTCCCTTTTCAATTTTATAATACCACCTCCACTATTTCATTTCTTATATGGTCGTATTTACAGTCTGTCCTTTTATGCTCGTGTTGTCTAAAAGGGAGTCTGATCTATCTTGTGTTATGTCTTCATTCTAAATCTTATTTTAGATAAGGAGACTTTCTTGGTTGAGCAGATGTCATGATTGTTGAAGCTTCCTTATTCCTGGGAACCTTTCACATGTTTGATGTGTACTTTTGTTGATTATTCTCCGATCGAGGCATAATGTTTTTTTATGAACGGGGAGGATGTATTCTAACAAACCAGGAACATGTGAGGTGTACTGCCGTACCAATTCATTTAACCAACAAGCCACGAAGCATTCGTCCACACGTGAGTGTGGCCCACTAGGCACAAGCGGTCGGCGCTCGACTGCCTGGCAGTACTGCTGTCAGATCAGGGGACGCCAGTCGAGGTAGAGGAAGACGACCACCGCTCCTGGTCCTCGAGGTCCGGGTCCGCGCTTTCCAAAGGAGCACGGTATTGTCCCCTGTGAGCTCATTCTTCTGTCTCCTATTCTGGCTTGATGGTGGATCTTCCTTGCGATTGCATGATGTGCCCGCACAACGCCCAGGGATTATTACACAGATACATCCCTGTCTCAGTTATTGATTTTGTTCTTTTCCCTAGGATGTAATTTCTTTTGCTGAGATAGATTAAGCTTGGGTGAAGGTGGCTGTTGTGTGCCCGTTGCCCAGTACTTCTTTGTTGTAATGCCTTACTCAAAGTGAAATTTATTTTCCTCTTGCCTATATTCAGAGGTTCTGCTTGATGATTCTCTAATCACTTTCTTTGATTTCCTTTTGTTGAGATCTGCTTCCAGTTTACTTCAATGTTACCAGACTTCAAATGTACTATCTAATAGACCATCATGTGTGTATATGATGCCTCCTTTTATCCTTAAAGGTATTGGGAGTTTGTTAAGGGAAATGATAACAATGGTGTATATGAAAGGCAAATGGTGTTTTTTTCTCATTGTTATGTTTAACTGAAGTGATGATCTGTTGTCATATTCAAAACTATAGTTTTTTGTTTGCAGCATCTTGAAGGGAGCAATGTTTTGATACTTGCTTTATAGGAATTCTCTTTCTTTGCCTAGAACTTGTGATTTATGGCTGATGTCTATTCCATCTTTGTAGGTGCTTCTCAAATATAGATGGAGAACTTGCCATGGAGGCACATAGCTTGCTGATTTTGTTTCTGGATTGGCCCTTGAGAGGGAGACCGACCCAAACTTCAGCAGGTTTCAGGTGTGCGTCCTCTATTCCTTGTGTTTGTCTCCCTCGCTGAGCTTGGGCATTGTACATTTTGGTAAATATAGTCAGTTACTTTGTTTACTGGCAATTGTGAATAGTCAGAGCACATACATGCTTGGTTTTAGTTAAGTTAGTACCTGCCATTCAGTAATCAGGCCTGAAGAAAGTGTGCCTCCCTATTTTGTGCACATAAATACTTAGCTTACTGTGACCAAATTAAGTAAACTTATACAATAAGTTTCTTCATTGTTTCACTTGTGGAAACTAAACTACTAATGTGTTAAATTCATTATAGTCATCTTTAAAGGAGTTGTGGTTGGTTGCCATTGTGGTGAAGTAATTTCTTGCTGAAGCACCGGTCTAAATTTATCATTGGTTTCGCTGGTGCTGCATGTAAGCGGGGTTACTAATTGTTCCATTGGTTTTGCTCCGGTGAGTTCTTCCCCATATACCTTTGATGCTTTTGCCTCCATACCTTCGAGCTGGTATTTTTTCCAAGGTTTATCGTGTTTTCGTGGTAGTGTGACTGGCTTAGAGTTTGTAATCATTTATCTTCTTCAATGAATGTCTGTGCTATGATATTCTGTAAGGCTAGGAACACACTAAGTTGGTTAATGCTTTTGATCTAGCTTGTTGGGAGATAATGAAACAACAATGTTTATTTGCTCACAATGCCTTATGTTGATTGTTCTGGATAGGTATTTTAGTCGTAAGAGATGTCTCCAAAAAAGCAAAAACAGCAATTCACTGTTGATTTACTTTGCTATGATTGCTCCCATTAGATTGTCCTTAAATCATGTGCAAAGCTGAAGTATTGTTCGCTGAGGATGATGATGCAGAGTGTTAAAAGGCCTATCTCCTTGGTAGATGAAGCTTGTTGGATTGATTTCAGGCCATTGAAAACAGATGACACCATGCCTCCCCCAGTTAATGAACATGTGTCGCTTCCAAGTAATAATGAATTTCTCTCGCTGCCCTGCTGAACTTTCTTTTCTTTTGCCATTTTGGCTGGTAGTCTTTCATAGAATTTTGTGATATCTACCTGACTCCACAAGGTCATGCAACATTAAGAATTGCTGGGTTTGAAAAACACAGGATGGAATTGTTAATTCATTATCTCTGTCTGAAGCAAGACATTTTTGGTACACTGTTGAATAGAGTTGGTGTATCAGCATGAGTAACATTGCGACATTCTAAGGGTTGGTGCTAGAATCCCACCTAGAAACCATTGTTTTCCAGCAACTATGGGGTTCATATGTTGATATGATTGTTACTATGTGGTTGATATGATTGTTTGCTGGTAGGAGAACCAGGAGGTAGTGCAATATCCTTATTAGTTATACTCAGGGATGCAAAATCTTCACCTGATGATTCCACCCCTTTTTACATAACACTAGCTGCCGCACAGTAAAAAGTGTCTCGCCGATGCTCTTTATGACACCAACTGATAGATTACTGAGTGCACTCATAGAGAATATAACAAGGTATTTTAGGAAGTGCTTGGACTAGGTTCAAATTTTTGACAGTCTTAGGCACGCTTTTTTTTACAGAGTTGGTTTCAAGTTTTCTTTCCGACACAGTTAGACTTTCTGAAATACAGCCTTGAACTACACATGAAACAATAGTGTTTGTTTGTTCACCAGCAAGATGATGATGTGAAACGAATGACTATTTGTGTCTTTCAGAGTTTCTACCATTAAATAGTTTCCCATAACTGAGTATTTGCTAATATTGGTAGCTAAAAATGAGATACTTATGCTTGTTGATGCCTTCCCTTTTTGTAGTAACATCCATGTGTCCAGCATATGTAGAATATTAGTTTTTCTTGGCTGTTTATTGTAGTTCGTTCTCAAGTTTTGGAAAATTCTTTAGCTATATTCCTTGTCTCAAGCGAGCATGAGCAATATCTTTTTTATGCCGCGTGCCGCCAAGTTTCTCTATTTTAGATGGTTGTGTATTTTCGTTTCCAAAAGGAATATGTATTTTATTAATCTGACTATAATTTGTGGTAGGTACATACTGAAGGATGTTCTGAGGCTAGCACCTGGTTTAGAAGTTTTGCAATTCACATCTCATAATTTTGATTTGATGTCCAGAATGTCAATTGAAGAATGAGCCTATGAACTGCATTGTATTTTGTAATATATCCTTATATATGGTGCTTGTGGCGTTTTTTTTGCAATTATAAGTTTACATTTATGGGTATTATAGAGTTCTTTCTTTTTCCACAAGGGGCAGTAGCTGTGCCATTCGACTCGAAGGACAAAGAGTTGATCACAAAGGGGTAGCATTCAGGATATATACACAAGAGTATAGAACCAAATTATATGATGTAATTGACCGCTATTTCTATTAACTTCTCCTGTACAAATGTTCACGAGTTCATGTATTAAGTATATTTTATTGTGTCACTTGTGTTTACTCTTTTTTAATGCAAGTTTACAGCTACTCGGAGTTCCTAATTGCAGACTCAACTATCTTGACCTACCGATGATCTAATTTGTGGCATTATTACTTTAAGAAAATATTTGCATGTAATTTCCTTTATATATAGGGGTATAAGTTCTTATCAAATGTACTCAAATATACGGTTATTGAAAAATGCAAATGTTTTTAACACGAACATGATTTTAAACGGGTCTCTGCGCCATTTGGCGAAATGGCTTAACTGGTCATCTAGTTACCTTTAAAAAGTCCAGCCTCTCTCTAGACACGAAGAATCCAGATCCCTGATCCTTATCCAGAAAAAGTCGAGGCCCGCCTGTCAGCCTTCCACGCTGCAAACCCCGGCGCCACGCGACCTGCCAAAAACCACGGGCAGCAGCTCTGGTTCCACCAAAGAGCCGCGGAATGGAGCCCCCAAACCGCGAGCCATCCTCACGGTCACCGTGCAACATATAAACCTTCGCGCCTGCACACTGCACTTCAACAGACGCACAAAGCATACACGAGGGTGAAGAAGAGATGGATCCAGCCGAGGGCCGAAGGATACTGGTGGCCGTGGACGAGGGCGACGAGAGCGTCCACGCGCTGCGATGGTGCCTCACCAACTTCGCCACGCGCGGCGACGGCGAGCTTGCCCCACCGGACACCATCCTCCTGCTCTACGTCCGGCCGACGCCGCCCACCTACTCCGTGCTCGACGCCTCCGGTACGTACGTTTTGTCTTCAGGAAGCGATCCTACGCTCATCCCGGCGTCGGGAACTAACCGGCCTGCACCGTAAGCCCCGCTAGGCTATCTGTTTGTCAATGAGGCGACCGCCGCGATCGACGGGTACAGCCGGGCGGTGGCGGACGCGGTGGTGGACAAGGCGCAGAAGCTCTGCGCGCTCCACAGCAAAGAGAACGGCGAGGTGAAGGTGAAGGTGGATGTGAAGGTGGCGGTCGGGGACGCCCGGAGCGTCATCTGCGACATGGTGGACAAGCTCGGAGCCGACGTGCTGGTGATGGGGAGCCATGGCTATGGATTTTTCAAGAGGTAATTACTTCTGTACTCTATTATGTAACTCCACTTCAGGCTTCTGTCAGAGTAGTGCTCGACTGCTCGTGTGACCGAGGATTCTCGTTGGTTTTGCAGGGCTCTCCTCGGGAGTGTCAGCGACTACTGCGTCAGGAACGCCAACTGCCCCGTTCTCATCGTCAAGTTGAAATAACAGGGCCAACTGTTCTTGGGAGATTAGCAATGATGCCCGTACTTGCATTTGCTGTTTGGCATTAAATTTCTTTCTACTACTATTTACTACTGTATTTGTTATGCCTCCTTTTTTTTTTCTTCACTTTTGGTCGCTTCGCGTGTAACCTGCTAGAGGAGCTAAGGGGAAGTGCCAAGCAATGTGTCTCAAGATCCCCGCGACTTGTATATATGCCGCTGTTACTGCTCGGTTATCGGTTGAATTTATCGTATTGGACATGTTATTAAGCAGCTTGTCATACTTTCATCGATCAGAATCGACTGAATGCACTTCTATTCTGAACTGCATGTGGAACACACGAACAAGAAGACAGAGTGTGCCGAGAAAAACAGTCTATTCACCAGTCACCCCTCACAATATTCTTCTCTTTTAAACGGAGGGAAACGTTTCGCATCATTGATTAATTAAGTAGAAGAGAATTGTGTTGTTAATTATGAAAATCGGGCAAAAACTGAAGTAGACATACCACAACGAACATGCGACCCACCAAACGCATTACTTACACGGCATGAAACCCCACGTCCGCACAGGCGGCCCACCAAACACTCTCAACACACATAACTCCTAAACGTGACAGTGGAGTGTGCACAGGTGGCCCACCAAACACTCCCTAAACGTGACAGTGGAGTGTGCAAGAACACTGTTAGGATGATCTTCACCGTGTGGGCCGTGCTCAACAGACATAACCCTTAAACGTGACAGTGGAGTGTGCAAGAACACTGTTAGGATGATCTACCCCGTATGGGCCCAACGGCCCACCGGACCCTCAGATCCGTGCCCTGATCAGGGACGCTCAACTCACTATGTTGACGGGCCCCTGTCACCTGCACTATATAAAAAGGTGGGGCCGCGGCTCGCAACACGAGGTTCGTCGTGGACGGGGCTTGCCTGCTCCCGTCTCCTGCTCCCATCCGTGCTCCGCGCCGTTCGTTTGGCATTGCACGGCTCCATCAATTTCCCTTTCCCACGTTTCTTTTTTACTGCCGAAAAGAAATCAGGAGTACCAATTTATTAGGTCCGCAATACACGCACGTCGTTGAAACTTCCTTCCGCTAATACATCAAGAAATTACGCGTCCATTGGCTGGAGTCCGTTCGCAACCGCCATGCCCATGTTGATGTCGTCCGCTACACTCTGGCCGAAGCTTCAAGCCGTAAAAAGACCTTCTTGATATTGGTGTGCAGCTCTGCACCTACGGCGAGCACAGCCAGGCCGACCTCACACATCCGTCGCCGAGAACCGCCTCCTCTCGCGCGCCCACGCGGCGAGCTCGCCGTGCTCTTGTCGACGGCTGGCCGTCTTCCAGGGGATCACTGGCATGCAACTGGCCTGCTCGACTACGCGTGTAGCACGCGCTATGTCCACCCTTGCGGTCGGCGCTAGTGCCACCTAATCGACAACCGTCGGCGCCCCCGTTGCCGCTCCATTCACCTCAACGCTCCGGCCGCGCTCCCCGTGTTGATGCTGCCGCTGGATAACATCATCGGCCCGTACCCAGAGCGGCGGATCCATGCAGTACGCACAAGTCTTGGCCGACCCAATGGTTGTGAGTGTTAGATGGAGGCGTTCCTATTCCTCGATGAGGAGCCGCGTTGGTTTATATTGATATGGGACAGGAACAACTCCTGTCGTGGCTTACAAGGCAATACCGATCGATATACGATTCGGTTGTTACAGAGAGGAGGAGATAGCTACGAGGGAGAGGGAGAAGATAGAGTTTGTTGAGATTACAATAGATGATTCTATCTCTATTTCTAACACCCTCCCTTAATCTCAACTATCCTATATTAAGATTCCTCTTGAACTCCTCAAATGGTTTGATAGACAATGCCTTAGTGAAGCCATCTGCTACTTGATCTTTGGAGGGAATAAATCTGATGTCCAATTTCTTCTCTGCAACCCTTTCTCTCACAAAATGAAAATCAATTTCAATGTGTTTAGTTCTACCATGAAACACTGGGTTAGCAGAGAGATAGGTGGCTCCCAAATTATCATACCATAAGCATGAAATGCGGTGTTGCTTAACACCCAACTCATTAAGTAATGATCCCACCCAAATGATCTCAGCAGTTGCATTGGCTAGTGACTTATATTCAGCCTCCGTACTTGACCTTGACACTGTAGCCTGTTTCCTGGCACTCCAAGAAATAAGATTAGGACAAAAGAATATTGCAAATCCTCCAGTTGACCTCCTGTCATCACAGCATCCTGTCCAGTCAGCATCAGAAAAGGCACTAACAAGAGTGGAGCTGGAACGTTTAAACTAGAGTCCTAGGCTTACAATGTATTTTATATATCGTATAATTCTTTTAACAACTGTCCAGTGTACAGTAGTAGGTGCATGTAGATACTGACAAACCTTGTTAACAGCAAATGATATATCTGGTCTTGTCAGTGTCAAGTACTGTAAGGCACCCACAACACTCCTATACCTTGTGATCTCTTCTTCCTTTAGAGGCTCCCCTTCAAAGGCTGACAGTTTTTCTGAAGAGGACAATGGTGTAGGTGAAGGCTTACAATCCTTCATCCTCATGCGAGTCAGAAGCTTAGTAGCATATTTTTACTGATTCATTACTATGCCATCTGGAATCTTCTTCACCTCAATGCCCAGGAAGAAGTGTAGATCACCAAGATCTTTCAAGGCAAACTCTGAACTTAAATCATGAAGTAGAGCATTAGTAGCACTTGGTGAAGAACTGGCAACTATAATATCATCAACATATATCAAAACAAATATGACTGTGTTTGCCTTATTATAGATGAAGAGTGATGTGTCAGCTTTAGATGCAACAAATCCAAGACACCTTAGCTGAGAGCTTAGCCTTGAATACCATGCTCTTGGTGCCTGTTTTAGGCCATAAAGAGCCTTATCAAGCTTACACACATAGTGGGGTGTTTTCTTGTTTTCATACCCAGGTGGTTGTCGCATGTAAACCTCCTCTTCTAGAACACCATGCAAAAACGCGTTATGTACATCTAGCTGCCTCAAGCTCCATCCCCTAGAAACAGCAATAGCTAACATAAGCCTAATAGTTGCAGCTTTAACAACGGGACTAAATGTGTCCTCATAATCCATACCATAACGCTATTTAAAACCTTTTGCGACTAGACATGCCTTGTACCTGTCAATCGAGCCATCTGCCTTTTTCTTGATTCTATATACCCACTTACAGTTAATAACATTTTTACCTCGCTGCTCAGGTACAAGGTGCCACGTTTTATTTTTCATGAGTGCAGAGTACTCTTCATCCATTGCATTTTTCCACCTGCATCTTCCAATCTAGTTGGCTCTCCTGCAACACATAACATGTCATAGCGTATAGTACCATCTGTTCTAATTTATGTTTTATACCTTTTTGAAGACGAGTTGTGACGCGCGAGGCTGGCACCGGCTGTGGCTGAACAGGCGACCGTGCCACAGAAGATCCAGATGATGCACCAGATTCTATGGATCCACTTTGCATAGCTGATCCGGACCCTGATTCTGTAGCCTCCTGTGTGCTCGCGCTGGTACTGGTGGACTCTGGTGCCGCAGCCCTGCGCGATGCAGAAGATCCCATAGGCGTCATTGTTGCCTGATCCGCACGCATGGGCTGCCGCAATCCCGAGCCGACCGTGTGCGATCCCGAGCCGACCGTCTCAGGCTGGAGACCGGTCGCGGTGGGCCACCCGCACGTGGGACGCTGAGCCGGCCCACTGCCTGGCGACGTGGCGTGCTGGCACTGGCCTCTGACGGGTGCACGATCCAGAGTTGATCGCAGCGCGCGATCCAAGGACGCCTGGCGCTGCGGCGTCGCAGGTTGCTCCAGATCAACCTCGTAGTCTGCGCCTGCCTCTTCTTCCTCCAACACATGCAATATGGGGCCATTTTGTGCCAAATCTTGATTATTTTGAGCACCGTTTTCTCCTGCGTTTTCTCCATGACCCTGCATAGGAATAGATGCACCACTAGAACTGGTTGAAGTGTCATATTGGTCAGTACAATCGTCGCCCCCTTGCTCAAAATTCCGAAGGTTTGGGGGAAGAAGAAAGATTTCTTTCTTAAGAATGGCTCCAGCGTTAGGATGAAGAGATGCAAAAGGGAAAATGGACTCATCGAAAACGACATCACGGGATATATAAACTCTGCCAGTAGAGACATCTAGGCATTTTACTCCTTTGTGAATAGGACTATATCCCAAGAAAACACATCGTTTGGAACGGAAAGCAAGCTTGCGCGAGTTATATGGCCGTAGGTTAGGCCAGCATGCACAACCAAAGACACGCAAAGACTTGTAATCTGGACTAGTGCCAAAAAGACGTGTGATAGGGGTCTCAAATTTGATGACTTTGCTAGGGAGCAAGTTGATGAGATATGTGGCAGTTAAGAATGCTTCATCTCAGAATTTTAGTGGCATAGATGCATTTGCGAGTAGAGCTAGGCCTACTTCAACAACATGACGATGTTTTCTTTTTGCAGAACCATTCTGCTGGTGCGCATGTGGACATGCAACATGATGAGAAATACCAAGTTGCTGAAAGAAGGAATTCAGTCTCCTGTATTCACCTCCCCAGTCGGTTTGCATGGCAATGATCTTAGTGTCTAGTTTTCTTTCAACAAGATTTTTAAAGTTTGTGAAAACTTGAAACACTTCAGACTGTTTCTTAAGAAGATAGATCCATGTAAACTTGCTATAATCATCAATAAAGCTTACATAGTATGAGTATCTACCGACTGAAGTAGGAGCTGGCCCCCAAACATCTGAGAAAACTAGTTGCAAGGGTGCAGTAGATATGCTAGTAGATACAGGGTATGGAAGTTGATGGCTTTGGCCTGTTGACATGGATCACAAACCGACTCACTTATCTCATGAGAAAAGGGGAGTTTATTCTTGCTAAGAACAAATTTAACAATGACTGATGAAGGGTGACCTAATCTACTATGCCACTTGGATGATGAAGGCTTCATAGCGACAAACGATTGTTTATTCGATGATGATGACGAAGATATAAGTGGGTAGAGACCTCCCACGCACTTGCCCCTAAGCAGGATTCTCCTCGTGTCCAAGTCCTTTACCAAAAAGAAATAAGGGTAAAATTCAATAAGGACACGATTATCTAAAGTAAATCGATGAACAGAGAGAAGATTTTGTGAGGCTTCAGGGACATGAAGAACTTTGTTTAGATGCAAGGTTTTTTAGGGGTTTTAATGATTGAATGACCAATGTGAGCAACTTTCATACCAGAACCGCTTGCGGTGTGCACTTGATCATGTCCATGGTACTTCTCCTTGAACGTCAACTTGTCCAGCTCGCCGGTGATGTGATGTGAAGCACCAGTATCTGCATACCAGTTCGTGTCGACGCCATAGGAGTCGGTGACCATGTTTGCACTCTTCTCCTCGGGTTCATCTTCATCATACCTATGCCCACAATCACGAGCACCTCCTGGATGATGCCTGTAGCAGATTTGACATTCTGGATAGTCGTGTGCTTGCTGCTGTCGTTGTTGCTATGGGCGACCGCGGCCACCTCTGCCGCCGCAGTGGCCACCAGATGGAGTCGGGGAAGGACGCCTGCCTCGGCCGCGTCCCCTGCTGTTGCCGCGCCCGCGGCCCCTGTAGGCCAAGTTTGCAGAGGATTTGAAACCCCCATTAGGGCCATCGCCAAGCATCTCGACTCGCTGGTCGAACGCCGCGATCTGAGCGAACAGGTCGTCAACTTTGATCTGGCTTTTGATTGCGCCAATAGCTGCCACAACAGGATCATAGTCTCTGTCGAGGCCGACGAGGACATAATCCACCATCTCTGGATCCGAGACGGGGCGTCCTGCCGCTGCGAGCTCGTCCCCCAGGTTCTTCATCCTGGAGATATAGGCGCTGCTGGACATGGAACCCTTCTTCATGTTGGTGATGGCAATCCGCAGATTGGTGATGCGGGATTGGGATTGCGAGGAGAACAAGGTGGTGATGGCAGTCCAGAGATCAAAGGTTGTCTCCTTGCTCGCAACTTGGGCGAGGACTCCATTGACAGAGAGTTCAGAAGATGACTCAGAACCTGCTGATCCTTTGATATCCACTATGCATACAGCGGATTGGGCTCCGTGGTGACGGTTTTGTCCGTCTGCTCTCGCTGCACCGTCTTCGGTGGCGCGGCATCTGATCCGTCCAAGAGGCCGGTGACCTGCGCTCCTCGCAGGCCCGGCATGACCTGTGCCTTCCACAGGATGTAGTTGGTTTTGGTGAGTTTCTCGGATGGTAGGTGTCGTGGAATTGTCACGTCAGATGTCCTAGTGTAAGGACTTAGTCGTGAGGCCAATGCATCTATGCGGTAGCTTGAGAGGGGTTGGGCGGAATCGAGAGACGCAACACAAGACAAGGATTTAGACAGCTTCGGGCCCCGTGAAACATCATCCGGTAATAGCCCTACATGCTGTTTGTGGTTAGGTCTCATTATGATCATGAGAGAGTCGCCGGCTTGGCCGGCTCTTTGTGTCTAGCCCTAGAGATTGTTTCTTGTTGCCTGTCCCTCTTTGGGGTGCCCTGCCCCTCCTTATATAAGTTAGAGGGGCGGGTTACATGCGGAGTCCTAGTAGGACTAGGACTAGTCTATCTTTTCTTACAAGTTGAATACAAGTCCGGGTCTTGCTTCCTCGTAAAGGAAATATTCGTCATCCCTTTCTCCTTAAGCCGGCCCACCAGAGTATAAGCCAGCCTGCTGGGCCTTGGGCCTTGCCGTCCGCCTGATCCGCCGTTAGGGTTATCAGTAAGTCACCAAATACTCGCCGGGTCTCTGTGAGCCGCCAAGTCCGGCCGGGTCATACTTCCGGCCGGGTCATACCGCGTGGTATATCCCCGACATTAGCCCCCAGTTTAATCTGGATTTATCCGTGTTAAACTGATCCTGTAAAATAAACACAAGAACACACTTCATAGGTTGTGTTCCGGGTTAAATATTTTCCTGAACCAGCACCTGATCATCTTTAAGTCCTTGTCATTTCCTTGTTGATATGTATATGTCCATGATCTCATAGTAAATCTTCATTAGCAGATATGTTTCAACTTTGTCAATGCAAAAAATCCAGATACTTCTTTTGAAAAGTCCGGGTCAATAAGCCAGCTTCAGAGTCAATTTGCTTGCATTGGTCTCTTGTAGAGAAATATTGTGAAGAATAATCCACTTGAGTCGGCTTTCAAAGCGCCGGCTTAAGAAATATTGGTCTTGAAATACTCATCTGATATTCAGCCGGTTTAAAGATGTAGAACTTGCCGGTTTAATATTACCAAAATTGCCGGTTTGTAAATATTGATGGCACCGAGTCATAATTGTTGCCGACGCCGGGTCATAATTGTTGATGACGCCGGGCTATGATTGTTGCAGACACCAGGTCATAATGATTGGTGACGCCGGGTCAATCTGATTTACTCAAAACTGAGAATTCGAAAGTATTTCTCCTTATATCCGTGTTACCTGTAGCCCCCAAGTGACGGGTTGTCATGCTTGCATCAACCTGGGACTTGTAATTGTCTTATTCTCACAAAACTTCAACCGGTGTAGCCTCCAAGGGCCGGGTCATTATGCAATAATGAGCAGGGACTTTGTAGATGTAGACTTGAGCAGCAACATGTAGCCCCCAAGGGCCGGCTCAGTAAGATAATATTGAGCTGGGACTTTATATATATTTCCTTGAAAAGAATACCATATGCTGTAATCCTCTCCATGGGGCCCGAACCCACGTCCATAAGGTTAATAGCTTTGTACTCTTCCAACTGAGTAGTGGACCTTTCAATATAATGGATTTAAACTTGTGTACCTTGAATTGTTGACAAGAGCAACTGGTAGCCCCCAAGGGCCGGCTCATTACAATGTGATGAGTCGGGTCTTCAATAAGGCCAGTAAAAATGACTTTGCATTAGCCCCAAGTGCCATGGTGCATGCTGGCAGTGACATGGGACTTGCATATTTGATGTAATCTCAACTTTGAATAATGTAGCCCCCAAGTGTCGGGTCGTAAGCCTGCAGCGACTCGGGACTATTCCTTCCATTGTAGAATAAATTATATCCATTGATAAAATAATAGCCATTGCGCCAAAGCGACTTTGAATACCTCATCTGTTGATAAGTAAACCCGGAGTTTAAATACCCGGCGGCTCTTGGCCGATGACGATTTAATACGCCTCCATTGTAAACCGGAATTTTTATAACCCGACGGCTTATAGCCTTTGAGAAAATCAAGAATTGATAACCCTTTTGAGACACCAATTTCAATCTTTGATGATGGGCTTGAACTTAATCATTTATGTAAGTCATATCTCTGTAAATCCTGCACAGAGTTTAAACAACATATGCCCTGGCGACTTAACGTTAAAAGCCAGGGCGGGTAACCACCCAAATGTAGTCTTATCCTGCACACAAGTAGATCACAAGATCCCTTGGCGGTTTACCGCAGGGTGGGTCATAATATCTCACATATAACCACTGTGATATTGAATTTGTACTGCCGGTTTACATGACCTATGCAGTAAGGGTGATAACCCAATCCTTAGAAGCCAATGCTTCCACATAGATGATGATTGTCATAAGCTGGCGATTTATCATTGAAAATCAAGCCGGGTTAAATAACAACCACTCATATACACTTTAGATATGAAAAAGAGCTTCAAATAAAATCCAAAAATTATTTGCAAAAAGAGACTTCAAAAATTTTGAGGCTTCTGATTCGAATACGATCAGAAAACTGTCCCAAAGGGGTTAAGCTAAGATTTGAATACGGTCATATAGCCCCCAGTGGCTTTGGCGTTGCCGATCAAGAGGGTACCGACAACTATGTTCTCTTTGGTTCGCATATGACCTATGTTTGAACAGGAAGCCCCCAAATGACCTTGAGAATTGTTTAACGACGCTGATTCGAATACGATCCACGTCGGTTCCCAAAAGGGGTTGAGCTACGATTCGAATACGATCAAGAAGCCCCCTAGTGAGCTCGGCAGTGTGCCAATCAAAAGGATACCGACAGCTATGTTCTCTTTGGTTCGAATACGACCTATGTTTGAACAGGAAGCCCCCTAGTGATCATGAGAATATTTAAAGACTCTGATTCGAATACGATCAGGGTCACACCTAAAGGGTTAAGCTAAATTCGAATACGATCAGCTCCCAATGGTCATTAAAGCAGGGTACCTATGTTTGGGTTGTGCTTTATAACAGACTCTTTTTGGTCCCTTTAATTTTTCCTGAGAACTCAAACTTTTGCGAGAGATAAATTCTTTTTGAACCGGAAAACCGGATATTGAGAGTTTCAAAGCTTTGTGATAAACAAATTTACCTTAAACCGGATTTTGAACCGGATTTGAGAGCTTCAAAACTTTGTGGCAGATAAATTTCCCTTGAACTGGATTTTAAACCGGATATTTAAGAGCTTCAGTGCTTTGTGGGAGATGTCAAGTCTCTTGAGCCGGATCTAAACCGGAATCCTTCTTTTTAAGCCGGAAATTTTCTGACGGCCTTTAAACCTTTTACCAATATGGCGGTAGCCTCCGGGATCGGGTTATTTTCCCCTCCAATGACCCGGAGTTCTTGAATGCATTGAAACCGACCAATGTTGCCGAGTCATATCATTGTAGCCCCCGAGTCTCAAGACGACTCGAGGAGTTGGCTTTGAGATTCTCCATATTGATCATAGCATAAGGTGTATATCATTGGTATTGATAGCGCGATGTGAATCCACAGAAGGTTGAAGTGACTGCGACGGGTTATAAATGATCCCATATGAGCCGTGTCAGCAACTCGGCTAATGGTTCCTTCCAACTGGATGTTTTGAAGTTAACCAAACTGTAGTGGCGGCGACCTGTGCGCCTGCCCATTGAACCATCCAGTGCAGACGGCGGCTGATAATACATGATAATTCGCCTCCAATTTGTTGAAAGAAAACCGGGCTTCCCAAGCAGTGACTCGCTCATATTCAATAAACAGCTCATGCATACAGGTGCGGCCCAGTGTGTTTATATAGACCAACCCGCGAGAGACGGATGGTAAAGACGACCGTTGCATCAGAGGCGACACAGACTGATGATCCGGCCGTGGTGTTGTAAGCCGGTCCGGACGGGCGAATCGATCGCCGGCGCGGTAAGCCGCGCGGATGGGCGAGTCAACCACGTTGTGTTGATGTAGTGAACAATTGTCCTATATCAAAAACCTCGCAAGCCAGAGTAATTGCTCTTTTTAAAGAAAACAATATATAATATATAAAAATTTACTGGATTGATTTCACCTGATATGTCAGGCCAGAAATTATCCACCGCGGAGTTGATGATCATCACGGTGAAGCTGAAACCAACCACGGCCGAGTCGGCCGCGGGAGCAGACAGATGAGCCGGCCGCGGCGTTATAAGCCGGTGCGGTCGGGCGAGTCAATTGCAGGAGCGGCAAGCGACGCGGACGCCGAGTCGGCCGCGGGGGCGGACGGGTAAGTTGTCCGTCACATTGTAAGCCGGCCGCAGACGTGTGAGCCGGCCGCGAGGGTGGACGGGCAGGTCGTCCATGGCACTGTAAGGCGGCGCGGATGGGCGAGTCGGCTGGCGCGTTGATGTAGACCGGATCGCAGGGGCGGCGGCTTGCGCCACCTGTAAAGGCATCGGCGGCTCCATGCGCGATCGTGGAGATGGCAACTGGTAGCCCAAGGTGCGGCAATTGTCCTGTATAAACAATATCGCAGACCAAGTAATTGTTTTTTGACAAAAACAATATATGCTAAAAAATAGGTTTAGATGGATAGCACTTGATTCGTTTAAAAGGCCGAACATAACCCGCCATGAAGTTGATGATCCCTAGGTGAAATTAAAATCATTCACGGGTGAGTCGGCCGCGGGAGCAGACCGATGAGCCCGCCGCGGCATTGTAAGCCAGCGCGGACAGGCGAAGTAATCGCAGGCGCGGTAAGCCGCGCAGAGGGGCGAGTCAATCGCGTCGTGTTGATGTGAATTGGGCTGCGGGGGCGGCGGCTTGCACACGCCCGTGGAGCAGCATGGAACGGACAAACATCAGTGCACGATGATGTTGGCGTGCGCTCCATATCCACGGTATACCAACCCCTGGTATTTTTGTCAGATAAACGTGTACACTGATGCTAGATAATGCTTGGTGCGCGTCCTGATGATTTTTCCGATGTACGTGGCACTAATGGTCTTCATGTAGTACTTTTATGAGAAGTACTAGTGGACTTTGGATTTGTTTCTCCACGTGAGCTGCAGCCTTTGACAGCATGCTGCTGCCCCACGTGGCCTTCCTTGTAAAATTTGTCTGAACACGTGTGGCTGTGTAGATTCGTTGACTGCCCAACCTCATGTAGCAGATCCCTAGCCGACGCTGATCGGGGCGGTGGTGAATTTTTTTCTTTTTCAAGCTTTCGATGGCTTACACCTATACGTGCGTGCGCCGAACGGGGCTAGCGAGCGCAGCTCTTGGTGCTGCCCCAACCACATATTCGCATGTAGTGGTAACTTGTGGATGTACGGCTGCAGGCGAAAACCTTCCTGGAACTTGATCCGGCAATAACAACTTGTGGACGTACAGCTGCGGTCTTCCGATCAGGGGGAGCGAACCCACGACCAGTAAAAAGTGACGTGACACAGTAGCTAACCTTGAAGGCTTGCGCGCGGCTTATCCGAGTTGGAATCTCATCTGCTCAGATCTGACCGGCCGGTTCCCTTTGCTTTGGTAGTACCATAATTATTGGGTTTGATGCAAACAACGATGTATCCTTGTAATATGTCCTCGGGACTTGATACGAGCTGTAGCAGCGACAACGGCTGCCCCGCGACCGTAGTGTGATGATTTATGGCAGATTCCAATCCGGTCTCGACGGTAGAAAAAACGATCTGTCCTCAGATTCGACGGGTCGCCAGAGACGGTAGCGGCGGCGAATAAACCCTAAAATTCTTTTCGTCTCTGATGGAACTCACATATGTCATCTCCAAATTTAACCATAATCTGATTTCCCAAACGACCAATTTGCCGGCTCTCCCATGGTTGTCCGGCGGCTCACACGATCATACCGTACCGGCTCTTCTTCATCCGATCAATCACGAGTTTCTCGATCCCTGATAGATCCCTCCAAGAACTCAACACCATCCTGCGCAGGCCCCACGGTGGGCGCCAACTGTCGTGGAATTGTCACGGCAGATGTCCTAGTGTAAGGACTTAGTCGTGAGGCCAACGCATCTATGCGGTAGCTTGAGAGGGGTTGGGCGGAATCGAGAGACGCAACAGAAGACAAGGATTTAGACAGCTTCGGGCCCCGGGAAACATCATCTGGTAATAGCCCTACATGCTGTTTGTGGTTAGGTCTCATTATGATCATGAGAGAGTCGCCGGCTTGGCCGGCTCTTTGTGTCTAGCCCTAGAGATTGTTTCTTGTTGCCTGTCCCTCTTTGGGGTGCCCTGCCCCTCCTTATATAAGTTAGAGGGGCGGGTTACATGCGGAGTCCTAGTAGGACTAGGACTAGTCTATCTTTTCTTACAAGTTGAATACAAGTCCGGGTCTTGCTTCCTCGTAAAGGAAATATTCGTCATCCCTTTCTCCTTAAGCCGGCCCACCAGAGTATAAGCCAGCCTGCTGGGCCTTGGGCCTTGCCGTCCGCCTGATCCGCCGTTGGGGTTATCAGTAAGTCACCAAATACTCGCCGGGTCTCTGTGAGCCGCCAAGTCCGGCCGGGTCATACTTCTGGCCGGGTCATACCGCGTGGTATATCCCCGACAGTAGGGCTCCAAGGTTGAGGGTGACGATGGATGAGGACGACATGGCAATGGCGAGGGTGATCGGGGAAGAAAGCTTTTGGCTAGATCGATGGGAAGAGGATGGCTCTGATACCATGTTAATTAGACGGAAGCGCTCCTACTCCTTGATGAGGAGCCACGTTGGTTTATATTGATATGAGACAGGAACAGCCCCTGTCGTGGCTTACAAGGCAATACCAATCGATATTCGATTCGGTTGTTACAGAGAGGAGGAGATAGCTACGAGAGAGAGGGAGAAGATAGAGTTTGTTGAGATTACAATAGATGATTCTATCTCTATTTCTAACAGTGGGGAACTGAGGATGACGATGGCTTAGGCCTTGGAAACGCAATGCTATAACCAGACCATCGAGCTGGACGCAGCTTGCCTGAGCAAGGACGAGGAGGCGCTCGCTTCTGCTTGCTTGTTTTTTTCCAACATATGGGATATACATGTATTATAAGGAAAGCCAGAGTGTCTCTAGGTTTATTTTCACGCTGCGTGTATTAGGGATGAGATGACGTAATAAGTTGGTATTCTTGATTTATCTTTTGGCAGTAAAAAAGGGGCGTGGGAGAGGGCAATTGATGGGAGCCGTGCGATGCCAAAGGAACAGCGTGGAGCACCGATGGGAGCAGGGAGACGGGAGCAGGCAAGCCCCGTCCGTTCTTCATGACGCCGTACACCCCACCAACATCCCCTACCGATCTAGGGTTAGTGCAGTGCTGACGGGAAACACCCCCACCGCTACTCTCTGCCATCACCGGCCACCGTCACTATGGCTGGCATCGGGAGCTCAAGGAGAAGGTAGGACTACCGCGAATCATCTAACCTACTCGATCCAGAGGATTCAACAATGGTATCAGCCAGATTGGGTTAGATTTTCTCGGTTGAAAAGAAATCACAGAAAGTTTTCTCCTCCCCAAAGAACCCAAAAGAAGGGCAGAGAAATCTCACAGAAAAGAGGGCCGCCGCACCGGCCACGCCGTTCCTCTCGATCTCGATGCGCATCGGCAAGCCAAGGCATCGAGAAGAAGAACACCACCCCCTTTTGGGGGCAAAGAGACCAGGCGGTCGCCGAAACAGGGCGCCGCCGCTGAACCACTGGACGGCAGTGCGCCCATCTACGGGTGCATGCACACGCCGGCAAAGGGGCCAGAGGGGCGCCATTCTTCTCTGAATCTCCACTACTCGAAGCCTTATATGGTGGTGGAGGGAGAAAAAGCGGAAAAGAAGAGGGAAAGAATGAATCGCGGCGCGGTGGCCGTCACTGGCGACTGCGCGCGGCGCGGTGGCCCAACAACCCGTACAGAGGCCGCCGTCACGAGCGAGAGGGAGAGGTGAGGGGGAGCAGAGGAGGCGCAGCCGTTGCTCTCTCTCTCTCTCTCTCTCTGCCAAAAGAAAGAAAGGGGAAGGAAAGGAGCACGTGCGGCGCGACGCGGTGGCCGTCGACACCGTCGCCGGCGACCGGCACGACGCGGCAGCCAAGCGGCCGGAGAGAGCCACGTGCGAGACGAATGAGAGAGAAAGGTGAAGCGGCGCGTGCGGGGAGAAAATGAGCGAGGGTCTCGCTCGGCCTCGTCGCTGCTGGGTTTTTTGATCCAGCGAAAACGGCGGTGGACCGCCCGATCGAGATCAACGGCCACGAGACGAACCCTAGCTCCGCCTGGGCCTGTTGGGCCGAAAGTGGCCGCTGAGGCCAGCGGGCGCTGCCGCGCGAGCTGGGCCGAGGCCGCAGCCGCGGATGGCCCAGGCCAGGAGCTGCGAGGGAGCAGGCCGTTATTCGGCCCAGAGAACTCCAGCATATTTTGTTTTAGGCAAAAAAAATGTAGTGTTGATTCCTTTTTCTATGCATTTTTTCCAACGGAAATTTTTGTTTAGAAAATAGAAAAGTAAACAGAAAAAGTTTCTGAAAATGGAAATAATTTTTTTTAGAAAAAGAATTGTTCATGAATTTTTTACAAAGCAAATAGTAAAGTTCATGAATTTTTATTTGGTCAAAGAAAAGTTTCTGTAAAGGACAAAAAGTTCATGATTTTTTTTCATGTTTTCCGCTGCAAATACAAAAAAATGCTCTTTTAAAAGTGAATAGAACTAAAGTAAAAGATTAAATTGTTGCTTCTCTAATGAAAATTTTGAACCAAGCGGTTAAAATATCTTAGAGAGTAAAAGAGTACAGAATTGTTTCTGAATAGAATATTGTAAAGTTTCCGCTGCAAAGTAAAAGTTTTATCCTCCAACTAAATTGGAACCAACGGGACAATTTAATTGGAAGAATTGTTCTTAGCAATGTTTTTCCCCTGTGGGTGAAATAAGATGCAGATAGTTTCCGCTATGACAAAAGAAAGATATTTGTTTTAAAGTTAAAATATGGTATTGTTATTTTCTGACCAACATTGATGATAACTGTACTACAATTCTATGAGTCTTATGTTCAAAGCTTAAATCTCTGATAATTTTTATATCAAAGTGATCAATTTTCAGAGAACAGATAAAAATCAAGAAATGCTCTTGAGCTAGAGAAATGTATATTCTTGTTCCCGCTGCAATAAAGTTGATGATGATTATTATTTCTTAGCAAAGTTGTTTAATAGAAATAATATCATCACATTGTTTATGAGTTATATGCACTATTTCCATTTCCGCCCAACGGTGATATGGAATTAATGTAGAAGGATGATGTTTTATTCTAATTCTGCCACAACGGTGATTAAGAATATAAAAAGAAAGTTTTAAAAAGTTTAATGTGCATATTTTTTAACCAGACCAACATAGGGTTATTTTTTATGCTCATTATTGTTGAGTATTGGCTAAGTTTTCTCAGACTAAAAGTTCTCCGTGATTTCATTCGTGAAAGCGAATGGCTGGGTACTTGTGACCCCAAAGATGACCAAGAAAGGTCATAACGTGAGGGAGTATGTTCACTCTAAAGAATGGCTTCAAAAGAAAAGAGATAGATCATTGAGAGTCTTGGTTACGAATGTCTTTCATGTACTCTCCATGAAGAAGATTTTTCAGTCAAAATTATTTGAAATGAAACAAGCAACATGCATGTTTAATTTGACCAACGTCAGATCAAGCATGTGTGTCAAAGAACATTCGGATTTATTTCTAAATTTGATGATTGAATATGCAGTCAAAAGAGCCAATTCTGGCATTTATGTCCCTTACAGGGAATTACCCGCATAGCGGGAAAAGATGATTATGATAAAACCCGCATGGCGGGAAAAGTCTGGGAAAATACATGCGTAACTAGGTAAAGTTGACATAGTATCATGTCAAAAATCCTGTATGGCGGGAGAAATGTAGGCAAAGGACTTATCCTTTATGACAGGAGAAAGATATGATGACTCATGTGCGTTTAATGTGTCCCACTCTGGGAGAAAAGTATGGAGTAGCTATTATGCTTTCCTAGTATCGACCGTACACCTTATGTGTAACGGTCATTAAGCACAAATCCAAAGAGAATAAAAGTTACAGACGAACCTAAAGATAAGAATGATATGCAAGTGTGACTTGCAAAAGTACTAATGATAAAGAACTCTGTTGAGTTTCTGAAATGGAATGAGGAAAAAGTACTCCCATACCAGTTAACAGATAACTTCATTTCATATGAAGTAATCAGATAAATAAAGTAGATAGTCGAAGTTTCCTCAATTCACAAGAGTTATGAATGGTTTTTTGAAATCGTGGCAGAAAAGTTCTTGCCACATTTCGAGGGGGAGAAAGAAATATGAGATAAATTAAGAATGATGAAACTCCTCTATACTTTCGATAATGTGATGCACTGTGACGCTCCCGATTCAATCGTACACTAATCATACATGCAAACGTGTATGATCAAGATCAGGGACTCACGGGAAGATATCACAACACAACTCTAAAAATAAAATAAGTCATACAAGCATCATATTACAAGCCAGGGGCCTCGAGGGCTCGAATACAAGAGCTCGATCATAGACGAGTCAGCGGAAGCAACAATATCTGAGTACAGACATAAGTTAAACAAGTTGCCATAAGATGGCTAGCACAAACTGGGATACAGATCAAAAGAGGTGCAGGCCTCCTTCCTGGGATCCTCCTAAACTACTCCTGGTCGTCGGCGGCCTGAACGTAGTAGTAGGCGCCCTCGATGTAGTAGGGGTCATCGTCGACGGTGGCGTCTGGCTCCTGGGCTCTAGCATCTGGTTGCGACAACCGAGAGGAAAGGAAAGGGGGACAAGAGGGAGCAAAGCAACCGTGAGTACTCATCCAAAGTACTCGCAAGCAAGGATCTACACTACATATGCATGGGTATCTATGTAAAGGGGCAATATCGGTGGGCCGAACTGCAGAATGCCAGAATAAGAGGGGGGTAGCTAGTCATGTCGAAGACTACACTTCTGGCAGCCTCCATCTTGCAGCATGTAGAAGAGAGTAGATGGTAAGTTCACCAAGTATCATCGCATAGCATAATCCTACCTGGAGATCCTCTCCTCGTCGTCCTGTGAGAGCGATCACCGGGTTGTATCTGGCACTTGAAAGGGTGTGTTTTATTAAGTATCCGGTTCTAGTTGTCATAAGGTCAAGGTACAACTCCGGGTCATCCTTTTACGGAGGGACACGACTATTCGAATAGATAAACTTCCCTGGAGGGGTGCACCATATTACCCAACACGCTCGATCCCTCTGGCCGGACACACTTTCCTGGGTCATGCCCGGCCTCCGAAGATCAACACGTCGCAGCCCCACTTAGGCACAACAGAGAGGTCAGCACGCCGGTCTAAATCCTAAGCGCGCAGGGGTCTGGGCCCATCGCCCATTACACACCTGCACGTTGCGAGGGCGGCCGGTGAGCAGACCTAGCGACCTCCATTACAAAGGAAGTTGCGTTACGCGGTCCCACCCGGCGCGCGCCGCTCAGTCGCTGACGTCAAGAAGGCTTCGGCTGATACCACGATGTCGAGTGCCCATAACTATTCCCGTGTAGTTGGTTAGTGCGTATAGGCCAGTGGCCAGACTCAGATCAAATACCAAGATCTCGTTAAGTGTGTTAATTGAAGTATCCGCGGACGCCGACCAGGGCCAGGCCCACCTCTCTCCTAGGCGGTCTCAACCTGCCCTGTCGCTCCACCACAAAGATCCACACAGAGGGCCGTCGGGAAAGTATGTCCTTTCAGCCCCCAATCTATGAATCAACCGCGGGTACTCAACGAGCCGACCTGACTTTAGTCACCACAGGTATCATATATAATATGTATGTAAGTATAAACCCGTGATCACCTCCCGAGTGATCACGGCCCGGTAGTATAGCATGGCAGACGGACAAGAATGTAGGGCCACTGATGGAATACTAGCATCCTATACTAAGCATTTAGGATTGCAGGTAAGTGTAACAACTGTAGCAACAATGCCAATCTATGCAGCAGAATAGGATTAACCGAAAGTAGTAACATGCTACACTACTCTAACGCAAGCAGTAGAGAGAAGGAATAGGCGATATCGGGTTGATCAAGGGGGGCTTGCCTGGTTGCTCTGGCAACGAGGGGTCGTCAACAACGTAGTCGATCGGGGCACCAGCAGCGGCGTCAGTCTCGTAGTCTACCGGAGAGAAGAGGGGGAAGAAACAATGAATACATTGCAAACTGATGCATGACGATGCATGACAAAGCAAACATCGGTGCTAGGTGTGCCCTAATGCGGTAGGAGGTGATACCGGCGAAGGGGGGGGGGGGACATCCGGGAAAGTATCCCCGGTGTTTCGCGTTTTTGGACAGATGAACCGGAGGGGGAAAGTTGCGTGTTCGCTTTGTAGGGACGTGTGGCGGACGAATGGGTTGCGTATCTGGATTCGTCTTGTCGTTTTGAGCAACTTTCATGTACAAAGTATTTTCATCTGAGTTACGAATTATTTTATAATAATTTTTAAAGATTTAAATCATTTTTAGAATTGACAGAATTAATTAAATTAGAAAATGCAATTATGACGTCAGCATGATGTTAGGGTGATGTCAGCAGTCAAACAGTCAGTTGACTTAGTCAAACTGACGTGTGGGTCCCACTAGCATTGACAGACTAACTAACTATCAGATTAACTAAATTAATTAGTTAATTAGATTAACTAACACAGGTTAATTAGGTTAATTAATTAATTATATTATTATTATTTAAATTCTCTTTTATATCTTTTTTAAACGTTCTGGGCGTGGGGCCCATACGTCATAGGCCCCGAGGGCCTAGCGGGCGCTGGGTTTCGGGCGTAGGGGCACAACCACGAGCGCCCAATAGGGAGCCCAGGCGCTGGCCTCGAGCGAGATCAGCGGCGGGGGGCGGTCCGGCGGGGCGGCTGTCGGGGCGCAGCGGGAGCCGGTCCAACAGGGCGAGGCTGGCGGGGCGCCGACGGCCACCATACGAGCGACAGCAGGGCGCACGGGGCCAGGGTGGAGCACCGGCATGGAGCAGTGGCAGGGCCGTCGCGGGACGGAACAGGGCCAGAGGGGCGACGAGCGGCGCAGGGGCGTGCGTCGAGCGCGGCAAGGACGTCGACTGCGGAGCCGGGGTGGAAGGCCCAGGCGCGGCTGAGCGCGGCGCGCGGAGGCAGCAGGCGGAGCAAAGCAGCAGCGCAGCAGAAGCAGAGCAGGATGCGCGCGCCGGGGCGCCGGTCCAGGCGCGGCGACGGGAGGAGAGGACGGGGCCGGTCAGCGCATGTGGGGGCGGTGGTGGCTGGCGAGCGACGCACAGGGGCGGCGGCGCATGGCTTGGTGGCGCGGGGCGCAGGTGCAGCAGCGCTACGGTGAGCGGCGAGCAGTGGTGCAGGGCGCGGGGAGCTGCGGGTGAGGCCACGCGGGATGGGACGGCCACGGCGGAGCAGGGAGGCGCGGTGGTCGGCGTGCGACAGAGGAGGAGAGGAGAGGTCGGGGCTCACGGTGGGTCATAGGGCACGAGGCAGTGGGGCTCATTGTGGGGGACGAGGGCGACACGACGTAGGGGAGGCAGTCCAGCGAGGAGGCGTGGTCGAGGCGGCGTCCAGCAAGGGGCGCCGGCGTGGTGGCGACGGGAATCGACGGTGGGGGGGGGGAGAAGTGGGAGCGGTCGTGGGTTAGGGTTACCGGGGTGGGGGTTATGGAGGAGTGAGGGGGGAGTCCTTGGCCAGTTTGGGCCGGCCTGGCTAGCAGCTGGGCCGACTGGCCCAGTGGGGGGGGGGTCCTTCTTTTCTGTTTTCGTTTAGTCCTTTTCTTTTCTTATTTATTTCCTTTTCTGTTTTAATTCATTTTAAAGTATTTAGGCATTCTGTAAAGGTGTGGTTTCTTCACCATAAATACCTAGGCGTTAATTGGCACACTCCGAACATTTTAGTTTTAATGTTTGAATTTTTTTGATGTTTGACAAAAAAATTCAAATTCAATTCGAATCGTCTTGAACTAACGCAAGATTAGCGACAGTAACGGAGGTGACGTGGCATCATTAGAGAGGTTCACTGTGGCTTGATTATCCGGGCGTCACATGCACATTGTGTATCTAAAGTGATCCATTAATGAAGAATGTGATTGTCTGGGGGAGTACGACGATCATAATAATACCCATAAAGAAAAGAAATAGTTGTATTCCTGGATCTTTTAGGGTGTGTTTGGTAGGGTGTATGAAGGGTGCATGAGCCCAAGAGTTCCCTTCTCGACCCACTTTTGGGTGTTTGGTAGAGTGTATGGAGGGTGCATGAGTCCACACTAGCTTAGCACAAATACACTAGAAGCATGCATGAAGAGAGCATGCATGAAGAGGGGTGTTGAGTTGAGCATGCATGAAGAGGGAACAACTATGCTGAGACGAGAATGCAACCAAACACACCCTTACAGTTCCGAAAGCAGACTAAGGAATATTAAGACGGTGCTTAAAGTGCCATAAAGAAGAAAGTTTTAACAGAATAAACCCAGATAATAAAGTTTAAAAGATACACCATTTTTTAGTAAAGATGGAGTAATCTGGGGGAGCATGTTGTATGACCTATACAACACCTGATGTTATCACTATAAAGGATGAATGAGTACACATGGATCTTGTGACATAGGTCCCTGTAAAACCTATTGCCTCTTGGAAACGAAAGACTATACAATTAATTTGCCTCTTGGCAATGATAGAGCAACAACAGTCCCATATGAAAGAAGTGCTAGTACCTGAGACACAGATGGTCTCAAGGAATGAGAAAATCAGATACTTCTGATTACTATATAGTCTATGTTAGTGAAATTCAAATGGAGGTTAATCCCACCTCATTTAAAGCGCTCAATCAATCTTTGAGAAGTGTTTGTTTGTTTAAATGATAAGAGACTATGTGAGATGAAATAAAATTGGTGAATCCCGACGATGTATGGGACTCATAAGTAATTTCCAATGGAGCATAAATAGTAGGCTGTAAAGGGTCTACAAGGTCAATGTGACTCCAAAGGAAATATGTAAAGGTGTAAAGCGCGACTTAAATCGAAAGATTTTGTGCAAAGAGAATGAATAAATTACAATGAGTGTTAGTGGCACATCATGACCGACATCATGATCTGAGTTACATCAGATGAAAGTAAAGAACACAAAGGATACTTCTTCAGGAAGTATTTTTATGGACTAGAGCAAGTTGAGGGAGTCCTGGACTAAGGGGTCCTTGGACGTCCGGCCTGTTAGCCATGGGCCAGACTGATGGGCTGTGAAGATGCGAAGACCGAAGACTACACCCGTGTCCGGATGGGACTCTCCTTGGCGTGGAAGGCAAGCTTGGCGACTGAATATGTAGATTCCTTTCTTTGTAACCGACCTGGTGTAACCCTAGATCCTCCTGGTGTCTATATAAACCAGAGGACTTAGTCCGGAAAGGGGAGATGCTCATTACCATAGTCATACAGGCTAGACTTCTAGGGTTTAGCCATTACGATCTCGTGGTAGATCAACTCTTGTAATACTCATATCCATCAAGATCAATCAAGCAGGAAGTAGGGTATTACCTCCATAGAGTGGGCCCGAACCTGGGTAAACATCATGTCCCCTGTCTCCTGTTACCATCGACCTTAGACGCACAGTTCGGGACCCCCTACCCGAGATCCGCCGGTTTTGTCACCGATGTTGGTGCTTTCATTGAGGGTTCCACTTTGCCATCCCCAAAAGGTTCGATGGCCCCTTCAATCCTCAACGATGACGTTGTCCAAGGAGAAACCTTCCTCCCCGGACAGATCTTCATGTTCGGTGGCTTCGCACTGCGGGCCAACTCGTTTGGCCACCTGGAGCAGATCGATAGCTACGCCCCTGGCCATCAAGTCAGATTTGGGAGCTTGAATTACGTTGCGGACATCCGTGGAGATTTATCTTCGCCGGATTCGAGAACGCGGCGACCGCTCCTGGTCACCTTGACGAACATGACCTAAATCTGTCATCAGACTGCATCCAGGAGATAGCTCCTGTGACCCCTCTGGCCTTAGATCCAGAGCACACTGCGGCATCCCAGATCGGAGGCTCGACCCCACCACGGAGGCCACAGACTCCCCGGCGCTGGAGCCGCACATGGACTTAACCTCACACAATACTCGAGTCACTGGAGCTCCGGACTCTTCTCCGGTATAAGTTCCGAACCGCGGATGCCAAACTTGATCGCTTGTCGATTTTCGAGTTCAGCGCCGCAGACATCTTCCAGCACTCGCCCTTGGGCGATCTGCTGAACTCATTAAAAAACTTGTCCTTGGCGGGGGACTCACAGCCGAATTATGTCCGGTTCGAACTGGAGGCTGATGATGAAGGAGAATTTCGCTTCCCACCCACCACCCACTTCGTAGCCACTGTCAAAGATTTAACCGACGCGCTTGACTATGACTCCGAAGACATCGACGGTATGGACGACGATGCCGGAGACGAGGAGGCCCAAAACCCGCCATTCACCGGACGATGGACGACCACTTCCTCATACGATGTCTACATGGTAGATACGCCGAAAAATAATAGTGGCGATGACAAGGAAAACCCCACAAAGAAGGACCCTCCTAAAACACAACCAAAGCGCCGGCGTCAGTGACGCCGCTCTAAATCCCGCCGCAGCCAGGACAACAACACCGGCACAGGAGACGTTAACACTCCGGATGGTGCCGAAAACACAGAAGAACCTAATGAACAAGCTGCCGAACAAGACCATCAGGAAGATGGGCAAGTCAGCCCTGACGAACAGGCAATGGAAGAAGACTCGGAGGATGGTAGTTACCATCCGCCCTCCGAGGAGGAGGCAAGCCTCGGCAACGACGACTTCATTGTGCCTGAGGAGCCTCTGGAGCAGGAGCGCTTTAAGCGCCAGCTAGTAGCCACTTCAAGGAGCCTGAAAAAGAAACTGCAGTAGCTTCAAGCTGACCAAGATCTGCTCGTCGACAGATGGACTGATGTCCTGGCAGCCGAAGAATATGGCCTCAGACGCCCAGCCAAGAGTTACCCAAAGCAAAGGTTGCTACCCCAGTTCGACGAAGAGGCGCCAGAGCTCATACCTCCCTCGCGTAATGCGGCCGATCGACCACCACGTGGTCGGGACAGAACGGCAGCTTAGGCCGAAAGGCAGCCTGCCCCACCGCCTCGTAAAAATAGAGACAAAACAGCTCAGGGTCACACATACGACCTCCGGCAGACCCTGGATAGTAGAGCAGGACATACCCGGTCGATTTACGGATCACGAGGACATCTCTTGACATGTGATAATGGCTACCTATTCGGACGTGACAAACCTAGTCACACCCGAGCCGATAACCACAGACGAACTCCATCGGAGCTACGGTGCAATGCGGCTAGATATAGAGGCGCCGCACACCCTCTCTGCTTCACGGATGAAGTAATGGACCACGAATTCCCCGAAGGGTTCAAGCCCGTGAATATTGAATCATACGACGGGACAACTGATCCCGCGGTATGGACCGAGAACTTTATCCTCCACATCCACATGGCCCGGGGAGATGACCTCCACGCTATCAAGTACCTCCCGCTAAAGCTTAAAGGACCAGCTCGGCACTGGTTAAATAGCCTACCTGAAAATTCTATTGGCAGTTGGGAGGACTTGGAAGAGGACTTCCTCAATAACTTCCAAGGTACATATGTCTGGCCACCAGACGCCGATGACTTAAGCCACATAGTTCAACAGCCTGGGGAGTCCGCCAGGAAGTTCTGGACTAGGTTCCTAACAAAAAAGAACCAGATCGTTGACTGTCCGGATGCCGAAGCCCTAGCGGCCTTTAAACACAGCATCCGCGATGAATGGCTCGCCCGCCACCTCGGCCAAGAAAAGCCAAAATCTATGGCAGCCCTAACGGCACTCATGACCCGCTTTTGCGCGGGTGAGGATAGTTGGTTGGCTCGCAGCAAAAACACAGCCAGTGAGGCAGGCCCCTCCGAGGTTAAGAACAACAACGGCAAGCTCCGACGTAATAGATACAAACGCCGAAGCAATGGTGATAATACCGACGACACTACAGTCAACACCGGATTCAGTGGCTCCAAGTCCAACCAGCGGAAGAAACCATACAAGAGAAACAATCAGGGACCATCCAGCCTGGACCGCATACTCGATCGCCCGTGCCAGATACATGGCACCCCAGAAAAACCATCCAATCATACCAACAAAGGCTGTTGGGTTTTTAAACAGGCCGACAAATTAAACGTCGAGAACAGGGAAAAGGGATCACAAAGCGAGGACGACGACGAGGAGCCCCAGCAACCGAACAAAGGGGGACAGAAGAAGTTTCCCCCTCAAGTCAAAACGGTGAACATGATATATGCTACACACATCCCCAAAAGGGAGCGCAAGCGCGCACTAAGGGACGTTTATGCGATAGAGCCAGTCGCCCCAAAATTCAACCCATGGTCATTATGCCCGATCACTTTTGATCGTCGGGATCATCCGACCAGTATCCGGCATGGCGGGTCAGCCGCACTAGTCCTGGACCCAATCATTGATGGATTCCACCTAACGCGAGTCCTCATGGATGGTGGTAGCAGCCTCAATCTGCTCTATCAAGACACAATGCGCAAAATGGGCATTAATCCATCAAGGATCAAGCCAACGAAGACTACCTTCAAAGGAGTCATACCAGGTGTAGAGGCCCACTGTACGGGCTCAATCACACTAGAGGTTGTCTTTGGATCCCCCGACAACTTCCGAAGCGAGGAGTTAATCTTCGACATCGTCCCATGTCGCAGTGGTTATCACGCACTGCTCGGATGGACGGCATTCGCTCGGTTCAATGCGGTGCCGCACTATGCTTATCTTAAGCTTAAAATGCCCGGTCCACGCGGTGTCATAACGGTCAACGAAAACATGGAACGCTCCCTCCGTACTGAGGAGCACACCGCCGCCCTAGCAGCAGCAGTACAGAGCGGCCTTCTCAAGCAGAACCGGAATCTGGCTGCCGAGCCCCTGGACACCGTTAAGAAGGTCCGGACTACGCTGCATCATGACGGCTCGGCTCGTCAAGAGCTTGATTTGCAATTTGTCCTCCGTCCAAGCCCTGATCAAGCAGCGGCATTCATACCACGCGTACATAATTACGCACTCAAAATCCCATGGGCATCGACGGAGGCACAACTGGCTTGTGATCTACAGTTCGGCTCGACCGATCCCGGACACACATATACTTTCACTATTTCCTATTTCCTTTTCCGACTACCGGTCCTGTCAAAGGATAAATATACCAGGATGGCAAGAAGCACAAACGTATAGGGAAAGCTCTAGAGGTCAGTTCAAACGACCACTCTACCTATTGTCAGGACCCACACGCAGCTCGCCTTCAGCCGCGGCATGTTAAACAACCAGTTGCTTATCGCGCCATTTGTATCAATGCGCTTTGACGCATTAACCCAATTATAATGGAAGCAGTTCATGGCTCAAGTTTAAGGGCCCAAGATATTACCTCTGCTTTCTTTCTGTTTTCCTTTAATAACTTATCTTCTAGAACCCGTACACTTTGGTACGTTTCATATTTGCCAGGGGCTCCCAGGAGCCCCACAATATGGCAACAAAGTCCGAAAACTCTTTATAGTATAGTTCGGCACCCCGAATTTAGCATTATATGCATTGGCTCCGAATCATGTCTTTGGTCAATAGTTGGGTTGCCCGGCTCCTGTGCTTGCTACCTTACGTTCCGCTATATCGGCTAAGGTAGTAAAGGGAGAACTACTGCGATTGTGCCCTGGTTTATCCAAAGGAGCACCTCAGTAGAGAAAGCCGAAAACTGACTGTCATGATGTGGTGAGAGCCGGTCAGCTGTTCGGAGGTTACAAATCGTTGGAGATTTCTCCCGGACTACGCGACGGATCGGTACTTCCCGATCAGACGCTCATAGCACTCTGGTTCAAAAACTAGGGGTTGCGCCTATGTTTTATTGTAAAACTCCTATGGCTAAGTGAGGGCGTTTAAGCCGCATAGTCTGATTGCCGGGTTCGTTGCGCTAAACAACTCCTTCAAGGACCATACAATTGGATCAAGATTGTTTAGATTCCATCCCGAACACCCCGTACTACCTACATGGGGGCAGAAGCCGACGACTGGCCAACCCCCAGCTTCCATACAACACGGCCGCACAGGAGGAAAAAATTAAAACATAACAAGCATTATATTATAGACTGACTTTATTTCATCATACAAGGCAAAGACAACACAAATGTATTCATTCGAAAATAATGTCCTGCCCACACTGGGTTGCCACAATGCGAGACCCTTCTATGACATCCGCAAAATAGCGCTCGGGTGTGCGGTGCTGCTTGCCCTCTGGTGGCCCCCTGGCCAGCTCGACGGCGTTCATCTTCGCCCACCACATCTTGCAACGAGCGAAGGCCATACGAGCACCTTCAATACAGGCCGATCGCTTGACGATATCCAGCCGAGGACAGGCGTTCACCATCCGCCTCACGAGTCCGAAGTAGCTGCCGGGCATAGCTTCGGCTGGCCATAGCCGGATTATCAAATCCTTCATGGCTAGTTCGGCAACCCTATGCAGCTCCACCAGCTATTTCAGCTGATCGGTGAAGGGCAGGGGATGCTCTGGCACAAGATACTGCGACCAGAACAATTTCTCCGTGGAGCTCCCTTCCTCGGCTCGAAAGAACTCCGCGGCGTCGGACACACTTCACGGCAGATCAGCAAAAGCCCCTGGAGAAATCCGAATCCGGGTTAGCAAAAGATAATTCCTTTTTGCATATTTGCTTTGCACACTGAATGCCTTACCCGCGGTGATCTTCCTGGCCTCCTGGATCTCTTGGAGGGTGCCCTGGGCCTCATTCCAGGCCGTCTCCATGCTCTGGCGAGCCTTGGCGAGTTCGGTCTTTCGAGCCGACGCATCGCGCTCCAACGTCTCGCACTTCCTCATCGCGTCCTGGAGCTCCTGCTGGACCTCGTTGACCCGGGCCTTGAGCTTCTTACGGGCAGCTTGCTCCTTGACAGCCTTCCTCTCGGCTTCGCCCTGGGCCTTTTTCAGGGCCTCGACCTCGGTCGTCGCTCCTATACATATCATGACACTTTGGTCAATATATATTTTACTCTTCTCGAATATTTCCCAGGTTATCACATACCTTGATTCTCCTAGAGCTGCTTCCTCGCCTGGCCGAGCTCCTCCTCGGCCTGCTCCAACCTCCGCTTCAGATCGGATACTTTGGCAGCATGTGAGGCCGCGGCCAGCAGCGACGCCTGCACATTTATTCCAGACAAATTTAGTTAGTTTCCTGCAATAAAAGGATTGATCCTCTGTCCGGCTTTTCTTTCCGAACACCGGACAGTGTCTCAGGGGCTACTGTCTATATTGGGATCTTCTCCTTTTGCGTCGCTTACCTCAAAACATGTCAGCAGGCTGCTGCAGGCTTCGGTTAGTCCGCTCTTAATGGACTGAACCCTTTCAATCACCGTGCTCATAAGAACACGGTGCTCATCCGCAATGGAAGCGCCTCACAGCGCTTCCAGCAGATCATCTGGTGCCCCTGGTTGGACAGGGGTCACCGGTGGAATAGGCATACCCCCTTCTTTCGAAGGAGGTTGCGTGTCGGATTCCGGAGCCGTATCGATCTCCAGAATCAAGTCTGGTTGAGGGCCGAACTGAGTACGGCCCTCCTCCCCAGTCTCCCGGGGGATTGGTTCCCCCTGGTGTTCGGCGACAGGGGCTTCGCCTTCGGGCGCCTCTTGATCCTCTCCCCGGCCTGGGAAGTCCGTTGGGAGAGCACCTCGTCATCCCCTTTGGCCTTGGGAGAGTAGGCGGCTGGCGGTGTCTCGCTGGCCATCTCCTTTGAGTCCAATGAACCTCTTGATGAGGATCGCTGGGAGCTGTTGTGGGCCGGACTGTGATAGCATAATTAACCATGTTGTCGGCGTTCTGGGAACGGGGGTCCCCAGACTTGCCTGCCTGCGGCCCACGGCGTGGCTTTGCTAGCAGGCCCATACGGCCCATCTTCATCAACAAGGCATTCAAGACCCTCGCGAGGGGCCAAGCCTCGCAAGGCAGACGACGCAGGACCTCCTCAGGAGCGGCCTCACCAAGCTGCCTCGCAAGGAGCGGAGATAAAAGGCGGGGTGAACCTCGCGAGGCTCTCGTGACGTGAGCCATGACGATCGTCACCAGGCGGGCGCCAGCGCGCGCAGCGTCCTTGCTCCCTCTTTGGTGCTAAGGAGGCAAGCGCAGGTGCGGAGTACCGAGGCATCAGGCAAAGGTTTCCACATCGTTGCAACGAGACCAAGACCAGCAGGCCAGCAGGACGGAGGTCACCGTGGAGCCCAAGACGGCGTCATCACCAGAGCCTTTTGCATGCGAAGACCACTTTTGTCAGGATAGCTTGTACTAGCTGTCCCCTTTCAAATTTGCCCCCCGTTGTTGGCTCCCTTCCCGCTCAATATTTGGGGAGAGGACCAGGGCCTATATAAGTAGAACTAGCCACCACGGTAGGAGGGGGATCGACATCGGATAGCTCATCGAGTCCTCACCCCCACAAGTTCACCGAGCACAAGAACACCTCAACCTCAGGAGGCTGTTCTTCCCCTTGTACTGTTCTTCATCAGCCCAAGAGGCAATCCACTACCACACACTGGAGTAGGGTATTACACCACAACGGTGGCCCGAACCAGTATAAATCTCGTGTCTCTCTGTGTTGCGAGTTCGTCGAGTTCGTCCGCGAGATCTTAGCGAGCTAGGGCATGGATCAATAGGAGGGAAAGAACTTCGCGCGCACCCCAGAGTTCGAACCTTAAGGGTTTTGCCACAACCCCAGATCCGACATTTGGCGCGACAGGTAGGGGTGCGCCGGAGCCTCTCCCCGCCGATCAATCCTCCGACGCTCCGCGCCCCGATGTCCGGCAATCCAAGGCCAGACTCCGACCACTGGGCAGCTTGGCCAGCCCGAGCAGTGTCACCTGCCCATGAAGACCTCGACCCTGCGCTCCAGGCGACGCGAGCACCGCCCAACACTGTAGGGCGTCGGCAGCGCGGCCATGCGTCGTCTACCCTCACTCCACGGCAAGTACGAGCCGCTGCAAGGGCGGCAAGCCACGCCGCAGCAACGGCGCCGCACTCACGACGGGAGCAGGCAAACATGCGGGCAGCGCTCACGGTGGCGCGAGAGCTGTTGCGGTGCCGGCTGATGGAGAGCGGCCGGGATGCACTGCTGGAGCGCGTTGCCGAGCTACTGGATGCGGCGGCATCGGGAGCGCCGCCCTTCTGCTATCAGCTTCCTTCTCAGGCCACTACGGGGTCTCACGGCGGGCCTCGCCGCAACCACGCGCCATCGGGTGCGCCTGGGGGCTTCGTCAACACCAGCACGACCGACGGTGCCGGGGGCTCCACCGCCCCCATGCCGCCCGCAACAAGCATGGGTACAAGCGTCGCCTCCCATGGTCCCAGTGGGATGCCGCGTTACCATCCTCAGGACGCCACGCTGGGTCGGGCAACATGGAGTGTGCGGCACTACGGCGAGGTGTTCGGGGTGACGGCCCCGGAAGCCTATGTGCCCCGCATGATGGACCAGGAGTACGCACCGGAGGACCACCCTGGCTTGTTCCTCGGAGAGGATTGGGAAGAAGGGACGCTGGAAGTTGAAGCCTTCCAGGAACCAATGGAGAACCGCGACGATCGTGCCAGCAGCGACAACTTCAGGGTACCACTAATCTCTCAGGGGCAGGTGTTGGGCCTCCAAGTGCACAGGTTTGTAGGACAGTAGCAAATTTCCCTCAAGTGGATGACCTAAGGTTTATCAATCCGTGGGAGGCGTAGGATGAAGATGGTCTCTCTCAAAGAACCCTGCAACCAAATAACAAAGAGTCTCTTGTGTCCCCAACACACCCAATACAATGGTAAATTGTATAGGTGCACTAGTTCGGCAAAGAGATGGTGATACAAGTGCAATATGGATGGTAGATATAGGTTTTTGTAATCTGAAAATATAAAAACAGCAAGGTAGAAAATGGTAAAAGTGAGCGTAAACGGTATTGCAATGCTAGGAAACAAGGCCTAGGGTTCATACTTTCACTAGTGCAAGTTCTCTCAACAATAATAACATAGTTGGATCATATAACTATCCCTCAACATGCAACAAAGAGTCACTCCAAAGTCACTAATAGCGGAGAACAAACGAAGAGATTATGGTAGGGTACGAAACCACCTCAAAGTTATTCTTTCCAATCAATCCGTTGGGCTATTCCTATAAGTGTCACAAACAGCCCTAGAGTTCATACTAGAATAACACCTTAAGATACAAATCAACCAAAACCCTAATGTCACCTAGATACTCCAATGTCACCTCAAGTATCCATGGGTATGATTATACGATATGCATTACACAATCTCAGATTCATCTATTCAACCAACACATAAAACCTCAAAGAGTGCCCCAAAGTTTCTACCGGAGAATCACGATGAAAATGTGTGCCAACCCCTATGCATAGGTTCATGGGCGGAACCCGCAAGTTGATCACCAAAACATACATCAAGTGAATCACGTGATATCCCATTGTCACCACAGATACGCACGGCAAGACATACATCAAGTGTTCTCAAATCTTTAAAGACTCAATCCGATAAGATAACTTCAAAGGGGAAACTCAATCCATTACAAGAGAGTAGAAGGAGAGAAGCAACATAAGATCTAACTATAATAGCAAAGCTCGCGATACATCAAGATCGTGCCAAATCAAGAACACGAGAGAGAGATCAAACACATAGCTACTGGTACATACCCTCAGCCCCGAGGGTGAACTACTCTCTCCTCGTCATGGAGAACGCCGGGATGATGAAGTTGGCCACCAGTGAGGGTTCCCCCCTTCGGCAGGGTGCCGGAACAGGCCCCCGATTGGTTTTTGGTGGCTACAGAGGCTTGCGGCGGCGGAACTCCCGATCTATTCTGTTCCCCAAAGTTTTTAGGGTATATGGGAATATATAGGTGAAAGAAGTACGTCAGGGAGCCACGAGGGGCCCACGAGGGTGGAGGGCGCGCCCTAGGGGGGTGGGCGTGCCCCCCTGCCTCGTGGCTCCCTCGTTTCTTTCCCGACGTGCACTCCAAGTCTATCGGGTAGCTTTTCTTCCAAAAATAACTTCTCCAGAAGGTTTCATTGCGTTTCGACTCCGTTTGATATTCCTTTTCTTCGAAACACTGAAACAAGGGAAAAAACAGGATCTGGCACTGGGCTCTGGGTCAATAGGTTAGTCCCAAAAATAATATAAAAGTGCATAGTAAAGCTCATAAACATCCAAAATAGATAATATAATAGCATGGAACAATAAAAAATTATAGATACGTTGGAGACGTATCAGCATCCCCAAGCTTAATTCCTGCTCGTCCTCGAGTAGGTAAATGATAAAAACAGAATTTTTGTTGTGGAATGCTACCTAACGTATTTATCCATGTAATTCTCTTTATTGTGGCAAGAATATTCAGATCCATAAGATTCAAGACAAAAGTTTAATATTGATATGAAAATAATAATACTTCAAGCATACTAACAAAGCAATCATGTCTTCTCAAAATAACACGGCCAAAGAAAGTTATCCCTACAAAATCATATAGTCTGGCTATGCTCTATCTTCACCACACAAAGTATTTAAATCATGCACAACCCCGATGACAAGCCAAGCAATTGTTTCATACGTTTGATGTTCTCAAACTTTTTCAATCTTCACGGAATACATGAGCGTGAGCCATGGACATAGCAGTATATGTGGAATAGAATGGTGGTTGTGGAGAAGACAAAAAGGAGGGAGAAGATAGTCTCACATCAACTAGGCGTATCAACGGGCTATGGAGATGCCCATTAATAGATATCAACGTGAGTGAGTAGGGATTGCCATGCAACGGATGCACTAGAGCTATAAGTGTAGGAAAGCTCAACAAAACAAACTAAGTGGGTGTGCATCCAACTCGCTTGCTCACGAAGACCTAGGGCATTTTGAGGAAGCCCATCATTGGAATATACAAGCCAAGTTCTATAATGTAAAATTCCCACTAGTATATGAAAGTGACAACATAGGAGACTCTCTATCATGAAGATCATGGTGCTACTTTGAAGCACAAATGTGGTAAAAGGATAGTAGCATTGTCCCTTCTCTCTTTTTCTCTCATTTTTTATATATTTTATTCTTTTTTTGGGCCTTTTCTCTTTTTTTTATGGCCTCTTTTTTTCTCTTTTTTTATGGCCTCTTTTTTTCTCTTTTTTTTCATCCGGAGTCTCATCCCGACTTGTGGGGGAATCATAGTCTCCATCATCCTTTCCTCACTGGGACAATGCTCTAATAATGACGATCATCACACTTTTATTTACTTACAACTCAAGAATTACAACTCAATACTTAGAACAAGATATGACTCTATATGAATGCCTCCAGTGGTGTACCGGGATGTGCAATGACTCATGAGTGACATGTATGAAAGAATTATGAACGGTGGCTTTGCCACAAAAACGATGTCAACTACATGATCATGCAAAGCAATATGACAATGATGGAGCGTGTCATAATAAACGGAACGAGGTAAGTTGCATGGCAATATATCTCGGAATGGCTATGAAAATTCAATGATAGGTAGGTATGGTGGCTGTTTTGAGGAAGGTATATGGTGGGTGTATGATACCGGCGAAAGGTGCACGGTATTAGAGAGGCTAGCAATGGTGGAAGGGTGAGAGTGCGTATAATCCATGGACTCAACATTAGTCATAAAGTACTCATATACTTGTTGAAAAAATCTATTAGTTATCGAAACAAAGTACTACGCGCATGCTCCTAGGGGATAGATTGGTAGGAAAAGACCATCGCTCGTCCCCGACCGCCACTCATAAGGAGGACAATTAATAAATAAATCATGCTCCGACTTCATCACATAACGGTTCACCATACGTGCATGCTACGGGAATCACAAACTTTAGAACAAGTATTTCTCAAATTCACAACTACTTAACTAGCATGACTCTAATATCACCATCTTCATATCTCAAAACAATCATAAAGAATCAAACTTCTCATAGTATTCAATGCACTCTATATGGAAGTTTTTATTATATCCCTCTTGGATGCCCATCATATTAAGACTAAATTCATAACCAAAGAAAATTACCATGCTGCTCTAAAGACTCTCAAAATAATATAAGTGAAGCATGAGATTCCATCTATTTCTTCAAAATAAAACCATCATTGTGCTCTAAAATATATAAGTGAAGCACTAGAGCAAATGACAAACTACTCCAAAAAGATATGAGTGAAGATCAATGAGTAGTTAAATAATTATACAACTATGTGGAGACTCTCCCATTTAATAATTTCAGATCTTGGTATTTTATTCAAACAGCAAGCAAAGTTAAAGAAAATAAAATGACGCTCCAAGCAAAACACATATCATGTGGTGAATAAAAATATAGCTCCAAGTAAAGTTACCGATGAACGAAGACGAAAGAGGGGATGCCATCCGGGGCATCCCCAAGCTTAGGCTCTTGGTTGTCCTTGAATATTACCTTGGGTTTCCTTGGGCATCCCCAAGCTTAGGCTCTTGCCACTCCTTATTCCATAGTCCATCGAATCTTTACCCAAAACTTGAAAACTTCACAACACAAAACTTAACAGAAAACTCGTAAGCTCCGTTAGCGAAAGAAAACAAAACACCACCTCAAGGTACTGTAATGAACTCATTCTTTATTTATATTGGTGTTAAACCTACTGTATTCGAACTTCTCTATGGTTTATAAACTATTTTACTAGCCATAGATTCATCAAAATAAGCAAGCAACACAATGAAAACAGAATCTGTCGAAAACAGAACAGTCTGTAGTAATCTGTATCAAACGTATACTTCTGGAACTCCAAAAATTCTAAAATAAATTGGTGGACCTGCGGAATTTGTCTAGTAATCATATTCAAAAAGAATAAACTAAATAGCACTCTCCAGTAAAAAATTTTAGCTAATCTCGTGAGCGCTAAAGTTTCTGTTTTTTACAGCATGATCATAAAGACTTCACCCAAGTCTTCTCAAAGGTTCTACTTGGCACAAACACTAATTAAAACACAAAACCACATCTAAACAGAAGCTAGATGGATTATTTATTCCTAAAAAGAACCAAAAAGCAAGAAACTAAAATAAAATTTGGTTGCCTCCCAACAAGCGCTATCGTTTAATGCCCCTAGCTAGGCATGATGATTCCAATGATGCTCACATAAAAGATAAGAATTGAAACATAAAGAGAGCATCATGAAGAATACGACTAGCACATTTAAGTCTAACCCACTTCCTATGCATAGGGATTTTGTGAGCAAACAACTTATGGGAACAAGCATCAACTTGCATAGGAAGGCAAAACAAGCATAACTTCAAAATCTTAAGCACATAGAGAGGAAACTTGATATTATTGCAATTCCTACAAGCATACATTCCTCCCCCCATAATAACTTTCAGTAGCATCATGAATGAATTCAACAATATAACCAGCACCTAAATCATTATTTTCACGATCTACTTGCATAGAAATTTTACTACTCTCCACATAAGCAAAATTCTTCTCATTCGGAATAGTGGGAGTATCATAAGAGACTTGAATACTATAAATTGTTTCCACATAAAAAGAGTAATGTTCAGAAAAAGGGTAATCATAATCATGACAAGTTTTATAAATATAATCATCACTACTTCTTATAGCATAAGTTTCATCACAATAATCATCATAAGTAGCAACTTTGTTCTCATTATAATCGATTGAAACCTCTTCCAAGATAGTGGACTCATCACTAAATAAAGTCATGACCTCTCCAAATCCACTTTCATAAATATTATCATCATAGGTAGAAGGCATGCTATCATCATAACAACTTTGCATATCAAAACTTGGGAGGCTAAAAATATCATCATTATTAAACATAGCATCCCCAAGCTTGGGACAAACATTAATTTCAGCAAATGTATTCTCAAAAACATCAGCTTCATCAAACATAGCATCCCCAAGTTTGGGCCTTTTCATATCATAAGCATAATCACTCTCATCATTAATAGTATGGATATCACCAATAGTATAGCAATTATCATATTCTTCCAAGCAAGTGCCAAAAATATTTTCAAGATCATAAGAAGTATCATTATCTTCCCAATCATCATCATCACAACAAGCAATAGGCATAACGAGATCATCATCAAGTGCATCATCTTCCACAATTATTTTCGATTCATTTTCATGAGGCACAACAATGATAGGAGCAACATTATTTGGGAGAGATATCTTTTTACCTCTCTTCCTTTTCCTTTTCTTCTTCTTCTTCACCACATCATGTGTGGATTCAATCCTCTTTTTGGAGCTCCTTATTGATGACATTGGTTGAATAGAAGGCTCCTCCTCGTTACCTGATTCATCATAAGAAATAATAGGAGGATATTGGTAAGTCTCTTCCCTTTCATTAGTATTTTCTTCATCTTCTATTAGTTTTCTTTTCTTTATGTAGTTGGCAATATAAGGATTTTCGATGCAATTCACCGCACAATACATATAAATTTCTTCTAGATCAAAACCAAGAAGTTTATAACGGGCAAATTCTGGAAGATGCCTAGTTATATGTTTCATTTCTTCGCAACCCATAAGCAAGCTAAGTTCATTATAATGTGCAAGGGAAATCAACTCATCACAATTTTTGGACACGATTAGATCATGAAACAATTTGCATCGGATAGCTAAATGACCACTTTCATTGCAAAGTTCACAAGTACGGCCAAGAAAATTTAAATTTTCAGCACAATCATCTAGCCTTTCTTGCAACGATTTAGTTTCTAAATGCTTATGCCTCTTGCAATATCTATCTTCCCTATTCGGTGTGTACTTGCAAACCCAATGCACTCCACAAAAATTGACATGTTTATAGGAGGCATTTTCATCATAACTAGTGCAATCATCATTAGTACTATGGATATTCAAGGAGTTCATACTAACAACATTGCAACCATGCTCATCATTCAAAGATTTAGTGCCAAACATTTTAATACATTCTTCTTCTAACACTTTGGCACAATTTTCCTTTCCATCATACTCACGAAAGATATTAAAAAGATGAAGCGTATGAGACAAACTCAATTCCATTTTTTTGGTAGTTTTCTTTTATAAACTAAACTAGTGCTAAAACAAGAAACAAAAAGATTCGATTGCAAGATCTAAAGATATACCTTCAAGCACTCACCTCCCCGGCAACAACGCCAGAAAAGAGCTTGATGTCTACTACACAACCTTCTTCTTGTAGACGTTGTTGGGCCTCCAAGTGCAGAGGTTTGTAGGACAGTAGCAAATTTCCCTCAAGTGGATGACCTAAGGTTTATCAATCCGTGGGAGGCGTAGGATGAATATGGTCTCTCTCAAACAACCCTGCAACCAAATAACAAAGAGTCTCTTGTGTCCCCAACACACCCAATACAATGGTAAATTGTATAGGTGCACTAGTTCGGCGAAGAGATGGTGATACAAGTGCAATATGGATGGCAGATATAGGTTTTTGTAATATGAAAATATAAAAACAGCAAGGTAGCAAGTGGTAAAACTGAGCATAGACGGTATTGCAATGCTAGGAAACAAGGCCTAGGGTTCATACTTTCACTAGTGCAAGTTCTCTCAACGATAATAACATAGTTGGATCATATAACTATCCCTCAACATGCAACAAAGAGTCACTCCAAAGTCACTAATAGCGGAGAACAAACGAAGAGATTATGGTAGGGTACGAAACCACCTCAAAGTTATTCTTTCCAATCAATCCGTTGGGCTATTCCTATAAGTGTCACAAACAGACCTAGAGTTCGTACTAGAATAACACCTTAAGATGCAAATCAACCAAAACCCAAATGTCACCTAGATACTCCAATGTCACCTCAAGTATCCGTGGGTATGATTATACGATATGCATCACACAATCTCAGATTCATCTATTCAACCAACACATAAAACCTCAAAGAGTGCCCCAAAGTTTCTACCGGAGAATCACGACGAAAACGTGTGCCAACCCCTATGCATAGGTTCATGGGCGGAACCCGCAAGTTGATCACCAAAACATACATCAAGTGAATCACGTGATATCCCATTGTCACCACAGATACGCACGGCAAGACATACATCAAGTGTTCTCAAATCTTTAAAGACTCAATCCGATAAGATAACTTCAAAGGGGAAACTCAATCCATTACAAGAGAGTAGAGGGGGAGAAGCAACATAAGATCCAACTATAATAGCAAAGCTCGCGATACATCAAGATCGTGCCAAATCAAGAACACGAGAGAGAGATCAAACACATAGCTACTGGTACATACCCTCAGCCCCGAGGGTGAACTACTCCCTCCTCGTCATGGAGAACACCGGGATGATGAAGATGGCCACCGGTGAGGGTTCCCCCCTCCGGCAGGGTGCCGGAACAGGGTCCCGATTGGTTTTTGGTGGCTACAGAGGCTTGCGGCGGCAGAACTCCCGATCTATTCTGTTCCCCGAAGTTTTTAGGGTATATGGGAATATATAGGTGAAAGAAGTACGTCAGGGGAGCCACGAGGGGCCCAGGAGGGTGGAGGGCGCACCCCCTGCCTCGTGGCTCCCTCGTTTCTTTCCTGACGTGCACTCCAAGTCTATCGGGTAGCTTTTCTTCCAAAAATAACTTCTCCAGAAGGTTTCATTCCGTTTGGACTCCGTTTGATATTCCTTTTCTTCGAAACACTGAAACAAGGAAAAAAATAGGAACTGGCACTGGGCTCTGGGTCAATAGGTTAGTCCCAAAAATAATATAAAAGTGCATAGTAAATCCCATAAACATCCAAAACAGATAATATAATAGCATGGAACAATAAAAAATTATAGATACGTTGGAGACGTATTAGCAGGTCCAACGTATCAGCAGGCTTACGCTAACCATGGGCTGCAAGTGAATTAGGTCACAACGTCGGTCGACGACCCCGGCGCAGCAGCATCCCTTCCGCCGGGGGAAGCACGCTGGGGGCCACGCGGAGGGAGCCAGGAGCAAGGCCCCTCCCCACGTCGTGCGAAGTCAGGCAACGTCCGGAGGTAGGCCCTCTGCCGGGGAGGTGCCGGCGAGCCTTCCCCCGGCAGAGGACCCGTGGTCGCCGGGGGCACCGCTGGCGTCCCCTTTCCCCCCTTTGTGTCGTCCAGGTTGCCGGTCGGCTCAAAGGTGGTCGAGGGTGGCGCAAGGCGGGGCCCTCGTCTAGCGATATGAAGCAAGGCCGGTTCCTGTGAAGAAGGCCCAGTGCCTATGAAGCTCGCTGCCCGTGACACTCTCACGTAATAATGAGTGGGGCTGTACACGCCCCGGAGTCTCAGGGGTGCCGGCCTCAGGCCCTGGGGCTCCCTCCCACGCCTAGTGGCAGCACTTAGCTCCGCGCTGGTGAGAAGACTTGAAGACCAGAAGACTAGACTAGGCGCCGGACGCGGCCATTTGCTTTGGATCTCTTCTTCTGTAGCCTTTCTTTCTGGATTTGGATTTAAGTCGGAGTCGAGTTTTTGTCATTGCGTGCGGGGGGTGAATTTTCTCGTTCAAGCAATTTCTTGCCATCTGGTTCTTGCCTTGTTCTGGAGCTCACGCTCACCGCCTCCCCCTCACGGGCCCCTCGCGAGCGGGGCAAGGCACAACACGCGCACCACGTGTGCCGATCGGCGCAAGAACCTCGCGAGGCCCACTCGGGCGAGTCAGCAGACCCTTCAGGAGCCCCGTGGCGACTCTCGACCTTATAGTACGGTTCAGGGCCTGCCCCAGCTAAGGTAAGCCGCAGCGGCAAAACTTGCCGCCAGGCTCGTGATTGACCAAAACGCACCCTCGGTTCAACGTAAAGGAGTGGAAATCATGATTTGTTTACATGAGGGGCTCCCCCTCTCAAAATGCTCTCACAATCTTTAGGCGCCATGCCCGAGTTTTTGAGTACAGGATAAAACAACAAGAGAATGCGGGATCAGCCAGATATGTCGCTCGCTACATCGCCCTCAGACGCGTCGCTCGCGTCGTCGTTGTCTTCGCCGTCACCGTCGCCGCCTTCGGCGATGCCTCCGTCGCCGTCGTCAACCACGTCGCCTTCGTCCGCGACGACCACCACCGCGTCGTCGTCAGAGGCAAAGGCTCTGACCAGCGCATCCACTTGTCCTCCACCCACCGCACCATGTCGCCTCAGACGGCCTGTGGCACGGGGGCAATGGCGGCGTCGAAGTCGAACTCGGGGAAGGTGTTCCGGAGATGGTTGAAGACGCGGGAGAACGCGCGCCCAAGCAGGCCCCGACTCCTCTCTTCCACGAGCTGGCGAGCCCTGTCAGACCGGGCTTCCAGGCGCGTCACCTCGTTGGTGAAGAAGGTCAGGTGGCTGGCATAGTCATTCGAGTGGGGGGCGGTGCATTCTCGTCGCAGATGAAGCCCATGGCGGTGTTGGCCCTGTTCCGGAGGTCCTGAAGCATGGGGGCATGCTCGCGCTCCAGCGTCCGCCGTTGAAGCACTTCTTCCCTGTTCTGCCGCGCGACGGCCTCGGCATCATCAACCCGTTTCTGAAGCGAAAGCAGCTCGGCGCGGGCGGAGGCCAAGTCCGCCTGCGCCGTGACCAAGGCGGCAGCCGCGGCCTCCCCACGTCTCTCCGCCTCATCTAACCTGTCCTGAGAGCGGCGGTCCTGCCCGCCGCCTTAGTTCCTGCAAGCTTCAGCTTCAGGTCGTACCGATCTTCAAGATCCGCGTGAACCCGGGCCACCTGGCGATCGACTTCCTCCTGGACCTTGGCCTCGCGAGCCCCAACAGCATCCTCCGCCTGGGCAACTTGGCGTTCCCTCGTCTCCAACCGCTCGAGCTTGAGGCTGCGCTCCACGGCTTCTAGGGCCAACGCCTCCTCGCGCTTTTGGCCCTATTCTTCCTTGGAGGGTGTCCCCCTCAGCGACGCAAGGGCGGCTCTGCGCGCCTCCACCTGCTGCTCGAGGGACGCACACCAGGCCTGGAGCTCCCACGCGCGCTTCTCCGCAGCCTCGCGGCGGCGGTCAGCCTCGCGAGCCTCCTCCAAGGCTCGGGAGCAAGCTTCGCGGGAAACCTTGAGGGACGCCTCGGCCTTCGCATTGTCGAGATCACGCTGATAGCGGCCAAGGTTGATGGCCACCCTCAGCTTACGCCGTTCCTCCACCAGCCGAAGACCTTCAGCCTCAAGGCGCGAGTCAACACCTGTGAGTTCTTCGCCGAGTCGACTCATCGCGCCCATCGCCTGCTGGAAGAGCTCATGACGAACGGCGCTCCGCCCATATTCCAACTCCAACGCACGGCTCACCTCATCCTCCACCCCGGGGGCCACAGGCGGGACATCAAGCGACGCACCACCTCTCGGCCGGGGGCTGGGGGCTGGTGCTGCCCCAGGCGCCAACCAGTCCTTGCGGGGGCCCCTAGCCAGTCGAGGCCCACCGCTTGAGGAAGAGCTGGAGGCCGAGCCCAACCAGCTGCTGTCCATAACCAGAGGAGGAGAACGGGGAACGCCCGCCAGGCTCCAAGCCAGACCGTGCAGGAAGGGCAACGAGGTCACAGATTCGAGGCTCCATGAAGGTGGGCGCACCCCCTCGGTCGGCCCGGCTCCGGGCGCGGCATGCAGGCTCAGGGTGCACAAGGCCAACGGCGGTGCCGAGGAAGGCGAGGATTGCTTCGCGAGGGACCCAACGGCCCTGGCGGAAGGGGTCCTGAAGAGCCAGCATCAGGAAGGAAAGCAACAATCAAGAAACCACAAGGTGCAGTACTTACTCGTCGACAACGAAGTACTTTCGCCGTTTCAACGGCCCGAAGATGCTGCTGTCGCTCGGGGATCCTTTCCTCTTGCAGAGCTCCTCGAAGTCCACGCAAAGCCGACCGAAGCACTGGACATGGCGGCCAGCGCGAGGCGCGGCCGAAGAAGAGCTTGGAGGGACAACTTCAGGGGTGCCCGGCAGCGGTGAACAGTCGGGCGCCCTCTCGCCGCGACCTCCCGAGGCTTCCGGGGCTTTGACCTCAGGAACTGCATGCTGCATCGCCTCAGTAACCGACGCCCCAGGGGAGGGATCGCGGGCTCCCGAGGACGACGCCCCAGGATCACCATGCGACATGTGCTCCTCAACACTCGGGCCCCCGGCCTCCGTCGGAGCTCGCCCTCCTGCACCCTCACTTGGGGCGAGCCCGACACCGGCGGCGAGGAAGGGAACCACGTCGACGGGGTTCTTGCGGGGCCCCACCAGGCCGATCGGGCGCAACCCCCACTCATCGAAGGAGGGCATGCTCGCGGCAAACTCGGCCTTGTTCTCGCAGCGGTACAGCAGACAGCTCTTCCTGGGCATGTCGTCCGGCAGAGGGGCACCCGTCAGGACCACAAGCACCGTCTGCCACGTCGTAAGAGGAAGTCCCTCCTCCTGAAACCTCATGTGGTCCTGGCTGCTGAGCAAGGTCCACATCGGGCGGGAATGGCGCTGAAGCGGAGCGACTCGGGGCTTGACGAACTCCTTCACCATCATAGGCGCAGTCACGCCGCGGTCCTTCAGCCTCCTCAGCCTGAGCCAGACAGGAGCGAGACGGGGGCTCGCGAGCCTCTTGTGGCCCCAACTGGAGTTGGGAACAACAGGCCCTGGTGGAGCATGGAGCAGAGGGCTTAGCACACCGGCGTCAACAAACACCCATCGTGTCCGAAACTCGCTCGTGGATGGAGGAAGCTCAAAGTCGATACCCGCGCCCGCTGTCGCGTCCACGGCCTGGAAGCTCACACACCCCAAGCTCTGCCGAGGGTCAGTCAGATACAATGAGAAGAAATGACGAAGAGGGCCACAGAAGGGGCGATGCCAACCATGGCTTCGCACACAAAGGCGAAGACGGCGAGAAGAGTCACGGATTGAGGGTCGAGGTGCAACATGTGGATCTGATAATGCTCGAGCACCGCATTGAAGAAGGCAGAGAATGGGGGAATCAAGCCAGCCCAAAGGGCATCTATGAAGATTGGGACCTCAGCGGCTGCCCGAGCAATGCGGGTGCGAGACGCGGGCCAAGCCACCGTCTCTCCCCACTCATTGAAACTAGAAGCAAACATGGGGCGCACCTTGTCCATGGCCTCGTCATTGAGCACCCGGGGACGGCCGAGCGCAGGCTCGAAGGACGGAGGCGCACTTGGCAAAGACAGAGGTTTGTTCCCCTTGTTAGCCTGTTTCGGCGCCATGGCGATGAAGCAGGCGAAGCGCAGGTCAGATTGGAAGGAAGGAGCAGAGTCTCGAGGAAGCAGAGAGATTGGGGGAGCCACGCGTGGGCGAAGGAAGAATAACTGCGTAGGCTGCGGGGACCGCATAGCCAGGCGGATTCAAAGGCACCGTGGGGAAGCGGAGACGCCCACGTCCAATCAACCGCCACGCGTCGACCAAGGCCGCAGGCTTTTGGGGCCCGCGACGCTCCGTACTTGACCTTTGGCTTCGCCTCGAAGCCAAGCCCGAGCGCACCTTGGGCCCGGGGGCTACTGTCGGCGTTCTGGGAACGGGGGTCCCCAGACTTGCCTGCCTGCGGCCCACGGCGTGGCTTTCCTAGCAGGCCCGTACGGCCCATCTTCATCAACAAGGCATTCAAGACCCTCGCGAGGCGAACGACGTAGGACCTCCTTAGGAGCGGCCTCACCAGGCTGCCTCGCGAGGAGCGGAGATATCAAGGCGGGGCGAACCTCGCGAGGCTCTCGTGACGTGAGCCATGACGATCGACACCAGGCGGGCACCAGCGCGCTCAGCGTCCTTGCTTCCTCTTTGGTGCTAAGGAGGCAAGCGCAGGTGCGGAGTACCGAGGCATCAGGCAAAGGTTTCCATATTGGTGCAACGAGACCAAGACCAGCAGGCCAGCAGGACGGAGGTCACCGTGGAGCCCAAGACGGCGTCATCACCAGAGCCTTTTGCAGGCGAAGACCACTTTTGTCAGGATAGCTTGTACTAGCTGCCCCTTTCAAATTTGCCCGCCGTTGTTGGCTCCCTTCCCGCTCAATATTTGGGGAGAGGACCAGGGCCTATATAAGTAGAACTAGCCACCACGGTAGGAGGGGGATCGGCATCGGATAGCTCATCGAGTCCTCACCCCCACAAGTTCACCGAGCACAAGAACACCTCAACCTCACGAGGCTGTTCTTCCCCTTGTACCGTTCTTCATCAGCCCAAGAGGCAATCCACCACCACACACTGGAGTAGGGTATACACCATAACGGTGGCCAGAACCAGTATAAATCTCGTGTCTCTCTGTGTTGCGAGTTCGTCGAGTTCATTCGCGAGATCTTAGCAAGCTAGGGCATGGATCGGTAGGAGGGAAAGAACTTCGTGCGCACCCCAGAGTTCGAACCTTAAGGGTTTTGCCGGAACCCCAGATCCGACACATGTCAATACATTGAAATGGAGAGGCTGGACATATGGGTATGCGGGAGTCATAGCACTCACGAAGCAGCTTGAGGCTTGGTGCGGGGGTGTCGCTCCGGACTGCTGTCGACGTCCCACGCGGATTTGTCTGCAAAAGAGCCCTTCCCCTTTTTGGACGTCCCCGCCTCCTGGTTCGTGGAGGCCGCCCTCTTCTTCCTTCCCTCTTCAGGGGGGGGGGTTGTTCTCCTCCTCCTCCTCATCATCGTCATCCTCAGCAGTAGAGGAGCGGGTCTTGTCTTCGGACGTCGCGTCCGAAGCGCACTTGCGACAGGGGCCACTACGGACCCCCTTGGCCTTCCCCCTTGGCCTTCTTCACTGGCGCTGTACAGGGCGCCGACACCAGCATCTTCGCTAAACGCGGAATGACCGGTTCTTCAGGTAGCGGAGCCGGGCACTGGATCTTCTTCGCCCTCGCCATCCATTCCTGAAGAGGCAATGACAGTAAAAGTTCAGATATCCTCCTTGAAGCAAGCAAGTAGGGGACGCGATGGAAACTTACCTCGCTGGCAGGATGGTTAATGTCGTGCCCACGATCCGAATCCGTGGCTGGCGGAGTCTCGCCGGCCTTGAAGAGCAACTTCCAGGCATCTTCGTGAGTCGTTCCGAAGAGCCTCTCCAGGGTTTGGTGCCTCCATAGATTAAACTCCCAAAGGGGGCGTTTTCGGCTTTGGCAAGGGAGGATCCGGCGAACCAGCATCACTTGGACTACATCGACAAGTTTGACATTCTTGTCCACCATGCTTTGAACGCATGTCTGCGGCGCTATCAGCTCGTCTGGCGAACACCAGTTCGGGCTCTTCTCGACCCAGGAGGTGAGTCGCATGGGAGCGCCGGAGTTAAAATTGGCGGCCGCGGCCCAGTTTGTGCCGCGGGGTTCTGTGATGTAGAACCATTGTTTCTGCCATTCCTTGACAGTCTCCACGAAAGTGCCTTTTGGCCAAGAGACATTGGCCAGCGTGCTCACCATGGTTCCCCCGCACTCCGCGTGCTGGCCATCCACTACCTTCGGCTTCACGTTGATGACTTTGAGCCACAGCCCGAAGTGGGGTTGGATGCGGAGGAAGGCCTCACACACGGCGATGAACGCCGAGATGTTGAGGAAGGAGTTCGGGTATAGATCATGAAAGTCTATCCCGTAATAGTACATCAACCCGCGGACGAAAGGGTGGAGTGGAAACCCTAGCCCACGGAGGAAATGAGGGATGAATACCGCCCTCTCGTTGGGCTTTGGCGTGGGGACGACTTTCCCCTGAGCTGGAAGACGGTGGGAAATTTCCTTCGCCAAGTACCCAGCCGCCCGAAGCTCAGTAATATCCTTCTCCTCGCCAAGTACCCAGCCGCCCGAAGCTCAGTAATATCCTTCTCCTTGACGGAGGAGACCATCCATTTGCCTTGGCCTTCGGATCCGGACATGGTCGAATGCTTTTCGGAGATGTAGAAAGATGAGGACTTGGGTGCTGGAGCTCAAGGATGGAAGGGCAGAGGAAGGAGAAGGTGTAAGTAGACAAGGGTGAATTCTTATCCCCTTATAAAGGGCCGCGGATATCAAGCGCCTTCCCACGCGCCTCAAAACTCGCCTATTCCCAAGGGCTATGTAAACGGCACGGTTGGGTTACCCATACCCGTATTGATGAGAATCCCGCAATAATGGGACACGATCTCTGCTTCGACAAGACGTGCCAATGGCAACCGCGTCTCTAAACGTGGAACGACAGACACAAAATGGTCCGAAATTATGACCGCGTGGACGTGATGTCATATTGTAAAAAGTTGTCAGCGGATTGGGCTCGTGGAGTATTATATTCTATCAGCGGTTGTGTATGGTGTGTGTGTGACAGGTCCAGATACAATCATCGCGTCCGGAGACTATCTTGGAGTTCGGAAAGAAGGGAACCCGCCTTGCAATGCCGAAGACAAATCTGCGCGCCGGACTCCTCGTCATTGAAGCCAGGTTCAGGGGCTACTGAGGGAGTCCTGGACTAAGGGGTCCTCGGACGTCCGGCCTGTTAGCCATGGGCCGGACTGATGGGCTGTGAAGATGCGAAGACCGAAGACTGCACCCGTGTCCGGATGGGACTCTCCTTGGCGTGGAAGGCAAGCTTGGCGACCGAATATGTAGATTCCTTTCTTTGTAACCGACCTGGTGTAACCCTAGATCCTCTCGGTGTCTATATAAACCGGAGGACTTAGTCCGGAAAGGGGAGATACTCATTACCATAGTCATACAGGCTAGACTTCTAGGGTTTAGCCATTACGATCTCGTGGTAGATCAACTCTTGTAATACTCATATCCATCAAGATCAATCAAGCAGGAAGTAGGGTATTACCTCCATAGAGAGGGCCCGAACCTGGGTAAACATCGTGTCCCCTATCTTCTGTTACCATCGACCTTAGACGCACAGTTCGGGACCCCCTACCCGAGATCCACCAGTTTTGACACCGACACAAGTCTCTAGACAATGGAATTTAAAGTTAAAATAATCAGATGCTATTTTGGGTTAAAGAAAATGAGAGGACAATTGTATTCATGCAAAGTTATAGAATGGGAAATTCATTTCCTAATCATGTGCATGTGGATGACGTCCTACTTGGTTATGTCAATCTACTGTAGGGGGAGAAAAGAAGTTCTTATCCTCAAAGTTCAAAAGAATGTTCTCGGTAGAGTGTCTCTCGTTATAAATATCGAGTTCACCAAGAAAAGAATAAAATGGGGTATTTGGAATGTCGCATGGACATGCTAAGAAAGGTCTCTAAAGTATGCATGCAAGAAAACCTATGCCTATTCTTATAGTCAAGGGTAATGGAACTAGAAACTATGGTGTTCCAAAAGTTGATGAGAAAAGATTGAAAACGGATATGGTGCCATATGCTTGAGCTGTTGGAAGCTCAATATATTACCCTGACACAGTTCACGTATCTGGGTTGTTTTGGCAATGTCCAGTTCATATATAGATCATTGGAATGGAGTCAAAGATATCGGCCTCATGCTAAAAGAAATAAGTGCTCTCAAAAGATTGTGAGTACAAAGACAGGACTTGTGAAATGTATAGCGAAATCCACAATTATCGCTAACTTTCACACTTGGAGTTTTTGTGTGGAAAAGCTCCAAAGAATGAAGCAATTATCATCAATGTGATGCAAAGATATGTTATTGTTGGGCGTGGCTCCATCGACGGCCTGGTACAGCCTAGCTTCAGGATCAACAACCCAAGACCCTCGCGAGTGGCCAAGCCTCGCGAGGTGGATGACACCAAGACCTCCTCGAGGGGCGGCCTCCTCAGGCCGGCTCCCGAGGAGCGGGGATTTCTATGCAAGGCTCACCTCATGAGGTTCAGATAACGTGAGCCATGACGACCAAGGCCAGGCGAGCACCAGCGGGCGCAGTGTACCGGTTTCCTCTTTTGTGCTCAGGAGGCAAGCGCAGGTGCGGAGTCCCGTGGAATCAACCAAAGGTTTCCATTCCGGTGCAACAAGACCAAGACCACCAGGACGGAGGTCATCATCGAGCCCACTGATAACCCACAAGTATAGGGGATCAATTGTAGCCTCTTTCGATAAGTAAGAGTGTCGAACCCAACGAGGAGCTAAAGGTAGAACAAATATTCCCTCAAGTTCTATCGACCACCGATACAACTCTACGCACGCTTGACGTTCGCTTTACCTAGAACAAGTATGAAACTAGAAGTACTTTGTAGGTGTTGTTGGATAGGTTTGCAAGAAAAAATAAAGAGAGCGTAAATATAAACTAGGGCTGTTTAGATAAATACACAACTAAATTAGTTTTAGTAGAGAGCTTGTTGTCACGAGAAAGTTATTTGTCCCTAGGCAATCGATAACTAGACCGGTAATCATTATTGCAATTTTATTTGAGGGAGAGGCATAAGCTAACATACTTTCTCTACTTGGATCATATGCACTTATGATTGGAACTCTAGCAAGCATACACAACTACTAAAGATCATTAAGGTAAAACCCAACCATAGCATTAAAGCATCAAGTCCCCTTTATCCCATACGCAAACAACCTATTTACTCGGGTCTGTGCTTCTGTCACTCACGCCACCCACCATAAGCAAATCATGAACATATTGCAAACCCTACAGCGGGAATCCCTCACGCTTGCGCGACACGGAGAGCACCATAGGACAGCACCAATAATAAAACATGCAACTCAAACCAATCTTGATCATCAAATAACCCATAGGACAAAATGGATCTACTCAAACATCATAGGATAGCCATACATCATTGGGAAATAATATATAGCGTTGAGCACCATGTTTAAGTAGAGATTAAAGCGGGCAAGAGAGAGGTTACACCGCTGCATAGAGGGGGGAAGAGTTCGTGATGATGGTGTTGAAGTTGTTGGTGAAGATTGCGGTGATGATGATGGCCACGGCAGCGTTCCGGCGCCACCGGAAGAGAAGGGGAGAGGGGGCCCCTTCGTCTTCTTCTTCCTTGACCTCCTCCCTAGATGGGAGAAGGGTTTCCCCTCTGGTCCTTGGCCTCCATGGCGTGGGAGGGGCGAGAGCCCCTCCGAGATTGGATCTGTCTCTTTGTCTCTCTCTGTTTCTGCGTTCTCGTCTGGTGCCCTTTCACCGTTTCGTATATATATATGGAGATCCGTAACTCCGATTGGACTGAAACCTTCGCCGTGAATTTTTACCAAAAATTAGCTTTCTTGCGGCCGAAGAAGGGCGTCAACCGCCTTACGGGTGGCCCATGAGGGTCAGGGGCGCGCCCAGGGGGCAGGCGCGCCCCTGCCTCGTGGCCACCTCGGGCACCGTCTCGTGTTGGTTTTTCTTCCGGAATTTCCCAAATATTCCAAAATAATTCTCAGTCCGTTTTTATCCCGTTTGGATTCCGTTTGATATGGATATTCTGCGAAACATAAAACATGCAACAAACAGGAACTGGCACTGGGCACTGGATGAATATGTTAGTCCCAAAAATAGTATAAAAAGTTGCCAAAAGTATATGAAAGTTGTAGAATATTTGCATTGAACAATCAAAAATTATAGATACGACGGAGATGTATCAGCATCCCCAAGCTTAATTCCGGCTCGTCCTCGAGTAGGTAAATGAAAAAAAAAGATATTTTTTAATGTGGAATGCTACCTAGCATAATCTTGATCTTATGTCTAATCAGGGCATGAATATTAAGAGACGAGTGATTCAAAGCAATAGTCTATCCTTTGACATAAAAACAATAATACTTCTAGCCTACTAATAAAGCAATCATGTCTTTTCAAAATAACAAGGCCAAATAATGTTATCCCTACAAAATCATATAGTCTGGCTATGCTCCATCTTCACCACACAAAATATTCAAATCATGCACAACCCCGATGACAAGCCAAGCAATTGTTTCATACTTTTGACGTTCTCAAACCTTTTCAACTTTCACGCAATACATGAGCGTGAGCCATGGACATAACACTATAGGTAGAATAGAATATGATGGTGGGGGTTATGTGGAGAAGACAAAAAAAGGAGAAAGTCTCACATCAACTAGGCATATCAACGGGCTATGGAGATGCCCATTAATAGATATCAATGTGAGTGAGTAGGGATTGCCATGCAACGGATGCACTAAGAGCTATAAGTATATGAAAGCTCAAACTGAAACTAAGTGGGTGTGCATCCAACTTGCTTGCTCATGAAGATCTAGGGCATTTGAGGAAGCCCATCGTTGGAATATACAAGCCAAGTTCTTTAATGAAAATTCCCACTAGTATATGAAAGTGATAACTCAAGAGACTCTCTATATGAAGAACATGGTGCTACTTTGAAGCACAAGTGTGGTAAAAGGATATTAACATTGCCCCTTCTCTCTTTTTCTCTCATTTTTTTGTTTTTTTGTTTTTTCCCTCTTTTTTGGGCCTTCTCTTTTTTTGGCCTTTCTCTTTTTTTTATTTTTTATTTTTTTCGTCCGAAGTCTCATCCCGACTTGTGGGGGAATCATAGTCTCCATCATCCTTTCCTCACTGGGGCAATGCTCTAATAATGATGATCATCACACTTTTATTTACTAACAACTCAATATTACAACTCGATACTAGAACAAAGATATGACTCTATATGAATGCCTCCGGCGGTGTACCGGGATGTGCAATGATCTAGCATAGCAATGACATCAAAAAACGGACAAGCCATGAAAACATCATGCTAGATATCTTACGATCATGCAAAGCAATATGACAATAAATTCTCAAGTCATGTATATGATGATGATGGAAGTTGCATGGCAATATATCTCGGAATGGCTATGGAAATGCCATGATAGGTAGGTATGGTGGCTGTTTTGAGGAAGATATAATGGGGCTTATGTGTGATAGAGCGTATCGTATCGCGGGGTTTGGATGCACCGGCAAAGTTTGCACCAACTCTCGAGGTGAGAAAGGGCAATGCACGGTACCGAAGAGGCTAGCAATGATGGAAGGGTGAGAGTGCGTATAATTCATGGACTCAACATTAGTCATAAAGAACTCACATACTTATTGCAAAAATCTATTAGTCATCGAAACAAAGTACTACGTGCATGCTCCTAGGGGGATAGATTGGTAGGAAAAGACCATCGCTCGTCCCCGACCGCCACTCATAAGGAAGACAATCAATAAATAAATCATGCTCCGACTTCGTTACATAACGGTTCACCATACATGCATGCTACGGGAATCACAAACTTCAACACAAGTATTTCTCCAATCCACAACTACCCACTAGCATGACTCTAATATCACCATCTTTATATCACAAAACTATTGCAAGGAATCAAACATATCATATTCAGTGATCTACAGGTTTTATGTAGGATTTTATGACTAACCATGTGAATGACCAGTTCCTGTCATCTCTCTAAATAGATATAAGTGAAGCACGAGAGCTTAATTCTTTCTACAAAAGATATGCCCACTCTCTAACAAATATAAGTGAAGCAAAAGAGCATTCTACAAATGACGGTTGTCTATGTAAAGAGAAACAGGCAATCCAGGCTTCAAATGATATAAGTGAAGCACATGAAGCATTCTATAAGGCCATACTAAAAAGATATAAGTGAAGTGCAATGAGCATTCTATAAATCAACCAAGGACTATATCATACCAGCATGGTGCATAAAAGAAAAATGAAAACTAAAGCAAAAGACGCTCCAAGATTTGCACATATCGCATGAACGAAACGAATCCGAAAACATACCGATACTTGTTGAAGAAAGAGGGGATGCCTTCCGGGGCATCCCCAAGCTTAGACGCTTGAGTCTCCTTGAATATTTACTTGGGGTGCCTCGGGCATCCCCAAGCTTGAGCTCTTGCCTCTCTTCCTTCTTCTCACATCGAGACCTTCTCGATCATCGAACACTTCATCCACACAAAACTTCAACAGAAAACTCGGTAAGATCCGTTAGTATAATAAAGCAAAGCAAATCACTACTCTAAGTACTGTTGCAAACCAATTCATATTTTGTTTTTGCATTGTGTATACTGTAGTATAAATTTTTCATGACTTAATCCACTGATATAAATCGACAGTTCATCAAAACAAGCAGAGTATGCATCAAAAACAGAATGTGTCTAAAACAGAACAGTCTGTAAGAATCTGAACATTCACCATACTTCTGATACTTGAAAAATTCTTCCCAAATTAGGAAAAATAAAAAATTTGTATAGAAAGACAGTGCAAAAAGAATTAGAACCATTTCACGTTCCAGTAAAAAATTAAAATTGGCGCACTACAGCCAAAGTTTCTGTCCTGCACCGCACAAACCAACAAGCATTGTAAACATCCTAAAGGCAAACCTTGGCACATTATGTTTATAATACAATGGAATTGTACAAGGGGATAATTATTTTTGTTGAAAAGTTTCTGTAATCAAGATTCACAAAGTTTCTGTGAGCATGAACAAAGTTCAAGGAGCTCTCCCACTTCAACAATGCTTGTCTTTCTCACTTTCACTTTCCTTTTTGAAAAAGTTTTGGGTTCCCCTCTTTATTTTTGTTGTTTTTAAACTATATGAAAGCACTCAACAGAAATAAATGACTCTCTAAAACTTCCGGGTTGTCTCCCTGGCAGCGCTTTCTTTAAAGCCATTAAGCTAGGCATATAGTGCTCAAGTAGTGAATCCACCCGGATCCCAAGGTATATCAAAGCCAATTTTAATTAGCAATGATTTGTAATTTAGTAGTGAGCACAAGGCAACATATATCATGCAACAACGAAGTCTAACTATCTTCCTATGCATCGGCATGTCATAAAAGAACAATTCATGCACACATAGTAAAGGCCAATGCATAGTATAAACAGTTTCTTGCAATTTTATCATGTGGGAAACATAGAGAGGTGGAGATATAGTTCCTCTCTCATAATAATTGCAAGTAGAAGCAGCAAGCACATGCATATTTTATCTATCAAAATCATCAGGTGCAATGGTAAAAGGCAACCCATCAATGTAATCCTTAATAAGTGCAAACTTCTCCGATATAGTGTAGTTTGGAGAATTCAAAAAGATAATAGGACTATCATGTGTGGGTGCAATAGCAAAAATTTCATGTTTAACATAAGGAACTATAGCAAGTTCATCTCCATAAGCATAATTCATATTGGCATCTTGGCCACAAGCATAGCAAGCATCATCAAAAAGGGATATTTCAAGAGAATCAACGGGATCATAACAGTCATCATAGCAATCATCCTTCGGTAAGCACGAAGGGAAATTAAACAATGTATGAGTTGAAGAGTTACTCTCATTAGAAGGTGGGCACGGGTAGCTAATCCGCTCTTCCTCCTTTTGTTCTTCGCTCTCCTCATCATCTTTTTCATCCAATGAGCTCACAGTTTCATCAACTTCTTCTTCCATAGATTCCTGCAAAATATTAGTCTCTTCTTGGACAGCGGGGTAGTCCTCAATATATGGTTCAACATAGGCATTAGAAGCATAATTATCATAGCAATATTTAAGTATGGCAAAATTTTCAGATATGTGAAGAGTAGCATCATACGTTTCAATCAAAGAAGCAATTTCATAAGCACCCTTAAAAGCAACAAATTCTTCAATTTGTTGAACATCATAGTAACTATAAACACCTTTAGCATACGAAGATAAGATTCCATTATCAATAAACTCACATTGATAGGCAAGGTGTTCCTTAGGGTTTTCAGAACAACAAGTAATATCATATATCTCACATAAATTCCAAGCATAGCAATGCAAACGATGAATTTGACCCAGTAAAAGTTTCCCTTTTTCAGATATGCGGTGTCGCACATAACAAGCATGCTCATCTAAGGATTTTCCCTCAACTAAGCTAGTTGGGGTTTCAGCACGAGCACATAGGGATCGAAGATGATCCAAGTAAAAAGCTTCAGGAGTGTGATAGATTTTGAGTGGTTCTTCAACCATTGGTTCAGTAGGTACAACTAATTTTTTTGGTATTTTGCGTTTCCTACCCATAACTAAAGATAGAAAACAACTAAGAACAACAAATAAAAGTTACTTAGTGATAAAGCAAACAAGCACACATGAGAATATTCACCCCACGCTATTGCTCCCCGGCAACGGCGCCAGAAAAAGGTCTTGATAACCCACAAGTATAGGGGATCAATTGTAGCCTCTTTCGATAAGTAAGAGTGTCGAACCCAACGAGGAGCTAAAGGTAGAACAAATATTCCCTCAAGTTCTATCGACCACCGATACAACTCTACGCACGCTTGACGTTCGCTTTACCTAGAACAAGTATGAAACTAGAAGGACTTTGTAGGTGTTGTTGGATAGGTTTGCAAGAAAATAAAGAGAGCGTAAATATAAACTAGGGCTGTTTAGATAAAGACACGACTAAATTAGTTTTAGTAGAGAGTTTGTTGTCACGAGAAAGTTATTTGTCCCTAGGAAATCGATAACTAGACCGGTAATCATTATTGCAATTTTATTTGAGGGAGAGGCATAAGCTAACATACTTTCTCTACTTGGATCATATGCACTTATGATTGGAACTCTAGCAAGCATACGCAACTACTAAAGATCATTAAGGTAAAACCCAACCATAGCATTAAAGCATCAAGTCCCCTTTATCCCATACGCAAACAACCTACTTACTCGGGTTTGTGCTTCTGTCACTCACGCCACCCACCATAAGAAAATCATGAACATATTGCAAACCCTACAGCGGGAACCCCTCACGCTTGCGCGACACGGAGAGCACCATAGGACAGCACCAATAATAAAACATGCAACTCAAACCAATCTTGATCATCAAATAACCCATAGGACAAAACGGATCTACTCAAACATCATAGGATAGCCATACATCATTGGGAAATAATATATAGCGTTGAGCACCATGTTTAAGTAGAGATTACAGCGGGTAAGAGAGAGGTTAGACCGCTGCATAGAGGGGGGAAGAGTTGGTGATGATGGCGGTGAAGTTGTTGGTGAAGATTGCGGTGATGATGATGGCCACGGCAGCGTTCCCGCGCCACCGAAAGACAAGGGGAGAGGGGGCCCCTTCGTCTTCTTCTTCCTTGACCTCCTCCCTAGATGGGAGAAGGGTTTCCCCTCTGGTCCTTGGCCTCCATGGCGTGGGAGGGGCGAGAGCCCCTCCGAGATTGGATCTGTGTCTTTGTCTCTCTCTGTTTCTGCGTTCTCGTCTGGTGCCCTTTCACCGTTTCGTATATATATGGAGATCCGTAACTCCGATTGGACTGAAACCTTCGCCGTGATTTTTTACCAAAAATAGCTTTCTTGCAGCCGAAGAAGGGCGTCAACCGCCTTACGGGTGGCCCACGAGGGTCAGGGGCACGCCCGGGGGGGCAGGCGCGCCCCCTGCCTCGTGGCCACCTCGGGCACCGTCTCGCGTTGGTTTTTCTTCCGGAATTTCCCAAATATTCCAAAATAATTCTCAGTCCGTTTTTATCCCGTTTGGATTCCGTTTGATATGGATATTCTGCGAAACATAAAACATGCAACAAACAGGAACTGGCACTGGGCACTGGATCAATATGTTAGTCCCAAAAATAGTATAAAAAGTTGCCAAAAGTATATGAAAGTTGTAGAATATTGGCATGGAACAATCAAAAATTATAGATACGACGGAGACGTATCACCCACCACAGCGTCACGACCAGAGGCTTTTGCAGGCGAAGACTACTTTTGTCAGGATAGCATGTACTAGTTGCCCCCCTTCAAATTTGGCCGTTGTGGGATCCCTTTCCGCCTTACATTTGGGAAGAGGACCAAGGCCACTATAAATAGGACTTAGCCACCACCAAAAGTATAAGTAGGATCATTCAGACCATCCTCACACCCACCTGCTCATCGAGCATAAGAACACCTCACCTCCTGAGGCTGTTCCACCACTGTACTAGTTCATCCAGCCCCTCGAGGCAATCCACTACAAAGCTGGAGTAGGGTATTACACCGCAAGGTGGCCTGAACCAGGATAAACTGTTGTGTCCCTTCTACATTCAGTTCATCGAGCTAGGCCATGAGATGAGCGAGTAGGCAGACTGGGGAGGACGAGTTCTTCGCACGCACCCCAGAGTTCGAGCCTCTCATGGGTCTGCGGAACCCTGAATTCGACATTTGGCGCGCCAGGTAGGGGTGCGTCGGAGCCTCTCTTCCACCGGTCGACTCGCCACCACTCCACTGCTTCCATGGCTGATGCCGTTGAGGCCATGCTAAGCAAAGGGCCGCCCTCGCCTATCGCGTCGCCCAGACGGCACCTGCCAGCAGGTCTCCCCGTCATTCTCCATCGCCTGCCGCCAACGCCGCCACCGGCCCGGCAGGGCACGAGCAGCAAGCTTCGTCGCTGTACCCCTCCGTGCGGCGTGATGGACGCACTGCCACCCCGTCGCTGACTCTGGCTGGTTCATCATCTCACGCTTATCGCGGGTCGGCGGACGCGCAAGCTGCGCTGCTCATGGCATGCAAACTCCTGCGCTACCGCCCCATCGACGACTTCTACGAAGACTGGCTGGACCGCATCGCCGAGCTTGTCAGCGCCGCTGGGGGCTCTCCTGCGCCGTCTCTCTTGCTGCCTCGCCCGCCGCCAGCCGCGGGCGACGTAGCCCATGGAGCACCTCCTCCACCTCCCCGTCAAGACGTCGCCCTCGGACCAAGGCGCACGGCCCCGCGGCGCGACCCACCGCACAGGGCGCCCGTGCATGAAGAAGAAAGCTGCCAGGAGGTCCAGCGGCCGCAAGAAGATGCTCCTGCGCTCCCAGCACCACCATGTCAAGACCGCGCGCCGCCTATGGTGGTGGCGCGTGAGCGCCAAGATCAGGCTCCACCTCCACGACGGGCTGCCATGAGCTTCGCAGCGTCGTTTGGCCGGGGAAGTTCAAGCCTGACCTGCCCCCACGCTACGACGACACCCCCGACCCTACTGAGTTCCTACAGCTCTACGAGCTGAGGATCGAGGCGGCCAACAATGACGAGATGGTCATGGCGAACTGGTTCCCCATGGCCCTCAAGGACGGTGCGCGCTTGTGGCTCCTGAACCTGCCCGTGGGGTCGATCTCCTCCTGGGGCGAGATGCGCGAGCGTTTCGTCGCCAACTTCCAGGGCACTCACGACCGGCCGCCGACTGCGGGTGACCTGAGGCGCATCAAGCAGCAGCTAGGGGAGACCTTGCAGAAGTACATCCAGCCCCAAGGTTTCGGACGAGGCCATTATCTCAGTGTTTTCCGATGGCGTCCGCGATGTCAAGATGAAGGAAGAGCTCGCCACACACGAGGACCTATGCATGGCCCTAGAGATGTTCAACATGGCAACCAAGTGCGCGAGAGCTGAGGAGGGTCGCCTCTCCCCCCTGGAGCTCCCGGGAACAGACCCAGAAGACAAGAAGGCCAAGGTCGTGAAGCGCAAGGGGCCGGCTATGCTTGCGGCTGAGCCGAAGATGAAGCGCGGCTGCGACCATCCAGAGTCATCCAAGGGCAGCCGCCCGTTCTGCGTCTTCCACAACGTGCACAGACACAACACCAATGATTGCCAGGAGCTCAGGGCCATCCGCGACGAGCGGCTAGGTCGTCGCCCCAAGCGCAACGACCAAAGTAGAGGACGCTGGGACGACCGCGGCCCCTGCCAGGAGTGGTGAGATCAACCTCGTGAGGAGCGCTGGCAGGCCCAGCCTCGTGAGGGCGCCTAGAGAGATCAGCCTCATGAGGACCGTCCTCACGGCAACGCCGGCCTCCCTCCGCTGCCACTACCACCAAGAAGGAACGACGGCCACCACCAGGGCGAGGGGGCTGGGGGCTTCCAGGAGCCTCGTGCCGTCGCCTGCATCTTGGGCAGTGCTCAGGCCCCAGCCTCTCATCGCATCTTCAAGCAGTTTGCTCGTGAGGTGAATGCAGCCCTCCCCAGGCTCGAGGCCACGCGTCCGCTCAGGTGGTCCAAGTGCACCATCACCTTCAGCTCCACTGACCAGCTCAAGTGCGCTGCAACTGCTGGTGCCCTCCCGATGCTCTGCTCGCCCGTCATCAGTAACGTCCTCGTCACCAAGACTCTCATTGATGGTGGTGCGGGGCTCAACGTTCTGTCCATCGAGACGTTCGACCGCCTCCAAGTGCCCTATGACCAGCTGCAGCCCACCAAGCCTTTCTCAGGAGTGACCGATGGCTCCACCACCCCGATAGGGTAGATCCGCCTCGCTGTCACCTTCGGCAAACGCGACAACTACCGCACTGAGCTCATCGACTTCGACGTCGCCCACATCCGCCTTCCGTACAATGCCATCCTTGGGTATCCAGCCCTGGCCAAGTTCATGGCGGTGACCCATCATGGTTACAATGTCCTCAAGATGCCAGGGAACCGCGACATCATCACGATCGCCTGCGAGGAAAAGGACGCAGTGTGCTCTCTCGAGCGTGCCTACCAGGCTGCGGCAGTCGAGAACCCCGACGGTGAAGGCACCGTCTACCCCCTTGAGGTTGTCCCCAAGAAGAAGAAGCAACTGCTCCACCAAGAGCCTCAGAAGAACGGCGTCTCCAGTGGCACCACCTCAGGACCTGCGCCCACGGACGGGGCGCCTCCCTCTCTCGCATAGGAAGGTGCGCCCGGCGCCCCTCTTAGGCTGGGCTCGGGGGCTCTCCTCTGGAGGGCCTCTGACCTAGCCAGCGTCGCGAGGGATGCGCTCGGGTAGCACGTGGAGGCGTGCTTTAGCGCGCGCTTCCGCCAGGAGGGCACAAGGCACGGGGTGCCAGGTGCTCAGGAGTTCATCACCAAGGCAACCAAGGAGCTTCAAGAGGCGAGAGCCATGCGCGGCGACCACGGCCCACCGCCCGGCGCGACTCCTTGTCCTGGCGAGGACAGCGAGCTGCGCGCCTATGTCAACATCCCTGGGCTCAACAGGGCAGCATCTCAGGAGCGCTTCTGGCCATCGTGCGTTGGTCGGTGCTCGGGCCCCCTCATAGCTACGTTTGCATGCCTTTCAGCCTGCCGAACGCGGCTGTTACCTTCCAGCGCTGCATGTGGAGCGTCCTGGCGGCTCAGGAGGCCAGGCACCAGGTGGTCCTGACGGAAATGGCGACGGTTCTGCATGAGCCCCCAGAGCCCCCAGAGCCTCCCGAGGTTCAGGACCCAGGTGGCTCGTGAGGAGCGACTTCTTCAACGCGCGTCTTCAGCTACTCCAACATCTCTTCAGCAATGATGTCAGGTGACATTTTCCAGTTTATTCAGTTGGGGGCGCCCCTCAGGCTGCATCATCCTCAGGCCGCATGGGTCCGTCCCTGTGGCGTGTATCGTTTTGCATCTATCAGAACTAGCTCTACCCTATCCATGAATTGTTGCAAGGTTATCATCTGCCTGCCCGGTACTTCATTGCCATGAACGTCGTACGCCCTCGCAAACCCACCCATGACCGCCTCATGATTAAGGACTGGCACGGCGTCTGTGCTCGGGTTAGTCCCTGTAGCGTCACTAAACCCAAGAGCCTGAGCTCTGGCTCGCGGGCCAGCTCCCGTGCTTGCCACCTCCCATGGCCCTTGGTGCCTTGTTCTCGCATGAGCTAACCGCGGGCGAATGAGCTAGGGCGCGTGACCCGGTGCCTCGTCACCACGAGAGCCACGCGTCGGTTGTCTTTCTTCAAGATTTTCGCATGAGAAGACTGGGCACGGTGTCTGTGCTCGGGTCCGTCCCTGCAGCGTCAACAAACCCAACGACTGAGCTCTGTCTGGCAGGCCGGCCCCGTTCATGTCACCTCCTAGGGTCGTTGGTGTTTGGCCTTCTCATGTGATAACGTCAGGAGATTCATTCGGCGCAGGTTGCCTAACCATCTTGCAGGACCATTGCAAGTGTTCCAAAGCAAATTCAGGTGCAACCCGCCTTGAGGTAGGGCCTTGTGAGTCCCACGTTGGCTCACGAGTGCCCAGACACACCTCCTCTAGCCCTGTCGTGCAAGCCACGTGTCAGGGCGAAGCTGTACACGCCCCGGGGGCTTCACTCAGAGGGAGCCCCCACCCATGCACCAGTGGAAGCACCATGCTCTGTGCTGGCAGTTGACATGGTCGAGGAGCGGCTATGCCAGTGCAAGTGCGGAAGCGCCATGCTCTGCGCTGGTGATAAACAACTGAGGGCGGCCCCATGGCCGCAATAACCTCAGGGAGCTGCTAGGCTCGGTGTTCAGCCTCACCGCAACACTTTCCCTCTGGGAGAGTCGCGTGAGGGGGCTGGGCACGGGGGCTACGTTTAGGTCACGCCTAGCGTACGCCACCCTGCCAGGTCCCTCGGACCTGGTCTTCGCGCGCCCCTCCCGAGCGAGACCTCGGCGAGGGAAGGTATGGAGGTCTGTTTGTACGTCAAGGGGGACTCCTGAGCATCGGGACTCAGGAGCCTAACTTGTCACGTAGCCCCTCACCCCTTGGCCTCGTCCTGGTGATCTAGACGACCCAACAACGACTGAGGTATGCGCGGGGCCGGGCCCTGCCGACGCAGAACGCTAAGGCCTACTCTCGCATCTCCTTCCCGAGAGTTGTTTGTACGTCAAGGGGGACTCCTAAGCATCGTGACTCAGGAGCCTAACTGGTCACGTAGCCCCTCGCCCCTTGGTCTCGTCCTAGTGATCCGGACGACCCAACGGCGGCTGAGGTATGCGCGGCGCCAGGCCCTGCTGACGCAGAACATTAAAGCAAACGGGAAGGAAATCGCAAAATCCTAGCAAATTGTTACAAAACATACTGTCTCTTAAAGGTACCAAGCATATAAGTTTTTACGCCTCCACAAGGCACGATACATGTTGCAGGAGATAAAATGGAGGGGAGCGCCACCGTCGAGCATCTTCTTCAGCCTTGGGTGCTGCCGTCGCCCGCGAGGGGTGCCCCGTCGTCGACGACGTCGCCGTCGCGCGTGCCATCAGCCGTGGCCGCGGGGTCGGCGGCGCCATCAGTCGTGGTCGCGGGGTCGATGGCGAGGAACTTCCGCAGCAGGGCCTCCACCTGGTCCTTCACTGCTTCGGCAGCGGCGGTGCAACGCTCCGGGTCGATAGGCGCAAGCAAGGCACCAAAGTCGAAGCTGGGGTCGCGAAGATGGAGGTGGCTGAAGACGCGCATCATAGCCGAGGTAGAGAGCGCGCGGGCTTCTCCTTCCACCATGGGGCCGACCCCAACAACAACACCCTCGAGTGTCGTGACAAGCTGGGGGAGCAGCTCTGCGGGGCCCTCCTCTGCAGTCACCAATGGCTCCTTCAACCCCCTCCCATAGAGACCCCGTAGTGCCTTGCGGGACCTCTGCTCAAGGGAGTCGAAGGCGGGACGCCCCTCGGCAAGAACTTTTACCCTGGCCTCCAGCTGGGCCTTTTCCGCCCCACCTCCTCCTTCAACTTCTCCAGGCGGCCGTGCTCCACGGCCTACTTCTGTGCCGCTTGCTCCAGCTCGGTGTCACGGTCGGCAACTGCAGCTTCCTGGGCCTTCAGCTCCTCCTCCCACGCCTCGTGCTAACGAGCCTCGGTGGCTTCTTGTCACAGAGGGTCTTCAGCTCAGCCTCCGCCACTCGGCAGCCTCGGCGTCCTTCACCGCCATGTCGCGGGCGACCGCGGCTTGGCCGGCAACCTGCTCACCCCCCTAAGGCCGGCACGGCCTGGCGCCAGGCTGCCCTGACAGACGTGTCACATCCCTAGTTCTGGTAATGCTTAGTGCTAGCATCTTGTGTTGCATCATGTTTAAGTTTCAATTAAAGTTGAAATGGGGATGGCAGAAACCCCCAGCACCACTTAATCCAACTAGGGTCACTAAAATACTTTTTCAATGAACCTGAAATGCCCTTCAAAAATGATCATCATCTTTGCCTTGGTCTAGAACCTCTGACAAAAATGGTTCACATTTTTCTAGGACAGCATTGGTTCACTAAATTAAATCGTATGTTATTTGCATTTGGGCATTTAAATGCTATATAATATTTTAAATGTCCAAATATTCATGAACTAAAATGTTTACTGTTGGAAATATTCCAAACAGTAGCCTTGAGAAGTTACATGAATTTTGAGTTTGTTCTGGTATTTTTAATAAAGCCCTAAAGTTACAGAATATAGAAAAACAGAAATGGAAAAGAGAGAGGAGAAAACCTTACCTGGCGCTTACCTCCTGTGCAGCCCACCTGGCAGTCCAGCCACCTGGCGGCCCAGCCCACCCGCAGCAGCCAGTCACCCCCAACCTCCCGCCAGGAGGATGAGGGGCGCGTGCTCGCCACGCGTGTCCACGCGCGAGGCCACCTCCTGCTTCTGCCGACGCAGGAGAGGCTCCAGAAGCCGCCACGCGCCACCCCGGTCCCTCTCGCCCGTCGCTCGTCCTCATCCCCTCCTATGTCTCGCTCTCCTCCCCACAGTCGAGCGCTGCCATTGCCACCGACGCCGTTCGCCGCGGCCACCGCCATCCCGTCGATGCCCCGAGCCGTTCCCGAGCTCCGCAACCTCGTCCCCGACCCTCTCACGGAGCCACGCGACTGGAAGACCCCCGAAGCGCCGCCCCGATGTCTTCTTCCTCCTCGGGTTGCCGAGATCGCCGGCGACCGTGCGTCCTCCCTAACGCCTCCCCGAGCGCACCGAGCCCTGCAGAAGATCCGCTGTGAGCTCCGCCCCTTCCCCCCTACTCCTGTCGCCCCGCGCGCCCTCTAGGCATAGCTCCCCTCCGGCCGAGGCTTGCCACCGCCGCGAATGACGCCGTCGTCGTCACGATGGGCCAACGCCGCGTCTGAGCATCTGGTCGAGATCCTGCTGCCCCGTAGCTTCTACCTGTGCTCTCTGTTCACTCGGAGTCGAGCTGCAGCCCTGCGCTCGCATCTAGCCGAGCTCCGGCTGCCGCAACCGTTGTCACCGCCGTCGCTCTGGTCCGTCTCCGGCGATGCCAACTGCACCACTGGATGCGGCTCACCCCCAGCTGACCGTAGAGCACCTCCGCCGAATGTTTGGTCGCCGGAGGGCGAAACCCGAGCCTCGCCGCCGCGTCTGCTCGTCGCCGGCGGCTAAAAGCCGACCTAAGAACTAATTAGCACTAAGCTAATGACCCACTAACTCACAGACATGTGGGCCCCAGCCTGACTAATTCCTAGATTAACTTAAACCTAATCACTAGCTAGCACTGTGCTACTGACGTGTGGACCCCAGACGTCAGGTTTGACCCGGCTGACGCAGTTGACTGCTGAAGTCACTGTGACATGGTGCTGACGTCATAAATACATTTACTGGAATAATCATATTTTTAAAATAGGAAATTCCATAAAATGTTACAAACTTCTAAAAATCATAGAAAATAAACCATAACTCCAAATGAAATAATTTATATATGAAAAACTATCAGAAAAATCTAAAGAATCTGTTTATGGCATTTTCATGCATGTTAGAACAACTTATAGTTTCTGAATAGGGCAAATCAAATGTTTGGCATTTAAATAATCACATATGGAGTTTGAATTTGAACTTTGGTTCAAACCAACTTCATTTAATATGGTTTCTAGTTGCATTAGCTCAATCAACAGCATATTGCCATGTCATGATCATGCATCATATTGTTGCATTACATTGATTGTGTTCTTTCTCTGTTTGCCGGTATTTGTCCCCTTTCAGTGGACGTAGTTCTGACGATGAGTTCGATGACACCGATGAAGAGCTATACTATCTTCAGAAGTGCCAGGCAAGCAAAACCCCCTTGTTCATTCCAATACAATCCCACTCTCTCGCTCATGTTCTCTTTTACTGCATTAGGACAACAACGATTCAACTGTTACATGCTGCGGTAGTTGAACCCCTTTCCTCTGCATGACATGTCATTGCCACAGTAAATAGATGGAACCCACTAGCATGAGTAGGAGTTGTTTGAGCCTTGATGTGCCTACTCATTCATGCTTGTTGTCATGCCTGCTACTGCTTAGAGTTGAGTCAGGTCTGATTCATCGGGGATGAATTGGAATGTGGTGAACATGTCCTACTGTTGAGAGCTAAGTGTGTGAACACAATTTGGTAAAGGTAGTGGTGAGAGGCCATGTAGGAGTACATGGTGGGTTGTCTCATTGCAGCCGTGCTCAGGAACTGAGTTCTGTGTTTGTGATCCATGAACAGCTACTACCACGCATTGGAATGCTTAAGTGCCCCTCTCGACTTATTAATTGCCTTGGTCTCTGTCCAGGAGTTGCAACTAGTTTCTAGTGTTTGTAGGATATGTGTTGGGGGCCGTGCGTAGCGCTGACCCTAGGGGTGGGCTATGATGCGGTAGAGACGCGAGGCACGGTGTACCGGGACGCCCGTTTAGTGCCTCGGGAACCCTGCTCTCATCGTTTAGGGCCGTGAGTGACACCCCGGCCGGATCTCCTTGCGTATGGAACCCGAATAGCCGATAAACCTGGACTAGAGACTTGTGTGGTTAGTCAGGTCATGGCTGACTCACTCGCCAGGCTTCCGCTTGAAGGTTGCCGAGATACACAACGTGTACATGGTGGTAAGTGGCGAGAGCGTGTGTGAAACAGTACACCCCTGCAGGGTTAACATCATCTATTCGAATAGCCGCATCCGCGGTAAAGGACTTCTGGGTTGCCTGTACAGTTCATAGACAAGTGAAAGTGGATACCCTAAAATGCGCAAGATAAGCGTGAGTGCTATGGATGGTGTTCTCGTAGGGAGATGGGAGCGGATCCATAGTGGTGTATTGATATGGTGAATATGTGGACTCGTGTGCGCCACATCAAAAGAGTTACTTGCAGTCGTAGTTTAGGATAGCCACCGAGTCAAGCTGGCTTGCTGCAGTTAAACTCCACCACCCCCTTTGTTGATACCGATGCATGTGTAGATAGTTCTGATGTAAGTCTTGCTGGGTACATTTGTACTCACGTTTGCTTAATTTATGTTTTTGCAGAGAGATTTCAGTCTCGCTAGTAGTTCCGCGTGGACTTCGACGTTTAGCTTGTTACCTCAGCTACGATCTTGTGCCCTCGGCATGATCTTGTAGATAGTCAGGCTTCTCAGCTTTTCTTTTGTAGTTGTCTGTACTCAGACAAGTTAAGCTTCCGCATGTGCTTGTTGCTTGTATGCTCTGTATGTTGGGTCATGAGACCCATGTTTGTAATACTTGGCTCCTCAGAGCCTAATGAATAAATATTTTGAGTTGTAGAGTTTTGGTGTGATGCCATGTTGTATTTGCACATATCGAGCATATTGTGTGTATGACTTGAAATGCTTGGTATGTGTGGGATCCGACGACCTAGTTGTTTATCCTTGATAGCCTCTCTTACCGGGAAATGCCTCCTAGTGCTTCCACTGAGCCATGGTAGCTTGCTACTGCTCCAGAACACTTAGGCTGGCCGGCATGTGTCCTTCTTCGTTCCTGTGTCTGTCCCTTTGGGGAAATGTCACGCGGTGTCTACCGGAGTCCTGTTAGCCTGCTACAGCCCGGATTCTCCGGAGTCCTGTTAGCCCAGCTGCTACAGCCCGGATTCACTCTCTGATGACCGACGCGTTCGTTGCTGGGTCATGTATGCATGTCCCTGTAAGTTAGTGCCACTTTGGGTTTACGACTAGTCATGTCAGCCCGGGTTCTCTGTCATATGGATGCTAGCGACACTATCATATACGTGAGCCAAAAGGCGCAAACGGTCCCGAGCAGGTAAGGTGGCACCCGTGGGAATACCGTGCATGAGGCCGCAAAGCGATATGATGTGTTACATGCTAGATCGGTGTGACTTAGGATCGGGGTCCTGACAAGACGCGTTGGCTCGGAGCCATCCTGAGATCTGCTCCAGGTGCCCCGACGCCAGGTGCCAGTCGGCGCCCTGAAGGTCGTCACGAAGGTGGTTCAACACGAAAAGAGCCTCCTCCAGAGCACCAGGCGCGGCAGAAGAGCCGCGGTTCGACGACACGATGGACGGGGGAGCAGACGGCGCAGGAGCCAGGATGGGTGAAGTAGCAGCAGCAGAAAGGGCCCGGGGCTCCGAGGCCTTCGGAACCTCAGCAGGCGAGCTGAGGGAGGGCGCCTCCGGAGTCGGCCTAGCCGCAGAGACCGCCTCCTCCTGAGGATGGGCCTCCGAGCCTCGGGAGGGCGACTCGGACGTGCGAGCGCACGGGCCGGCCCCATCCTTCTACGCCGAGGGTGGCGCGACCGCGGCAAGCTGTTTGGCCTCGGTGGCTCTGGCCCCCTCCTTCTTCTTCTTTGCCACCGGTGTTGGCCTGGACACAGAGGAGGCAAACGTCAGGACACTACGACAAAATCAAGAAACAAAGACAAGATGGCACGCTTACTAGTCTGTGGCGACATAATCCCTCATCCTCTTCAGGAGCGCGAGGCCCGCAGACTACATGGGCATGGGAGCCGTCGTGCCCACAGGGGCAGACAGGTGCACGACCGGCTTTGCAATGGTGGCGGCTGGCAACGAGGCAGGGGCATCGCCTCGGGAGATCAGTGCTGACCTGCCCTTCTTCGGGACCCCTAGCTTCAGCTTCTTCAGAGGGGTTCCCTTGGACCGCGTGGTGACCCCGGTGGAGCGTGGTGACTCCCTGACCGGGTGCTCGCCAGCGTCGTCGTCGTCAAGAAGAACGCGGAGAAGATCAGACTAGTGCAGGGGAGAGGTCTCCCCTGCACCTTCCCAAGTTGCCTCCGAGCCTGCCTTCTCCTCCTCGTCGGACTCGCCGGAGGACACCGTCACCGGGGAGCCCGGGGGTCGAGAAGGCGCTAGAGGCACGAGCCCGCGCTTGTTGAAGACGGGCATGGCGTCGGCAATCTTCTCCCCGTCGAGGCGGCGGTGCAGCGAAAGATGGGTGTCCGGGGGGCAACCATGGTCCTTCCCGAGCAGGAGGTGCACAACCTTGTTCAGCTCCTCGTCAGACAAGTTGTCCGGGCGCAGCCGAACGTCGCCTTCCGTGCCCTTGAGCCTCCACAGGGGGCGCGAGTGCGCCTGGAGCAGAGCCAGGCGCTGTATCAAGAACTCCTTGATGATCATGGCGCCCGTCAGCTTCTCCGCCCTTAGGTCGTCCGGCTTCAGGTCGGCCACCATCTTCTCCATCAACTGCTCCACACGGGGAGCGGTGAGCTTCTCGTGAGACCATCCTTCGTGGGGTGTCGGCAGCCCGGTCGGCATCTCCAGCCGGGGGTAGGAGCGCTTGGCGTCCATGAAGATCCACTTGTTCCGAAAATCATCCACCTTCTTCCCGGCCCGCAAAATCGCGTTGCTGCCATTGGCCGCGATGAAGTTGGCGCACCCCAAACACTGGCTGCCGTTGACCCGGAGGTAGAAGAATGGCGGAGCAGCGCCACGGAGGGCATCACCCCCACAAACGCCTCGCAGTAGAAAGTGAAAATTGACAGGAGGAGGATGGAGTTGGGATGAAGATGGAGGGCGTGGAGATTATAGTGGCGGAGGACGGCGTAGAAGAAGGTGTAGAAAGGGGGGACCATCCCCGCAAAGATGCTGTGTAGGAAGAAGGGTAGAAGGTGCCGCCCAAGGTTTCCGGCTTGGCAGAGCCGACCCGGAGCGCCGTCTCTCCCCCCTCGTTGCTGCTGCCCGCCGTCAGCTGGAGCGCGGCGGCGAGGTGCTTCTCCTCAGCGACGGTGGACGCGCTTAGGGCAGGCTCGAACCAAGAGGGTGAGCATGCGGCAGCGGCCGAGGACTTCGCCTTGTCGGTGGCCATTGGTCGCGGGCTTGGGGAAGAGATTCGGCGGATCTAGAGTTTTTTAGGGCAGAAGGAGAAGGGGATCTGGAGCAAGATGAAGGACGGGCAATGAATGCCCCGCAGTGGGCGCCAACCTTTTTGTCAGCCAGGAGCAGTTGCCGAGGCAGTGTGGGGAAGTAGAGACGCCCACGTCCCATCAATCACCACACGTCAACCGAGGCCGCAGACAGTTAGGGCCCGCGGCGCTCCGCACTTGCCCCTTGGCTTGACCTGGAAGCCAAGTTCGAGCGCGCCTTGGGCCTGGGGGCTACTGTCGGCGTCCTGGGACCGGGGGTACCCAGACTTGCCTGCTTGCGGGCCATGAAGTGGCTCCATCGACGGCCTGGTACGGCCCAACTTCAGGATCAAAAACCCAAGACCCTCGCGAGGGGCCAAGCCTCGCGAGGCGGACGACACCAAGACCTCCTCGAGGGGCGGCCTCCTCAGGCCGGCTCCTGAGGAGCGGGGATTTCTATGCAAGGCTCACCTCGTGAGGTACAGATGACGTGAGCCATGATGACCAAGGCCAGGCGGGCGCCAGCAGGCGCAGTGTACCGGTTTCCTCTTTTGTGCTAAGGAGGCAACCGCAGGCGCGGGGTCCTGAGGAATCAGCCAAAGGTTTCCTTTGTTTTGAAACTAACTACTGTGGAGCAAAGCCCCACAGTCTTTTATTGCAACCTCAAAGAGAGATAACAGTTACAGTTAGGCATATTTACAAAAAGACAAAAAAACCCTACCCAAACTTACCTATAATCTATGGTAGGGAGTTAACTCAAGCCAGAAGAGAGTCCCTGGTTGAACTGGCTAACCTATGAGAAAGTAGAGTTACATCATGTACAAAATTACATTTCCACCTAGCAAAAGAGGCCCTCTCTCCTCTAGAAGTTCTGCCATTGCGCAAAATCCAAATATTCCAAGCAGCTGTAAGCATCACTTCAAAGAAGAAGGGGGTTCTGAAGGATCTCCTTGCATGAGAAATACAATGCTGCAAGTCATCCCCACCAATCGAGTCAATTCCCAGATAGTTCCAGACTCTGTTGCTGAATGTACAGTTGATGAAAAGGTGTAGTCTGTCTTCATAAGCCTGAGCAGCACAAATGACACATTGATTGTCATCATGAGGCAGCCTCCAATGTCTTCTGACAAGCATATCCTTGGTGTTTAGGCGATCAAAGAATAACAACCATCCAAAGACTTTAATTTTCGTGGTGCATTTGCTCTTCCAAAGCCATTTGCATGTCTGGATTGCAGGCATATGAGTATGCATTATGTTGTAGAAGCTTTTTGTAGAGTAGGCACCAGATTTCCCTACCCAGGTCCAGACATCAGCAGAGTGTGGATCCCTTGGAAGATTCAACATCTAGTCCTCAAGAATCCTCAGTTCCTTAGCGGCTTCTTGAGATATAGGCAAATAGAGCAAAGAGAAGAGGTCCGGGGAACTAAGGATTTCAGCAGCAGAAGCTTTATCATCCTTAACAAAAGAGAACAATCTTGGTAGTCTTCTGAAGAGGGGCAGTGTGGAGCCACCCACCTGCTAAGCATCCAACCAGAACATTACAGAGTCGCCTATGTTGACATGAGCTGATGTAACTGCACTGTATGTGTCAGAAAGCTTAAAAACATCTATCCACCAGAAAGATCATGTCATCACAGTAGCGTGAGGCACCACCCCATCATAATATGAATTCCAAATCAAGGAGACCCAGGGAATGTCCACTTTATTATAAAAGTTGTGCAGATGCTTAATAAGAAGCCCCTAGTTCTGAATGTTAAGGTTAATTATCCCAAGGCCACCTTTTTCCTTGGGCCGACAGACCAAATTCCATGCAGCAAGGGATTGTTTTGGGGTGTCACTGTTGCCTCTCCAAAGGCACTGTCTGAAGATCCTGTCTAGTTGTTTAATAATCCTAGGAGGAATATTCAGAGAGCACGGGAAATAAATTGGCATAGAGGTCAAGACTGAAGCAAAGGAGTTGAAGTCTGGAGCCTTGATTAAGCATTGAAGAACTGCAAGAGAGTCTTCTTTCAACTCTGTCGACCATAGGCATAAAATCTATAATCCTAGGTCTTGTGGTACCCATTGGTAGGCCCAGATAGGTAAAAGGAGTAGTGCCAATCTTGCAGCCCAGCACCGCAGCCAATCTTGTAGCTAGATCATTATCCATATTTAAAGGGATCTAAGAGGACTTCATAAAATTCACCTTCAGACCAATGGACTCTTGGAAGGTGAGGAGCATGTTTTTCATGGCCACCAACTGTTCCTCAACAGCAGGCAGAATGACAATTGTATCCTCTGCATACTGAATAATGGGAAAGTCTGGATTTTGAGAGGGGATAGGCAAAGTGATGACTCCTCGAGCTAACATGTCATTAACCACTGTTTGTAGCAAATCCACGGCCAAAACAAAAGGCAGAGGTGAGAGGGGGTCACCTTGTCTTACTCCACACTTACATTTGAACTGCTTGCCTGGGACACCATTTAACAGAACAGAAGAACTACCAGAAGATAGAATTTCTTTTATCCATGAGATCCACCTATCATCAAAACCTTTGAATCTTAGTATCTGCAAGATAACCACATGCTCAATCGTGACAAAGGCTTTGGCAAAGTCAAGCTTGAGAATGACAATAGGATTTTTGGACTGCTTGCACTGGTGGATGTATTCAAAAGTCCATGCCAAACAATCCTCGGCTCTTAAGAAATCCATATTGGTTTTTGTGGATGCATTTGAGAATTACACTTGGCAAACGATTAGCCAGAAGCTTGGTCAAGAATTTGAGGCACGTGTTTGTGAGGGAGATGGGCCTAAAATCATTAGGGCTTTCGGAGGAGAGCATTTTGGGTATGAGAGTAATTAGAGACCCATTTATGTTCTCCAAGGCTAGATTCCCCTCATAAAAATCCTTGATCAGTCTCAGAAAGTCTGGCTCGATGATGGTCCAACACCGCTTGACAAAAAGACCATTGAAGCCATCGGGCCCAGGTGCCCTGTCAACTGGTAGCTCTTTTAAAACCTTGGCAATTTCATCATCAGAAAAGAGGCGGGAGAGCTCATCCAAGTCAGGCACAAGCTGAATTAAACAGGCAGATCAAAGCCCATGGAAATGCCCTGGGCCTGACCCATTCTACCTTTGAAAGAGTTCCACATAATTCCCGCCACTTGCTGGTGATCAGACACCGGGGCTCCTCCCTCAACCGTGAGGCTAGCTATGGAATTCTTTCTCATCCTTTCTGAAGCCATCGCATGAAAAAAATGAGTTTTCCTCCACCACCTTGATATATCGGATGGTGCATCGCTGCTTCCAATAGATGTAGTGCACCCTCAAGAGCTCCTCATAATGCAACTTGACTATCTTCCTAAAATTAAACTCGGGTGTGGTGAGGAGCCTCCTTTCTTCAAGCTGATCAAAATATAATATAACCTTGTTACATTCCGAAGTGAGCCGTTTGATATAAGATAGATTCTTGCTCCATCTCTTGTTAAATTTCTTTGAAATGACCCTGCTGCAGTCAAGTCGGCAAAAACTGGTGCACCCCAGGACTGTGTGACACACTCAAAGAAGCCAGGCATCTCCACCCAAATTTTTTCAAAATGAAACGCTCTTATAGCTGGTATGGTTGTGTCAATTGAGACGACACAGGGCACATGATCAGAAGAGGTTTTGGCAAGAGGGAGGACCACTGTATTCGGATAATAGGAAATCCAGTCAAATGTTGTGAAGAACCAATCTAACTGTTCCAACAGTGGATTTTCCTACATGTTGGACCTAGTAAAGCGTCTTCCTTTCAAAGGTAATTCCAAAAGCCCTAGGTGGCCAATGATCTCATTAAAAAGGAAGATGTCATTAACATCCCCACCCGGCAAGTTTCTATTGTCAAGAGAGCGGATGAAATTGAAATCACCTAGAAAATGCCAATGTTCATCAGGAGGTATTTGAAGATGGTACAGCCAAAGGTTTCCATTCCGGTGCAACAAGACCAAGACCACCAGGACGGAGGTCATCGCCGAGCCCACCACAACGTCACGACCAGAGGCTTTTGCAGGCGAAGACTACTTTTGTTAGGATAGCATGTACTAGCTGTCCCCCTTCAAATTTGGTCGCTGTGGGATCCCTTCCCACCTTACATTTGGGAAGAGGACCAAGGCCACTATAAATATGACTTAGCCACCACCATAGAAGGGGATGGATCATTCAGACCATGCTCACACCCACCAGCTCATCGAGCATAAGAACACCTCACATCCTGAGGCTGTTCCACCACTGTACTAGTTCATCCAGCCCCTCGAGGCAATCCACCACAAAGCTGGAGTAGGGTATTACACCGCAAGGTGGCCCGAACGAGGATAAAATGTTGTGTCCCTTCTACATTCAGTTCATCGAGCTAGGCCGTGAGATGAGCGAGTAGGCAGACTGGGGAGGATGAGTTCTTCGCACGCACCCGAGAGTTCAAACCTCTCAAGGGTCCGCGGAACCCCGAATCCGACAGTTATAGCTTGATATGAGGCTGAGGGACAGGCAAAATGGTTAAGGAGACCTATACCCGGAGTTCATAATGGTTGACAACAGCGATAACCATTTTAAGTTTTTTGCTCCTATGACAACGAGTCAAGTGTTGATGCCAAACACACTGACACAGAGTTATGCGTTGTAAAGGAGAAAGTCTGGAATTATGTAGAAATGCTTGAAGCATAAAAGCAACAGACAAGTGTTTGCAGATCTGCTTATTAAAGGCTTACCGTCGAGTGTGTTCGGAGAACACACTATCGACATGGGTTTTATGGTATAGTCTAAGATTTCCGGACAATAAAAGGCCCCAGGTTAAATAATTTGTTTCAAAAATAGAAAGGTACATTGTGGCTATCTGATTCTATTGGTAATTGAGTTGTGACAATGAAACATGTTCTATGTATTGATCTGTTATGAAACGAGTAAAGTAAAAGTATAAGGTCAAAAGTAAAAGTTGAGATCAAGGGGGAGAATGTTAGGATGATCTCCATCATGTGGGCCCAACGGCCCACCGGGCCCTCAGATCCGCGCCCTGATCGGGGGCGCTCAAACCACTATGGTTGAAGACCCCCTGTCACCTGCACTATATAAAGAGGTGGGGGCCACGGCTCGCAACACGAGGTTCGTCGCGATGCCGTACACCCCACCTACATCCCCTACCGATCTAGGGTTAGTGCAGTGCTGACGGGAAGCACCGCCACCGCTACTCTCTGCCATCACGGGCCACCGTCACCATGGCTGGCACCAGGAGCTCAAGGAGAAGGTAGGACTACCATGAATCATCTAACCTACTCGCTCCAGAGGATTCAACAAACACAACATTCATAAAAAATAACGTGGCAGTGGAGCGTGAGTTGTAGCTGCCCATGGTGGCCGGTGGAGGGCTCGACAACCCTTTTACGGAAGGCGGCCGTGCTGGCCTCCCAGCGGAGGGATCGACAACCATTTTACGGAAGGCTGCCGTGTTGGCCTCCTGGCGGAGAAGGCGTCGGGGCTGATGGCTTGGGACATAATCAAGGAAGAGATCATGGATGTTTTTCATCAATTTTATAGTCTGTCGGGAGAAAACTTTGCAAGGATCAACTCGGCCCTCGTCGCGCTGCTGCCAAAAAAGGATGGTGCCGAAGCAATGGAGGATTTCAAGCCAATCAGTCTGATCAATTCAATTGCAAAACGGATCACTAAGGTTCTTCATGTGTCTGCCAGAGAAAGTTGGCTCGCTCATCTTGCCGGCGCAGAGCGCGTTTATGAAGACGAAGTGCCTAAATGATAATTTCATGTACATCCAAAACCTCGTCAATTCCCTCCATCACAAGAGAAAACCAGCACTTCCAATCAAGTTAGATATTGCAAGGGCCTTCGATTTTGTATCTTGGGAGTTCATCCTTGAGCTTCTTCGCGAGATGGGGTTCAGTGTACACTGGCGAGATTGGATTGCTTTGCTTCTATCATCCACATCATCGTGTTTCTTAGTTAATGGGGCACTAGGAGTTTCGGTTAGACATCACCGCGTGCTCAGGCAGGGTGAACCCCTATCACCGTTGCTATTCATCCTCGCAATTGACACTCTGCACCGTCTGATCGACAAAGTTATCGAGGATGGGATACTAGCTCCCCTGCCGGGGCGAGAGGTCAAGCTGTGTGTTAGTTTATATGCTGACAACGTAGTGATTTTTGCAAACCCTGGTCAAAAAGATTAACACTACATTCTTTGAGGCAATACCACAAGCACCTGGTGCAGTCGAGAGTGTTGTGCGTGTGGGTTGCCTACTCGGGGAGGTGTTGACACGGCCGCGGGACCGCGCCGGTGCTACGTACGCGCAGCTGGGAGCCAAGGAGGTCCGTCAAGGGAGCAGGGAGGGAGGTGAGGAAGCCTGGCGATGTCGGGATCCGTGAGGCTGTCGGCAATGTTTGTTGGGAAGGTGCACGACAAGCCAGTAGCAATGGGGTATTAGACGACTGTTGGAGGTAGATGGCAAGGCTGCGGCCGATGACCGTCCTCCGAGACCGTTTCGGTCGGCCAACACAGATCTGGCAACATGGTCTCCGCATCCATGGAGGCCACCAAGTAGAGGAGGATGGCACCGATGGGCCACTCCCTTGACCTCTCAGTGCGCGATGCCCTCAGGAATTGACGTCATGCTGACGTAGTGCTGATGCAATAAATTCATTTCTGATTAAATAATAAATTCAGAAAATGTTTAAAACTATGAATATTAATATAAAATATTCCGTAATTCGGATGAAAATAATTTATACATGAAAATTGCTCACAAAAATGTAACAAATCCGAATATGCAATCCATTCATCTGTCACGTGTCTCTAGCATGATGAACATGGATCCTTCCCCCAGATTCATCTGTCCGAAAAATGCCAAACACCGGGAAAACATTGCCAGATGTTTTCCCTCTTTATCTGTATCATGTAGTGCTGCGTTAGGTCACCCGTAGCACTGCATATTGCCATGTCATGCATAGTGATGCATCTGTTTGCTTTATATTTATTGTTTCTTTCCCCTCTTCTCTCTGGTAGACACCAAGACTGACGCTGCTGACTACGACTACACCCTTGACGTCAGCCACTCTTAGCAGAGCTTCCAGGCAAGCAAACCCCCCTTGATCATTTCGATATCGCCCATTCCCTTCTCTCTTATGCTTGCATTAGAATTGCAATTGCTTTTGTATGATCTTATTCTGATGCATAGCCTGCTTTTGTAACCTGCTTTTGTACCTTACCTGCTTATCCTAAATGCTTAGTATAGGTTGGTTAGTGATCCACCAGAGACCCCTCACCTTGTCACTGTTGCCCCCGCTTTATGACCGATGACTCGATCAACGTGATCGACGTCCAGGGCCCGACACAGCACAGCACACCCCCTTAGTTGTACGACATTGTAGGGTTACTATCGAGTGCCGAGGGTGATACCTTGTATATCACTTTTGATGAGACCTCTGTAGTGTAGTTAATTGGTCATGGTCTACGGAGGGTGATTCCTCCTTCACCACTATCTGATAACGACTCTGTCGTGCAACCCATCAAGAGTGAACCATCGAGGGTGATTCCTCCTAAGTTCACCTTGACGGTTACATCAAGTGGAACCCATCGAGGGTGATTACTTAGATCCCCCTTTGGTGTTATGGACACAATTACTTTGACTTTACCACATAACCATGATGACATCGGGTCGGCCCCGACGGGTGATACGTCTCCGTCGTATATACTTTTCCTAACACTTTTGCTCTTGTTTTGGACTCTAATTTGCATGATTTGAATGAAACTAACCTGGACTGACGTTGTTTTAGCAGAACTACCATAGTGTTGTTTTTGTGCAGAAACAAAAGTTCTCTGAATGGAACGAAATTCTTTGGAGAATTATTTCAGAATATATAGAAAATGCTGGAGCCAAGAACCACCGGAGGGGGGGCTGGGTGAGCACTTCCCACTAGGGCGCCCCCTCCAGGCGCGCCCAGGTGGGTTGTGCCCACCTAGTGGCCCCGCAGACCCTGGTTCCGACTCTATAAAATCCCATATTCGAAGAAAAAAATTAGGGAGAAAGTTTCATCGCGTTTCACGATGCAGAGCCGCCGCCACCTCCTATTCTTCATCGGGAGGCCAGATCTGGAGCCCGTTTGAGGCTCCGGAGAGGGGGATCAACGGTCTTCATCATTAGCAACCCTTCTCCATCGCCAATTCCATGATGCTCCCCACCGGGAGTGAGTAATTCCTTTGTAGGCTCACTGGTCAGTGAGGAGTTGGATGAGGTTCATCATGTAATCGAGTTAGTTCTGTTAGGGCTTGATACCTAGTACCCACTATGTTCTGAGATTGATGTTGTTATGACTTTGCCATGCTTAATGCTTGTCACTTTGGGCCCGAGTGCCATGATTTCAGATCTGGACCGTTTATGTTTTCACCATTATATCTATGTTCTAGATCCGATATTGCATGTCATATTCACCTATTACGTGTTATGACCCATAAACCTGGGGGTGACAATAATCGGGATACTTTCCGGTGATGACCGTAGTTTGAGGAGTTCATGTATCACTATGTGTTAATGCTTTGTTTCGGTTCTCTATTAAAAGGAGGCCTTAATATCCCTTAGTTTCCTTATGGACCACGCTGCCACGGGAGGGTAGGACAAAAGATGTCATGCGAGTTCTTTCCATAAGCACGTATGACTATTTACGGAATACATGCCTACATTATATTTATGAACTGGAGCTAGTTTTGTATCACCCTAGGTTATGACTGTTATATGATGAATATCATCCAACGAATTCACCGATCCAATGCCTACGAATTTTCCACATATTTGCTCTTGCTAAATTACTACTGTTGTTGCTACTGTTACACTTGCTACAAAATCATTGCTATCACTGTTACCATTACTGCTACTATTCGCTGCTATCAAAACTATCATATCACTGTGCTACTGATCATATTGCTGTAGATATTTAATCTCCAGGTTTAGTTGAATTGACAACTCAACTGCTAATATTTGCAAATATTCTTTGGCTCCCCTTATGTCGAATCTATAAATTTGGGTTGAATACTGTACCCTCGAAAACTGTTGCGATCCCCTATACTTGTGGGTTATCAAGACCTTTTCTGGCGCTGTTGCCGGGGAGCATAGCTATATTTGTTGAGTCACTTGGGATTATATATTTACCACTATGAAGAATCTGAAGGATACCAAGACTAAGATTTTTCCCTCTAAGACGAGGGGAGGTAAGGAACTGCCATCTAGCTCTGCACTTGATTCACCTTCTATTTTGAGTAGACTTGCAACACCACCACATGCTGTTAATCCTGATATGTCACAAGTTATTGATGATGCTATTTCTGCTATGAATGCTACTCATGATGATGCTAGTGCCTTGCTTGATGATAATATGCCACTAGGAGAATTTCTTGATGAACAAATTGCTAGAGCTAAAGATATTGTGAATGCTGAAACTGAGAATCTTGAAACACCTATTAGGCCCAGCTCTCCTAGATATGAATTTCCTAAGATACCTGAAGGTTATGTTATGGATGAGGAGACAGCTAGAGATTTTCTTGCTTGCAATGATAGAGATGATCTTAAGAAATTATTATGCAAACTGAAAGAAAAATCTTTGAATACTAGAATGAAATGTGATCCTAGGTTTTCTACTTCACCTATCTTTGTTGATGATAAGGACTATGAATTCTCTGTCGACCCAGAATTAATTATTTTGGTTGAATCTGATCCTTTCCATGGCTATGAAACTGAAACTGTTGTGGCACACTTCACTAAATTGAATGATATAGCCACCCTATTTTCTCATGATGAGAAGATTCACTACTACTATATTCTCAAATTATTCTCGTTCTCATTAAAGGGTGATGCTAAGATATTACTAAACAGTAAGATGTAGCTACCTTCGAGCCTCCACAGAGTTTTGACATTGTCAGCCGTCGGATCAAACACAGTAGCGAACCAGATCAATCCGTCGTCCTACCGAGCACTGCAGGTCATTTTCACCGCGTCGCGCGATGCTTCAGCACACGCAGTCGGGCCGCTGCTCCACAAACTGAGCCAGGGGTCACCTCGTTCAACGGGCCGATCAGCAACCAAAAGCCCATGTAGCCTAGGCAAGGCCGCACGGGATTCTTCCACCTGTTGCGTGCGTACTCCATGCCCTCGAAAGAGAAAAACCTAAGCCGATCTCCTTAGTCCCCCACAATACACAGATTCCGCAATTAGGCTCAGCGCCAGCGGCGAGCGCTGTCACATACCTTCCGCTTCGGTTCCTCTCATCTGCATGCTCGCGGTAAGTTCTTATGCCCCAAAAGTTGATATCTTCATCTTGCCGCAAAAAAATTGATCTCCTCATCTACCGGATGTTGTGCCTTTTAGACGGCATTATTATCATTTGGATTGTCCCTTTTACCCCTTCCAGTTCGTCCGTTGAGTATTCCTTCCATTTATGTCATGCTAATGGGATCATCGGCACAGGCAGCCCCTTTCTTCCCGATTTTCCCCACTGCTCTTGTTAGGAAGATGTGCACTATCAATTCATGACTGTATTTCAGGGCCTCAATTCATGACTGTATGTTAGATGTGTGAAAGAGAGGTAACTTATAATTCCATGCATTTCAGGGCCTCAATTCATGACTGTATGTGCACTATCTTTTAAGCTTTCAAGCTTCAAGATGCATGCACCACAATGTGTATTATAATTTTTGAATATTCCACAATGTGTATTTCGTACCCTAAATTCTTTCTCATTTACTCCCAAAGCAATTTCTCATGACTCAACAATATAACCTTTAGGATAGGCAGGCGTGGCAACGCGCGCCTTCATGTTCTAGTGGTACAATACTCTTGCTCCTGGTTGTGTGTGTAGTCCCCAGGATATGATTTACTGCTTCTCTGAAAAATATTTTCCTGCTCATATAAACAAGCTGCCTTAGAGGAAATATTTAATTTTATGCAAATTGAAGAAGACAGTCTCCCACAAGCTTGGGGAGGCTTCTCCAATTGCTTAATGCTTTGCCAGATCATCCTCTTAAGAAAAATGAAATACTTGATATCTTCTATAATGGACTAACTGATGCTTCTAGGGACTTCCTAGCTAGTTGTGTTGGTTGTGTTTTCAGGGAACGAACTGTTGAACAAGCCGAGGAACTATTGAATAATATACTGAAAAATTATGATAATTGGACTCTTGCTGAACCACCGCCTAAACCCACTTCGAAGAAGAGGGATATCTTATATCTCAGTCCTGAAGATATGCAAGAGGCAAAGAAAAGCATGAAGGAAAAAGGTATTAAAGCAGAGGATGTTAAAAATTTACCTCCTATTGAAGAAATACACGGACTTGACAAGCCACCACCAAAGGTGGTAGAGGTAAACTCTTTTATAAAGTTTGATGAAAGTGACATCCCTTACAATAAACATCCTGGTCAATGCCTTTATGAGTTTTACAATTACATTAGGAATATCAATTCAATGAAAATGTTATGAAACCATTGAAATATTATTCCAATATGATTGCTCGCTTGAGTGACTTGTTACTCAGAATTACTAATGATGTAAGAGGTGTAGGGAAACATGCTTCTATGGTTCAAACTAAATAGAACAAGTTGATAAATCTCAAAGAGAATTGCTTGATGAAATGAATAATGATAATATGAATGGTCATACTATTAGAGTAATGACTAGAGGAGGTAGAATGACTCGGGAACCACTTTATCCTGAGGGACACCCTAATAATTAAACAAGACTCTCAAAGAATTGATACTGATGCACCTGGTCCTTCTAGAAGGAAGAAGAAAAAGAAAAATGATAGGACTTTGCATACCTCTAGTGAACCTGAAGTAGAAAAACCTCCTGAAGATAATAATGATGCTTTTATTTTTGATGCTGAAACTCAATATGGTAATGAACATTCATCTAGTGATAATGAAAAAGATAATGATGATGTTCATGAAGACACTCAACCATACAATGATAAACAACCAGATAATGATGTTTAAATAGAACCAACTCTTGATCTTGATAACCCACAACCTAAAAATAAAAGATATGATAAAACAGACTTTGTTGCTAGAAAACATGGAAGAGAAAGAGAACCATGGGTTCAAAAACCCATGCCCTTTCCACCTAAATCAACTAAGAAAAAAGATGATGAAGAATTTGAACGCTTTGCTGAAATGCTTAGGGCAGTCTTTTTGCGCACTCGCTTGACTGATATCTTAAAGATGGCCACTTATGCAAAATATATGAAAGACATCATCACTAATAAGAGAAAAATACCCGAAGCTGAAATCTCCACCATGCTTGCTAATTATTCTTTTAAGGATGGAGTACCTAAAAAACTTGGAGATCTAGGAATACCAACTATACCTTGCTCCATCAAAAGAAATTATGTTAAAACCGCTTTGTGTGATCTAGGAGCTGGTGTTAGCGTTATGCCTTTCTCCTTATATAAAAGACTCAATTTGAATAAACTCACACCAACTGAAATATATTTGCAAATGGCTGACAAATCAACTGCCACACCTATCGGTATTTGTGAGGATGTGCCCGTTGTTGTTGCAAATGTTACTATCTTAACTGACTTTGTTATACTTGAGATGCCCGAGGACGACAACATGTCGATTATCCTTGGTAGACCCTTTTTGAATACTGCATGTGCTATTATTGATTGCAATAAAAGCAAGATCACTTTTCATATCAATGGTAATGAACATACGGTGCACTTTCCAAAGAAACAATTCCAAGTGAATGGTATTAATGTTATTGAAAAATCTCCAACACTCACTATTGGAAGTTTTCAACTACCTCAACCTAATGCCAAAAAGAAATATGAAATGCTTATTGTTGGGGACATGCATATCCCCGTTGAGGTAACTTAGTGTTTTACAAAAGTTCTTCGGTTTCATGCTAATCGAGGGTGGTTGTCAATAAGACTTGATCAATGATACATCTCCAACGTATCTATAATTTTTTATTGTTCCATGTATGTTATTTTCTGTTTTGGACATTAATGGGCTTTATTATACACTTTTATATTATTTTTGGGACTAACCTATTAACCGGAGGCCCAGCCCAGAATTGCTGTTTTTTGCCTATTTCAAAGTTTCGCAGAAAAAGAATATCAAACGGAGTCCAAATGGAATGAAACCTTTGGGAACGTGATTTTCAGAACGAACGTGATCCAGAGGACTTGGACCCTATGTCAAGACATCAACCAGGAGGGAACGAGGTAGGGGGGCGCGCCTACCCCCCTGGGCACGCCCTCCACCCTCGTGAGCCCCATGTTGCTCCACCGACGTACTTCTTCCTCCTATATATACCTACGTACCCCCAAACTACCAGATACGGAGCCAAAAACCTAATTCCACCGCCGCAACCTTCTGTACCCATGAGATCCCATCTTGGGGCCTTTTCCGGAGCTCCGCCGGAGGGGGCATCGATCACGGAGGGCTTCTACATCAACACCATAGCCTCTCCGATGATGTGTGAGTAGTTTACCTCAGACCTTCGGGTCCATAGTTATTAGCTAGATGGCTTCTTCTCTCTTTTTGGATCTCAATACAATGTTCTCCCCCTCTCTTGTGGAGATCTATTCGATGTAATCTTCTTTTGCGGTGTGTTTGTTGAGACTGATGAATTGTGGGTTTATGATCAAGTTTATCTATGAACAATATTTGAATCTTCTCTGAATTCTTTTATGTATGATTGGTTATCTTTGCAAGTCTCTTCGAATTATCAGTTTGGTTTGGCCTACTAGATTGATCTTTCTTGCAATGGGAGAAGTTCTTAGCTTTGGGTTCAATCTTGCGGTGTCCTTTCCCAGTGACAGTAGGGGCAGCAAGGCACGTATTGTATTGTTGCCATCGAGGATAACAAGATGGGGTTTATATCATATTGCATGAGTTTATCCCTACATCATGTCATCTTGCTTAAAGCGTTACTCTGTTCTTATGAACTTAATACTCTAGATGCATGCTGGATAGCGGTCGATGTGTGGAGTAATAGTAGTAGATGCAGGCAGGAGTCGGTCTACTTGTCTCGGACGTGATGCCTATATACATGATCATACCTAGATATTCTCATAACTATGCTCAATTCTGTCAATTACTCAACAGTAATTTGTTCACCCACCGTAATACTTATGCTCTCGAGAGAAGCCTCTAGTGAAACCTATGGCCCCCGGGTCTATTTTCTATCATATTAATCTTCCAACACTTACTATTTTTATTTCCTTTTATTTTACTTTGCATCTTTATCATAAAAATACCAAAATATTATCCTATCATATCTATCAGATCTCACTCTCGTAAGTGACCGTGAAGGGATTGACAACCCATTTATTGCGTTGGTTGCGAGGATTTATTTGTTTGTGTAGGTGCGAGGGACTTGTGCGTGGCCTCCTACTGGATTGATACCTTGGTTCTCAAAAACTGAGGGAAATACTTACGCTACTTTGCTGCATCACCCTTTCCTCTTCAAGGGAAAACCAACGCAGTGCTCAAGAGGTAGCAATCAACCTTTATTTATGGATCATATTTGATAGGTATGAAGTTGATGAATTTATTAAGCACAAGTTTCCGCTCCCAACTTTTATTTTCTGTTTTTCTTAGTTAAATAAAATAAAATGCCATGTTTATCATGTTTTCTGGATTTTCCGTGCAATAAAAAAATGACCCAAAATAAAAGTTCTCAGAATGCCCTAAAAATTTATTATGATTTTTCTAATTTTTTTTCTGAATTTTTGATACAAATAACATCAGAGGGGTGCACCAGGTGGGCACAACCCACCTGGGCGCTCCAGCAGCCCCAGCCGCACCATGGTGGGTTTGGTCCCCACATGGGCCCCCTCACTTATCTCTTTAGCCCATGTCATCTCCTACCTCCAGAAAAAAATTACCATTGCTCTCTCTCTCTTGTTTTCTTGCTCTCAAACCCGCGGATTTTGATCTCTTTGCTCGAAGCTCCATTTCCAAAACTGTTTTGGGGGATTGCTACTTGGTGTGTGACTCCTCCATTGCTCCAATTAGTTTTTGCTTTAGTGGATTATATTTTGAATAAGTACCTACTCTTGGTGCTACTGTAGATGAGCTTGCATGTTGAATTCTTAGAGTTCTAAGTAGTTTGAATGCTCAATATAGCCTCTATGCCTCCTTATGAGTAGTTACTATCAATCTTGTGAAGTTTTGTTGACAAAAAAATTGTGTCCCAATTTTTTTTCAGAAATTGTTCGCAAATAAAAATGCAATTCTTTAGGAGTTCTTCGAGGAGGAAGTCTTCGAAGGCATCATCTAGTAGTGGCTCGGTACGTCGGTCTTACATTGAACCAAGCGCGAGTTCAATACGGGATGCCGCTATCAAATCATTCCTATGGCCGTGCAACGATTTCATGGTGAGCGCATGCATTAAAGAAGAATTTGAGAAATATGTTCACAATGCCGAGCTCGGTCCCTACATTGAAGATAAGTGCAACCAGCATCTCAGCCTCACAGAATTGTTTACTAAATAATTTAAATTTCATCCTCGTGAGACTAGAGTTTCGTTTAAACTTTGTGACCGTCCATTTACCATGCCTCTAGAAGTGTTTTGTGGTATTTGTAAAATTCCATTTTGGGGTTCGCTAGACGAGCCACCAAGATCTGAGTATGAGTCATTCTTGACTAGTCTTTGCTACGGTGAGGATAGAGGAGTGACACAATGTAGAATAAAAAGCATTCATTTCCCATCAATTCAATACTTTGCACTCTTTAATGGGAAATGCATTGTGGGCAAGCAGGACTACAAAATACTATGTGCCCCTGACTTGAGCCTCATACACACTGCTCTGACCGGAATTAAATTTTATAATCTTGAAGCGATTGTTGCACGCAGATTGCAACACAATGCTGGTAGTGGTTATTTTTACGGTGGGGTTTATGCTTCTCGTTTAGCTAAAGAGGTGGGTGTTACACCTCTGCCTCATGATCCCATCTTGCCTACTAAGTACTTAGACTTTGATGCCATGAAACGCCATAAGTTCCTTAAGGGCAAAATCACTGATTATACTTATAACTTGAGTTTTAATAAAAAGACATTGTGCATATTGCTTTGCCTACGCCTGCTCTCTTTGATTTTGATAGAAAAAGAAGACACTATGTTCTTGAGAGCGAGGCCCGCACGTACAAGGCAGAGATCGAGGCAGCTCGACGGGCTGAGGAGCCTGCACCAAGGGCCTCCATGAGCTATCACTCCGATTATTATGCACGCCGCGGATGGTGATTACCAAGCTAGGCCAAAAGCCTAAGCTTGGAGGAGTACGTGTTTCCACTGACATTATATTCATGCTCGCACATTTTATTCCAGTTGTCGGTGTTCACACTTTTTCATTGTATTATCCATGCTAGATTTATTTTCTCGCTTTCTTCTTGTGTGTTTGAAAAACTTTGATAAAATCAAAAAAATGTTTCTTGCTTCGTTTCGGTTTTTCTTTCTAGTTTAGTTAGTTGTAGTATTAAAAAGAAAACCCAAAAAGGTTTCCTTGTTCTTCTTTTGCTTGTTGGGAGATTTCCCGTGTAAATAGTTTTTCTCCTTTTGTTTTTCTTTTTCTTTAATTTTTTTCTTCAAGAAAAACTAAAAACTCCAAAAATATTTCTATGTGTTTCTCTGAAATTCTCTTCTTTTTATTGGGTCATTCCAAGGAGAAGACCACAATGAAAATGTTGAGTGGCTCTCATATGCATTTCTATTGATCTAATAAAGAGACCATATTACCTTGTCTTCTCCTTTTGAATAAAATGTTCACAGATTTCAGCTTAGTCCACGGCACCCTTGCACTATTATTATTATTTTCATAGCATTCGGTCATGCAAGTGAAAGGCAATAATGACGATATTTGATGAACTGGTTGTGGCAGAGAGAAACATGTATGAACTCAACTTGTTCTGTTTTTGTAAATACGTTTAACCCAGTATCCATGATTCAGCATATTATGATCAAACATGTTTCCAATGACAATTAGAGATTATAGTTTCTCATGCCATGCCTAAGTAGCTAGGAGTGGATAATGATTTATCTTGGGTGTCAACATGCATTAAAATGATTGTGATGTGGTATGATGATATGGTATCCTCCTCCGAATGTTTCAAGTGGCTTGACTTGGCACATGTTTATGCATGTAGTTGAATCAAAACCAACATAACCTCTACGATATTTATATTCATGGTGTCCATATCCTACTCCTGCTAGTATTCAATGTTAATTATGCATAACGCATGTTCATGACCGTTTTCGCTCTCTAGGTCGCCGCGTCTCAACCTATTTGCTAGCCTTCGCCTATACTAAGCGGGAATACTACTTGTGCATCAAAATCCTAAAACCCAAGTTATTCCAGACGAGTTCACCATATCTACCTATATGCAGTATTACCCTCCCATTCCAAGTAAATTTGCATGTGCCACCTCTAAAAACTTCAAATAAACTTTTGTTTTTGTGTGTTTGGATTGTTCATAGAGCGACAGGGGGTAGTCGGTATCTTCCATGCTAAGCGGGCTATTCTCATGATGAGTGTTTATTCACTCGTCCTTGCATGAGAGGGGCGGTAATAGGGATTCCCAGTCCTGAAATCAAAAACTGCAAATAATTAAACAAAACTCCCCTAGGACTGATGTTGGTATGGACGGCACCGGTGGATTCGGCTAGCCGTGGAGTGTGTTTGTTGGTGGAGGGGGAGTATACCTTTACTTTTATCGCTTGGAAACCACCACTAATGTGTTTAGCATGGAAAATATTGCTATGTTCTGGTCGTGAAGTAAACATGAAAGGTGCATTTCCTAAAATTACATTTATCTCTGTTTTAAAAACTTCGAGCTCTAGCACCGCTGCAAATCACTGCTCCCTCTGCGAAGGGACTATCTATTTAATTTTATGTTGAGTCATCACCTTCTCAAATAAGCGCCAGATCTGAGAGAACTATTGTCATCCTCATGCATTGTGCATAGTTAATGTTGGATGCATCATGACTAGTTCTTTCCTACCATGAATTGCAATGTTTAGTCGCTGCTTGAAATTTGGAGGTGCTCTGCATTTATGTTTTGCGGTTTCAGTAAGGGCTAGCGAGATACCGTTGTTGCCATATTATATCACGGTTGTTTTGATAAAGTGTTGACATTTGATATATTCTATTATTACTCGCTAGTTGCTTATGCCATTGATATGAGTTGATATAATTTGTAAGAGTTATTGTTGACATGGTTAGTCATAATCTTTGTTGAAAACCTGGGTGCTACTTAAGCTTATTTATGTAAACAAGAACAAAAGAGTTTGTAAAAGTTTTTATTTTTCACTTTTAGTTTGTCAACTGAATTGCTTGAGGACAAGCAAGGGTTTAAGCTTGGGGGAGTTGATACGTCTCCGTTGTATCTACTTTTCCTAATGCTTTTGCTCTTGTTTTGGACTCTAATTTGCATGATTTGAATTAAACTAACCCGGACTGACACTGTTTTCAGCAGAACTACCATGGTGTTGTTTTTGTGCAGAAATAAAAGTTCTCAGAATGGAACATAACTTTTTGGAGAATTATTTTAGAATATATAAAAAATACTGGAGCCAAGAAACACCGGAGGGGGGCCCTTGGGTGAGCACAACCCACCAGGGTGCGCCCCCCTCCAGCCACGCCCAGGTGGGTTGTGCCCACCTAGTGGCCCCGCAGACCCTGATTCCGACTCAATAAAATCCCATATTTGGAGAGAAAAATCAGGGAAAAAGTTTCATCGCGTTTCACAATACGGAGCCGCCGCCACCTCTTGTTCTTCATTGGGAGGCCAGATCTGGAGCCCGTTTGGGGCTCTGGAAAGGGGAATCTTCGGTCTTCGTCATCAGCAACCCTTCTCCATCGCCAATTCCATGATGCTCCCCACCAAGAGTGAGTAATTCCATCGTAGGCTCGCTGGTCGGTAAGGAGTTGGATGAGATTCATCATGTAATCGTGTTAGTTTTGTTAGGGATTGATCCCTAGTATCCACTATGTTCTGAGATTGATGTTGTTATGACTTTGCCATGGTTAATGCTTGTCACTTTGGGCCCGAGTGCCATGATTTCAGATCTGAACCGTTTATGTTTTCACAATTATATCTATGTTCTAGATCTGATCTTGCAAGTCATATTCACCTATTACGTGTTATGATCCGTAAACCCCGGGGTGACAATAATCGGGATACTATCCGGTGATGACCGTAGTTTGAGGAGTTCATGTATTCACTATGTGTTAATGCTTTGTTCCGGTTCTCTATTAAAAGGAGGCTGGAATATCCCATAGTTTCCTTATGGACCCCGCTGCCATGGGAGGGTACGACGAGAGATATCATGCAAGTTCTTTCCATAAGCATGTATGACTATTTACGGAAGACATGCCTACGCTATATTTATGAACTGGAGCTAGTTTTGTATCGCCCTGAGTTTTGACTGTTATATGATGAATATCATCCAACGAATTCACCGATCCAATGCCTATGAATTTCCACATATTGCTCTTGCTAAGTTACTACTGCTGTTGCTACTGTTATACTTGCTACAAAATCATTGCTATCGTTGTTACCGTTACTGCTACTATTATCACTGCTATCAAAACTATCATATTATTGTGCTACTCATCATATTGCTGCAGATATTTAATCTCCAGGTGTGGTTGAATTGACAACTCCACTGCCAATACTTGCAAATATTCTTTGGCTCCCCTTGTGTCGAATCTATAAATTTGGGTTGAATACTCTACCCTTGAAACTGTTGCAATCCCCTATACTTGTGGGTTATCAAGGGGTACCCACGAGTCATGTGAAGTCGGGCTGACTTAGAGGGTACCCGCGAGATAACTACGTGGCACGGTCGGGCATTCTTAGCCCTTGTCATTGATACGTCCATTTTGCATCATGATTTTATATTGATATTTATTGCATTATGGGATGTTATTACACATTATGTCACAATACTTATGCCTTTTCTCTCTTTATAAGGTTTACATGAAGAGGGAGAATGCCGGCAGCTGGATTTCTGGGCTGGAAAAGGAGCAAATATTAGAGACCTATTCTGCACAACTCCAAAAGTCTTGAAACTTCACGGAGCTTGTTTTTGGAATATATAAAAAATATTGGGCGAAGAAAGTACCAGAGGGGGCCACCAGCCAGCCACAAGGGTGGAGGGCACGCCCTACTCCCCTGGGCGCACCCCCCGATGTTGTGGCCCCCGGTCACCTTGGAAAAAAAATCAAGAGGAAGCTTTCGGGAAGAAGCGCTGTCGTCTCGAGGCGGAACCTGGGCAGAACCAATCTAGGGCTCCGGCGGAGCTGTTCTGCTAGGGAAACATCCCTCCCAAAGGGGGAAATCATCGCCATCATCATCACCATCGATCCTCTCATCGGGAGGGGGTTAATCTCCATCAACATCTTCACCAGCACCATCTCCTCTCAAACCCTAGTTCATCTCTTATATTCGATCTTGGTTCCAAAACCTCAGATTGGTACCTGTGGGTTACTAGTAGTGTTGATTACTCCTTGTAGTTGATGCTAGTTGGTTTATTCGATGGAAGATTATATGTTCAGATCCTTAATGATAATTAATACTCCTCTGATCTTGATTATGAATATGCTTTGTGAGTAGTTACGTTTGTTCCTGAGGACTTGGGAGAAGTCTTGTTATAACTAATCATGAGAATTTGGTATTCGTTCGATATTTTGATGAGATGTATGTTGTCTCTCCTCTAGTGGTGTTATGTGAACGTCGACTACATGACACTTCACCATTATTTGGGCCTAGGGGAAGGCATTGGGAAGTAATAAGTAGATGATGGGTTGCTAGAGTGACAGAAGCTTAAACCCTAGTTTGTGTGTTGCTTCGTAAGGGGCTGATTTGGATCCATATGTTTCATGCTATGGTTAGGTTTACCTTAATACTTCTTTCGTAGTTGCGGATGCTTGCCAGAGGGGTTAATCATAAGTGGGAGGCTTGTCCAAGGAAGGGCAGCACCCAAGCACTGGTCCACCCACATATCAAATTATCAAAGTAACGAACGCGAATCATATGAGCATGATGAAAACTAGCTTGACAACAATTCCCATGTGTCCTCGGGAGCGCTTTGCTTTATATAAGAGTTCGTGCAGGCTTGTCCTTTGCTACAAAAAGGATTGGGCCACCTTGCTGCACCTAGTTTACTTTTGTTACTTGTTACCCGTTATAAATTATCTTATCACACAACTATCTGTTACTGATAATTTCAGTGCTTGCAGAGAATACCTTACTGAAAACCGCTTGTCATTTCCTTCTGCTCCTTGTTGGGTTCGACACTCTTACTTATCAAAAGGACTACGATAGATCCCCTATACTTGTGGGTCGTGAAGACTCTTTTCTGGCGCGGTTGCCGGGGAGTGAAGCACCTTTGGTAAGTGGAAATTGGTAAGGAAACATTTATATAGTGTGCTGAAATTTACCGTCACTTGTTACTATGGAAAATAATCCTTTGACGGGTTTGTTCGGGGTATCTTCACCTCGACCGGAACCACAATTAGCTACCCCTCAACCTACTGCACCTACTGACAATATTTATTATGAAATTCCTCCGGGTATGATAGAGAAACTACTAGCTAATCCTTATGGAGGAGATGGAACATTACATCCTGATATGCACCTAATCTATGTGGATGAAGTTTGTGGATTATTTAAGCTTGCAGGTATGCCCGAGGATGTTGTCAAGAAGAAAGTCTTCCCTTTATCTTTGAAGGGAAGGCATTGACATGGTATAGGCTATTGGATGATATTGGATCATGGAACTACAACCGATTGAAATTGGAATTTCATCAGAAGTTTTATCATATGCATCTGGTTCATCGTGATCGGAATATATATATAATTTTTGGCCTCGTGAAGGAGAAAGTATCACTCAAGCTTGGGGGAGGCTTAAGTCAATATTATATTCATGCCCCAATCATGAGCTCTTAAGAGAAATTATTATTAAAAAAATTATGCTCGACTTTCTCATAATGATCGCTCCATGCTCGATACTTCTTGTACTGGTTCCTATATGAAGAAGGATATTGAATTCAAATGGGATTTATTGGAAAGAATTAAACACAACTCTGAAGATTGGGACCTCGACGAAGGAAGGAGTCAAGTATAAACCTTAAGTTCGATTGTGTTAAATCTTTTATGGATACCGATGCTTTTCGTGATTTTAGCACTAAATATGGACCTGACTCTGAGATAGTAGCTTCTTTCTGTGAATCATTTGCTACTCATGTTGATCTCCCTAAGGAGAAGTGGTTTAAATATCATCCTCCCATTGAAGTTAAAGTGGTTGAACCTATTAAAGTTGAAGAAGAAACTATTATCTATAATGTTAATCCTATTGTTCCTAGTGCTTACATTGAGAAACCACCTTTTCCTGTTAGAATAAAGGATCATGCTAAAGCTTCAACTGTGGTCAACAAAAGTAATATTAGAACACCCGAACCCTCTGAGAAAATTAAAGTCGAACCTAGTATTGCTATGGTTAAAGATCTCTTGGTTGATAATATTGATGGGCATGTTATTTATTACTGTGATGAAGCTGCAAGAATTGCTAAACCTGATACTAAAGATAAACATAGACCTATTGTTGGCATGCTTGTTGTTTCTTTTAAAATAGGAGATCATTGTTATCATGGCTTATGTGATGTGGGTGCTAGTGTGAGTGCAATTCCTTACACATTATATAAAGAAATTATGAATGATATTGCACCTGCTGAGATAGAGGATATAGATGTTACTATTAAGCTTGCTAATAGAGATACTATATCACCACTTGGGATTGTTAGAGATGTTGAAGTCTTGTGTGGGAAGATAAAATATCCTATTGATTTTCTTTTTCTTGCTTCCCCACAAGATAATTTTTGTCCCATTATATTTGGTAGACCCATCTTGAATACTGTTAATGCTAAGATAGACTGTGAGAAAGACACTGTTACTGTTTGTTTGGGGGATATTTCTCATGATTTTAATTTCTCTAAATTCTGTAGACAACCCCATGATAAAGAATTTCCTAGTAAGGATGAAATTATTGGTCTTGCTTCTATTGCCGTGCCTCCTGCTGATCCTTTAGAACAATGTTTGCTAGACCACGGAAATGATATGTTTATGAATGAAAGAAGGGAAATAGATGAAGTATTCTTTAATCAGGGACCTATTTGGAACACAATTTGCCTGTTGAAATCCTTGGAGATCCTCCTCCACCTAAGGGTGATCCCGTGTTTGAGCTTAAACAATTACCTGATACTCTGAGATATGCTTATCTTGATGAAAAGAAGATATATCCTATTATTATTAGTGCTAACCTTTCAGAGCACGAAGAAAAGAAATTATTGAAAACTCTGAAGAAGCACCGTGCCGCTATTGGATATACTCTTGATGACCTTAAGGGCATTAGTCCCACTCTATGTCAGCACAAAATTAAACTGGAGAAAGATGCTAAGCCAGTTGTTGATCATCAACGACGGCTAAATCCTAAGATGAAAGAAGTGGTAAGAAATGAAATACTAAAGCTTCTGGCGGCAGGTATAATTTATCCTAGTGGTGATAGTCAATGGGTAAGTCTTGTTCACTGTGTCCCTAAGAAAGGAGGTATTACTGTTGTCCCTAATGATAAGAATGAATTGATTCCTCAAAGAATTGTTACAGGTTATAGAATGGTAATTGATTTTCGCAAATTAAATAAAGCTACTAGAAAAGATCATTATCCTCTACCTTTTATTGATCAAATGCTAGAAAGATTATCCAAACATACACATTTTTGCTTTCTAAATGGTTATTCTGGTTTCTCTCAAATACATGTGTCAAAAGAGGATCAAGAGAAAACCACTTTTACTTGCCCTTCCGATACCTTTGCTTATAGACGTATGCCTTTTGGTTTATATAATGCACCTGCTACCTTTCAAAGATGTATGACTGCTATATTCTCTGACTTTTGTGAAAAGATTATTGAGATTTTCATGGATGATTTTTCGTTTACGGAACTTCTTTTGATGATTTCTTAAGCAACCTTGATCGAGTTCTGCAGAGATGTGAAGAAACTAATCTCGTATTGAATTGGGAGAAGTGCCACTTTATGGTTAATGAAGGTATTGTCTTGGGGCATAAAATTTCTGAAAGAGGTATTGAAGTTGATAAAGCTAAAGTAGATGCTATTGAAAAGATGTCGTGTACTAAAGATATCAAAGGTATAAGAAGTTTCCTTGGTCATGCTGGTTTCTATAGGAGGTTTATTAAAGACTTCTCTAAAATTTCTAGGCCTCTCACTAATCTCTTGCAAAAAGATGTTCCTTTTGTTTTTGATGATGATTGTTTAGAAGCATTTGAAATACTTAAGAAAGCCTTGATCTCTGCACCTATTGTTCAGCCACCTTGGAATTTACCCTTTGAAATTATGTGTGATGCTAGTGATTATGTTGTTGGTGCTGTTCTAGGACAAAGAGTTGATAAGAAATTAAATGTTATTCAGTATGCTAGTAAAACTCTAGACAGTGCCCGGAGAAATTATGCTACCACTGAAAAAGAATTTTTAGCAGTTGTATTTGCATGTGATAAGTTCAGACCTTATATTGTTGATTCCAAAGTAATTGTTCACACTGATCATGCTGCTATTAAATATCTTATGGAAAAGAAAGATGCTAAACCTATAATTATTAGATGGGTTATCTTGCTACAAGAATTTTATTTGCATATCATTGATAGAAAGGGAGCTGAGAACCCCGTTGTAGACAACTTGTCTAGGCTAGAAAATGTTCTTGATGACCCACTACCTATTGATGATAGCTTTCCTGATGAACAATTAAATGTCATAAATGCTTTTCGTAATGCTCCTTGGTATGCTGATTATGCGAATTATATTGTTGCTAAATTTATACCACCTAGTTTCACATACCAGCAAAAGAAAAGGTTTTTCTATGATTTAAGACATTAATTCTGGGATAACCCACACCTTTATAAAGAAGGAGTAGATGGTGTTATTAGACGTTGTGTACCTGAGCATGAACAGGAACAGATCCTACGCAAGTGCCACTCCGAGTCTTACGGAGGACACCACGCTGGAGATAGAACTACACATAAGGTATTGCAATCCGGGTTCTATTGGCCCACTCTCTTTAAAGATGCCCATAAGTTTGTCTTGTGCTGAATGCCAAAGGATTGGTAATATTAGTAGGCGTTAGGAAATGCCAATGAACTATTCACTTGTTATTGAACCATTTGATGTTTGGGGCTTTGATTATATGGGACCTTTTCCTTCCTCTAATGGGTATACACATATTTTAGTTGTTGTTGATTACGTTACTAAGTGGGTAGAAGCTATCCCTACTAGTAGTGCTGATCATAACACTTCAATTAAGATGCTTAAAGAAGTTATTTTTCCGAGGTTTGGAGTCCCTAGGTATTTAATGACTGATGGTGGTTCACATTTTATTCATGGTGCTTTCCGTAAAATGCTTGCTAAATATTGATGTTAATCATAGAATCGCATCTCCATATCATCCTTTGTCTAGTGGTCAAGTAGAATTGAGCAATAGAGAGATTAAATTAATTTTGCAAAAGACCGTTAATAGATCTAGAAAGAATTGGTCTAAGAAACTTGATGATGCTTTGTGGGCTTATAGAACTGCTTATAAGAATCCTATGGGTATGTCTCCGTATCAAATGGTTTATGGAAAAGCATGTCTCTTACCTCTTGAACTAGAACATAAGGCATATTGAGCAATTAAAGAGCTCAATTATGATTTCAAACTTGCCGGTGAGAAGAGGTTATTTGACATTAGCTCACTTGATGAATGGAGAACCCAAGCCTATGAGAATGCCAAGTTGTTTAAAGAAAAGGTTAAAAGATGGCATGATAAGAGGATACAAAAGCGCGAGTTTAATGTAGGCGATCATGTTTTGCTATACAACTCTCGTTTAAGATTTTTTGCAGGAAAGCTTCTCTCTAAATGGGAAGGCCCTTACATCATCGAGGAGGTCTATCGTTCCGGTGCCATAAAAAACAACAACGCCGAAGGTAAAAATCCAAAGGTGGTAAACGGTCAAAGACTCAAGACATTATATCTTAGGTACTCCCATAAATGTTGAGACCAATATAATTCATACCTTAACCCCGAAGGAGTCCATAAGGGATACTTTCCAGAATGTTTCAGACTACGAGAAGGAACAGGTATATGGTACGGTCAGTAAACCGACTCCAAAACGTTTCCAATGATAATTTTTCTCCATTTTGGAATATTTAAAAAAATAGGAAAATTAAAAGTAGTCCGAAAGAGACACGAGGCATCCACAAGGGTGGAGGGCGTGCCCTACCCCTGGGATCGCCCCCCGTCCTTGTGGCCACCTCGTGTGCCCTCCAGACTCCGTTTTCTTGCACGATACTTCTTATGGTCGGTAAAAATTCATTATATAATCTCCCAAAGGTTTTGACCACCACACCACGCAAATATCTCCTATTTTTTGTTTCAAGCTGTTTTCTGCTAGAGTTTTCAAGGCCAGGCATCATGTCGCCCCCTCCTCCAACAATGCGGGCGATGATGCGTGGTTGATGAAGATAGAGATGAAGCGAGAGAAAATCGGGAAGATCAACGAGGATGATAAAATCAAGAAGGCCATGGAAGATCAAGTTCCGGCAGAAGAAGAAGAAGACATCCTTCAACCTCACTACGATCATCTTACTCCTACTGAAATTGAAGCTTTCAAGATCATTGAAATAGTTCGTGTGCAAAACAAGTATCTCACTTGTGAAAATATTTTGTTGCAAGAGTACATCACCGCACTCAAGGGCATTATTCGCAAATTGGAGAATCTCCTACGCTCGATGTATGACACGACTTCATCAACAACTCCTTCATCACCATTTCCGAAGAAAGAGATCTAAGTACATGGGTATGGGCACTCCCCTTGGCAACTGCCAAGCTTGGGGGAGTGCCCCGGTATCATATCACCATCACATCTTTATCTTTATCGCTTTTCTTAGTTCGATCCTTTTGGTTATATCTTGATCTAGTAGAATAAAGTTTTAGTATGATCTGGCTTTGAGTTTTGCTTTATGTTCCCTCTATGTAATCGAGTCCGTGAGATATATAATAAAGAGTAGTTTTGAGTAAAGGGCTTGCTTTCTTGCTATGATCTTGAGGAAATAAAATGAAATGAACGAAATAAAAAGTTCATATATTGATCTTATGGAGAGTAATGACTTCTATTGAGAGTTGACAAACATAGTTTTGGTTATTGTTGCAATTAATAGGAAGTAATAGATAAAGAGAGGCTTCACATATAAATATACTCTCTTGGACATCTTTTGTAATTGTGAGCACTCATTAAAATATGACATGCTAAGAAGTTGATGTTGGACAAGGAAGACAACATAATAGGTTATGTTTTCTTATATCCGAATAGAAGTTATATTGTCATGGATCATCCAACATGTTGAGCCTGCCTTTCCCTCTAATGCTAGCCAAACTCTTTGCACCAAGTAGAGATACTACTTGTGCTTCCAAATACCCTAAACCCAGTTTTGTCATGAGAGTCCACCATACCTACCTATGGATTGAGTAAGATCCCTCAAGTAAGTTGTCATCGGTGCAAGCAATAAAAATTGCTCTCTAAATATGTATGATCTATTAGTGTGAAGAAAATAAGCTTTATACGAACTTGTGATATGGAAGAAATAAAAGCGACGGACTGCATAATAAAGGTCCTTATCACAAGCGGCAATATAAAGTGACGTTCTTTTGCATTAAGATTTTGTGCATCCAACCATAAAAGTGCATGACAACCTCTGCTTCCCTCTGCGAAGGGCCTATCTTTTACTTTTATCTTCTACCCTTATACAAGAGTCATGGTGATCATCACCTCTTCTTTTTTATACTTTTTCCTTTTGCAAGCTCTGTGTGTTGGAGAGATCGGGATATATATATCCACTCGGATGTAGGTTATTATAAAGTATTATTGTTGACATTACCCTTGAGGTAAAAGGTTGGGAAGCGAAACTATAAGCCCCTATCTTTCTCTGTGTCCGATTGAAACTTTGTACCCATAAGTATCGCGTGAGAGTTAGCAATTGTGAAAGATTATATGATAGTTGAGTATGTAGACTTGCTGAAAAGCTCTTATATTGACTCTGTCTGATGTTATGATAAATTGCAATTGCTTCAATGACTGAGATCATAGTTTGTTAGTTTTCAATGAAGTTTCTGATTCATACTCTATCTTGTGAACGAATTGTTACTTTTAGCATAAGAAATTATATGGCATTATATGTTGCTGTTCTAAAGATAATCATGATGCCCTCATGTCCGTATTTTATTTTATCGACACCTCTATCTCTAAACATGTGGACATATTTATCGATATCGGCTTTCGCTTGAGGACAAGCGAGGTCTAAGCTTGGGGGAGTTGATACGTCCATGTTGCATGATGCTTTTATATTGATATTTATTACATTATGGGCTGTTATTACACATTATATCACAATACTTATGCCTTCTCTCTCTTATTTTACAAGGTTTACATGAAAAGGGAGAATGTCGACAGCTGGAATTCTGGGCTGGAAAAGGAGCAAATATTAGAGACCTATTCTACACAACTCCAAAAGTCCTGAAACTTCACGGAGCATGTTTTTGGAATATATAAAAAATATTGGGCGAAGAAAGTACCAGAGAGGGGCCACCAGCCAGCCACAAGGGTGGAGGGCGCGCCCTACCCCCTGGGCGCGCCCCCGACCTTGTGGGCCCCCTGGCAAGCCTCCGGTGCCCATCTTTGGCTATATGGTGTCTTTCACCCTGGAGAAAATCAAGAGGAAGCTTTCGGGACGAAGCGCCGCTGTCTCCATGCGGAACCTGGGCAGAACCAATCTAGGGCTCCGGCGGAGCTGTTCTACCAGGGAAACATCCCTCCCAGAGGGGGAAATCATCGCCATCGTCATCACCATCGATCCTTTCATCGAGAGGGGGTCAATCTCCATCAACATCTTCACCAGCACCATCTCCTCTCAAACCCTAGTTCATCTCTTGTATTCGATCTTGGTTCCAAAACCTCAGATTGGTACCTGTGGGTTGCTGATACGTCTCCAACGTATCTATTTTTTATTGTTCCATGTTGTTATATTATCAATCTTGGATGTTTTATAATCATTTTATATCATTTTTTGGTACTAACCTATTGACATAGTGCCAAGTGCCAGTTGTTGTTTTCTGCATGTTTTTTACATCACAGGAAATCAATATCAGACAAAGTTCAAATGCAACAAAACTTCGCGGAGATTTTGTATGGACCAGAAGACACATAATGGGCCCTGGCTGCACCTCGGGGGTGCTCCGAGGAGAGCACAACCCACCAGGGCGCGCCAGGAGGCCTAGGCGCGCCCTGGTGGGTTGTGCCCACCTCGGGTGCCCCCGGACCGCCTCTTTGCTCTATAAATACCCAAATATTCCTAAAACCCTAGGGGAGTTGACAAAATATTGATCCAGCCGCCGCAGAGTCCAGAACCACCAGATCCAATCTAGACACCATCTCGGATGGGGTTCACCACCTCCATTGGTGCCTCTCCGATGATGCGTGAGTAGTTCTTTGTAGACCTTCGGGTCTGTAGTTAGTAGCTAGATGGCTTCTTCTCTCTCGTTGAATTCTCAATACAATGGTCTCTTGGAGATCCATATGATGTAACTCTTTGCGGTGTGTTTGTTGGGATCTGATGAACTCTGAGTTTATGATCAGTTATATCTTTTTATATCCATGAATTTTTTTGAGTTTCTTTGATCTCTTTTATGCATGATCTCTTATAGCCTCGTATTTCTTCTCCGATATTTGGGTTTTGTTTGGCCAACTTGATCTATTTATCTTTCAATGGGAAGAGGTGCTTTGTAGTGGGTTCGATCTTACGGTGCTTGATCCCAGTGACAGAAGGGAAACCGACATGCATGTATCGTTGCTACTAAGGATAAAATGATGGGGTCTATCTCTACATAGATAGATCTTGTATACATCATGTCATCATTCTTATTGCATTACTCCGTTTCTCCATGAACTTAATACACTAGATGAATGCTGGATAGCGGTCGATGTGTGGAGTAATAGTAGTAGATGCAGGCAGGAGTCGGTCTACTAATCTTGGACGTGATGCCTATGTAGTGATCATTGCCTGGATATCGTCATGATTATTTGAAGTTCTATCAATTGCCCGACAGTAATTTGTTCACCCACCGTTTGCTATTTTTCTCGAGAGAAGCCACTAGTGAAACCTACGGCCCCCGGGTCTCTTTTTCATATATTTGCCTTTGCGATCTACTTTTCCTTTGCATTTATTTCCAGATCTATTAAACCAAAAATACAAAAGTACCTTGCTGCAATTTATTCTTATTTATTTTGTTTGGCATTCGATCTATCAATCTACTACAATTTATCTCACGTCCGTTTGCCTATCTTGAGGCGCCGCGGAAGGGATTGACAACCCTTTTAACACGTCGGGTTGCGAGGATTTGTTATCTGTGTGCAGGGGCTGTTTACGATGTGTTGCTTGGTTCTCCTACTGGTTCGATAACCTTGGTTTCATATCTGAGGGAAATACCTATCGTCGTTGTGCTGCATCATCCCTTCCTCTTTGGGGAAATACCGACGTAGCTTCAACCGACATCAAAAGGAATTTCTGGCGCTGTTGCCGGGGAGGATCTTCAACATATACCAGGTTCCTAATCACAAATCTCATATCCTCGCAATTTACATTATTTGCCATTTACATTTACCTCTCGTTTTCCTCTCCCCCACTTCACAAAAACTTGCCGTTTTATCCGCCTCTCTTTTTCGTTTGCCGTTCTCTTGCTTTCCAGCCATGATGGCTAGCGTTCCTATTCCTCCTTTGTCACCAAATTTTGAAGTTCTTTACTTCAAGCAAAGACAAGGAGAAAATTTGAAAGATGCCTGGTATAGGCTTATGGAATCATATCATATTTCCAATTTAAAGGGGGACGCTAAGGTTTCGATGGATAATATGTTTTACGTTGTGTTTACAAAACCCCATGACGAAACTACCTCTAAGAAAATTAAGAACAAGGATGACAAAACTTAGATCCTTGCTTTATGCCTAGCTAAGGGCGTAAAACTATAGCGCTTGTTGGGAGGCAACCCAATGAATAAAATTTATTTTTGCTTTTCGCTTTTTGCTTTCTGTTCTTGAGTGTTAGCACAATTATGCTACTGTTATGATTGTGTTTTTTGTGGTTTAATTAGTGTTTGTGCCAAGTAGAACCGATTGGATCTTCTTGCGTGATAGTTGTTTGATCTTCCTGAAAAAATAGAAACTTTTGCGCTCACGAAAACAATTCTTATTTTTTACCAGAGTGTGATAAAATGCCAATTATTTTTGCAGAAGATTAATATACAAATTACCCAGGTCGTCCTAGTTTTTCAGAATTTTTGGAGTTCCAGAAGCACTCGAACAAATCAAATTGGTACAGACTGTTCTGTTTTGACAGATTCTGTTTTCTTTGCGTTGTGTGCTTATTTTGATGGCTTTATGGTTTTCTTTGATGAGTTTTCGCCATAGAAAAGTTGGAATACAGTAGATATAATGCAAAAACAAAATATGAATTGGGTTGGTACAATACTTATAGTAGTGATCTATTTTTCTTACACTAACAGATCTCACGAAGGTTTTGTTGAGTTTTGTGTGATTGAAGTTTTCAAGTTTTGGGTTATCTTACGATGGATGAAAGAATAAGGAGTAGAAGAGCCTAAGTTTGGGATGCCCCGGCATCCCAAGCTATTATCCAAAAATGAGCAACCAACTAAGCTTGGGGATGCCCCCGAGTGGCATCCCCTCTTTCTTCTAACGACCATCGGTATTTTACTCGAAGCTATATTTTTATTCGTCACATACTATGTGTTTTGCTTGGAGCGTCTTGTATGATATGAGTCTTTGCTTGTTTTATTTTGTGTTTTAAGTCTCGATCCCTTCCTGGACACACCTGTTTGGGAGAGCCAAAATTATGTCATGACTTGTTAGAATTGCTCTCTATGCTTCACTTAAATTTTTATGAGCTATGGACTTGCTCTAGTGCTTCACTTATATCTTTTTTAGCACGGTGTGCTTAGTATTTTTGAAGAAATGCTCTCTTGCTTCACCTAGATTTATTTGAGAGTTAGTAAAATTTTCAAGAAATTCTCTCCTGCTTCACTTAAATTAATTTGAGAGAAAATAATTTTTTTTTATGCTCATGATCTTCACTTATATTTGTTTGAGCTTATAAAAATGAACACATGAGAATTAGTTCCAAAGTGATAGATATCCAAGAAGGATATAATAAAAACTTTCATGAAGATCATTGGACAAAGTAAACTTGATTCTTCATAATAGTTTTGAGATATGATGATGTGATATATGAGTTATGTTGATGAGTAATTATGCTTTAGTAAGAATATTGGTGTTAAGGTTTGTGATTCCCTATGCAAGCACAAAAATCAATAGTCATGCAATGAAATTATATCCTACTTGTGGTGCATTATTCAGTGTTAATTATGCTTAATGCTCGCTTATGAGATTATTCGTCTCCTTGTTGGTCGCTTCTCAATCTTTTGCTAGCCTTCATTTTGCACTAAGTATGGTCTCTACTTGTGCATCCAAAAACCTTTAAACCAGTTTCGCCACGTGAGTCCACTATATCTACCTATATGCGGTATTCTTTTGCCGTTCTAAGCAAATTTGTATGTGCCGTCTCTAATTTTCAAAATAAACTTCTCTTTTGTGTGTTCGCTTCGCTCGCGAAGCGGTGAGGGGCCGCTAATATTTTCCATGCTAGATGTGTTATTCTCACGATGAGTGTTTATTCACGTGTCATTGCACGAGAGTAAGGCAAAGGTATTAGGGATGCCCAGTCCCGAAATGAAAAATGAATTTACTTTATGTTGTCAAATAATAAATTCCTTGGGAAGTGTTGGTATGGAAGGCACCCGTGGATACAGTTAGCCATGGAAAATGAAAGTATGGTTGAAAAGGGAATAAACTTTATTTTCTACTTGGGAACCGCCTATGATATATCTAGCATGAGAAGTGTTGGGAACTCTAAGTCGTTTTCGTTGGTGTGATGGATACACCTCCTAAAATGTTTTTATCTCTATGTTTTTCGCTTTGAGCTCTGGCACCTCTACAAATCCCTACTTTCCTCTGCGAAGGGCCTTTCTTTTACTTTATGCAATTTTTATTTCGAATTTGAGTCTCCATCTTCTCTTAAAAAAGGACCAACTAGGAGGCAATATGATCGTATTTGAGTATTGGGTGTAGCTAATATGCGTGTGACGCCCCCGATTTGACCGTACACTAATCATACATGCAAATGTGTACAATCAAGATCAAGGACTCACGGGAAGATATCACAACATAACTCTAGACACAAATTAAAATAATACAAGCTTTATATTACAAGCCAGAGGCCTCGAGGGCTCGAATACATAAGCTCGAATATACAAGAGTCAGCGGAAGTAATAATATCTGAGTACAGACATAAGTTAAACAAGATTGCCTTAAGAAGGCTAGCACAAAAGTAGCAACGATCGAAAAGGCACGGCCTCCTACCTGGGCCTCCTAACTATTCCTCGAAGTCGAACTCCACGTAGAATCATCATCGGGATCCTCTGGCTCCTGGACTCCAGCATTTGGTTGCGACAACCAGGTATAGAAAGGGGGAAAATGGGGAGCAAAGCAACCATGAATACTCATCCAAAGTACTCACAAGCAAGGATCTACACTACATATGCATTGTTATCAATGAAATGGGTAGTATCTGTGGACTGAACTGTAGAATGCCAGAATAAGAGGGAGATAGCTAGTCCTATCAAAGACTACGCTTCTGGCAGCCTCCATCTTGAAGCATATAGAAGAGAGTAGATGGTAAGTTCACCAAGTATCATCGTATAACATAATCCTACCTGGCGATCCTGTCCTCGTCGCCCTGTGAGAGAACGATCACCGGGTTGTATCTGGCACTGGGAAGGGTGTGTTTTATTAAGTATCCGGTTCTGGTTGTCATAAGGTCAAGGTACAACTCCGGGTCGTCCTTTTACCGAGGGATACGGCTATTCAAATAGATAAACTTCCCTGCAGGGATGCACCACATTGCCCAACACGCTTGATCCCTCTGGCCGGACACACTTTCCTGGGTCATGCCCGGCCTCGGAAGATCAACACGTCGCAGCCCCACCTAGACTCAACAGAGAGGTCAGCACGCCGGTCTAAATCCTAAGCGCGCAGGGGTCTGGGCCCATCACCCATTGCACTCCTGCACGTTGCGAGGGCGGCCGGAAACAGACCTAGCCCCCTTAATACAAGCGCAGGCTTACGGTCCAATCCGACATGCGCCGCTTCGTCACTGATGTCAAAAGAGCTTCGGCTGATACCACGACGCCGAGAGCCCATAACTGTTCCCACGTAGTTGATTAGTGCGTATAGGCCAGTGGCCAGAGTCAGATCAAATACCAAGATCTCGTTAAGCGTGTTATTTTGAAGTAACCGCGAACGCCGACCAGGGGCCAGGACCACCTCTCACCTAGGTGGTCTCAACCCGTCCTGTCGCTCCGCCACAAAGTAACAGTCGGGGTCGTCGGGAACTCAGGCCCACCACTACCGGGATGGAACCACCTGTCCTTTCAGCCCCCACATCGAAATCTCTTGCGGGTACTCTACGAGCCGACCCGACTTTAGTCACCACAATGTATCATGTATAAAAGTGTAGTATGTATATACCCGTGATCACCTCCCGAAGTGACCACGACCCGATAATATAGCATAGCAGACGGACAAGAATGTAGGGCCACTGATGGAATACTAGCATCCTATACTAAGCATTTAGGATTGCAAGTAAAGGTAACAACAGTAGCAACAATGACACGCTATGCAGCAGATAGGATTAACCGAAAGCAGTAACATGCTACACTACTCTAATGCAAGCAGTAAAGAGAAGGAATAGGCGATATCGGGTTGATCAAGGGGGGGGGCTTGCCTGGCTGCTCTGGCAAGAAGGAGGGGTCGTCGTCGATGTAGTCGATCACAGAGGTATCGGCAGCAGTCTCGGGGTCTACCGGAAAGAAGTAACGCAGGGGAACACAATAAATAACAGAGCAATCAAAGCATCACATAGCATAACATGGCAATACGCAGTGCTAGGGATGACCTAACGCAGTACTAGGTGCTACTGGTGAAGGGGGAAACATCCGAGAATGTTTTCCCGAAGTTTGGTACTTTCGGACAAATGAGATGGAGGGGGCGGTTGCATGTTCACTATGCTAGGGACGTGTGGCGGACGAGCGGACTGCGTATTCGGATTCGTATCGTCGTTCTGAGCAACTTTCATCTACAAACTATTTTCATCCGAATTACGGATTATTTTATATGATTTTTCAAAGTATAAAGCATTTTCTGAATTTTCAGGAATATTATTAATTCAAATTTAAAAGGTGAAGTTGCTGTGAGTACCCAGGGGTTGCCTGGCCTAATTTATGACAGTGGGGTCAGGGGGGTTTGGTTGACTGTTGACCAGGTCAATGGTTGACCAGTCAACAGGGTCAGTGGACCCACATGTAAGTGCAACATGTGTTAAAATTATCTTACTTAAACAATTTACCTAGTGGGGGCCACATGTAATAGGCTTAGACTAATTAACTCCTAAATTATAGCCTAAACTAAAAAGGCCTACTAATTGAGCCGGCCACTAGCAGTGGCACATTATGCCTCGGATGTGCTTGGCTGCTTGCCATAGCTAGCTCGCACGAGGCACAAAACCATGGCGGCCATGGCCAACAGCAGCAGCGCACAAGCAGCAACAGTAGGGAGCAGCGGCAGCCGCAGATAGCAGCAGCAAGCGGCAGCACCAGAGCAACGGCAACAGCAGCAAGCAGAGCAGCACGGCTGCTAGCAGCAGAGCAAAGCAGGGCCAAGAGTAGCAGGTAGCAGAGGCAGTAGCAGTAGGCAGCGGCAGCGCGACTAGGAAAAGCAGCAGGTAGCTGTAGTGGCGGCAGCGCTAGCAGCGGCAGAGCACGGGTGGCTGGGCAAGGGCGCGGCCGGCAGGCGCCGGTTTCAGGGCAGGGAGCATGGGCAAGCGAGCGGGGCGTGGCCACGCGCAGGCGGGCGCGCGCGGAGGCACGGCCTGTCGCGGCCAGGGAGCGTGGCGGGCGAAGCTCCGGGCAGGGGATGGGGCGGCGGCCACGACGACTATTTGGACCGGGGCTTGCTTCTACGAGATGCGGGAAACGTGGTGAGCAAAGTGGTGGTGGCGGGACGGGCTAGGCTGGCCGGAGTTGACCGCAGCGAAAAGCTGGGCGGCGGCCGATGCACGGGTGCGAGGGCCACGGCGCTGTAGCTCAAGATGGAGCAAGCAGGCGCGCGCGTTAAGTTCTACAGAGCTCCAGGATCTCGGTGGAGCTCTCGGGTGGATTCGTACGGAGTAAGGTGACAACGAGCTTAGTAATGGCGGCGGCGAGTTCGGTCTACGGCGGGGAGGAGCTGCGACATCAAATACTTGCGGGAGTAAGAGGGGAAAAGGGAAGCAGCTCACAGCGTGGTCGACCAGTAGGTTAGTGGGCTCGGGGGAGGCTCGGGGGAGGCTCGGTGGCGCCGTCGAGGACGCGTCGGGGAAGCGACGAACGGCGTCGGGCAGTGGCGACCGGTGACGAGGTCGAGGCAGAGGCGACGGGCGCGTCTCGACCCGCCGCGGGGAGAGCGAGAGGAGGAGTTGGGGGCGCGAGGGGAGGGGATAGGTCTAGGGTTTTCGACGAGGGGAGCTCGCCGGCGCGATTTATAGGCCGGGGGGTCGTGGATGGGCGCCACGGCGACGGCCTTGGCCGTGGCCGCCATCGACGGCGTCCACGCCTCCCCTGTGAACAGAGGAGGTGGGAGGGGCGCTGGCGGCCAGCCAGGCCGGCTGGGCTGGTGGGGAAAGTGGTCCAAGCGGCCCAGGAGGGGTCTGCCCCCTTCCCCCTATTTGTTTTGTTTTTCCTTTCTGTTTTAATTCATTCTTTACTGTTTTTCTTTAGTTACACAATATTTTAGTTTAAATAAAATACCAACCTAGTTCCTTAAATATACTACTTCCACAATAATTCTACACTTAAAAAATAGTTTAATATTTTATAATTTATAAAAGGCATTTAATTAATTAGTTTAGCCACTGTTTTATTTATACTTGTGCATTTAAATATTTATTACAATGTGGTCTCTCCACCATTACTACTTATGATTTATTTGTCACATTTAGTACATTTCAGTTATAATGTTTGAAAACTTTTAACGTTTGTATTTATTTTAAATTTGAATCCGAACGGGATTTGAATCATCGTGAGATTATCAACATTAATTATGGTGATGTGGCATCATTAGTAGAGGGTTACAGTAGCTTAATTATCCAGGCGTTACAATTCTTCTCCACTACAAGAAATCTCGTCCCGAGATTTAAGAGGCGGGGTAAAGGGGGAAGTTTCTAGTTACGAAATTCTAATGGATCTTCTCATCCTTGGGTGCTCTTCTCGAACAAGTTGATCCCTTACGTTGATGTCTTCATTTCTCTGTTTCAGGTCATTATGATGAAATCGACATCCTTTCTTCGGGATCTCCATCGTACTTATGAAAGCCTATACGCACTAACCAACTACGTGGGAACAGTTATGGGCTCTCGACGTCATGGTATCAACCGAAGCTCTTTTGACGTCAGCGACGGAGCGGTGCGCACATGATTGGACCGTTAGCCTGCGCTTGTATTAAGGGGGTTAGGTCTATGTCGGCGTTCTGGGAACGGGGGTCCCCAGACTTGTCTGCCTGCGGCCCATGGCGTGGCTGCGCTGCAGGCCTGTACGGCCCATCTTCATCAGCGAGACATTCAAGACCCTCACGAGGGGCCAAGCCTCGCGGGGCGGACGACGCAAGACCTCCTCAGGAGCGGCCTCGCCAGGCAGGCTCACGAGGGGCGGAGAAATCAAGGCATGGCAAACCTCGTGAGGCTCTCGTGACGTGAGCCATGACGACCGAGACCAGGCGGGCGCTAGGTGGGCGCCAGCACGCGCAGCATCCTTGTTTCCTCTTTGGTGCCAAGGGGGCAAGCGCAGGCACGGAGTACCGAGGCATCAAGCAAATGTTTCTGTATCGGTGCAACGAGACCAAGACTAGCAGGACGGCAAGATGGAGGTCACCATGGAGCCCAAGACGGCGTCACCACCAGAGCCTTTCGCAGGCGAAGACCGCTTTTGTCAGGATAAGCTGTACTAGCTGTCCCCTTTCAAATTGGCCGTTGTTGGCTCCCTTCCCGCTCAATATTTGGGAAGGGGACCAGGGCCTCTATAAATAGGACTAGCCACCACAGTAGGGAGAGATCATCTTGAGCAATCCTCACCCACACAAGTTCATCAAGCACAAGAACACCTCAACCTCAAGAGGCTGTTCTTCCCCTTGTACTGTTCTTCATCAGCCCAAGAGGCAATCCACCACCACCACACTGGAGTAGGGTATTACACCACAACGGTGGCCCGAACCAGTATAAATCTTGTGTCTTTGCGTTGTGAGTTCGTCGAGTTCGTCTGCGAGATCTTAGCGAGCTAGGGCGTGGATCGGTAGGGAGGAAATCTTCGCGCTCACCCCAGTGTTCAAACCTTGAGGGTTTTGCCGAAACCCGTGATCCGACATTTGGCGCGCCAGGTAGGGGTGCGCCGAAGCTTCCTTTCCATCGTCTCGCATCCAGTTGCTCCGTCGCCTCCATGGCGGACGCTCGCCGTGCTCGTGCTGAGCGCCGGGCTGCCCTAGCCACCCGCGTCGCTCAGACGGCTCCCGTCGGTGGGCCACCTCGCCGTTCTCCATCTCCTGCCGCCAACACCGCAACCGACCCGGCAGGGAACGAGCAGCAAGCGTCCTCGCTGCACCCCCCCGGTGCGGCGGGACGACCGCATCGCCACTCCATCGCTGACCCCGGCCGGTTCCTCGTCCCACACTCGTCGCGCTCCCATGGACGCACGGGCCGCGCTCCTCATGGCGCACGAGCTCCTGCGCTACCGCCCGGTCGACGACCTCTACGAGGACTGGCTCGACCGCATCGTCGAGCTCGTCCGCGCCGCAGGGGGCTCCCCTGCGCTGTCCCTCTCTCCGCCTCACCCTCCGCCAGCTACGGGCGACGTAGCTCACGGAGCGCCTCCACCACCTCTGCCCCAAGACAGTGCCAAGGCGCGCGGCTCCACGCCGCGACCCGCCGCGTCCCGCGCCCGCGCGCGAAGAAAGAAGCTGTCAAGAAGTCCCTCCGCGGCAAGAGAACGCTCCGCCACTCCTCGCACCGCCGCGCCAGGATCGTCTGCCGCGGCAGGGCCCCGCGCCGCTTGCTGTGGCGGCACGTGGGCTGACCAAGCTCCACCTCCAAGACGGGCCCCGGCGACCACGGCCGGCTGCCGTGCCTTCACCCCGGAGCTGCGTAGCGTCACCTGGCCGGGCAAGTTCAAGCCAGATCTGCCTCCTCACTACGACGGCACCCCCGACCCCGCGGAGTTCCTGCAGCTCTACGAGCTGAGCATCGAGCGGCCAACGGCGACGAGAAAGTCAAGGAGAACTGGTTCCCTATGGCACTCAAAGACGGCGCCCGTTCATGGCTCCTGAACCTGCCTCCAGTCTCGATCTCCTCCTGGGACGAGATGCGCGACCGCTTCGTCGCCAACTTCCAGGGCACTCACGACCGCCCCCTGGCCGCGGGTGACCTGCGCCGCGTCAAGCAACAACCAGAAGAGACCCTCCAGAAGTTCATCCAGCGCTTCAACAACATTCGTCTCAAGATCCCCAAGGTGACGGACAAGGCCATCATCTCCGCGTTCTCTGATGGCGTCCGCGACATCAAGATGAAGGAAGAGCTCGCTATCCACAAGGAGTTGTGCACATCTCAGGAGCTGTTCAACCTGGCGACCAAGTCCGCAAGAGCTGAGGAAGGGCGCCTCTCCCTCCTCGAGCTGCCGGCTGCGGACCTAGAGGAGAAGAAAGCCAAGGCCAAGGATGTGAAGCACAAGGGAGCAGCCGTGCTCGCAGCGGAGCCGGACACCAAGTGAGGCAGAGACCAGCCCGAGTCGTCCAAGGGCCATGCGCGGCGACCGCCGCTCACGAGGCGCGGCTCCCCATCCAGGCGAGGATGCCGGGCTGCGTGTCTGCAACGACGTCCCAGGGTTCAACAGGGCCGCTTCTCAGGAGCTTTTCTGACCTTCGCGCATGGGACGCTGCGAGGGTCCACCGTACAGCTACGTTCGCATGCCTTTTGGCCTGCCGAGCGTGTCGTCAGCCTACCAGCGCAACTTGCAGCGCATCCTAGCGGCTCAGGAGGCCAGGCAGCACACCGTCCTGGCGAAGATGGAGACGGTCCTCAAGGAACCACCTGAGCCCCCAGAGCCTCCTGAGGCTCAGGGCCCCGGTGGCTCGTGAGGAGCAACCCCTTCACTGCGCACCTTGAGCTGCCCCAACTCTCCTTCATCAACATAACTAGGTGACATTTCCCAAGTTCATTTAGCTGGGAGCGCCCCTCGGGCTACATCATTCCCAGGCCGCGTGGGTCCGTCCCTGTGGCATGTATCCCTTTTTATGTCTTTAGCTTACCTTGTTGGGAGCACCCCTCGGGCTGCATCATCCCCAAGCCGCTCGGGCCTGACCCAGTGGCGTGTATCTTCCATGCATTTACTTAAGCCTGCTGCTTCATGTTTAACCTGCCTATGATTACTGCCTGCTCGATCGTCGCCTCCCATGGGGCCTCCTCACGCCGGCACGGCGCTGGTGCATGGGTCCGTCCCTGCCACATCGAAAAACCTGAGCGGTCGAGCTCTGGCTTGCGGCACGCCCCGTGCATGTCACCTCACTGGGCCCTCAGTGCCTTCCCCCCCTCGCGGAGCAACCAGCGGCAGGCTGGCAACCATAATGGCAAATCATGTTTCTCCTTGTGCTGGTTCGCAGGGATCTCATGAGGAGGATAGCAGGTGGCACCGCGAGCTTCCTCTTCTCCCGTGCAATCCGCTTGCGCGTTAAAAGGGGGGCTCCTGAGCATCGCGACTCAGGAGCTCTTACTGGCTCTCCAGCCCTCACCCCTTGGCCTTGACCATGGCACGCGACCTGGCATACCAGCTGCGGCTGAGCTCGCTCGAGGGTGGGGACCTGAGGATGTAGAGCACTAAGGAGAACATGAGAGAAGGGAGACTCGTACGGGCCCAACCTAGCTATGCTGCGGAACCTTGCGCACGGGCCTGGCGCATCACAAGGACTCGGCCCCAAACCATCAAGATAACTCCCGCGCTCGGGCTAACTAATTGTCGGAGCCTAGGGTTTACACTCACCGCGGCCCTGTTGCGGCCACGACGCCACCCTTTCTTGCCTTGCCATAGCTGCTTGAGCGCTAAAGGGGACCTCCTGAGCATCGCGCCTCAGGGGCTCTTACTGGACCTCGGGCCGCTCACCTCCTGGCCTTGACCACGGCACGCGACCTGGCATACCAGCGACGGCTGCAGCCTGCCTGGGGACCGGGACTTGTCAGCGTAGAGCAACAAGCTATCGCGAGGTTGGAAAGGGGAGACCGAGCCTTAACAGGACATGCGTTCACAGATTTTCATAATAAGAAAGATATACACAAAAGACATCACAGACCCTTACATGCCCCCACGGGGCACTTCTTGGTTCCTCGCAGGGAACATGAGATGAGAACCTAGGGGAATCCTATCTACACCCTCCCGCGGCTGACGCCATCATCAACAGTGGGCCGCGGGAGGCCGGCGCCAACCCCATCCAGATCAGCGATGGCGGCGGCCGGGCTTTGCGGCCCTGCTTCGGGTGTGGCGAGAGCTAGGGGGCACGTAGCTGTCGTCGCTCATCTCCGGAGTCTCGTAGAGCTCAGGAGAACCGCTGGACTCCCATGGGTCGCTGCTGCTGGAGTACCCACGAGCGGAGCGCGCGTCATCCTGGCACTCCCCACTAGGGCAACACTCCAAGCGGCGACCCTCCACATCGAAGACCTTGAAGAAAAGCGTGGAGGCGCCGTCATACTCAAAGTGGATCGCGAGGGCGCCCTTTGCATGGCAGACCCGTGCGACCTCGCCCCAGCCACGGGTCATGAAGATCTTGCCGGTGGGGACCGCTTCGACCTCTGCTCCGGTTGTCGGAGCATCGCAGTCAGCATGCTGCAGCCAGAGCTCGAGGGCCCCCCTCAGCGGCATCACGTCAGAGAAGAACCGCGGAAAGCGGATCCAAGAGCTTGGAGGCATCGGCGCCCATAGCACAAGCTCGCGCGAGGAATCCGTGACGTGGATTCCAGGGGCAACAGCGCGTGTCGCCATCGCACGGCGACCACGGACGCGGCGCGGGCGGCGCTGCTCGTCGCTTCGCCCTCCTGAGCCCTCGGCTTGGGCGTACAAGGGTAGCGGATACCCTGGAGGAGGCCACTCGCACCAAGGCCTCGTCACCACCTGCATCACCACTTCATCACGATGATGAACCGACCTCTTCTTCGGTGGGAGCGGCCCTGGATCATCGCGGGGGGCCTTGCCCTTCTCCACGGCGGAGAACCCCTTCGGATCAGCGCCATCGGAGCTGCTACTAGCAATGGAGCAGAGGAGGAAAGAAGCAAGCGAGCAAGGAAGAGATGGGTGACGGGGGCTCTGCCCCCTCCTCATTTATAGCGGAAGAAGGCCAATCGGCGCCTCCCACGATCGCAGGTAATGATGCTTTTCCTTGCATGTTGCAGGGACTTGTCAAGTCGAGCAGTTGCCGAGGCAGCGTGGGGAAGCGGAGACGCCCACGTCCAATCAACCGCCACGCGTCGACCAAGGCCGCAGGCTTTTGGGGCCCGCGGCGCTCCGCGCTTGACCTTTGGCTTCACCTCGAAGCCAAGCCCGAGCGCGCCTTGGGCCCGGGGGCTACTGTCCGCGTTCTGGGAACGGGGGTCCCCAGACTTGCCTGCCTGCGGCCCATGGCGTGGCTGCGCTACAGGCCTGTACGGCCCATCTTCATCGGCGAGATATTCAAGACCCTCGCGAAGGGCCAAGCCTCGCGGGGCGGATGACGCAAGACCTCCTCAGGAGCGGCCTCGCCAGGCAGGCTCATGAGGGGCGGAGAAATCAAGGCAGGGCAAACCTCGCGAGGCTCTCGTGACGTGAGCCATGATGACCGAGACCAGGCGGGCGCCAGCGCGCGCAGCGTCCTTGTTTCCTCTTTGGTGCCAAGGGGGCTAGCGCAGGCACGGAGTACCGAGGCATCAAGGAAAGGTTTCCATATCGATGCAACGAGACCAAGACCAGCAGGACGGCAAGACGGAGGTCACCATGGAGCCCAAGACGGCGTCACCACCAAAGCCTTTCGCAGGCGAAGACCGCTTTTGTCAGGATAATATGTACTAGCTGTCCCCTTTCAAATTGGCCGTTGTTGGCTCCCTTCCCGCTCAATATTTGGGAAGAGGACCAGGGCCTCTATAAATAGGACTAGCCACCACAGTAGGGAGAGATCATCTTGAGCAATCCTCACCCACACAAGTTCGTCAAGCACAAGAACACCTCAACCTCAGGAGGTTGTTCTTCCCCTTGTACTGTTCTTCATCAGCCCAAGAGGCAATCCACCACCACCACACCGGAGTAGGGTATTACACCACAACGGTGGCCCGAACCAGTATAAATCTTGTGTCTTTGCGTTGTGAGTTCGTCGAGTTCATCCGCGAGATCTTAGCGAGCTAGGGCGTGGATCGGTAGGGAGGAAATCTTCGCGCGCACCCCAGTGTTCGAACCTTGAGGGTTTTGCCGGAACCCGTGATCCGACAGTCTGCTTCCTGCCTCCCTCGCAACATGCAGGAGTGCAATGGGCGATGGGCCCAGACCCCTGCGCGCTTAGGATTTAGACCGGCGTGCTGACCTCTCTGTTGAGTCTAGGTGGGGCTGCGACGTGTTGATCTTCCGAGGCCAGGCATGACCCATGAAAGTGTGTCCGGCCAGAGGGATCAAGCATGTTGGGCAATGTGGTGCACCTCTGCAGGGAAGTTTATCTATTCGAATAGCCGTATCCCTCGGTAAAAGGACGACCTAGAGTTGTACCTCGACCTTATGACAACTAGAACCGGATACTTAATAAATACACACCCTTGCCACATACAACCCGGTGATCGTTCTCTCATAGGGTGACGAGGAGAGGTTCACTGGGTAGGATTATGCTATACGATGATACTTGGTGAACTTACCATCTACTCTCTTCTATATGCTTCAAGATGGAGGCTGCCAGAAGTGTAGTCTTCGATAGGACTAGCTACCCCCCTGTTATTCTGGCATTCTGCAATTCAGTCCACAGATATTACCCATTTCATTGATAACAATGCATATGTAGTGTAGATCCTTGCTTTGCGAGTACTTTGGATGAGTACTCACGGTTGCTTTGCTCCCCCTTTTCCCCCTTTCTATACCTGGTTGTTGCAACCAGATGCTGGAGTCCAGGAGCCAGAGCATCCAGAGGATGATTCTACGTGGAGTTCAACTTCGAGGAGTAGTTAGGAGGTCCCAGGTAGGAGGCCTTTCCTTTTTTATCGTTTCTACTTTTGTGCTAGCCTTCTTAAGGCAATCTTGTTTAACTTATGTCTGTACTCAGATATTATTGATTCCGCTGACTCTTGTGTATTCGAGCTTATATATCCGAGCCCTCGAGGGCCCTGGCTTGTAATATAAAGCTTGTATTATTTTAATTTGTGTCTAGAGTTGTGTTGTGATATCTTCCCGTGAGTCCTTGATCTTGATCGTACACATATGCGTGTATGATTAGTGTGCGGTCAAATCAGGGGCGTCACAATGCGAGTGTGTTTCATGAATGGATCAATGATTGAGCATGATGGGCTAGGGATAACTTGTTTTAGCATTGATATTTTGAAAGACATGGTTGCTTGTTGATATGCTTGAGTATTTAAATTATCATGTCAAAACTAGACTATTGCTTTGAATCACATAAAAGTCCAAATGTCCATGCTATAAAGAAAAGAATATGATATGACATGTTAGGCAGCAGTCCACATCAAAAATTCTGTTTTTATCACTTACCTACTCGAGGACGAGTAGGAGTTACGCTTGGGGATGCTGATACGTCTCCAATGTATCTATAATTTTTTATTGTTCCATGCTATTATATTATCAATCTTGGATGTTTTATAATCATTTTATAGTTATTTTATATCATTTTTTGGTACTAACCTATTGACATCATTTTATAGTCCAGTTGTTGTTTTCTGCATGTTTTTTACATCGCAGGAAATCAATATCAGATGGAGTACAAATGCAACGAAACTTCGTGGAGAGTTTTTATGGACCAGAAGACACATAATGGGCCCTGGCTGCGCCTGGGGGGTGCTCCGAGGAGAGCACAACCCACCAGGGCGCGCTAGGAGGACCAGGCGCGCCCTGGTGGGTTGTGCCCACCTCGGGTGCCCCCCGGACCGCCTCTTTGCTCTATAAATACCCAAATATTCCCAAAACCCTAGGGGAATCGACGAAATATTGATCCTGCCGCCGCAGAGTCCAGAACCACCAGATCCAATCTAGACACCATCTCGGATGGGGTTCACCACCTCCATTGGCGCCTCATCGATGATGCATGAGTAGTTCTTTGTAGACCTTCGGGTCTGTAGTTAGTAGCTAGATGGCTTCCTCTCTCTCTCTCTCTCGCTGAATTTTCAATACAATGGTCTCTTGGAGATCCATATGATGTAACTCTTTTGCGGTGTGTTTGTTGGGATCTGATGAATTTGAGTTTCTTTGATCTCTTTTATGCATGATCTCTTATAGCCTCGTATTTCTTCTCCGATATTTGGGTTTTGTTTGGCCAACTTGATCTATTTATCTTGCAATGGGAAGAGGTGCTTTGTAGTGGGTTCGATCTTACGGTGCTTGATCCTACTGACAGAAGGGGAACCGACACGTATGTATCGTTGCTACTAAGGATAAAATGATGGCGTCTATCTCTACATAGATAGATCTTGTCTACATCATGTCATCATTCTTATTGCATTACTCCATTTCTCCATGAACTTAATACACTAGGTGCATGCTAGATAGCGGTCGATGTGTGGAGTAATAGTAGTAGATGCAGGCAGGAGTCGGTCTACTAATCTTGGACATGATGCCTATGTAATGATCATTGCCTGGATATCGTCATGATTATTTGAAGTTCTATCAATTGCCCAACAGTAATTTGTTCACCCATCGTTTGCTATTTTTCTCGAGAGAAGCCACTAGTGAAACCTACGGCCCCCGGGTCTCTTTTTCATATATTTGCCTTTGCGATCTACTTTTTATTTGCATTTATTTTTCAGATCTATTAAACCAAAAATACAAAAATACCTTGCCACAATTTCTTCTTATTTGTTTTGTTTGGCGTTCGATCTATCAATCTACTGCAATTTATCTCACGTCCGTTTGCTTATCTTGAGGCGCCGTACCCGGAAGGGATTGACAACTCCTTTAACACGTCGGGTTGCGAGGATTTGTTATCTGTGTGCAGGGGTTGTTTACGTTGTGTTTCTTGGTTCTCCTGCTGGTTCGATAACCTTTGTTTCATATCTGAGGGAAATACCTACCGCCGTTGTGCTGCATCATCCCTTCCTCTTTATGGAAATCCCGACGTAGCTTCAAGCGACATCAGTTGCTAGTAGTGTTGATTACTCCTTGTAGTTGATGCTAGTTGGTTTATTCGATGGAAGATTATATGTTCATATCCTTAATGATAATTAATACTCCTTTGATCTTGATTATGAATATGATTTGTGAGTAGTTACGTTTGTTCCTGAGGACATGGGAGAAGTCTTGTTATAAGTAATCATGTGAATTTGGTATTTGTTCGATATTTTGATGAGATGTATGTTGTCTCTCCTCTAGTGGTGTTATGTGAACGTCGACTACATCACACTTCACCATTATTTGGGCCTAGGGGAAGACATTGGGAAGTAATAAGTAGATGATGGGTTTCTAGAGTGACAGAAGCTTAAACCCTAGTTTATGCGTTGCTTCGTATGGGGTTGATTTGGATCCATATGTTTCATGCTATGCTTAGATTAATGTAGGATCAAAAGTATGTCTAGAGGGGGGGGGGTGATTAGACTACTTGACCAAATAAAAATCTAGACTTTTCCCAACTTTAGTTCTTGGCAGATTTTAGCAACTTAGAACAAGTCAAGCAATCAACCTACACATGCAATTCTAAGAGTATAGCAGCGGAATGTAAAACAATTGCATATGAAGGTAAAGGGAGGAGTTTGAGGGAGCAAACGCAATGTTGACACGGAGATTTTTTATCCGTGGTTCCGATAGGTGGTGCTATCGTACATCCACGTTGATGGAGACTTCAACCCACGAAGGGTAACGGTTGCGCGAGTCCACGGAGGGTTCCAACCACGAAGGGTCCACGAAGAAGCAACCTTGTCTATCCCACCATGGCCGCCGCCCACGAAGGACTTGCCTCACTAGGGTAGATCTTCACGAAGTAGGCGATCTCCTTGCCCTTAGAAACTCCTTGGTTCAACTCCACAATCTTATCGGAGGCTCCCAAGTGACACCTAGCCAATCTAGGAAACACCACTCTCCAAGAAGTAACAAATGGTGTGTTGATGATGAACTCCTTGCTCTTGTGCTTCAAATGATAGTCTCCCCAACACTCAACTCTCTCTCATAGGATTGGATTTGGTGGAAAGAAGATTTGAGTGGAAAGCAACTTGGGGAAGGCTAGAGATCAAGATTTATGTGGTTGGAATGGAATGTCTTGACCTCAGAAAATAGGTATTGGAAGTGTAGGCATGTTCTGATGGCTCTCTCCACGAATGAAGAGTGGGTGGAGGGGTATATATAGCCTCCACACAAAATCTAACCGTTACACACAAATCACCAAACTCGGTGGGACCGATTCAGAGAACTCGGTCAGACCGATTTGGTTCATAATGTGACCGTTAGGTGTTTCGGTGGGACCGACATGTCAACTCGGTGGGACCGATATCATTAGGGTTAGGGCATAACGTAATCTCGGTGAGACCGATTACACAAACTCGGTGGGACCGATTTTGGTAATAGACTAACAGAGAGTTGGTTTTCGCTCATCTCGGTGGGACCGAAACGTTACAAAAGGAAACAAAGAGTTTGCATTGCAATCTCGGTGGGACAGATCGCTCATATCGGTTTGACCGAAACGTTACGAAGGGAAACAGAGAGATTACAATCCCATCTCGGTGAGACCGAAAAGACTAGGGTTTCTGGCAGTGGCTATGTCAACTGAACTCGGTGGCTCCGGATATGAAATTTTGGTGGGGCCGAGTTGGACTTGTGGTTTGGGACATATGTGGATATGAGAAAGTAGTGGAGGGTTTTTGAGCATATCACTAAGCATTTTGAGCAAGCACCTCATTAAGCAACACCTCATCCCTTCTTAATAGTATTGGCTATTCCTATAGACTCAATGTGATCTTGGATCACTAAATAGAAAATGTAGAGTCTTGTGCTTTGAGCTTGAGCCAATCTTTTGTCCTTAGCATTTTGAAGGGTCCACTTCCTAATCCATGCCATGCCAATCATTGAGCTTTCCTGAAATATCTATCTTGAAATAGCATTAGCTCAATGAGCTATATGTTGTTAGGAATTACCAAAACCACCCAGGGATAGTTGCACTTTCAATCTCCCCCTTTTTGGTAATTGATGACAACATATAGATCAAAGCTTCGACAAATGATAAAATTGAAAAACATCGTCGCTTTGAGAAGTATGTGATAAGCAAGAGCTCCCCCTAAATTTGTGCATTATTTAAAATTTGCTTTTGAATGCAAATGCACAATCGATTAGGATCATGGGTTACTTTTCCATGTCACATACATCTTGGTGGAGCGCTCAAATGATAGAAATTAAAAACACATGCACTCATCACAAAGCAAAGTGAATGATCATAAGAGGATATAAGAGATAATATCATCCAACAAGCTTTAAGGGTAGCATATGATCAAACACATGATCAACAAGTATATCACAAGGACATAAAGTAGCATCACAAGCACACAATAAAGTTGCAAACCAAACCAAATAAGTGCAAAGAGAGATAAAAACTAACACTCTCTCTCTTGAAGCCTATGATCTATACATTTTTCTCCCCCTTTGGCAACAAGTTACCAAAAAGTTCGAAAATGCATAGTGCTAAACGACTCTCAGGCTTGATCTTCGGTAGGAGGTGTTTAGAGAACTCCAAGGACGAAGGCTTCTGATGAAGTAGCTGGAGCTGGTGGAGTAGCTGCTGGAGGTGAAACTGGAGCTGTAGCTGCTGGTGCTGATGCTGTGGCTCTAGTGTCTGTCACTGGCACTGCAGCAGATCTCTGTCCTCTGGGCACTCTGGCAAAAGCATCTGTGGTAGACTTGCCCTTCTTCTCCTCTGCTTCCTCCTGAAGCTGCTCAACTGCAGTTTGGATTTCTGTTACCTTGACATCAAGGTCATAGAATTTTGTCTCAATAATCCTTTCCAAGCTCTCCTGGTTCTTGGTCAGGGTGGCCAAGCCCTTCTCAATCCTCAGGGTGGATTGGATCAGATATCCAAGCTGGTCTTGCTTGCTCTTCAAGAATACCTGAGATGCCTCTTCCACAGTTGGCATCTTTGCAGCCTTCTCTGCCTTAGCCTTCTCTCTCTTTTCATGTGCTTGAGCTGAAGATGGTTCGTTCTCATTCATCACTACTGTGTTATCTTCAAATTCAGGATAGATGGGCAGGTGCTCCTTATCCAAGATGTACTTGCCTTTGCCCATCTTTGAGTTGATCAGCTCCTGAATGTGTGGGGCATACCCACAACTTCTCTTCTGATCAGCTGAAGTCCTCTTGATTGTTTCAACAATCAGGCTCATGACTTTGAACTTCTGTGGGACATCAAATATGTGCAGCAAGTTGATGGCATGTCCTCTGATCATTTTATGATCACCTGACTTGGGTAGCAGTGTGTTCCTTAAGATCTAGTTAATAGTTGGCAGACCAGACAACAGATAGTGTACAGATCCAAACTTGTGTGTATCCAAAGCAGCATCTGGGATCTCTTTGTACATGTTGGCCATACTGTTGTGGCCTTTCTTCTTCTCTGCATAAATGTCCAAGTCATCCTCATGTTCCTTAGGAGCATTTATGAGCTTGGCCCACTCATCAACTGTAGATTGGTACCTAGTACCTTCAGACATCCACACTATTCTTCCATCTGGATAGAAGTGGGCAGTGGAGTAAAACTGCATGATGAGCTCATTATTCCACTTAGTGAGCTTTTGGGCAACAAAAGTGTCCACTCCACATGCCTTGAAGCTATCAAGCACACCAGGGAAGTGATCTTCATTTTCCTTGATGAACTCCCAGTCAACCCATCTCATGTCACACACAATAGTCTCATAGAAGTCCTGTTGTTCCTTAGTGTGGAATCTGTAGTCCACAGCAGTCCTTCTCCTGATAGCATAGGGATCAGACTCTCTCCATAGTCTCAATCCTGCATCCTTCCTGATTTTCATATTCTCTGCAACTGGGTGTGCATCAGTGTGGTCAGGGATCTTGGGCTTCAGCTTTCTCAACACAACAGAATCATCATCTTCTTCTTCAGCAGCTTGAGGCACTGGGGCCTTGTTCTTCTCTTCAGCAGGTATGTTCCTAGTGCTTCTCTTGGGTTTTGGCTTTGGAGCTGGAGCAGCAGCCTTGGGAGCAGCTTTGGGCTTTGATGGAGCAGCCCCTGATTTAATTGCATCTCCCATAAGCTTTTGTGCTTTGGGTACTGGTGCAGCATCCTCTTCCTCTTCCTCTTCTTCTGAATCTCTCATCATTGTTGGCTTCCCAATAACTCTGGCAATGGTCTTCTTGACCCTTTGTTTTCTCTTCTTGCCATCTCCAGTTTCCTTGGGTTCAAGAGTGAACTCCATTGTTTCTTGAGTGGAGGCTCTGGCTTTTGACATTGGAACTCTTCTTGCTGGAGCCTTTGTTTCAGTCCAGTATTTGTTGCAGCAGCTGTGCCATACTCTTTCTTCAGCACCTTTTTCTTTGAAGTGGCTTCATCCTCAACAGCCACATAATCTTCATCCTCAGAGTCAGAATTCCTCTTCTTCGTTGTCCTGGTGGCAGCCTTTGGCAGATTGCTTGGAGTGCTCCTGCTGCCTTCATCATAGCTGCCTGAGGGACTAGTGCCCTCACTCAACTGAACCTGCTCTTCTGACTTGTTCTGGCTGTCACTTTGGTCAGACATCTCTGCAAATACTCTGACAGCAGACCCTGTGAATAGGTTATAGATGAGGTAGAGTAGATGATCATCACAAAGTACAAGAGTTTTGCAAAAAGGATGACTTCAAAACTTAGTTTTAGTTCTTCACAGAAAGCATTTCGGATCTACCAATTTGTAAACTCGATGATACCGAAGCATCTTTTGGAACCTAAACTAGTGAACTCGGTCAGACCGAGTCACAGTTTGGTGGTACCGAGACTGCTAGGGTTTCACAAAGAATCGAACTCGGTCACACCGATTTGCAGTTTTCGGTCAGACCGAAAACGCGTGTGCTTTGGCCTAAGCCAAAATCGGTGAGACCGATTTCTACAACTCGGTCGGTCCGAGATGAATTCGGCGGAGACCTAACCCTAAATTTTCAAATCAAAACTAACCTACGGGATGTTTTCGCTGGACAGGATGATTTCAATTGTGGCAAAGATCATGGCAAAGCAATGTGCTAAGAATCAGAGTTAGGGATTAGCACAAAGGTCAAGTTCGTACCCTAGTTCAGCGACGAACTTGCTACGGCGGCAACGGCGGTGAAGATTTCCATTGACGGCGGCGGAGACCAGCGGCGGGAGGTCGCTGGCGACGAGAGGACGATCCGGAGACCCGAAGAGGCAGAGTAGGTTATGCGCGGGCGAGGAGGTTCAGAAAAATTTCCAAAATTTGGCCCGTCGGTATATATAACCTGACCCTGTCGGTGTGACCGAGTGGAACGACTCGGTGGCACCGAGATGCAAAACTGCAAGCAGTTACTGCAACTCGATGTGACCGAAAAGTTCTAATCGGTTGCACCGAGATTGAAAACCCTAGATCAACTTAGTGATCTCGGTAGAACCAAAAAGGATGAATCGGTCAGACCGAGATGCACAAAGAGGTTTTGTAGGTTTAAGTCTATGACGAATCGGGACTCCGAGTGCTCCTCACATAGAGTGGTTCGAATCTGACTTGATCAAACTTTGTGATGTAGCATGAATAGAGTTTGAGACGAGAAAAGCATAGATAGCTAGAGGGAGTTCTTAGGCATTCTTGTCCATGCATTTGGCAAAAGAGAAAGAGCCAAACAATCAAAACAACAAATGGATGTCCTCGAATGAGTGAAATATGCAACCAACATGCTCACACAATAAAATGGCAAATAAAATATGTGACAAAGCATGCACAAACACTCTAGCATCTATCAAGCAATTTGGCGATGACTAGGTCATCCATATATGAGTATATTGACATAGGAGTCAAATGAGAACATTTGATCATAGGTCATACTCATCGTTTAAGCACAAGTGGGGTTACCACTTTTACATAAAGCATTGATGTGTTCACACCATTAGAGTTGCTTTGACTCAATTGATTAGAGTAAAGCTCCCCCTAGATGTGATATCCCCCCTTAGAGGGATGAACTAACCTTGGGTTTTGTCGATGATGACTTCATGTAGGTGTTGAAGATGTAGATGCTCAATGTTAATGTAGATCATTTGGAGCAATCCTTTGGAGTGACTTGCACTTTCAATACCTACATGGGTTAGTCCCACAAGGAACAAACAAGGATATCCATAGACATAGAGTGATGCATACACAAGATGATGTCCATGAAAGCATTAGGTTACCTTGTCCCTTGTCTTACCAACAAGAGGGTTTGTGACTCCTTGAACTAGTGCAAGATATGGAAGTTGTTTGCACTTGTTCTTGCCAAAATGATAAGAGTGAAGTATGTTGGCGGAGTCACCCTCAAGAACTCTCTAGTTCTTCTTCTTCTGGATCCACACCATCTTGATGGGAATCCTTGGAGTTGCAGTTGTACTTGATGAAGTAGAACTTGATGTAGTCTTGGGAACCCACTTGACCAAGGCCTTAGGTGCTTCTTCAAATGCATCAATTTCCTCTTGAAGCTTGTCCTTGCCTCTTTGCTTGTGGTCTTGTGGTGGAAGATCATCTTGAGCTTGTGTCCCTTTGAAAGAAGTAGGATCATACTTCTCTTGTTGAGGAAAAACTTCGTCTTGGTGTATTGATCTTCTTCCCACTCAACTCCATTGGCATTGAACTTTCGTTCAAAACCAACACCTTGATTCTTCCGGTGTCTTCCTTGCTTGCGCACAATTTCCTCAAATTGCTTACTTCCGGCAAGGCTCTTGTAAACACCTTTCTCTATAATTCCCTTCATAATCTATTTTCTTGCTCAAGTGTAACTTGGCTAAGAGAATCATTAGTGGAATCAAGAGAACTACTAGAAGCAACAACATTGGATTTAGCATGGTTGTTGTTACTACTAGATGAAGCATCTTTCTTGTTCTTGTTACTAGATTTAACTTGTGGCATGTAAGTAGACAAGAGTAAACGCTTGGCAATGTAAGAAGAACTTTTCTTGTGAAGATCATCATTGATTGCCTTTAAAAACTCATGCTCTTGCTCAAGGTTGAGCTTTTCAACGCATAGCTTATCATGAGTCTTTAAAAGTTCTCGATGATTTTCCAAGGTAGTTTCATGAGCTAACTTAAGAGTGTTTAGTTCTTTAGTTAGACGCTCAATCTCCTTCTTATCATCATCATTCGTTTTATCTTGATTAGCATGATTAATTGACGTTTCATCATAGTTTTCATCACTAAAGTTGTCAACAAGTAAATCATCATCACCTAGCAAGTCATCTTCATCACTATTGAAATCAACATACTCGGGATGTGTTACCTTTGGACCTTTGGCCATGAAGCATCTTCCAATTCCTTCATTTGGTGAGTCAAATATGTCGTAGGAGTTGGTTGACACAAGTGCTAGACCAGCAACACCTTCATCTTGAGTATATTCGGAGTCGGAGTGATAACTTCTTTCGGAGTGATTGTCGGAGTCGGAGCCGGATACCCATTCACCAGCATGAGCTTGATGTCTTCTTTTTGTGTAGCTCCTTGATGACTTTTCCTTCCTTTCCGAGTCCTTGCTTCTCCGAGAGGGTCTTCGTTCATAACGATCATCTCTACTCCTCCTTTCTCTTGGTGGTGATTCTTCTCTTCTACTTCTTCTTTTGGGAGAATCTTCTCTTCTTTTGTAGGGTGCCGTACACTCATTTGAGTAGTGTCCGGGCCTTCCACAATTGTAGCAATTACGCTCACGACTAGAAGATCTTTTATCATTGTAGGACCTTGACTTGGAACTTCTTTCTTTGCTTCTACTCTTGTAGAACTTGTTGAAGTTCTTCACCATTAGGCTCAATTCTTCATTGAAGGTTTGTTTCTCACTTGATGATGTGGGAGGATCACACGAGGCTTTGTAAGCACCAATAGACTTGTTGTGAAGCTCTTCCTTATCCTTGAGTGACATCTCATGGGCAACAATTCTTCCAATGACTTCCGTTGGCTTGAGATCTTTGTAATTGGGCATCATTTGGATCAATGTGCACACGGTGTCATATTTTCCATCCAAGGCTCTTAGGATCTCCTTGATGATGAATTTGTCGGTCATCTCTTCACTTCCTAAGCCGGCAATCCCATTTGTGATGAGAGCAAACCTAGAGTACATTTCAGCGACACCTTCACCATCCTTCATTTTGAACTTGTCAAGTTGACTTTGAAGCACATCCAATTTGGATTTCTTGACGGAGTCGGTACCTTCGTGCATATAAATCAAAGTATCCCAAATTTCCTTTGCATTCTCAAGACGGCTGATCTTGTTGAATTCTTCGGGGCACAATCCATTGAAGAGAATATCACAAGCTTGAGCATTGTATTGTAGCATCTTCAACTCTTTCGTGGTAGCTTCACGGTTAGGATCTTTCCCATCGAAGAATTCACCTTGCAAGCCAATACACACAATAGCCCAAACGGCGGGGTTATGTCCAAGAATATGCATTTTCATCTTATGCTTCCAACTAGCAAAATTTGTACCATCAAAGTAAGGACCTCTACGGTGGTAATTTCCCTCGCTAGACGCCATACTCTCCTAGGTTGTGAAACCAAGGCTATGACCACCAAACGATATGGAAATCAAAGCAAATGGAGACCAAAGCTCTGATACCACTTGTAGGATCGAAAGTATGTCTAGAGGGGGGTGATTAGACTACTTGACCAAATAAAAATCTAGCCTTTTCCCAATTTTAGTTCTTGGCAGATTTTAGCAACTTAGAACAAGTCAAGCAATCAACCTACACATGCAATTCTAAGAGTATAGTAGCGGAATGTAAAATAATTGCATATGAAGGTAAAGGGAGGAGTTTGAGGGAGCAAACGCAATGTTGACACGGAGATTTTTTATCCGTGGTTCCGATAGGTGGTGCTATCGTACATCCACATTGATGGAGACTTCAACCCACGAAGGGTAACGGTTGCGCGAGTCCACGGAGGGCTCCACCCACGAAGGGTCCACGAAGAAGCAACTTTGTCTATCCCACCATGGTCGTCGCCCACGAAGGACTTGCCTCACTAGGGTAGATCTTCATGAAGTAGGCGATCTCCTTGCCCTTACAAACTCCTTGATTCAACTCCACAATCTTGTCGGAGGCTCCCAAGTGACACCTAGCCAATCTAGGAGACACCACTCTCCAAGAAGTGAAAAATGGTGTGTTGATGATGAACTCCTTGCTCTTGTGCTTCAAATGATAGTCTCCCCAACACTCAACTCTCTCTCATAGGATTGGATTTGGTGGAAAGAAGATTTGAGTGGAAAGCAACTTGGGGAAGGCTAGAGATCAAGATTTATGTGGTTGGAATGGAATATCTTGACCTCAACACAAGTGTAGGTGGTTCTCTCTCAGAAAATAGGTATTGGAAGTGTAGGCATGTTCTGATGGCTCTCTCCACGAATGAAGAGTGGGTGGAGGGGTATATATAGCCTCCACACAAAATCTAACCATTACACACAAATCACCAAACTCGGTGGGACCGATTCAGAGAACTCGGTCAGACTGATTTGGTTCATAATGTGACCGTTAGGTGTTTCGGTGGGACCGACATGTCAACTCGGTGGGACCGATATCATTAGGGTTAGGGCATAACGTAATCTCGGTGAGACCGATTACACAAACTCAGTGGGACCAATTTTGGTAATAGACTAACAGAGAGTTGGTTTTCGCTCATCTCGGTGCGACCGAAACGTTACGAAAAGGAAACAGAGAGTTTGCATTGCAATCTCGGTGGGACCGATCACTCATATCGGTTTGACCGAAACGTTACGAAGGGAAATAGAGAGATTACAATCCCATCTCGGTGAGACCGAGATCCCTATCGGTGAGACTGAAAAGACTAGGGTTTCTGGCAGTGGCTATGTCAACTGAACTCGGTGGCTCCGGATATGAAATTTCGGTGGGGCCGAGTTGGACTTGTGGTTTGGGACATATGTGGATATGAGAAAGTAGTGGAGGGTTTTGGAGCATATCACTAAGCATTTTGAGCAAGCACCTCATTAAGCAACACCTCATCCCTTCTTAATAGTATTGGCTTTTCCTATAGACTCAATGTGATCTTGGATCACTAAAATAGAAAATCTAGAGTCTTGTGCTTTGAGCTTGAGCCAATCTTTTGTCCTTAGCATTTTGAAGGGTCCACTTCCTAATCCATGCCATGCCAATCATTGAGCTTTCCTGAAATATCTATCTTGAAATAGCATTAGCTCAATGAGCTATATGTTGTTAGGAATTACCAAAACCACCCAGGGATAGTTGCACTTTCAATTAACCTTAATACATCTTTGTAGTTGCGGATGCTTGCGAGAGGGGTTAATCATAAGTGGGAGGCTTGTCCAAGGAAGGGCAGCACCGAAGCACCGGTCCACCCATATATCAAATTATCAAAGTAACGAACGCGAATCATATGAGCATGATGAAAACTAGCTTGACAACAATTCCCATGTGTCCTCGGGAGCGCTTTGCTTTATACAAGAGTTCGCCCAGGCTTGTCCTTTGCTACAAAAAGGATTAGGCCACCTTGCTGCACCTTGTTTACTTTTGTTACTTGTTAACGTTACGAATTATCTTATCACACAACTATCTGTTACCGATAATTTCAGTGCTTGCAGAGAATACCTTGCTGAAAACCGCTTGTCATTTCCTTCTGCTCCTCGTTGGGTTCGACACTCTTACTTATCGAAAGGACTACGATAGATCCCCTATACTTGTGGGTCATCAGCCGTAAGTCCGTGAGACAGGGCGACGGGACCACATATCGTGGATCATTGATCGTTACCGCGCGCTCCCAAGACACTAATGGTTTGGATATGTGATCCGAGTAGGCCTCTGGCCTTTTCGCACTGACCACCATGCGGGGATAAGTATGGGAACTCTACATCGTACGTTTCTCCGAAAGCTCTTCGGACGTCAGCGATTGAGTGGCACGCGCCCGGGTGGTTTGTGTAAGCACCTGCCTTGTATAAGGAGGTAGTCAGGACTGATCCCGGCCGCCCACGCAATGCGCAGGAGTGCAAAGGGCGATGGGCCCAAGACCCCTGAGCGCTTAGGTGGTAGACCGGCATGCTTGCCTCTCCGTTGAACCTAGGTAGGACTACAGCGTGTCGATCTGCCGAGGCCGGGCATGACCAAGGAAAGTGTGTTTGACCGAAGTTAATTGAGCGTGTTGGGTAAGTTTGTGCACCCCTGCAGGGAAGTTTAATCTATTCAAATAGTTGTGTCCACGGTAACGGACGCTCGGAGTTGTATCCCGACCGATACAATTAGAATTGGATAAAGGAGATGTGAAATGGATATGTGGCTCCGGGATTGCTTGCCCGCAGGGAGTCGAGGAATAATATTTGGGCATTACTACAACATACTTACTACTTTATCTTATGCTAATCTGCACTCTTCTAATGCTGCAAGATGCTAGAAGTTTCTTGTCGGAGTAATTTGCCACGGGTAGCCTCATCAGCTCCCCATGGCATTTCAAGACATCGGGGTCGACTGCGCCCCTCAAGAATCCAAGACCAAAGCGCCGCCTTCTCGCTGCCGGCTGGTCCAAGCGGCCGGCTACTAGAAGGCGGCATAGCCCAGAGGGCGGCCTCAAGATGGGCTGACTCCTGGTAGGCGGCCTCTAGAGAGGTCGGCTCCCAGCAGGCGGCCCCAAGCACACTCAGAATCTACACCCTCATAAATACGACGGGACGGGGCGTGGCTACAGCGCGCCTCGCCACCCCTAGCCTAGGGCATAGCAAGGTCACAGTGCATCGTACTAAGCGGGCTCTTCCATTCGGCGCGGCACTGTTGCCATGCTGACCCTGTGTTAACCCTGTCAGAGGGGGTTGCGCCCCACGACGGGCTGTCGGTACGGCCCGCAGGCGGCGGGCCCCACTTGACGACAAGAGGACAGGAAGGCGACCGTCCCTGGCCAGTCGGCTCAGTAGAGGCCGACAGATGACCAGGCGGCCCTCCCCCTTTTTGGTACTGGTGCGCCATTAATCATATGAGACGGAGGATGGCTACAGTGAACGCCCACCAGCCGGCGGTACTGTAGCCATGCCTCCCCCGACAATGCACGCATCATTAGCTGCATTACTACAGTATCGAGCAGCCGGCAGGACCCGCAAGCGACGGGTACGGCCTGTCGGCCAAGTACCACAGACGGCGGGACCCACCAGGTGGCTGGCCCCACCGGCCAGTAGAGAAGCCGGTGACCAAAGACACTGACGGCTCGGGCCTACACCCGGCCGGATTACCATTGTACCCCTAGGGGGTAGGCCTATATAAACACCCAGGGCACCCATGCAAAGGGTTCAGCCTCTTGTTCACCCACGTACCCATATAGAGAGAGGAAGCTAGGGCTAGACTTGCTCTTCTTCTCCCTCTAGAGAAACAGCTCAAGGAGCAAGCTTGTAGCCACCATTGTTGCTTGAGTGATCACGCGGAGACCCCGCAGAGCAGGACTAGGGGTGTTATCTCCACGGAGAGCCCCGAACCTGGGTAAGATCTGCCGGCGTGCATGTCTTCGCCTCATCCCACTTCCTGGCACCGACGACGTCTTACTAGCCCCCATCATGATAAGCCATCCTTTGGCATATGTCGCACCAAACCCCCGACATTTGGCGCCCACCATGGGGCTAGGTGCACCGTCGTTCGGAGATCTGTTTTGGATGGGAACCCTCTTCCTTCCCCCCGAGCGCAGCCAGCCCGGCACGCCAGACGACGTCTGCGCCAACGCGCTGCATGGCGCGGAGGTCGCCTGCGCGGCGAGCTACCTCGCCGACCTTGTTGGCGAGATCCGCCTCTCCGATGAGCCTGCGTCTGACGCAGGCGCTGACGGCCCCGAGAGCCACCTCGTCAGCCTCCTCGACTAGCTCCACATCGCCAACGAGCCGGCCGTCGACTTAGAGTCGGTTGGCTCCACCGACCCGATGCTCGTCGACTCCGACACGGCGTCGCTCAACGCATTCCCCACCAACGTGGTGGTCGCTGATGATCCTCTCCCCCGTGCCGACAGTGGTGGCGGCACCGTCATGGAGGTGCTCGTCATCAGCCATGATGGAGTTTCCGGTGACGGTGCCCGAGACCCACTCGAGGCAACGCTGCAAGACCTGTCTGCACCCATCGCAGAAGACGCCGACGCCAAGACGCTAGAGGCACGCCGCATCCAGCTCGTCGAGAGTGCCAAGAAGCTGGCCAGCATGAGACGCCTCTCAGAGGCTTACCAGCGCGAGATGGACCGCGCCGTTGGTGGCCCGCCGGCTCCTGGCGGGCCCAGCCACATCGGTACGGTCCGGCAGCACGGCGCGGCTATTGCCAGCCTGTTCGAGGTAGACCGCCCTATCTATGCCACACCAGCAGAGAACATACGAGCTACCCAGGCGGCAGTAGACAAGCTAGACAAGCTCGAGGGTGACGAGCGTCGCCACATGACGGAGCGTGTCCAGCGGCTCATTGACGCGAATGCCGAGCAGCAAGAAGCCGGCTGCCGCACTGAAGCACCCAACCGGCGGAATGACGACCCACCTCCTCGCCGAGATCAAGGCGCGACATCCCGGACGTCGACTGGTGGTATCCGCGACAGAAGAGACAAGGAGCCGGCAGCTAGCCGCAGTCGGACTTGCATCACCATCGAGCGCGACCAGGACGGCCGCCCAAGAGTAGTGGCACGATGGGACGACTGTCCACCTCCCCCTCCTCCCTGCAGGGAGAGGCGCACTTCCCCTCCGCCTGTCGACCACCCGACACTCGGCGACCGCCTTGGCCGCCGAGAAGGAGTCGGAGAGAACGATGCCCGTCACCGGATCGACCGCCTCAACCGATCCCTGGCGCTAGAAGAAGAAGACGCACTGGGCCTGCCCTGTTTCGGCCCCCGCATCCGCGATGAGCCCTTCCCCAAAGGGTTCACGCTTCCAAGAGATACGCCCAAGTATACCGGCTCCGTGAAGCCGGAAGACTGGCCGGTCGACTACTCCACGGCCGTCATCATAGCAAACGGCAACAAGCGTGTTGCCGTGAAGTATGTTCCACTCATGCTCCAGGGCACTGCCCGGACATGGCTGAACAGCCTGAAGCCCGCAGCATCAACAGCTGGGTAGACTTCACCAAAGCTTTCGTCCGCAACTTCACCAGCACGCACAAGCGGCCTCCCAAGCCTCGCCAACTCTCCTTGTGCGTTCAAGGCCCCAACGAATCGACTTGCGACTACCTCACGCATTGGGCCGAGCTGCGCAACTCTTGCGAAGGCGTGCACGAGGTGCAGGCTATTGAGTACTTCACAGCCGGGTGCAGAGAAGGCACCCTGCTCAAGCATCGACTTCTCTGCGACGAGCCGCCAACCCTCGACGAGCTGCTGATCATAGCAGACAAGTACGTCACGGCCGACTCCTCCATGAAGACGGAGATTCAAGTTGATGCATCCGGCAAGGTGGCTCCTCAAGCTCCTCGGACTACGGCTGGTGACACCAGTCGACGGTAGCAATAGAATGACAACAAGCGCAAAGCACCACGGCCGGCTTCCACCAGCCGACAGGTGGCGACAGTCAAAGACCAGCAGCCGGAAGGGCAGCCTGCTCCCAAGCGTCAGAAGGGAGGCAAGCTAAATTGGCTGCCTGCCTTCTCCTATGAGCAAACCCTTGATGCTCCCTGCAAATTCCATAGCGGCGTGAAGCCATCCAACCACACCACTCGGAAGTGTCACTGGCTCACGCGAATTTCCAAGGGTGAATGACTGCTACTTCCGCCGCCTGCTGGCCAGCCGCCTCCGCCTCCTCGGCAGCGGGCGGCCCGCCCAGCAGTCGGCACCGTCCAAGATGAATTCCTAGAAGAGCACGGAGCATAAGTTGTTTTCACCAGTGTGGCCGATGACAGGCGCAGCCGGCGCCAACAGTCCTGAGAGGTGAACGCCGTAGCCACTGAAGCCCCAGAGTTCATGCACTGGTCAGAGAAGCCAATCAATTGGAGCCGAGCTGACCACCCGGAAGTAATGCCATCTCCGGGTTCTTACGCTCTGGTGTTGGAAGCAACCTTTGCAACGGAGATGCGAGCTGCTCGTTTCTCCCGAGTCCTGATAGATGGCGGCAGTAGCATCAGCATCTTGTACCGCGACACCATGGAGAAATTGAAGATCAAACCCAAGCACCTCCTGCCCAGTCGGACTGTCTTCCATGACATAGTTCTAGGCCTTTCACACTCACCAATCGGCAAGATCAAGATAGATGTCCTCTTTGGGGACAAAGACCATTTCCGCCGAGAGCCCATCTGGTTTGAGGTAGTCGACTTGGAAAGTCCGTACCGCGCACTGCTTGGCCGACCTGCCTTAGCCAAGTTCATGGCGGTGCCACACTATGCCTACCTCAAGATGAAAATGCCAAGCACCAAGGGGGTTATCACCATCTCCGGAGATTACCAGAAGTCGTCCGACTGTGCGGCCGCTGACAGCCGGCTGGCCGAGTCCCTTGTGAACGCAGTCGAGAAGCGGCTCCTTGACTGAGTGGTGGCCATGGCCGGCAAGCAGTCAAACATGTCCCCTGATCCCAAGGAGTCAAAAGCTGAAGGATCCTTCAAGCCGGCCAAGGAGACGAAGAAGATACCATAGGACCCAGAGCACCCGGAGAGGTACGCTGTCATAGGTGCAAACCTCGACAGCAAATAGGAAAGCAAGCTCGTCGATTTCCTCCATGAGAATCGAGACTTCTTCGCATGGTCCCCCAAGGATATGCCGGGTGTTCCGACGGATTTCGCCGAGCACAAGCTTCATGTCAGAGAAAATGCCTAGCCAGTCAAACAACCCCTCCGCCGATTGTCGGAGGATAAGAGAAGAATTGTTGGAGAAGAGATCGCCTGTCTGTTGGCAGCCGGCTTCATCATGGAAGTTTTCTTCCCAGAATGGCTTGCCAACCCAGTCCTTGTACTGAAGATATGGCAAGCTATCGTTTCCTCGTCCAGCAAATCAGTGGATACTTCGAGGGGTGCGAGTTCCTCCATGTGCCAAGAGCCGACAATGAGCAAGCAGATGCCTTGGCACGAATCGGCTCCACCCGGCAAGCAATACCAGCCGGTGTCTCCCTTCAGCGCCTCCTCAAGCCGTCAATCAAGCCTTCCCCAGAATCTGAGTCCATCTTTGTGCCGGCTCCTCCTGAAGCAGTCGGATCTGACTCGAGGGCTGCAGTAGCCGGCTCGCGGACCTCAGCAGGCGGCGCGGGGACTGTGGCAGTCGTACCCGGCCCGGGGACTTCACAACCCGGCTCGGGGACTGCAACAGTCAGCCCAGGGACTTCACCAAGCGGCTCGGGGACTCACCAAGCGGTTCAGGGACTGCAGCAGTCGCACCCGGCCCGGGGACTGCGACAGTCAGCCCGGGGACTTCAGCCACACAGCAAGCAGCAATCAACACTGACCCGCCGCCTCCCGGCCCAACCGCCCTCGTACAAGTGGTTGTAGTGGCAGTAGAAGAGATTCAAGCACCATCATGGGCAGAGCTCATCCTCAAGTTTCTGGTGAATAGAGAATTGCCGGCTGATGAGATCGCGGCCCGACAAGTATAGCGTCGAGCAGGAGCCTACACGATAGTGAACAGAGAGCTCGTCAGACGCAGCGTGACTGGAGTTTTCCAGCGCTGCGTAGATCACTCGTGGCCAAAGCTTTCCGCCACGATTTCTTCTGGCCGACTGCTTTGGAGGATGCCAAGGATCTAGTCAAGCATTGCAAAGGGTGTCAGAAGTTCAGCTCGCAGCAACATCTACCGGCTTCTGCACTCAAGACCGTTCCCCTAGCATGGCCCTTTGCTGTCTGGGGCTTGGATATGGTGGGACCATTCAAGACAACACGCGACGGCATGACCCATCTGGTTGTCGCCGTGGACAAGTTCACCAAGTGGATCGAAGCAAAACCAATTAAGAAGTTGAATGAGCCGACCGTTGTGACTTTCATTGCAGACATCACCACTCGGTACAGAGTACCACACAGCATCATCACTGATAATGGCACAAATTTTGCCAAAGGAGCCTTGGCCCGTTTCTGCGCGACGCAGGGCATCCGACTGGACCTAGCATCCGTTGCCCATCCGCAGTCAAACGGCCAAGTTGAGCGAGAAAACGGCCTCATCCTTTCCGGCATCAAGCCCCGACTGGTCGAGCCTTTGGAGCAGTCGGCCGGCTGCTGGATCGACGAGCTGCCGGCCGTCCTTTGGAGCCTCCGCACCACTCCGAATAAGTCAACCGGCTTCACCCCATTCTTCCTCGTGTACGGTGCCGAGGCCGTCATCCCAACTGACATTGACTTTGACTCACCTCGCGTCACTATGTACACTGAGGCGGAAGCGCGAGAAGACGACGTCGATCTGCTGGAGGAGGGCCGGCTGTTAGCACTCAGCCGGTCCGCCATCTACCAACAGATTCTACGCCGCTACCACAGTCGGAAGGTCAAGCCAAGATCCTTCCAGGAGGGAGACCTTGTGCTCCGGCTGATCCAGCGAATAGCCAGCCAGCACAAGCTCTCGGCCCCTTGGGAAGGCCCCTTTATCATCAGGAAAGCATTGGGGAACGACTCGTACCACCTCATCGACACACAGAAGCCCAGAGCACACAAGAGAGATGACTCGGGCAAGGAATTGGAGTGCCCGTGGAATGCAAACCTCCTCCAAAGATTTTACAGTTGATTCAGTATGTATCACGCTGCCTTTTGTACTAAAGCACTAAGACATCGGGGCCCTTGAGGAGCACTCAAGGGCTACCTCCTCTATCTATACGACAAGTTTTACGCCTATGGATGTGTTATTTCTCTAGTCTGCCTTGCACCGGGTTCGACCAGTCGGCCCGGGGGCTTGCCGCCTTGGACTATGCCAATGTTACCTGTAGTCGGACAAGTAGTGTGCCGGCACCTAAAGCCCTCTCTTGCCACAAGCCGCAGCTCGCAGAGTGGCTGTCCGACCGGCAAGAGATGAAGGCAGGAAACAGTGCCCACACGAAAAAATGGCTAAGGACTAAAACATTTCGCATAGGCCAAGACGGCTCCTCTCTCGCCGACCGGCTGCTGAGCAGCCGCCGGCCGATTTATAACTTAAATTGCTACATTCTACCAAACGGCTGAAGTACTTGTTCTTCCCAAACGGCCAAGTACTTGACCCAGTCACAGACCGCAGAGCGGCTGTCCGACTGGCAAGACGGCAGCTAAGGGAAGGTGGCAAAGGAAAAAGCTAAAGAAGTAGAAAAGCAAGACAAGTCAGAAATCGGCAAAAGATTACTTTTTTACAACAAAAGGCCCTTGGCCAGCATTCAACGGAGTTTGAATACACCCCCAGCGGGTGGAATTGCATAAACTTAACAAATTTTGTATGAGAATTACAAAACAGGGAAAAGAAAGATAACTTGGCCACCTAGGCCAAAGGAGCAGCAGCCAGATCGGAGAGGCCGGCGGAGGCTGAGGCTTCGGGTGGTGGAGCGGCCGCCTAATGGGTCTCGGTCTGGTCAGCGCCGGCAGCAGTCGGCTCGCCGACATCTCGCCCGTTGGTCGAGACCTGGTTGGGCTTAGGCTGGCCGTCATCTAACCACCCGGCGCATCGCCTTCACCACCATCGTCCTCATCCTCCTCTTCTTCGCCTTCATCGCTAGAGGCGATCTCCTCCATCGAGTCTTCGCCGCCTTCTGGGTTCAGCCCGAACCAGTTGGGCGGCACTTCGGCGCCCGCTTCGTCCAGCTCAGGGAGGAAGACGCCGGTGTCCGTACATTCGGTGATCGCCGCGGCACGATGACGAAGCTGAGGCGCCACCGCCTCCAGCTCCGCGCCGACTTCGGCGCGAAGGGTGGCGAGCTGGTCCAAACTCAGCCCAGGGTACCACCCCTTGACAAACTCCAAAGCTCGGCGCGCACCTGCCCGAGCGGAGGAGCCCTTCCACGCCTCGATGCGACCGATGGCCACCTCCAACCAGTCGGAGGTCCGGCTGGCGGTGCGCAGAATAGGAGTGCCCGACCAAAGGGCGGAGATCACTTGAGCTCCAGCACGCTGAAGACCGTGAAGAGCCCGATGCGCTGGCTGGAGACGAGCCTCGATGGCGACCATCTCCTCGGCAAGAGTTCGAGGGGCATTGGGCGCAACCATCACGCCAGCCTGCCTCCGTTCATCGCGGAGGGCCTCGACGGCCTGGTTGGTGGCAACGGAGTAGCCGGGGAAGTACTCTGATCAGAAAAAGAAGAAAGAAATGAGAAGGCGGAAGCAGGCACGCAGGACAAGTCGGCAGGCAGAACAAGGAAAGAGCAGCGTACCGTCGAGCAGATCCTCGATCTCGACGTAGCCGGCCTCCACGGCTTTCTGAGTGTCAACCCAGTTCGAGCGCTGACTCTCGAACTCGGCCTAGAGTGCCTCCTCCCCGTCCTTGAGCTTCTGCAGCTCCGCCTTATGGGTGTCCGCCTGGTCAGCCAGCTACTTGGCCAGGCGGTCACGCTCCTGCTCCGCCTGGAGGCACACCGCCTCCTTGGCACGTAGCGCGGTTTGAGCCTAGCCGAATTGCTGCTGCAAGGTGGCATTGGCGCCTACGAAGGCAAAGAAGAAAAAGCAATCAATGATCAACAAAGACAAAGCAAATGCCGGAAAGATCCGGCCCGACTGCTCAACAGTCGACCCGAATCTCGGGGACTACACCCCGCGGGTGCGCTGACGCGCCCCCGCGACGGATTTAACAACTCAACAAAGAAGCAAGAAAAGGTGGTTGCCGGAAGATCCGACCCGACTGCTCAGCAGTCGGCCCGAATCTCGGGGACTACACCCAGCGGGTGCGCTGCTGCACTCCCTCGAGAAGCAAGAGGATGGAGTGCTTACTCCGGCTTGCAACCAGGTCCGCGGCCCGCTTGTCCAGCCCCTTTGTCTAGGCATTGAAGGTGGCTGCGCGGACATTGTGGTAGTCCTACAACGAAGCAACAGAAAGAAAGGGGAGCCAGAACTTAGAACCCACTAAGAAGTTCCCGCCCGACTGCTCAGCAGTCAGACCGGAACTCGGGGGCTACACCCAGCGGGTGCGCTGGCGCGCCCCCGCCAAAGACTCCAAGAATCAAAAACAAGAAGCAAGTTACATACCCGAACGGTGGCCCGGGTCTTCACGAATGCCTTCATACATTGCTGAAGGGCGGCGGCTTCGGCCCTGAAGTCGGCATGGACGTCCTGCGCCGCCTTAATCAGTGTGCTTGTCCCGCCCCCGTGCAACCACTCCGTCGGCGCAGAGCTGGTGGCTTCGGCGTCAGGCACCGACGAGCTCGAGGCTCCAATCTCTTGGGGCCGCGGAGCCGAGGCCGCCTTTGCCGCGCGCCGGCGTGTCGGGGTCCCAACGGCAGAAGTCGCCCCTACCACCAGCTCGCCACCGCCTTGAGACACCGACATCGCGTTGGGCCGGCCGTCTGGGGCCTCGGCAGCCGGCGTCTGCTGGGGCGCCTGCAGCCCTGGGACGATGGCGTCTCCCCCTTCCCTCTCCATGGCCGGCTGGTCGATGCCGGCCCCTCCAGTCGGCACCAGGACCTCCATCGCTGGTGCCATGGAGCGCAGTGGAATGATCATCAGTGGGGCCTGGCCATCTATGGCCGCCCCCACTTGCGCCCCGACGGCCGCGTCCGCCTGGGTCCTGGCCGCCTTCTTCACGTGGGCCTTTGCTGAGGCATCGGCCAGGGCCCTGGCCGCCATGTCCGCCTCCTCCTGCGCTGCCCTAGCGGCGTCCGCCTTCGCCTGATTCGCCCTCTCCTGCTCCTCGCGCGCCTCCCGCGCATTCCGCTCCGTTGCCGCCTAGAGCTCGGCGCGGGTCCATGCGGCGGGTGTTGGTAGAGCCCTTCGGCCCTCCGACGATGGAGGCGGAGGTCCACCGCTCAAGAGAGAGCGGTGCCCTGATTCGCGCGAGTTGAAGAGAATTCAGTAGAAGTTTACAAGAAAGAAGAGAAAGCATGAAGAGGAGTGAGCACTCACGCATGCACCATCGGCGGCTGCTTCGTGGTCCTTTGGAACCAGACGGCCTTCACGGTGGCCTCCTCTTGTCTAGTCGCCGCAGCCAAGCCCTTGGGCTTCTTCGGCCGGGCACCATGCAGCTGCGTGCCGGCTCGGCGCTTCGGCGCGCCGCCTGGTGCGGATGGCGCCGCTGAGGAGCTCGCCCTCGCCCTGTTGCCGGCCGGCTGGCGGCGCCGCCCGGCCTCTTCTGCGTCGTCATCCGACCATGCTTTGATGCCGCCTCCACCACCGGAGCCGCCTGCCCCGTCGCCACCGCCTGTGGCGTTGTCTTCCAAGGCGGCCGCCCCCAAGTCGGGGTCGTCCACGTCGCTCACCGCTCGGTCCGGCAGGAACTCCTGGCCTTGCGCCAAGGCGTCGGCTGCCGGCTGGGTCGTGAGGAGCTGCAACACGTCCGACGGATCAGTCGGCAAGCCAGAACTTGGCGGAGGGAATAAAGATCAAAAAAGAGAGAAGAATCGAGAACTTACGGCAGGAGGCGGGTTGGCGCGGGAGTATGGCGGCTTCCCGAACCGCCAGTCCGCCGTGAGCTTGAGGTTCGCGATCTCGGTCACCATGTGGGCCACCTCCGCGCCGACATCTCGCGGGTGGATAGCCGGCATGGGTCCCGGTGACCACTCATCTGACAAATCATGTGAGGCCGGCCCTGGAGGGGGAGAACCCGGCGCGTCACGAAAGCCGTCAGCAAGTTGGCCGCCTGGAGGCCCTCTAGGTCCGTCATCTCCTCAAGCCTGGCGACAGTGGCAGCACCGGCGGCCGACAGGTGCTTCGGCTTGTATGTCCAGCTGGCGCGCGGTTCAGCCGGCGGGCCGGCTTCGTAGGGCGGCAAGTTGAGGAAGTCCAGCGCTGGGTCGACGTTCTTCACGTAGAAGTATGATTTCTGCCAGAGCTTGGCAGACTGGATCAGAGTGATGGGGGGAAAGCGGTTGCCGGCTCCTGGGCGCCGCACTCGGCCGGCTCGTCCTTGGCGGCGACTCCAAGCTTGGTGTAGAAACACTCCCCCACAGCTCGAGTGTGGGGAGAATGCCGAGGTAGCCTTCGCACATCGTGACGAAGGCCGACAGCAGCACCACCGTGTTGGGCGTGAGGTGGTGCGGCTGGAGGTTGTAGAACTCGAGGAAGGAGCGAAGAAAACCGCAGATCGGCAAGCTGAAGGCGTGGAGGAAGTGCGTCCGAAACATGACGCGCTCACCGTCCCTCGACGCCGGCGCGATTTCTGTCGCCGACGGGACACGTGCCTCAACATAGCCCGCGCCGGGCAGCCGCCTTGTGTCGCGCAAGAAGTCGAGGTGGTCCTGCTGGACGTTAGAGCCGTCCCATGCACCGGAGTTCGCCTTGTCGTGCGCCATGGATGTCGAAGGCTTGATGGAGGCGCGGCATGGTGGAAGAGGAGCGGATCCGCGGCGGAGCAACAACGCCGCGGGGGAGAAGGACTTGGCCACGAGAGGCCACGACGACGCTCCGGCGAGACTGCAGGGGTGCAGTGGCGGCAGAGAGAAAGAAGAAGAGCAAAGAGAAGGAGGAGGTGGGCACGCGTGCTAGTGCCGTCCCCCTCGCCCTATTTGTAGCCCCGGGCTGCGAAGCCAAGGGGGCGGGGCGTGGGGTTCGTGAGACTAACTGCGCCCACCACCCCACGTCCCCGCAGTAACCGCGCAGTAAAAGGCGCGGGGTAAATGCGCTCCAGAAGCCCAACCGTCTACCTCGGCCACAGCGGATCTGCACGCAGGCTGAGGCCCGATAGTGGTGGGCCCTGGCCTACGGCCACATCCCATCGCGCGTGTGGGCTGGCAGGACCCTTGGCCTGCTGGTGCCATGTGGCGCGCGAATAGCTGGCGGCTGGCCTAGGGCTAGGCTAGTGCGCCGCTTGGTTCCCGCCTCGACGTTTCGAAAACCCCTAGGCGGCCGCCTGGTTGTGTCTGACTCCTGGCAGTCGGCGCTTCAGAAGTCGGATGAAGCAAGATCAACAGATTACTCATGGTAGGAAGCTGCTGCGGCCCCACGTCACTTTCAGCCGCGGCGCCCCACCAGCTCTGGGGACTGCTGTCGGAGTAATTGGCCACGGGTAGCCTCATCAGCTCCCCATGGCATTTCAAGACATCGGGGCCGACTGCGCCCCTCAAGAATCCAAGACCAAAGCGCCGCCTTCTCGCCGCCGGCTGGTCCAAGCGGCCGGCTGCTAGAAGGCGGCATAGCCCAGAGGGCGGCCTCAAGAGGGGCCGACTCCTGGTAGGAGGCCTCTAGAGAGGCCGGCTCCCAGCAGGCGGCCCCAAGCACTCTCAGAATCTACACCCTCATAAATACAACGGGACGGGGCAAGGCTACAGCGCGCCTCGCCACCCCTAGCCTAGGGCATAGCAAGGTCACAGTGCGCCGTACTAAGCGGGCTCTTCCGTTTGGCGCGGCACTGTTGCCACGCTGACCCTGATGTCACCCCTGTTAGAGGGGGCTGCGCCCCACGACGAGCTGTTGGTACGGCCCGCAGGCGGCGGGCCCCACTTGACAACAAGAGGACCGGAAGGCGGCCGTCCCTGGCCAGTCGGCTCAGTAGAGGCCGGCAGATGACCAGGCGGCCCTCCCCTTTTTGGGGACCGGTGCGCCATTAATCAGATGAGATGGGTGATGGCTACAGTGAACGCCCACCAGGCGGCGGTACTGTAGCCACGCCTCCCCCGACAAAGCACGCATCATTAGCCACATTGCTACAGTATCGAGTAGCCGGCAGGACCCGCAAGCGATGGGTACGGCCTGTCAGCCAAGTACCGGACAGACGGCGGGACCCACCAGACGGCTGGCCCCACCGGCCAGCGGAGAAGCCGGCGACCAAAGACACTGACGGCTCGGGCCTACACCCGGCCGGATTATCATTGTACCCCTGGGGGGTAAGCGTCATCATCGTGCCACGGCGATCACCGAAAATACGGACACCAGCGTCTTCCTCCTTGAGCTGGATGAAGCGCGCACCGAAGTGCCGCCCAACTGGTTCAGGCTGAACCCAGAAGGCGGCGAAGACTCGGTGGAGGAGATCGCCTGTAGTGATGAAGGCGAAGAAGAGGAGGATGAGGATGAGGGCGGCGAAGGCGACACGCCGGGTGGTGAAGATGACGGTCAGCCTCAGCCCGACCAGGTCTCGACCAACGGGCAAGATGTCGGCGAGCCGACTGCTGCCGGCGCTGACCAGACCGAGACCCATCAGGCGGCCGCTCCACCACCCGAAGCCTCAGCCTCCGCCGGCCTCTCCGATTCGGCTGCTGCTCCTTTGGCCTAGGTGGCCAAGTTATCTTTCTTTTCCCTGTTTTGTAATTCTCGAACAAAATTTGTTAAGTTTACGCAATTCCACCCGCTGGGGGTGTATTCAAACTCCGTTGAATGCTGGCCAAGGGCCTTTTGTTGTAAAAAAAGTAATCTTTTGCCAATTTCTGACTTGTCTTGCTTTTCTACTTCTTTAGCTTTTTCCTTTGCCGCCTTCCCTTAGTTGTCGTCTTGCCAGTCGGACAGCCACTCTGCGGTCTGTGACTGGGTCAAGTACTTGGCCGCTTGGGAAGAACAAGTACTTCAGCCATTTGGTAGAATGTAGCAATTTAAGTTAGAAATCGGCCGGCCGGCTACTCAGCAGCCGGTCGGCGAGAGAGGAGCCGTCTTGGCCTATGCAAAATGTTTCAGTCCTTAGCCATTTTTTCGTGTGGGCACCGTTTCCTGCCTTCATCTCTTGCCGGTCGGACAGCCGCTCTGCGAGCTGCGGCTTGTGGCAAGAGAGGGCTTTAGGTGTCGGCACACTACTTGTCAGACTACAGGTAACATTGGAATAGTACAAGGCGGCAAGCCCCCGGGCCGACTGGTCGAACCTGATGCAAGGCAGACTAGAAAAATAACGCTTCCATAGGCGTAAAATTTGTCGTATAGATAATGGAGGTAGCCCTTGAGTGCTCCTCAAGGGCCCCGATGTCTTAGTGCTTTAGTACAAAATCCAGCATGATACATACTGAATCAACTGTAAAATCTTCGGAGGAGGTTGAGGGAGTCCTGGACTAAGGGGTCCTCGGGCATCCGGCCTATTATCAGTGGGCCGGACTGATGGGCTGTGAAGATATGAAGGCCGAAGACTGTACCCGTGACCGGGTTGGACTCTACTTGGCGTGGAAGGCAAGCTTGGCGACCAATTATGAAGATTCCTTTCTATGTAACCGACTCCATGTAACCCTAGATCTCTCTGGTGTCTATATAAACCGGAGAGCGTAGTCCGGATAGGTGGATACTCATTACCATAGTCATACGGGCTAGGCCTCTAGGGTTTTAGCATTACGATCTCGTGGTAGATCAACTCTTGTAATACTCATATTCATCAAGATCAATCAAGCAGGAAGTAGGGTATTACCTCCATAGAGAGGGCCCGAACCTGGGTAAACATCGTGTCCGCCGTCTCCTGTTACCATCGATCCTAGACGCATAGTTCGGGACCCCCTACCCGAGATCTGCCGGTTTTGACACCGACATTGGTGCTTTCATTGAGAATTCCACTGTGCCGCTAATGAAAGGTTCGATGGCTCGCCTTGTCCTTAAAGACGACATCACCTCTGGGGGAGTTCTGGCCCCAATCCAGATCCTCCGGCTGGGCAGCTTCACCATGATCGCCCGTTTGGCCGTCGAGCCGACAATGACCTCTTGGGCCGTCGAAACCCCCCTTCGCATCAACCCCGAACACTCCAAGCAGATGGATCTGGCAGAGTTTTCGTCCTTAAACGAGCTCCTGGATCACATCATTGCTTTGGGAATCGCCACATTACGATTGGATCGGGCCTAAAACCGATCAAGGAGAAATCAAAACTCCACCGGTCACCCATCAGATAGCGGTAGTCGAGGAGCAGGACGGCGAGTCTTCTTCTATGTCGAAGATATACTATATCCAGATCGCCGATCAGGAAGAACCGGATACCCACAAGCGAAAGGATGCGGCCAGCCTCCCGAACATAGAATCGGACGGCAGTCCTAAACAATCAGAAGATACTCCGGGGCCCGAACTGTTGAGTCTGGAGGATCTCCAGACTCCGGATAATCGGTCAGGTCAGGGTTCGGATTTAATTCCACCCACCCACCCGGACATAGACGCTCTCATGAGCATAAAGCAGCACTCTCATGAAACGGTCCACCATTTCTGGGCCAGATTCCTCCTTGTCAAGGACAAGGTAAAAGATTGCCATGACGAGGACGCAATATCAGCGTTCTGCAAAAATTGCACGGATGAAGGAATCCTTAACGCCATCAATCGCCGCCGCATACTGAAATTTGCTGACTTAGCAACCATCGTACAAAAGTACTGTGCAATGGAAAGCGCCTGGAAAACTCAGGCAGCTCGTTGGGAACCACCGGCCGCTACCCGGCCCCTCGTCCGAACAAAAAGGACGCACCCTCTCGCGACATCTGACCCAACATCAAAGAAATCAAAACCCATTATGGGGCGCGGTACCGTTCTGGAAGGATGGCTCGATGGGCCATGCAAAATACACACAACACCGGATAATGCTTCAACCCACAGCCTTAGAGCATGTTGGATACTTCAGCAAGTGGCCAAGAGCAGCGAGGATATCCTCACCAAGAATACACCAGAACAACACCTCCCAGAAAACGACAACCCCGAAGTACAGACGGTCTTCGAGACATTCGCCTCAAACAATAGGCGCAAAAGGGCACTCCGCGAGCTCGTCGAAGTCTGCCAAATCGCAGCAATAAACCCTTGGAACGACACGGCCATAACTTTCAACGCCGGTAACGAACCAAAATACAGGACAGTCCGAGCACCAGACGCCTTGGTCCTCAACCCAATCATGGACGGCTTTCGACTCACCAAGGTTCTCATGGACGGCGGCAGTGGACTAAACCTCATCTATGAAGATACTCTCCACAAGATGGAAATAGACAGGAGCCGCATCGAGAAAAGCAGTACGACCTTCCGAGGAATCATTCCCAGTCAGGAGGCGCGGTGTGCGGGAAAAATCATACTTGACGTAGTATTCGGCATGCCGGAGAATTATCGGTCCGAAGAGATAACCTTCCAAGTGGCCCCTTTCAACAGCGGATATCACGCCCTCTTAGGGCGAGATGCATTTACACGCTTCCAAGCTATACCTTATTACGGGTACATGAAACTCAAGATGCCCGGGCCCAATGGCATAATCACTCTCGCCAGTGATCCAGACATAGCACTCTGTGCCGAAAACAAAACCGCATCCCTAGCCCTCGAGGCATTATCTGAGGCCCACGCGGCCAAAGAATTAACCGCACTGCGCTCCACGGTGGACAGGGACGACGTGATCCTAGACAAACGACCCAAATCCACCTCCTTCAAACCGGCAGAAGAAATAGTCAAATTCCAAGTCCACCCAACGGACCCCAAGAAGACAGCGTCCATTGGAGCACAACTAGACTCAACGGTCGACGCCGCGCTACGAGAGTTCCTGCGCGAGAACTGGGATATATTCGCCTGGCACCCTTCTGATATGCCAGGAATCCCACGCGAATTGGCGGAACACAGCCTCAATATATTGAAGGGATATAAACCGGTCAAGCAAACACTACGGCATTTTTCCGAACCTAAACGTCTAGCTATGGGGGAGGAGCTAGCAAAGCTAATCGAAGCCGGATTCATTAGAGAAATAAAACACCCAGACTGGCTAGCAAACCTGGTGATGGTGCCAAAGAAGGATAAATCATGGCGCCTGTGCGTCAATTTTAAAGACCTCAACAAGGCCTGCCCTAAGGATCCCTTCCCCTTACCCCGCATCGACCAGATCATTGACGCTACCGCAGGACATGACTCATTATGCTTCCTCGACGCATACTCTGGATACCATCAGATCAAAATGAAGGAGTCCGATCAGGCCGCAACGGCATTCATCACCCCATACAGGCCCTTCTCCTTCAACACTATGCCCTTCGGGCTCAAAAACGCCGGCGCCACTTACCAACGCATGATTCAAACATGCTTGGAGAAACAGATCAGCAAGACAGTCGAAGCATCTGTGGATGACGTCCTCATCAAAACTAGGCATGTCGAGTCGCTAATAGATGATTTACGCCTCACATTCGACAACCTCCATGCGTATGACATCAAGCTCAATCCGGAAAATGTGTTTTCGGTGTCCCCGCTGGAAAATTACTGGGCTTCATCGTTTCCAACAGAGGAATTGAGGAAAATCCAGCCAAAATCCAAGCTCTGTCATAGTTGGCCACGCCAACAGACCTTAAACAGGTCCAAAAGCTCGCGGGATGCGTGGCAGCGTTAAGACGCTTTATCTCCAGATTGGGAGAAAAAGCCTTGCCACTCTACCGCCTTCTTCGACGTACCGACCACTTCGAGTGGACGGACGCGGCAATGGCCGGGCTCAAGGAAATAAAGGCCCTCCTGGCAAACAACCCAATCCTGGCCACGCCGAACGTCGGCGAACCCATGTTATTATACATATCGGCAACACACCAGGTGGTGAGCGCCGTGCTCGTCGTCGAGCGAGAACAGGACGGACACAAATTCCCACTTCAGAAGCCAGTATACTACGTGTCCACTATCCTCACACCATGCAAATCCCGGTACCCTCATTATCAAAAGATAGCATACGCGGTCTTTATGGCATCCCGGAAGCTGCGACACTACTTTCAGGAGTGTTCAATCACGGTGGCTTCCGAAGTGCCACTCAACGACATAATAAACAAACGCGATGCTATGGGCCGGATTGCCAAATGGGCCATTGAGCTCCTTCCATTTGACATAACATACAAACCGCGTCGGGCCATTAAATCCCAAGTACTGGCTGACTTTGTCGCCGAATGGACAGAAACCGAACTCCCTAAAGAGTACGACACTTATTCCAACTTGGTTATGTATTTCGATGGTTCCAAATTCTGGCAGGGTTAGGAGCGGGTGTCGTGTTAACATCCCCCACCGGAGACGTAGTTCAGTATGTACTCCAAATATTATACACAGACTCAAACAACGCAACCGAATACGAAGCCTTATTACATGGTCTCCGGATGGCCGTATCCATGGGCATTCAACGCCTGGAGGTGCGCGGGGACTCAAACCTCGCAATATCTCAAATAAACGGAGACTTTGATGCCAAAGATCCGAAGATGGCAGCTTATCGTAACGTTGTCGTAAAAATGCCGGCTCGGTTCGAGGGGCTTGAATTTCATCATGTCGCCCGAGAAAGTAACCAGGCGGCAGACGTCCTTGCTCGCATTGGCGCTAGGCGCGACCCCGTCCCACCTAACATTTTCTTGGAAAGGCTCTTTAAGCCATCCGTGGTGTGGCACGGGGAGGGCGACACCAACAGTCCAGATCCGAACATAACCCCAGATTCCGAACACACCGATATCATCGGGGGCTCAGCCACCGAAATAACACCGTCGGCCCATCTCATTATGGTAGTCATTGCCCCATGGACCGAACCCTTCTTGGCCTACATTAATAGGAAGGAGCTTCCCGAAGACCAGAATGAGGCCCACCGCATTGTCCGGCATTTGAAGGCCTACAAGGTTCATGACGGAGAGCTCTACAAGAAAAGTACTACCGGAGTACTTCAAAGATGTATCTCCGAGGAAGAGGGGCGGCAGCGTTTGGCGGAAATTCATGCTGGTCTAGTCGGACACTACGCCGCAGCCCGGGCCCTTGTTAGCAAGGCCTTCCGTACAGGGTTTTATTGGCCGACGGCCCGAGCAGACGCGCAGGACCTTGTCCAACGCTGCGTCGGATGCCAACTTTTCTCCAACCAAAGCCATTTGCCCCCAACTGCCCCACAAACAATCCCCATCACTTGGCCTTTTGCGATTTGGGGGCTGGACATGGTCGGACCCCTTAAAGGAGGCAGCCATAAGAAAAAAATATCTGCTGGTCATGGTGGATAAATTCACCAAATGGATAGAAGCCAAACCAGTTAAAACGGCCGAAGCCGGACCGGTGATAGACTTTATATCTGGCGTCGTACACCGTTATGGTGTTCCACATAGCATCATCACCGACAATGGCTCCAACTTTACAGCCGACAAGGTGAAAAATTGGTGCACCAATCTGGGCATCAAGCTCGATTACGCCTCTGTCTATCACCCGCAAACAAATGGTCAAGTAGAACGGGCTAATGGTCTTATTATGAGCGTCATCAAACCCAGGCTAGTGCGGTCTTTGGAAGAATCATACAAGCACTGGGTTGAGGAGCTCGACTCCGTACTCTGGGGGCTGCGGACCACGCCCAACCGTACTACCGGATACACACCTTTCTTCATGGTGTATGGTGCAGAGGCTGTGTTGCCCTGTGATATTATACATGACTCACCTCGAGTGCGTATGTACGAAGAGAAAGAGGCCAAGTTAGGATCGGCAGGACAGCCTAGATGCCCTGGAGGAGGAGCGCGACGTCGCCAAAGCCCGTTCAGCATTTTATCAACAACAGGCTCGAAGATATCAAAGCAGAGAAGTACGGGCCAAGACTTACAACGTTCGCGAACTTGTTCTACGCTTCCGGAGAAGAAAAAGGACAAACTCAAGCCCAAATGGGAGGGTCCCTTCATAATCGACGAAGTTCTTACCGGCGGAGCGTACCGTCTTCGTGATGCATCAGACAATCGCCTAGAGCCGAACCCCTGGAACGCGGCCAGACTCCGAAGGTTTTATGCCTAGCGCCGAATTCTTTGTTCGTCCCCTTCTCCCTTGTAGTTTCCATTACTTTTTCTCTCTTTTCCACCTATATTTTTCGCTTTAAAGCTCTCATACGGCTCGACCGAACACTGCTGACGTACACATATTTACATATGTACGTCCATTATACCTGGGGGCTTCTTTAACAGAAGCTTGTTAATATTATTTTCCGAGCGTCAAGCTCATCACACATACGCGTTTTTCCCGTATGTATTTTATTCAACATTATATGCATCGATATGACTTAAGTTTTGGCCAAGCTGGGTTGCCTGGCTCCTGTGCTTACCCCTACGTTCCTGATTGTTTGGCTAGGTGGTAAAGGGAGCACCTCTGCGATTGTTACTGCCGGGTCATCCGGATGTGTACCTCAGACTGGGTGAAGCCGAAAGCTAATTTGGTCAGTGGATGAAAAATGTTTTTTGCACTCACTCTATTGTGAACCCCTAGAAGCTATACACATTGTGATTTTCACATCACAATTCGGACATGTCTACTAATGCATGCACACCCAGGGAATGGAACCCTTAACGAAACTATTCTCCCTGGAAGATGTTTCTTACAATCTCAATGTAATATAACATAACTAGCCGGATACAACTTGTCTGTTCAAGCAACTATGACCCCTACGCTTAGTTTTCCACGCATACCCCGGCCTATTCGGCCGTGACGGTATTCGGAAACACTCCACACCTTCGGGTCCAGAGGTTGAAGCGAAAAGGTCTGCCATGACAAATGATATACAATTCAGCTAGAATTCCACATGGTGAGGAAAGTACATAGTCACTTGGACTCAAACACTTCCTCCTCTATACCATCTAACAGGCAGTCTAACTTACAATCCTGTTGGGAATATTTGGCGGCCACCTCTACTTGGTCATATACTAAAGTAACGGGAATTTCTTCCCCATTTGGCCCTAGCGGTCCAACCCGGGCCATGTGATTAGGATTCAGCTTGGTATATCGCGTTTTCACCATGGCCCAGGCCTCTCGCGCACCCTCTCGGCAGGCCGATATCTTCCATAATCGGATACGCCGCCGCGCTCCCTTGAACAGCTCTACATGCTCCTCCATACTTCCTGGAGGGGAGGCGGATGGCCATAAGGCCTTGGCAACACTCCGCATGGCCAGCCGAGCATGCTCGTGCACTTGCGACCGTCTTTGCAGCAGATCACTTGATGATCCGGACACCTCCTCTTCAGGACAGCCCGTCAATATACCTGCAAACATAGCTATATCAGTTCCATTTATCTCCGAACTACTTAAAAAAAAGTTCGGATACATACTGAATATGCCGCCCCGCAGCTTCTTGTTCTCCTTCACGGAGTTGGCTAGCTGGGCCCGCACATCTTTCAACTCTTCACCCAACGCAGTGTTGGAATCCTGTAGCTTGTTTTTCTCATCCCTGACGCGGGTCAGCACACGCTCGTCTGCGGCGTGTTGCCTCTTTGCCTCTCTTTCTCCCTCTTGGGCGATCTTCAACTTCTTTTCAAGTTGATCAGGCGACCCTATTATGCGATCAGTGGCAGTATTAGCACAGTTGGTATATAATTATTGTTCCTCGATGGAGGGGAACGTTACCAGAGGACGGCTTCTTGAAGTTTTCTAGTTCGGCGGTAGCAGAATTTAGCTGCGCCCGACACTCCTCCAGCTCTTGAGCTAGCAAGCCATTCTTCTCTGTAAGGACCTGGTCATACAACGATCCTTAAATCAGTTGTGCCAACTGCTTTCAGTCTCGGGGGCTACGGGCATATGGTCATCCTTTTTTGGAGAAAGAAAACTTACCCGCACATCCGCCAAATATTGCTTCGTGGCTCTTCTAAGCCCATCTCGAGCAGCTCGGATGTATGCGTCACCCGAGCTAAAGGCATCGAATGCCTCCTCCGAGAACTTGGGGTCCCGTAAGACCGCCCTACAGCGCCGATGATTCATGGCGCTCTCTACCTCCGAGTTGGTAATGGACTTATTTTCCGAAACCTCGGCCGATGGACAGTCCGGCATTGTTCCCACACTGGCCCCCGTCTCTCCGACTGGATCTAAATCCTGGTTGTCGGGAGCACGACCGGCCGGGCCCCCGGACACAGTTCGGCGAACCTTTTTCCTGTAATCAAACAAACGCACAGGTCACAGTTGGATGCGGCCGCTGACAAAGCATATTTACCCATACCTCCTCGATGAAGGCCTGGTTGTGTCTTCACCGGCCTTCCTCTTCGAAGGCCTGCCCGGCACAGGAACCGATCTCTTCGGAATCGTCGAACGCCTCCCCTATGGAGCGCGAGACAGTGCGGTGGGTGAGGCAGAATAAAAGCACTCTTTTAGAGAAAGTGTCTCTTGATTACTTACTTTTGAAGCAGGAAGAAGGCCAGGATAGTCGGTGATGATGGCCACTTCTGTGCCATCATAGCTCGTCTGGTAAAACACTCCCTCGGCGAGCACCACGAATATATCCGGATCCTCCTCAAACCCAGGATCAAGCTCCCGGTTGTGGTTTTCCGGCTGTGGGGCGGGACTATGAAGTCCTTCGGTGGCCTTTCGCCAGTGCTGTCATAACAAACGGATTTGAAATTTATCAATAGGAATCCGGCAAGGGAAGGAATGAAAATAGAGGGGTGGAAGCTTACCCAACTGGGAGGATCATACATAGAATACCCATCTCTGCGCTTAATGTGAAGAAATTCCTCTTCCTCCCCTTTAAATAGCTCGGCCAATATCTTGGCTAGAGCGGCGGGAGTATACGGACCTTTCCGGCCATAGTGGGAGGCGTCATCCTCCCCATTGTAGTGCCACATTGGCAGCCCTCTATATTGTAGCGGCTGAACCCCTCGCACTATGGAGGTCGCCATTACCTCGATTATTGTGAGTCCGGACTGAGCGAGCGTCTTTATCTTGCACATGAGCTGACGAACTTCCGCACTGTCATCCTCTTCGCGACTCCGGGGACGCCAACTATGGTGTTTCTTCAGCGGAACGCTCGCAAACTCGGGAAGACCCTTTTGAACTGGGTCAGGAAGTGCAACGCCCTCAATATAGAACCATTCGGAAGGCCATTCGTCAGACGCCTTCCTTGGTGTGCTGGACAGATATCCGGTATCGGCAATATGCCACACTTCGGCTCCACCCACTTCAAATATTGACCCCTTGTGATTACGCGGGACAAGGCAGAACAACTTCCTCCACAGCTCAAAATGGGCCTCGACGCCCAGAAACAATTCGCATAAAGCAACATAACCCGCAATGTGCAGAATGGAGGCAGGGGTGAAGTTGTGCAGTTGGAGGCTATAATATTCCAGAAGCCCTCGGAGGAACGGATGGATTGGGAATCCGACGCCTCTTAGCAGGAAGGGGACGAAACACACTCGCTCTCCCCCAGATGGGTCGGGGAAATCCTCCGACTGAGTCTCGCCATTAAAAGAGGCCAGTCCTGCTCGAACAGGGACCAGATCCACGGGAGGAAGAAATCCCTGCGTTTGCAACTTCGTCAGTTGGTTGTGGGACACAGAGCACTTCACCCACCCGCCTTTCTCTGGGCCGGAACAGGAGGAGGAGCTGGGAATGCTAGCCATGTTGGAATGGTCTCTCCTAGCAGTCTACTGGGATTTTCTCGGCGTAGCATCGAATGGATCTAAGATCCAGTCTCTTTAAATAGGCACCCGGCCTTCATGGACGGGGTGTTATTTGCAAAAACACCCTGACCTTCCACATTCTCTCGACACATGGAAGACGAAGGTATTAACGCACAGAAGCCGAGGGAAGCGACTTTGAATCAATAGCCGAATATATTACTTGGAAGTCATCGGAGGAGGAACCCGCCTTGCAATGCCGAAGACAATCTGTGTGTCGAACACTTCATTATTGAAGACTGGTTCGGGGGCTACCGAGGGAGTCCTGGACTAAGGGGTCCTCGGGCATCCGGCCTATTATCAGTGGGCCGGACTGATGGGCTGTGAAGATATGAAGGCCGAAGACTGTACCCGTGACCGGGTTGGACTCTACTTGGCGTGGAAGGCAAGCTTGGCGACCAATTATGAAGATTCCTTTCTATGTAACCGACTCCATGTAACCCTAGATCTCTCTGGTGTCTATATAAACCGGAGAGCGTAGTCCGGATAGGCGGATACTCATTACCATAGTCATACGGGCTAGGCCTCTAGGGTTTTAGCATTACGATCTCGTGGTAGATCAACTCTTGTAATACTCATATTCATCAAGATCAATCAAGCAGGAAGTAGGGTATTACCTCCATAGAGAGGGCCCGAACCTGGGTAAACATCGTGTCCGCCGTCTCCTGTTACCATCGATCCTAGACGCACAGTTCGGGACCCCCTACCCAAGATCTGCCGGTTTTGACACCGACAGAGGTTTGCATTCCACGGGCGCTCCGATTCCTTGCCCAAGTCATCTCTCTTGCGTGCTCTGGGCTTCTGTGCGTCGATGAGGTAGTAGGAGTCGTTCCCCAACGCTTTGCTGATGATAAAGGGACCTTCCCAAGGGGCCGAGAGCTTGTGCTGGCTGGCTGTTCGCTGGATCAGCCGGAGCACAAGGTCTCCCTCCTAGAAGGATCTTGGCTTGACCTTCCGATTGTGGTAGCGGCGTAGACTCTATTGGTAGATGGCGGACCGGCTGAGTGCTAATAGCCGACCCTCCTCGAGTAGATCAAAGCCGTCTTCTCGCGCTTCTGCCTCAGTGTACATGGTGACGCGAGGTGAGTCAAACTCAATGTCAGTTGGGATGACGGCCTCGGCACCGTACATGAGGAAGAATGGGGTGAAGCCGGTTGACTTGTTCGGAGTGGTGCGGAGGCTCCAAAGGACGGCCGACAGCTCGTCGATCCAGCAGCCGGCCGACTGCTCCAAAGGCTCGACCAGTCGGGGCTTGATGCCGGAAAGGATGAGGCCGTTTTCTCGCTCAACTTGGCCGTTTGACTGCGGATGGGCAACGGACGCTAGGTCCAGTCGGATGCCCTGCGTCGCGCAGAAACGGGCCAAGGCTCCTTTGGCAAAATTTGTGCCATTATCAGTGATGATGCTGTGTGGTACTCCGTACCGAGTGGTGATGTCTGCAATGAAAGTCACAGCAGTCGGCCCATTCAACTTCTTGATTGGTTTTGCTTCGATCCACTTGGTGAACTTGTCCACGGCGACAAGCAAATGGGTCAAGCCGTTGCGTGCTGTCTTGAATGGTCCCACCATATCCAAGCCCCAGACGGCAAAGGGCCATGCTAGGGGAATGGTCTTGAGTGCAAAAGCCGGTAGATGTTGCTGCGAGCTGAACTTCTGACACCCTTTGCAATGCTTGACTAGATCCTTGGCATCCTCCAAAGCAGTCGGCCAGAAGAAACCGTGGCGGAAAGATTTGGCCACGAGTGATCTGGAAGCCGCGTGGTGGCCGCACTCGCCTTGGTGGATATCTTTGAGGATTGCTTGGCCCTTCTCTACTTCTACGCAGCGCTGGAAAACTCCAGTCACGCTGCATTTGACGAGCTCTCTGTTCACTATCATGTAGGCTCCTGCTCGGCGTTGTACTTGCTGGACCGCGATCTCATCAGCCGGCAATTCTCTATTCACCAGAAACTTGAGGATGAGCTCTGCCCATGATGGTGCTTGAATCTCTTCTACTGCCACTACAACCACTTGTACGAGGGCGGTTGGGCCGGGAGGCGGCGGGTCAGTGTTGATTGCTGCTTGCTGCGTGGCTGAAGTCCCTGGGCTGACCGCCGCAGTCCCCGGGCCGGGTGCGACTGCTGTAGTCCCTAAACTGCTTGGTGAAGTCCCCGAGCCGCTTGGTGAAGTCCCTGGGCCGACTGTTGCAGTCCCCGAGCCGGGTTGTGAAGTCCCCGGGCCGGGTGTGACTGCCACAGCCCCCGCGCCGCCTGCTGAGGTCCGCGAGCCGGCTGCTACAACCCTCGAGTCGGATATGACTGCTTCAGGAGGAGCCGGCACAAAGATGGACTCAGATTCTGGGGAAGGCTTGATTGACGGCTTGAGGAGGCGCTGAAGGGAGACACCGGCTGGTATTGCTTGCCGGGTGGAGCCGATTCGTGCCAAGGCATCTGCTTGCTCATTGTCGGCACTTGGCACGTGGAGGAACTTGCACCCCTTGAAGTATCCACTGATTTGCTGGACGAGGAAACGATAGCTTGCCATATTTGCATCCTTGGTGTCCCAGTCATCCGGAAAAAAATGGATGGGTCTAGGCGTATTTCAGTTCTAGATACATCCTTTTTTATCCATTTCGGCAACATGTAATCCGGATGGAGGGAGTATGGTCTAAGAGCTAGGGATACGATAGGACAACACAGTAAAAAAACACTAGTTGAATGTAAAACTGTATGCTAGCGGAATACGTACAGAAAAAACTAAGGCAACATACACGTGTATGATTGGGAAACTAAGATGGCATTGCAACAGAGCACTAGAACAGCACTTCAATGTATTGGTATGGTAGACAGATGAAGTACATACTGATGAATAACAATGCATAAGATATTCAGAAGCATGATGTCCAAATTAAGCAGATGGCATTGCGATAGAGCAAGGACCTTGTGGGGTGAAGAGGATTCAACATCTTTCTGCAAGTCTTCTGAAGAACTGCCTTTACATGTTCCATCATATTGGGTATCATTGACATCAAGTTTATTGGCCTTTACATTGCTCCGTGAGGTTCTTGTGGATATATCAGTGTGTGCAATTATATCTGACATGCATGGAAGACAACTAGTAGTTAGATTATGTAATGAGTGCATGTAGGAGACGACATAAATAGTAGGACTGGGGTTAACTAGCAGCAACAGGTCTCAAAAACTAAAGGGAGAACACAGATGAAAGCTACAGAATATGTATCGTTTGTACTCGAGATTAACTAGATGGCACACAAAAGTATTAAAGAACAACATAGGTAATACTAGAAGTGGTATAATACTATAATCACCAGCCTGTGGGATAGCATTGGCTGATGGATGATAACTATGGAACAACGTTACCTAAAGAACAAGTATCTTAGCTGAACTATGGAACAGTGTTAACTCCGGAACAAGACCCGTAAGAGATCAGCATGAATATACAGTGAAATGTGATAATCTATTTTCCATGCTTAGATGAATAACAAAGCCATAAATGTTGCACACAAGTAAGATGAGGGTACAACCTATCTGGCCGCCATCCATAGGAGTGAGCATCATGTGCTGACTTGTCGATGGCCCTGCAGTTGTTGTGGCTGTCCATGTCGGGAACGCGCATTCGATGCAGGGAACTGTTGAGTGGGGACTATAGCTACCTTCTGGTGTATGCTTCCCTTGTTGGAGCAGCTGCGGTGAGTCGGAAGACGGTGTGGCTGAAGATGCAGATAACGCATAATGTCAAGAACGACACATCTCTTTGATCTGAAGAAATACACTAAGAGATCAACAGCAAGGTACGAGAGTGGTCACACGTCTGTTGACTGAGATAAATTGGGGTCACACGATTTTATTTTATTTTGGTACTATCCGATCTACGCCGGATGGCTTGATGGCTGTCTTGTGCCTCCCGGCTAACACTGTTAGGAATCTTCCCCGAAGAGCCAGCGACCAACGGCAGAGCAGCTTGCCTCCGCCGTCCGTGGCCCCGGCCAAAACCCCGCTCCCTGCCCCACCGCACTGCCGTGGTTGCGCCGCTCCCGGGCCAATCCACAAAGACTCCCCGTCATCCAGATCCGGCGGCGGCAGTACCTTGAACCCAGACAACTCTAAGATAGCCATCTAAGCGCTGCTTCCGCGGCGAACTTGCGGCCCCACACCCTTATGTTAGACACCAGCCAACCGGCAGCCTAGGAGCTCCGCCGCCTCGAGGGGTGCTGCTTCCCATTGGGAATCGATTGGCCCAGAATAAAAATTCAGACAACTGACGCCTAAATAAAGTGATTTGAGATGAGGGTGCGACCTATCTGGCGGCATGGTGAAGTAGGCAGGTCCAGCTGCCGAGTCGGTGAGGCCGGCGCGGTTGCGGTGGCCACCGGCGGCAGGGAAACAGCGATGTCGCGACGGTCGACGGCAACGGGGAAGCAGCGCCGGGACTCTGGACGGATCCGAAGTTGGAGCCGCTCCGGCGCTGTGAACAACGGCGGGGGTGAATCGGCTCCGGTACGGTTCACGTGGCCGTCATCGAGGCAGCTCCAGCAGCACGGAGTAAGAGGCACACGGCCCAGTGCACTACGGCAAATGGACAGGGTCTCCGGCATTAGGGAGGAGGGCGGCTATGAAATTGGTGCGGTGGGGGCGCCATGGAGGAGGGGCTGAGGTTTCGCGGCTCGGGAGAAGGTGATTTGGCGCCCACGAGGTATGAATGGAGGGGGGGAATTGGGAGGCGAGTGGAACCATGTTTTATGGACGCATTTGTCTGAAATGTGAGGGGGAGTTACAGTTCTACCCCTGCCTTTAGGCTTCTCGGCTTGGGTCTGTGTACTGAGGGTCGGGGATAGTAGAGTAACTTTGCTTCTCCCCAAATAGTGGGCGGGAGCGATTTCGCGCGAGGAGGGCGTGTTTTGAAATATAGTGGGCGCGAGCGATTTCGGGCGAGGAGAGCGTGTTTTGAAATAGTGGGCGCGAGCTATTTCGGGCGAGGAGAGCGTGTTTTTCCGACCATGGTTTATGAATTATTCGGCACATGTCATTTCGCCCGAGGAGAAGGCGCACTTGGATGAAGTTACGAACCTACCCTGGATGCACAACGGGCCAATTAATGCGTCTCCCACATAGGACGGTAATTTTGCGTCTCCCATTTATTTGCTCGGGCGAATTCCACCGAGCAGAGGATGTTTAACGGTTCGTTCAAAATTTGGGAGAACGAGCATCCACGTCTACCTTACCAAGTCGATTCGAATCAAATTTAGAAATATTCGCTTGCCACTTCTTTTTTAGATGGAGAGATGATGCTCGGGAGTAATGTGTTTTTACATGCTCGTTGCTAGCGATTTACTATATGACAAATAGTTGGCCCACTCAAAAACGGGAATCAAACCCAAAATGAAATATCTCGATTCAATGAAATAGCTCGTTCACCAGGTCAAAATACTGAACTAAATCCAAAATTGAACACCTCAATCGAATAGCATGTTGTACAGTATTATAGTACTCCATGAACATGTTGAAAGTCAAATTAATGAACTTGTTTGATATACGCATATATCCATTCATGTGTGGATTGCAGACAGCATGTTCTCCAATTTAAATATTTGAATGCAAGTTTATATTGAAACATGGTTTATATCAGTCTTTGATGCATAAAATACGACCTCCCCCTCTCTCGGACTCCTGCTCTCTCTCTCTCTCGCCGACAATCCTCAATTCTGTCGCACGCATCGAACACACAAACCTTCTTGGTCCTCTCTCTCTCCATCTCCATCTCTCTCTCTCTTTGTGTGTGTGCGTGGGGGGGTCTTTCTAGTTCGCATGCATATATACTCCATCTATAGGTCTCTCTCGCACACTATGTATGATTCTCTAGTCCAAGCTAGATATCTTGGGTGCACTCATCGTACGCACACAAATTCCTTGGCTCGTTGCCCGTAACTCTCTCACGCACCACTCTGTCGTCTCAGAGCTCTTCCCCCTCTCTCTCAAACTCTCCATCCACCCGGGTCACACATACACATGCATATCTCACTCGCACTCAATAGGCCCATCTAAAACTCTATCTCTCTCCCTCGTTCTCTCTCCATCTCACACGCACACATACACAATCTCATGCCTAGCTAGCCAAGTATGATGGTCTCTCACTCAATTGTAGGCACACGCAGTCCCCCCTATATGTATATGACTAGCTAATCTTAGTCTCCATCACAAACATGTGCATGGTCTATCTCAATTTCTCTCGGGGCATCTTTCTATCGCGCACGCACCAACCTCGATCTCCCACCCATATAGTCCCCTCAGGATCTCGAGGGGGTCTCTCTATCACAAACACACCCTCTCGCCCTCCCCATGCGTCCATGTTCTCCATGTGTCCCTCTCGACCTTTGTTCCTTGTTGGCCAGACCTCTATTGGACATGTGCTATAGGGGTGTCTCTCTCCGTTGCAAACAATCACACACTAGCTATCTTCGTGTATCTCCTCGCCTCGCTTTTCTATCTCGGAGATGCATGCGTGATTGTTCGCCTAAGAAACGAAAAAACACACACTCTCTCTCTAATTTGTCATTTGTTGTCACTTTCTCTTTCACACACATACTCTTTTTGCACACTTACTCATTAACCTTCACACGCACTTGATCCCTCTCGACTTAGGCACTCTCCTCGGTCCATAGCATATTGATTTATTGAAAAGTCAAACATCACAAAGTTTGACCATGTACGTGGAGAAAAACAACTACATCTGGAACGACAAACATATACCATTAGATTCACCATGAGATGTAGTTTCGTATGATGTATCTTTGGTATTGAAGATATAAATAACATTTGTGTAAACCTGATCAAAGTTTCCAAAGTTTGACTTCTAAAAAAATTACATGCACTGCATTATCGAGCGGATGGAATATCTCTTTCCCCCTCTCAGCTATCTGATGCACCACTCAGCCTTATCGGGGCTCCTCAATCTCTCTCAAACTTTATATCTCCCTGGTTCACACATACACATGTCTCGCTCGCGCTATACATATAGACCCATCCAACACTCTCCGCCCTTGTTCTCTCTCTATGTGATACGCACCCCCTAATAAGTACCATAATCCCTCACTCCATCATAGGCGCAAGCACTCCCCCCCCTAAGTATGATTATCTCTCACTAGCCATCAGGAACACACGTATTGTCTCCTTCCATCCATACGTCTATCTCGATATCTCTCGGGTATCTTCTATCGCGCACACACCTTGTCACTCGATCTCCCACCCATGTAGTCCCATCACGATCTCCAGGGGATCTCTCTATGACAAACATACACTCTCTCCTCCCCATGTCTGCATTTTCTCAGTACATCTCTCTCGACCTCTCTCCCTTGTTTGTCAGACCCCTCTTGGCCACGTGCTAGGGGTCTTGCTCTCTCGGTTGCAAACAACCACACACTATCTCCTCACCTTGCTTCCGTTGTCGAAGATGCATGTGTGATATGTTTGCATAAGACACACACGTTTTTTCTCGACTTTTATCGAGAGTTGTCCATGTCTCTTTCACACATGCACACACACTTTTTTCACTCACTCTTTCTATTTCACTCTCCCTCTCTCTCTCTCTCTCTCTCTCTAGTTAGGGACTCTCTCACGTCCATAAGCATATGGATGTTTTGAAAAGTCAAACCTCAAAAAGTTTGACCAGGTATATGTGGAGAAAAACATTTACATCTGGAAAGATCATTAGATTCATCACAACATGTACTTACTTCATACTATCATTTATCTTTGGTGTTGTAGATATAAGTAATTTCTTTATAAACTTGGTCAAAGTTTCAAAAGTTTGACATTAAAAAAATGTTGGAACTACATTATCGAACGGAGGGAGTAGCTCTTTCTCTCTCTCTCTCTGCTATCTCTCACGGGCCTCCCCTCTCACACGAACACTCTATACCGACGGATTATATGCTCACTGTGTCAGCGTATAGCTCCGTATATTGTTTAGTTGACCAGTCAACCAGTCCACATGCTGCCTTGTCAGCTCGTGTTCTGTATCTTCGTGTCTGGCCCATGTGGCAGTGGGTGAAAATAAGTAACTAGAGGCCCATCTGACACGCGGTGAAGTAAACAAAGTTGAAACCACTCGGGGTAGCACCCCGCACGCTAGTAAATTGAGGGCGCATTGAGGACACACTTCTTCCGCGTGGAGGACGCACTCGCGCACAATTCACCACTGTGCGGCGGCATGCATAGAAGGATGCACTCGCGCACACCCAGCACACAACACACACCAGCACACGTGTACACAGGCGTCGCCGCCGGTTGAGATGGACGGCGAGGCAGCAAACAAGCGGAGGCGGCTCGAGCCAAAACCGCATTCGGCGAGCCTGGACTTCATCAGCAGCCTCCCCGACGCATGCTGCTCGTCATCATCGGCCTCCTCCCCACCAAATCTGCCGTGCGGACCGCCCTACTCTCCCGGCGGTGGCGCCCCCTCTGGCACCGCGTCCCCCTCAACCTCATCGCCGACAGCTGCCTCTGCGACGGGGATTGCAAACGCATGGCCGCAGTCTCCAAGATCCTTTCATCGCACCCTGGGCCAGCCAGACGCCTTGACATCCGCATGTTCAGTACCAACTGCAAGGTCCAACCCAAGTTCGACGAGTGGTTCTAATCCCCTGCCCTAGATCAGCTCGAGGAGCTCAGCTTTGAAGCTGGACGATGTCGCTCTCTGCCGCCGTCCGCACTCCGCCTCACGCCAACGCTGCGCCGCGCCAGCTTCAGCTCCTGCTATCTTCCCCAGATTAATGCCGCGCACGCCCTTCTTCTCCCTCAACTCAAGCAGCTCGACCTCTTCGACGTTGTCATCTCGAAGAAGGCTATGGAGCACCTGCTCTGCAGCTGTACTGCGCTCGAGTACCTTCGTCTTGAGCAGATCCACAGGTTCATTAGCCTCCACATCGCCTCGACGAATCTCCGATGGATTTATGTGTCTTGCTGGCCCCGCAACAAGACATCAATTGGGAAGAGATCACTCCAGCTGTTCCACGTTATGGTCATTGAGAATGCGCCTTTCCTTGAGAGATTGCTTGTATCGGATCTAGAAGGTCCAACAAAAATCAGCATCATTGATGCGCCGAAATTGACAGCGTTGGTGCACTCGTCTGCCAAATTCTCCGAACTCTTTATTGGATCCGTAATCGTTCAGGTACAACACTCATCTTCTTCTCCGTCTTCTTGAAATTCACATTTTTAAATTTCTTCTTGATGTATTTACGACCGTCTTCGAGAAAATGATTCCCACAAGCTTGACCCAGTCTATGCGCACAGTGAAGATCTTGGCAATAAAATCTATCGGCCCCAATCTGGATCAAGTTATTGGATTCCTTACATGCTTTCCGTGCATGGAGAAGCTACTCATCGAGGTGAAACTTCTTTCCTATTAGTAAACGGTAATCACAACGTAGCTCAAATTTTTCGTAATTTTCCCAAATTACGATGACAAGTGTAGTGTTCAAAACTGCATCTACGCACTGCACCGAAAGAAATGTTTTTAGTATTTTTTCTCACGTGATCACCTGCATCGTTTTGTTGTTGTACTACTATAGTAGCCTAGGCTAGTCATAGTGGAAAGTAACTTAGACTACTCCAGTAACTCTATGGTTACCCTAAGAGCAAGTACTACCTCCGTCCTGGTTTACTCTTCCTATTTTGTAGTATCAAAATTTGACCATAGATTTAACTCACAAAATTTTAATGCATGTCACTAAGAACTATATCCTTGGATTCGTATTTGAACATAATTTCAAATGGTGTAATTTTTAGTGACATGCATTGGCATTTTCTTACATAAATATATGGTCAAAATTTTATACTAAATAAGAGGTAGTACAAAAGTGGGCTATAATGGCCCTCCACTATGTAGGCCAAAACACGTGCCAAATTCACTTGTGATGCATTTGGCATCGATGCCCCTCCATTGCTCACTTGGTGCCCCAATCTGGATCACCTACTTTGCTTCGGTGCCAAATTAACTCACGCAATGAAAAAACACTTGCGTGGGAGAGAGAGAGAGAGGACTGAGGAAATAAAAAAACACTTGTTTGGGAGAGTGAGAGGCTGGTGTAGTTGGTTTGATTGATTTGTTTATACATGTGGGTCTGTGTGCACAGTGGTGCCAACTCTCTCACATCGCGAGAGCGGTGCCAAAATCTTTTGATTTGACATCGATGCGTATTATGGCATCGGCCACATAGTGGAAGGCAACAAATGCCCAAGCTCTTCACGTACTCCTAGGTAAATGAGAGGAAAGAGAAAGAGAGAGAGAGAGAGTGAAAAAATATCACTAGCCAGCCAACCCTATCGTATGAGCGAATGATATTGGTACCTCTTGATGACACGGCAATCTTATACAGCCAGCTGCTCTAATATGTTCTCTTCTTTTGCAGATAAACAAAGACCCGAAAGTGAAAAATGTGCTGCACTATAACAATCTCATCGAATGCCTTGATCTCCATCTTACAGAAATTGATTTGATCGACTACCTAGGGAGCACATATGAGATTAAATTGGCCAGGTTCTTTGTTCTGGAGGCAAGTGTGCTCAAGGTAATGAGGTTTGGCGTTCTCTGGTGCAACAATGAATGGCGTGCTGATCACCGCAAGCGTCACAGCCTAAATGACAAAGTCTCCGCAGAAGCTAAATTTGTTTTTGAAACATCAAGTGGCCAGAGACTCGAAAACTTATTTGCCCATTAGTGACTTGTTAGGGCGGTGGATTTTAGTTTGTACGATAATGCTGCATCCACCTAAAGTAATGAAAGTTCTTACGTAAACTTCCTAGTAATTCCCTCTTCGTAGGTGCAGCATTACTCCTAACATTTGTAATATCAGTTTGAAACTTGTAATATTGCCGTGTCCTATTCCTGCGTTTTCAAAATCCTGCGAATCAAACAGGTCCTAAGTTGGTGATGATGTTGTGCCTGCCATCTTTCACCAATAGCCGTCGGATCTAGATCTGACGCATACAAACCAAACTTCTCCAGTTTTGCAAAAAGATGCCCGCACTTGTTCCCTATTTACAAACAACTCCTTGTCTCTCACAATCAGCCTTATCTCCTCCCCACCACATCTAGGCCCAGTTCTTTTGCCAGAATCTGGGGATTCTCCCAGAATCCGGCCCCTACCCAGCTTCTCCCAGAATCTTTGAGCCCCATTTGTTTTACAATCCTATCTAGTTAGGATCTAATTAGATTGGATTGTAAAACAAATGGGACTTAAACATTCTGGGAGAAGCTGGGAATGGGTCGAATTCTGGGAGAATCCCCAGATTCTGGCAAAAGAACTGGGCTCTAGAAGGCCATGGAAAAATCTGGCGCGATGGCCACTGCCCGCGCCGTCCACCCCCCAATCTTGGTGTTCCGTGCAATGCACGGGCATCTACGCACGGGAAATTATGCCGAACACGGCTAGTTGTAAGCAGGCTAGGTCTACATCCATGATGATAGTGACTGCAGACGGTGAGGCTGACTATGGTATGCCAAACACGGCGCCTATACTCAGGTGTCATCTCCGGCGTAGGGTCTTGTCACTTCACTGTGAGGAGCAGCACGTAATAATTTGACCAACGGGTAGTATAGTGCTACTACATTGGTAGTAGTAGTACTACTACTACTACTAGCACCACCGTATGGATTTAGTAGTACTACCACGTCCATCTGGAATTAGTATTTGACTAGCAATATCTATTCATGCATGTCACAAAAAATGTACTACTCCCTCTGTAAATAAATACATGGTGTATTGTTTTATTCCTATCGGTGAGATAACTTAATGTCTTTTTGCTACTTAATAGGATTACATGCAATGAACTAACCACTGCATGTGATGTTTGGTAGTCTCAAGTCATTGAAAGCATGCACGGGCACAGAGGGGGACGCAGCTTCATTGACTTACTGCACCTGCCTTTGGGTGTATGACACGTGGGCCCAACGGGTGGCTGGCCAACCTGTCATACAGCCAAAGGCAGGTGCAGTAGAGGGGCGAGGAGTAGATGGCCAACACGCACGTGAATTCAACGCAGTCTGCACTTCTCATATAAAGGCTCCCACCAGTCCAATCTACGAAATCCTACGCACCTACGCACCCAAGGGCAAGAGTGATCACTCCAATCGCAAGATCGGTTGACTAGAAGCTAGACCCATGGAGGCGATCAGCGCGAGAATCAGCCGGCTGTGCCAGATGGTCCACAACGTCGGCCTGCGGCCCGACACCAAGGAACGTCTCCAGGTAGTGCTTGAGGCCGCCAGGGCGAGGGGCCGCTTGGACGACAGCTTCGTATCCTTGTTCGACGAGGTCCTCGTCGGCTTCCTCGACAAGTTCACTGTCGTCAAGAAGCTCGCGGACGACCTTGACGTACGCCTCCAGCCCACGCGCCCAGGCTCTGCAATGCCTGCCACCCTCAACAGCCTCTATGGTGACAACCTCTTCGACGCACTGGTGGCCCTGCGACTGCCCGCCGTCACACCGGAGAATGTCCACCTCGAGGTCGCGCTCACCACGCAGCGCCTGGCGCAGCAAGACACCATCGACATAATCACCCACGTCTACGCGCAAATCGTCCACAAGGACTACTACATGCAAGAGGAGGACGATAGGACGCTGGCCTTCTTGGACCGCAGGGCAACCTTGGACGGCATTGTTCAGAAGCACGTTGAGCTTGCCGCCAACGCCGCTGCTCCTCACACGTCGGTTGGTGACCCAGTGCACTAGGGCACGAGGATGTCGTTGATGGATTCATATGTATCTTTATCTTTCCGTCAAATCCATGTAGTAGTATATGGTACTACTAGTAATTATCTTACCTTTCGCATCAACTTCATAATTTTCCTACGTACTCCATGCATTAACCGCGCCAAAACCAAACTTCTCATTACTCTAGGGAAAATCGTTATTTCTATCTATCGGTCGCGCCATGGAGCGGAACCAAATTTTACAAGTTACAAGTTCAAAAGGAAAAGCCTGTCGTGTTCGCGTCGCACCCCCACACGGTTTGTCCAGCAAGGTGCTCAAGGGGGAATGCGTGCTGTGTTGCATTTTCACTTACAAGTGGGACTGCAGTTGAGCAAACCGACTATCGGCAAACCCCCACCCCGCCCACCGCGCGATGGCTGAGAAAACAGGAGGGAGAAGAGATGGTTGTAGCACGGACTCCAAGAAAATTGGTGTCGGATGGGACTCGTGTGGGTGGTGTGTGCCGTACTGCTAGACATGAATGCTAGTTATGGCCCATGCCACCCCACTATATCGAGGTGCTGGTTACGTAGAACAAATTTCCTGGAGTCCGTGCTCAGCCCTCCTCTATCTCTCTTCTCAGCCAGCCAGCAGACGCGCGGAGCCCATCGTCTGTTTGCTCATATGCGGTCCCACATGTTAGTGAAAACGCAAGAGGACCCACTGAACCTGCACATCTTTCACCTCGACGTGCTGGTGATGAAAAACAAATCCAATAAAGATCTTCGGTGGCCGCTTTTGGAGTTACGCAAGAGTAGTAAGATTCTATTTACAAGTTAACCCAAGATGCATATCACGTGGCTTCAACTACCACTCTATTTTCTTGCATGACACGACCTGGATGCTGGATATCCCACGTGTCGGCAAAAGGAGGAAGAAATCGACCAAATCTTCGGTTGTGCTCTCGGATTAGACTAGTTGTGCTAACTTAACATTTTATTGTGTAGAATGGATGCAAGTTTTGGTATTGGGAAGAAGTGTACAACAATATATTGATAGAGAGCAATTTAGTAGATGTTCTAGCACTTTTAGCTAGCATAGAGGCTAGAGATGAGACTAGTGCACTTGTTGATAGAATAGAGGCTAGACACGTCTACTTCTTTACACTCGAAGAAGAAAGAAGCACACAGGATCGAGCCTCCGCAGATCAACAATGAATGTATCGAGAAGGCACTAATCCAACTTACAGGAGCAGTTATGGAAGTTGGATATCTTCTAAAATGTATTCTTGTGGTTCTTGTTTTTCTAGTCAAAATTTTGGTGATGTATTTCCATGTACCCAAAAATCAATGATGAAAAAAAGATATGTGTTTGCAAAGAAAAATGTACGCGGCCGGGATGCGTCCGCGCGTTCGGTGCACGGCCACCACATCCGAGAAATGGCCCAGACACGACCCCATTGCCCTACCCAAACGAACAGAATCCGGGCAAAACGGAGGTCCGTTTGGGGTCGTGCGTGGGAGTTGGCCTTACAAGTGGGACCGCAGTTGAGGAAACCGACTATCGGCAAACCCCCACCTCGCCCGCCGCACGATGGCTGAGTTAGAGAAACGACGAGGTTGAAGAGATTGTTGTAGCACGGACTCTAAGAAATATGTTGTCAGATGGAAGTCGTGCTGGTGGCGTGTGCCGTACTCCTGGACGTGAATGCTTGTTCTGGCCCATGCCACCCTACTACTCCTACTACTTATAGTAGTAGTATCGAGGATTCGAGGTGCTAGTTACGTACATCGAACACATTAACATATGGCCCACCTCACACTGTGGCCAAATTTCCCGGAGTCTGTGCTAGGTTAAAAGGTGTTCTTTGTGAGGATGGGTGGCTGGTCTCAAGTTTAAAACTTGTTGTATTACGTACGTAGACGTAGAGATAGTGCAACATGTGAAGCTAGTACAAATAGTGTACTATTGTTGATTGGCCTCATCCGATAACCTGTTGCAATGCACGTACAATTATGTATTCGGAAAATATTTTTTTGCCTCGTCGCAGCACCCACTCAGAGAAGCGACTCGAAAGCCATTCATAAATTTAGTAAGTTTATCACAGGCATATCATTTTATTACATACAACAGGTCATCAACCCACTACGACAACAAGGATACATTATAAATACTAAAGTTTTCATCACACAACAAATAACAAGCAATGAAATGAACTTCAACTCAACCAATCCTCGGTGTTGGAAACGCTTGCTTTGAACCACAAGCGATTCTCTGGGAAGAGCCAGCTACTGTCAATCTCGAGACCAACGCAGGACTGATCATCCAGGTTGAAGCGGCCTACTATATCACGACCAGGGTAGGGAACCACCGCAATGTACGACGTATAGATACAGTTGCTTCTCATAAATGGTAGTAACATTGTGTCAACAGCAGTTGGATCGCCTTTCACCATCATTGGATAGTTTTGTCCAAGGAAGAGCGAGTTTGCTCCAAGACTATCAATACTGTACCAGGGAGAAGGTGTTGGCGCTAGCACACTAGTATCCATCCCGAATACCATGCAACGGGTGTTGGAATAGGTCCAGAGAGTGCGACCATGGGAGACAACACCTGCTCCCTCAGTAGTAACATCAGCAGTGGGCTGTATACAGACAAGAAGTGGTGATCCATTGGAATTAGTTGCCAGCCGCCAGTGAGCATATGGGCCCTGCTCGTCCTCATGCTCGTGATCATCACCATCGTCATCTCCCCCTTGGTTATAAATTTTTTCAAGTATAGGTGGTGGAATGTTCACAGGACCTTGGAAACACGAGAAGAAGGTTAATTAGTAGAGAAGGGAAACTTGCTAACTCGCATGCATGTGGATGAAACAATTATAATTACGGTGGAAGACAAACGTACCGAAACTACGAGGATCCCATGCAAAAACAGTGCCACGAGTGGTGGCAGCAAACACAAGACCCTCGTATTCAATTGCATCACAGTACACATCCGTGTATAGAAATTGATTTTTGAGCAATATCCATCCAGTCGAACCACGAAGGACGGCAACAAACTTGTCGAAGATAGCAACAACTTGATAGTTCTTGTAATACCAAGAGAGGTTGGGAACTTGAGAAATTGCTATCTTCCATAGACGATAGTCACCATGATCATATTTGAACGTATGTAGATCATCTGTGTGCTCAACCTCAGGGCACTCAGAGATTTTTGGAAGTGGAATCCGCTAACGAGTGTACACATTCACAAGTTCCCACTCGCAATTGTACCCAATATAAACAACCCAATCTCCATTTGCGCCTGCCCAAGCCTTGCCCTCAAGCGATGGCATCTTAACATCATACATATCATTATCAAGCGGCATCAACTTGCACAAGGCGAGGCTTCCCTCGTCCCCGTGCCAGTCAGCAGGGTCACGGCAAAGAAGATAGGGGAGATCAAACCGCTCCTGGACCCTTGGGTTCCTTATAATGATGTTATTAGTTGAGTCCAGAATGTTCTTGAACGAACCTGCCATGCTAGTCGAGGTGATGACGTCGCACCGATCAATGAGTTCCCCCACCACGTCATCTTTCAGATCGGGGCAAGAATAACGGGGTCATTTCCGGCTTGTTCCCTCCATGGAGAAGATGATCGAACAATGGCAGAAGGAAGGGTGAAGGCAAATGGAGGAGGGAGGAAGAGCGTGCGACAGCAGTTCCAAATCAAGAGGGGAAGGTGAAGAGTCAGTGGACAGTTGCCAGTTTGCCACGGTACACGAAGAGGCGCCCCGGCCTACACGTGCTTTCGGAAATTGTACAAAAGGACTCGCCATCGTCTCACTGAAATTTTGGAACGGGACCACATGTCAATGAAACATGGTGTGTAATTTCTCGTGCAAAATGCGATCTGGCCGCGTTGGCCCAAGGTGCCGCATTAGTTATCGACCTTTATTTTTTTAACATACAATCTGAGTGGATAGCTCCTGTGGTCATCACACGTGAGCAGATATATAGGTGGGCTAGGTGGGCAGGCGGTAAGTGCTAAAAGAGTTGATCTCAAAAAATAGTTGATCCAATGCTTGGTTTTGTTTGGATTTTCCAACTATGACCATTGGATAGAGTGAGTCAATGGCTTACGTTCAAAGTTATTCTCATACTATAGAATGGTATAGGAACATGGAGAGATTTGGTTGATTTTATATCACTGAATAATATAAAATATTATGAGTGCAGACGCTCCACCCCGAGGTTTGTTGCTCCTTCTCGGTCGTCGGGAATCTATGTTCTTCCACTCTTTCGTTTAAGACATGAGCTTTGTTCATCCTTTTGCCGACACGCGGGACATCTATATGCCTCCATTTTACAAAATCATACTATATGCCTCCATGACACGCGGGACATCTAGCATCAAGGTGGCGTGTCATGCAAGAAAATGGAGATATGCAGTGCGTAAGTGAGTCGTGCACTTCGATGGCACCTAGTACTACGCAATATTTTTTCTCCCCGATGGCATGTGAATAGTGCACGTACTCAATGACAGAGCACAGGATGGTAGCCATGGACATGGTCGGCCCTTTTTGAAGAGAGTACTAATAAATAACTTTGATGTGTCCCGTCAACTCGCAGAACGATGAGAAGCTTGCTTACTACGCCTTCTCCCTCGCCAACGCGTGCGCGGTGGCTCGCAGCACGAGGAGAAACTTTTGCTTACAAGCAGTGGACGTGCAGCAGTTCATTTGGTGTCAGATTGCCAGAAGTACTACTGTAGTACCATCATTATTGTTCGACTTCCGGAAGAGGAGAAGAGCCAAGCGCAAGGTCACCTACTAACCTAGTACAGTACTACTATAGCCAAAGCTGGTCCACCTTTTTAGAGCATGGTTAATTAATATAGGCGGCTCTTGTAGCGGCACATCATTTAGAGCAAGTACTCTTCGTAGGAACAAAGGAAGTGAAACAAAAGTTGGAGTGGATGGTAGATTGCCAATTAAACATGATTAGATAGGAAAAAAATCCTATAGCATTCTATCCTATGAATCAAACGACCAATGTAGGAAAATTATGAGGGGGGTCTCTCCAACAGTGTTCCTTGGCTCGCACCTAGCATCACGGTGGTCGAACTTGGAGCCATTCATCTGGTACACGTGGCATCTCAGATCTGGACACAAGGTGACGCGACCTCTCACTTCCTCCGCCATTTGAAGCGGCGCGCAGGTGGAGGGCTAGCATACTCCAATATTAGGTTGGTTCTATGTGATGTGGCAACTTCATATACTAACCGGATGCTGGCTATACTACTACGGTACTCACACTCCAAGAAGTGACTCGAAAACCATTCATAAATTGAGTCTATGACATGCATTTTCAAATGTACCATTCATTACATACAACAAGTCATCAACACACAATGACAACGAGGATACATGTTGGATTATAGATTATTTCCAACAAAACATTCTAGCAAATACTAAAGTTTTCATAACACAACAAATAACAAGCAATGAAATGAACTTCAACTCAACCAATCCTCGGCGTTGGAAACGCTTCCTTTGAACCATAGGTGCTCTGGGAAGGGCCAGCTATTGCCACTATCTAGAGCAACGCAGGACTGATCATCCAGGCTGAAGCGGCATATATCAGGACCAGGGTAGGGAACCACTGAAATGTCCGAGGTATAGATATAGTTGCTTCTCATAAATGGTAGTAACGTTGTGTCAACAACAGCTGGATCGCCTTTCACCATCATTGGATAGTTTGGTCCAAGGAAGAGCGAGTTTTCTCCAAGACTATCAATACTGAACCAGGGAGAAGGTGTTGGTGCTAGCACACTAGTATCCATCCTGAATACCATGCAACGAGTGTTGGAATAGGTCCGGAGAGGGCGACCATGGGAGACAACACCTGCTTCCTTAGTAGTAACAATCTGAGTGCACTGTATACAGACAAGAAGAGGTGATCCATCGGAATTAGTTGCCAGGCACCACTGGGTATACAAGTTCTGCTCCTCCTCATGCTCGTGATCATCACCATCGTCATCTCCCCCTTGCTTATAATTTTTTTCAAGTATAGGTGGTGGAATGTTCACAGGACCTTGGAAACACAAGAAGAAGGTTAATTAGTAAAGGGAAACTTGCTAACCCGCATGCATGTGGATGAAACAATTATAATTACGGTGGAAGACAAACGTACCGAAACTACGAGGATCCCATGCAAAAACAGTGCAACGAGTGGTGGCAGCAAACACAAGATCCTCGTATTCAATTGCATCACAGTACTTATCCATGTGCAGAAACTGATTTTTGAGCAATATCCATGGACGACGAACCGTGGAATGAGTAAGGATGGCAACAAGCTTGTTGAAGATAGCAACAACTTCATAGTTCTTGTAATTCCAAGAGCGGTTGGGGAATCGACAAATTGCTATCATCAGTAGACGACAGTCACCATGATCGTATTTGAACGTACGCAGATCATCTGTGTGCTCAACCTCAGAGCACTATGAGATTTTTGGAAGTGGAATCCGCTGACGAGTGTACACATTCACAAGTTCCCACTTGCAATTGTACCCAATATAAACAACCCAATCTCCATTTGCGCCAGCCCAAGCCTTACCCTTAAGCGATGGCATCTTGACATCACACGTATCATTATCAAGCGGCATCAACTTGCACAAGGCGAGGCCTTCGTCATCCGCGCCCATGCGAACAGGCTTATAGCGAAGAAGATAAGGGAGATCAAACCGCTCCTGGACCCTTGGGTTCCTTGTAATGATGTTATTAGTTGAGTCGAGAATGGGCTTGAACGAACCTGCCATGCTAGCCGAGGTGATGACGTCGCACCGAACAATGAGTTCCTCCACCACATCATCTTTCAGATCAGGGCAAGAAAAATGGGGTTGTTTCCGGCTTGTTCCCTCCATGGAGAAGACGATCGAACAATGGCAGAAGGAAGGGTGAAGGCAAATGGAGGAGGGAGGAAGAGCGTGCGACAACAGTTCCAAATCGAGAGGGAAAGGCGAAGAGTCGGTGGACGGTTGCCAGTTTGCCACGGTACACGAAGAGGCGCCCCGGCCTACATGTCCTTTCGGAAATTGTACAAAAGGACTCGCCGTCGTCTCACTGACATGTTGGAACGGGACCACATGTCAACGAAACATGGTGTGTAATTTCTCGTGCAAAATGTGATCTGGCCGCGTTGGCCCGAAGTGCCACATTATTTCTCGACTTTATTTTTTTAATGGCGTGGCGTTCAGTTTTGAAGCACGACTAACTGGTACTGTTTGCAGAGAAAATATAAACTACTCTACCACTACTCCACCTCTAGTACTAGTAGTATAAAAAAGATATATAGGCTGGAGCTTCAGAGCTTTCTTGCTAAGGGCCGCCCACTTGCTTCTCACACTATCACCCTCTCTCCAGATATAAAAAAGACGGCCTCTCTCTCCCTCCTCACCGGTGGTCACAGATCCGCCGGGGAAGAAAAGGACGTGCAGCGTTGACGCACTCGTCCTCGGCGAGTGAGGTCACGCACTGACGACAAGGCCGTCCTCTCAGACCTAGTGCCCGCGCGGGATGGCCTCTGTCCCCAAGCTCGCTGTCGTAGTGCGTGCGGAGGACGACGACCACGAGCGAAGCCACTTCCCGCCGACCCTGAGGTATGCTACCTCTTTTCGAACCATACCCTTGTTCTATTGCCCCATCTGCCACGTCGCTGCATGTGGATCTTTTTCCACTCCACCATCTTCCCAATTTCCTGTCCTCTGCTCTGCTGGTCACGCAAACGAAAACCTTAATTTGCACTATTAAAGGAAACCCTACTTCATGCAGACTAATCCATGTATGGGTTGAATAAGGAAAGGAAGGGAGACTGTACTGTCCAAGAGAGTAGGCATCGAACCCGCGTCTAGGTTGAAAAGGGGAAAATCAGTAGCTAAGGAACGAGTCTCGTGTCTCTTGGTTGAAGAAGGGTAGAAAGGCATGACAACGCAATAGAGAATGACCAGGTTGATCGGTTTGTTGTCATCACATAGGAAAAAGGTGGCTAAAGAGAACAAAAATGGGACGTAATCCACATATGCTGCCTGGATATTTGTTGCTCTGGGCAACCATACCTCCCTCACCACTCTATGCGTCCGTGGAGGTACATCGTACTGGTGCGCCCACTGTCTGAATGGGCCTAGCATGTCCCTTAAACCAAACACATCCTTATTGTCACTTTTTTGCTGTTAGTATAACGCCAGCAGTCAAGTCAAGCAATGCTACTGCTAAAGTGATGCCACATTTAACTAATGCCGCACTCAGTCTAATGCCACCGATAAAAAAAAATTACGAAAAGGCAGGGCCACTGCTTTTCATTGCGTATAGAAGAAATAAACAGTTACAAAAACAAGATTGGAGGAGGAGGATTGGGGTTAGAGATACATCAGAAGTACATCAGTCTGGTTCTAGGGGCGCTCTACAAGAGCCATTGCACGCTTACGCCCAGCGTCAACCCAGTCCTTTGCTTCGACCTGAATCTTCAGAAACAGTTGTGTGGGGTGACAAGAAATATTTCTGAATGTTCTATCATTTCTTTCTTTCCAGAGGTTCCACCAAACCAGGGCCAAAATTAATCTCCAAGATTTTCCTATTTCCTTTCCCATGGAAGCATTAGGGGATCGTCATGGACTGCCGCCATAGCCGGGCTCATGTTCAGCTTGTAGATTGTCAGGTGCCAAACTTCCTTCACAAAAGAGCAAGAAGTAAGCAGGTGGGCAGCAGTTTCAGGCTCTTGTAGACATAGCAGACACAACGGATTATGGGGCCACCCTCGCTTAGCAAGGTTATCCGCCGTTAGACATCGATCTTGAGCAGCCAGCCTGACGAAGAACTGACATTTGGGAGGGGCATCCGAGCTCTAGGCCAGCTTCGCATAAGGTGGCCTAATGTTGGCAGTAAGAGTGGCAGCGTACGCCGAGCTAGAGGAAAACTGACCATCATTTGTCCATCTCCAGGTTAGTGAATAATCTTGAGCCTGAGTGAGTTGGATCGGCTGCAACTCATTCCAAAGGTTCATGAATTGCGCGATGGCCTCTTGAGTTAACCACCGATAAATTTAAGCAATGCCATTTAATGTCACTAGATTATTTCAGGGTTAGCTATTGATTGTGGATGTATTAAAGATTTTTTAGCTAAGGCATTCTAATGTTGTTGCACAACCAGTATACCAATGATGAAACTTGTTACTACCTTCAGATTTTTGCACTGTTAATGCTTATAGATTACATACCTCACTTTCATGAGATAAGTTAATTTTTTTGTACAGTGTCACCAAAATGCCAAGGCACTGATGTCATTTTATTTTGGTTAAACTGCACAAAAAATTATGAAGACAAGAGGAAAGGTGAAGAGTGGGCACCTCCTCCTCCGGCTGTTCTCTTGATACGTTCGATCAAGTTTTTATGTTTGATCGATTATCAAGATTGGGATAGCAATTTTTAAGGTCCCCCCGAGTTCGAAATGATATTTACCTTGGAGGTACATGGTTTGCAATTTTTTTATACTGTCATTAGTTAATAATGCTAGTTACCTTCAGACTTTTGTATTTGGTTTAATGCTCATGCACAACTAGTATACCAATGCTGAAACTTGTTACCTTTACATTTTGTATTGTTAATTATTATAGAAATCTTCCAGTGCTAGAGTTTATTGAAATCTGTTTAGTAAAACCATTGTACTGTACCCTGTAATAAAATAACTACTCTACTGTTGCACTAGCCACTGGATTAGTGTATATTTGTAGTATTCGAATGGTGTTGCATTAGCGTATGGACATAAATAAAGTGTGGCAAGCTTTTCCAGATATGTGCTCAAGAAAACTACTACCTGTTTTTCTAAATACTAGACGTTTGGGTACTTTAAAATGAACCACGAAAACGTCTTATATTAAGGAACAGAGGGTGTAGAGTTCACTCAAATTATCCCGGTAAAGCTAGTCACACCTTTGTTAAAATTAATGTTCATTATGTTATCGGAGGAGGTCTGTAAGTTTGTCTCTAATGCATGTCGACTACATACCTGACATCATGATGTAATGTTAAGTCATTTCCTTTTGTTACAGTGTCACTGAATTGTCAAGGCGGTGATGGCATTTTATTTTAGTTGAACTGCACAAAATATGCTTAAAAGAAGAGGAAAGGTCAGGAATCGGTCATTCTTTCAGAAAGAACTATATATGCCTTTCTGACATCAGCAGTTGTTGCCTTATTTATTCCTTCAAACAGGTGGTTAGAAACAGTCTTGCTACCTTTTCCCATTAAGAAATTGGAATGCTTATATTTGTGAGTCTATGCTTCAACTAGTGCCACTTTTATAGTAATCACACTTTCAATATCTATGCAAACAGGGATGCTCGATTTTAGTGGAACTGCACAAAAAGTCCAACTGGTTCAACATTAGGAGCATGTTTTCTTCCAAACCTTTATATCCAATTGGTGGCACTATGAGTTGTTCATTAAGAAGGTACATGGTTTGCTACTATCTTGCTACTCTTTTTGTACTGTCATTAGATAGTAATACTAGTGGTTTGCATGTGAATTTATTGGCAGGGTGGACCTATACATTGGAGGTGCAGGACATGATTCAATAATTGGATGCTCAACTTTGGTTGTATCGATTTCACCTCTTCCATCACTGCGAACATGGATATCCTCGGTCTGATGAAGAATAGGCGCTATATTTCTGCTCTGAACAAGCAAATCAATTCAGTATGAAATTGTCCAGGGCAAAACATGACTGTATCAAATTGTTCAGTGCAAAGCATGACAGATGCTAAGCGGAAGAGACATGTTTAAACCGAATACAAGGTGGGGTATATGTTTACTAGCTGCTTGATATTTGTGCAGACAGAGATGTTTGCCTGTTGCTATTTGGAAAACACACAAAGTGACCGCAATTTTGGTTGAACTGCACAAGAGAATAGTATAGTCACTGCATGCAGTGCCATTTGAAAATAGACACAGAAAGATTGGATAGTCACTTCATGGACTGCAGAAAAGTAGTACTGTACTATTTATTGGCCAACACTAGGTGCTTCATTGCTTTGGTCTGATTATACAATGGGCATCATTTTGCCTAAGTTAAAGTTTGTATTCCGAAAATAGTCTCGCCGTGTGATCGAAGACGACCAAATCATATTGCAGTGGATGTTCCTCCATCATGTGTGGTTCATTCTCATGGTTCCAGCTGTTGGTGAAACCACTTACGTTTGCAAGAGGAATTATAGACTTCACAAACAAATTTGTCTTTCGGTCTGTACTGAATGTTGGCCAAGAGAAGCATCCATGTTAGTAGGAAGAACATATGTTTTTTCTAGATCTTTGCTTTTGGAGCTACATATTTGTATATGATCTGTGAATCATTGAGATGCATTAACATGTTGATCTTATGTATGGGAATTGCACTAGTTGGTTTTAGTTGTGGCTGATCTTTGCTTTTGGAGCTACATATTTGTATATGATCTGTGAATCATTGAGATGCATTAACAGTTCCTTATATCTGTTCGCTCAGTGTTTACAAGTTACTAATCGATCACTAGCTAGCCTACTAATCCACTCCTGGCAGTTTTAGTTGCGACGCAAGATCCGAAGTGGCAGTTTTTTGAATAAAAATGCCTACCTCTGAAGAAACTGACAAAATGCTCTAAAGAAAATGCCATGCGAATCTGAAGAAATTGCCAGCGAAAACGTTCGCAAATGCCTTATCTCCCAGCTAAAGTTCATCAACTAATGCCCTCGGCTGCGACTCGTTGCATGCTGCTCCGCGTACTGGCTGTGAGCGATTTTGAGTGCCTGCATGCAGCCGGCCGTAATTAAGGCAGCTAACTGATGCGAAAAAAGATGCGCTTTAATTGTTGCGGGCCTTTTAAATCCGTGGAATCATTATTGACAAGGAGGGAGATGATTCGAGTGCACTCATTTGACCGTCATGCCGGCGTGCGACCCAGCACGGATGGGACGGGACGGCACAGTCAGAATTTCAGTTTCTCTAGTTTTCCACGGCAAGCTGGCGCGCTAAGCCATGCCTGCTTAATTATGCATTGAATTCCGATGACCGTCGCGCTACCTTCCGCCTATAAGTATTGTTTCCCAGCCTTCTATGGTGGCACCATGACCCAACTTGCCCTATCCTCATAAGCCCCACCGGCCCGACGTCGCTCGCCACTTATCCTCGCTCTCGCCACGTCAGCCATGCCCCCGCCCGTCCACGATAGGCGAGGCCGGAGGCGGTCACCACCGGAACTAGTGTTCGGTTTTTCACCGGAAGGCAGACGGAGGGAGGAGGCATTCTATCGGTCTTTAGATGGCAATGCGGAGATCGAGGACTTGTTGGAGCGCGACCGCCTGGCGGAGGAGCAGGAGTTGTTGGAGCGCGGCCGCTTGGCGGAGGAACAGCATATCGCCGATTTGCGCCACCAGCGGGACATGGAGCAGCAGCGCACCGACGCTCTGAGTCGCGAGCAGAGCGCCCGCAACTGGGCCGACTACGTGGAGGCCGGCGCCCGGCAAATAGCCCTGGAGGCTGTCGGGCACGCACGCGTTTGTGACGCCGATTTTTACTACCAGCTCATCAAGTGGGTTTCCCGCTTAGAAGCTGAAGCTTCGGTGGACCACGCCGGCATGGAAAGGGCCAACGCGCGCGAGCAACGCGCCCTATCGCACCTCTGGCAAGTCCGAGGCGAGGCGGAGGACGCCGGTGCCGGCGTTTAGCGTGTACCACAGATGGCGGCCGGCATCGTCTAGTTAGCTAAGAGTAAGTTAGTACTTGTACGCTACTAGAGTATTAGTGGGAGTAGATAGTTAACTTGGCTATGATGGTTGTCAACGTGGAAGTTCAGTACTCTATATGTGGATCAGACCTGTTACTTTGCTCTGAATGTTGAACTTTTCGTTTGAACGTATGGAATGGGTTGTTATTTTTTAAATGGGTTGTATTTGTCCTCCACGGGTTTAGAGGCTGACTTGTGGGCCTACCAAGTTGACGCGTACACAATCAGGAGATGATTGTACGTGGAGAGGATGACAGCAGGGACCCGCCAAGGTCATGGCAGTACGCAAGCAAGTGCCTCCTTATTTCAAGCCAATAAAAAATGGCTCCTCCTAATGGATTTCTGACATCTGGGTCCCATGCCATTGTCGACGTAGTGAATAAACGAGAGAATTGCACAACGAGCGGCTGAAACCAGGGACCCAGCAGCTCGCCCAGTTATTTTTGTTTTGGTTTAATTTGATAAATGTCACTCCAAATCTGGTATTTCTGAGAAATGCCACTGCAATTTCCAAACTTTGAAAAATGCCATTTCATGCCATTTCCAGTGGCATTTTTCGAAGTCTGGAGTGGCGTTTTTCAAAGTTTGCAAATTGCAGTGGCGTTTTCCAAAGTTTGCAAAAATTGCAGTGGCATTTTTCAAAGTTTGGAAATTGCAGTGGCATTTTTATGAATCGCCATAATTGGAGTGACATTTATCTAATTTGTTTTTGAGACGGAAGCGGGGTGTCAACTGGGCTGTGCGGGGCACTCTGGCCTGTCTAGACAGCCTTCTATTTTATGTTTACCACATACCAGCTCAGTAGTTTTTTCTTTCTTTCTGAAAAATGGCTAGCCCAGTTTTTTTGTGATTTTCCAAGTAAGTCGCTTTGTCAGGCCTGTTGGGCTGCAAATCTTTCAAGACGAGGAGAGCTTCATTCGGCTGGACGAGAAAATGGCCTATCAGTAATGAGAAAGGGGTTGTACATTTTTAGAACACATCAAACTGGCAATTAGTTTCAAATTTCTTTTTTTCATTTCGAGATTATAAATTGCATTAATTTTTATGCGTGGACAATTTGTTGGATTTTATATTGATATACATTTATTTTTAAAATCAGTTTGAATGTGACTCGAAATTTCGGGATTAAAAACAGTTCGGACCGCACCGAAATATGCAAAATTTCGTATAATTTTTTAACCGTGGCCACAATATGGGCTGTAATGCTAACAAAAAGAATATGGGCTCCAAAAAAACCTTAAGAATTAGCAAATGGGCTGTAAATTATTAGAAATAATGGCAGATGGGTTGTATGTTGTTTTCCACATATTTGAGGCTTTCCTAAAAAAAGGTTGACGCACAAGCAGTGACTGTTGGATGTCCATCCAACGGCCGTCGTACTTCTTCAATCTCTGCTCTTCCTGCTCCAGCCGCTCAAACAAGCGCCGGCGGGACTGCCTGCTCCCTCCTCCCCGCGGCCGGTTGTCCTGCCGCGCAGGCCTCACCGCCCCACCGTACTCCCATCGCTGGCCTAGACATCCCTCTACTCACCCACACCTGCTGTTATTCTCCGGCGACGGCAGACAAACCAGTAAACCCTCGTACAGTTGTACCCCCCTCCGCGTGGGAAACAACTGTTGAGTCTTCCCTGCCTCCGTGTCGTTCCCTTCCTAGGCCTTGCCGTCGTCCACCGCCCTGGTGCTCTCGACGCGGCTTGGTCAACATGGTCAACGACCGACATGCATTTGAAGTGGACTATACGTGGAGAGGCTGACAGCTGGGTCCACGGCCGCACGCAAGGAAACGCCTCCTTATTACGCGCAAAATAATGATTCCTCCACCTGACATCTGGGAGCCACCGAAAGGGCCTCTGTATTCCGCGAAAAAAATGTTACCGCCGCTGACAGCTCGGACCCACCAGCTATATCTTCGCACGCAAGGAAGTGCGTCCTTATTACGCACAAAAAAATGAATACTTCCTCTGCTAGCTGGGATCCAGTATAGTGGCAGGCTGACTTGTGGGCCTACTAAGTTGACGGGGACGGAGGGCTTTGTCAACTTAGTCAAGATGCACGATTCTAACTCGAGTGACCGTACGATGTCCATCCAACGGCCGTACGTGGTGCTTCTTCAACCTCTGGTCTTCTTGCTCCAGCCGCCCAAACCAGCGCCGGTCGTGCCTCGTGCTCCTGCCTCCCGTGGCCGGCTGCGATGCGGCGGAGGCCTCACCGCCCCCTACTACTCCCACCGCTGGCCAGGCCATCCCTCTACTCACCCACACCCCCTGTTATTCTGCGGCGACGGCAGCCTCACACCGGAGCGAACCAGTGAACCCTCGTACTCCTCTACGCGTGGGCATCCACTGCTGTGTCTTCCCCGGCTCCGCGTCGTCCCCTTCCTAGGCCTCGCCGTCGTCCACCGCCCTGGTGCTCTCGGCGCGGCATGGTCAATGTGGTCAAGGAACGACTTCCATCGGAAGAGTACTGTACGTGGAGAGGCTGACAGCTGGGTCCACGGCAGCCGCAAGGAAGTGCCTCCTTATTACGCGGAAAATAATTATTCCTCCACCTGACAGTAGGGACCCACCGGACGGGCCACCGTATTTGGCGAAATAAACGTTTCCCCCCTAACTGCTGGGACCCACCGGACGGGCAACCGTATTTCGTGAAAAAAAATTCCCCCCGTTGTCAGCTCGGACCCACCGGAAGTGCCGCCTTATTACGCACAAAAAGAGGAACACTCGCCCTGCTAGTTGGGACCCACCTTGGTGGGTGGCTGACTTGTGGGCCTACTAAGTTGACGGGGACGGAGTGCTTTGTCAACTTAGTCAATATGAACGGTTCTAGCTCCAGTGACCGTACGATGTCCATCCAACGGCCGTAGTGCTTCTTCAACCTCTGGTCTTCTTGCTCCAGCCGCCCAAAGCAGCGCCGGTCGTGCCGCATGCTCCTGCCTCCCGTGGCCGGCTGTGCTGCCGCGGAGGCCTCACCACCCCCTACTATTCCCACCGCTGGCCAGGCCCTGCGGCGATGGCAGCCTCACACCGCAGCGAACCAGTGAACCCTCGTACTCCTCTACGCGTGGGCATCCACTGCCGTGTCTTCCCTGGCTCCGCGTCGTCCCCTTCCTAGGCCTCGCCGTCGTCCACCTCCCCGGTGCTCTCGGCGCGGCGTGGTCAACGTGGTCAAGGAACGACTTCCATCGGAAGAGTACTGTACGTGGAGAGGCTGACAGCTGGGTCCACGGCGCCTCCTTATTACGCGCAAAATAATTATTCCTCCACCTGACAGCGGGGACCCACCGGACGGGCCACCGTATTTCATGAAAAAAAACGTTTCCCCCCGACTGCTGGGACCCACCAGCTGAAGGAAATATGCCCTAGAGGCAATAATAAAGTATTATATATTTCCTTATATCATGATAAATGTTTATTATTCATGCTAGAATTGTATTAACCGGAAACATAATACATGTGTGAATACATAGACAAATAGAGTGTCACTAGTATGCCTCTACTTGACTAGCTCGTTAATCAAAGATGGTTATGTTTCCTAGCCATAGACATAAGTTGTCATTTGATTAACGAGATCACCTCATTAGGAGAATGACGTGATTGACTTGACCCATTCCGTTAGCTTAGCACTCGATCGTTTAGTATGTTGCTATTGCTTTCTTCATGACTTATACATGTTCCTATGACTATGAGATTATGCAACTCCCGTTTACCGGAGGAACACTTTGTGTGCTACCAAACGTCACAACGTAAATGGGTGATTATAAAGGTGCTCTACAGGTGTCTCCAAAGGTACTTGTTGGGTTGGCCTATTTCGAGATTAGGATTTGTCACTCCAATTGTCGAAGAGGTATCTCTGGGCCCACTCGGTAATGCACATCACTATAAGCCTTGCAAGCATTGTGACTAATGAGTTAGTTACGGGATGATGTGTTACGGAACGAGTAAAGAGACTTGTCGGTAACGAGATTGAACTAGGTATCGAGATACCGACGATCAAATCTCGGGCAAGTAACATACCGGTGACAAAGGGAACAACGTATGTTGTTATGCGGTCTGACCGATAAAGATCTTCGTAGAATATGTGGGAGCCAATATGGGCATCCAGGTCCCGCTATTGGTTATTGATCGGAGACGTGTCTCGGTCATGTCTACATAGTTCTCGAACCCGTAGGGTCCGCACGCTTAACGTTACGATGACAGTTTTATTGAGTTTTGATGTACCAAAGGAGTTCGGAGTCCCGGATGAGATCGGGGATATGACGACGAGTCTCGAAATGGTCGAGACGTAAAAATCGATATATTGGACGACTATATTCGGACTTCGGAAAGGTTCCGAGTGATTCGGGTATTTTTCGGAGTACCGGAGAGTTACGGGAATTCGTATTGGGCCTTAATGGGCCATACGGGAAAGGAGAGAAAAGCCTCAAAAGGTGGCCGCACCCCTCCCCATGGTCTGGTCCGAATTGGACTAGGGAAGGGGGGCGGACCCTTCCTTCTTTCTCCTTCCCCCTTCCCTTCTCCTACTCCCACAAGGAAAGGTGGAGTCCTACTCCCGGTGGGAGTAGGACTCCCCCCTATGGCGTGCCTCTCCCCGTGGCCGGCTGCCTCCCCCTTGCTCCTTTATATACGGGGGCAGGGGGCACCCCAGAGACACAACAATTGATCCTTGAGATCTCTTAGCCGTGTGCGGTGCCCCCCTCCACCATATTACACCTCGATAATACCGTTGCGGAGCTTAGGCGAAGCCCTGCGTCGGTGGAACATCATCATCGTCACCACGCCGTCGTGCTGACGAAACTCTCCCTCAACACTCGGCTGGATCGGAGTTCGAGGGACGTCATCGAGCTGAACGTGTGTAGAACTCGGAGGTGCCGTACGTTCGGTACTTGATCGGTCGGATCGTGAAGACGTACGACTACATCAACCGCGTTGTGATAACGCTTCCGCTGTCGGTCTACGAGGGTACGTGGACAACACTCTCCCCTCTCGTTGCGATGCATCACCATGATCTTGCGTGTGCGTAGGAATTTTTTTGAAATTACTACGTTCCCCAACAGTGGCATCCGAGCCTGGTTTTATGTGTTGATGCTATGCACGAGTAGAACACAAGTGAGTTGTGGGCGATATAAGTCATACTGCTTACCAGCATGTCATACTTTGGTTCAGCGCTATTGTGAGATGAAGCGGCCCGGACCGACATTACGCGTACGCTTACGCGAGACTGGTTTCACCGTTGCGAGCACTCATTGCTTAAAGGTGACAGGCGGGTGTCTGTCTCTCTCACTTTAGTTGAACCGAGTGTGGCTACGCCCGGTCCTTGCGAAGGTTAAAACAGCACAAACTTGACAAACTATCGTTGTGGTTTTGATGCGTAGGTAAGAACGGTTCTTGCTAAGCCCGTAGCAGCCACGTAAAACATGCAACAACAAAGTAGAGGACGTCTAACTTGTTTTTGCAGGGCATGTTGTGATGTGATATGGTCAAGACATGATGTGATATAATGTGTTGTATGAGATGATCATGTTTTGTAACCGAGTTATCGGCAACTCGCAGGAGCCATATGGTTGTCGCTTTATTGTATGAGATGCAATCGCCATGTAATAGTTTTACTTTATCCCTAAGCGGTAGCGATAGTCGTAAAAGCAATAAGGTGGCGAGACGACAACGATGCTACGATGGAGATCAAGGTGTCGCCCCGGTGACGATGGTGATCATGACGGTGCTTCGGAGATGGAGATCACAAGCACGGTGCTTCGGAGATGGAGATCACAAGCACAAGATGATGATGGCCATATCATATCACTTATATTGATTGCATGTGATGTTAATCCTTTATGCATCTTATCTTGCTTTGTTTGACGGTAGCATTATAAGATGATCCTTCACTAAATTATCAAAGTATAAGTGTTCTCCCTGAGTATGCACCGTTGTGAAAGTTCTTCGTGCTGAGACACCACGTGATGATCGGGTGTGATAGGCTCTACGTTCAAATACAACGGGTGCAAAACAGTTGCACACGCGGAATACTCAGGTTAAACTTGACGAGCCTAGCATATAACAGATATGGCCTCGGAACACGGAGACCGAAAGGTCGAGCGTGAATCATATAGTAGATATGATCAACATAGTGATGTTCACCATTGAAACTACTCCATCTCACGTGATGATCGGACATGGTTTAGTTGATTTGGATCACGTAATCACTTAGATGATTAGAGGGATATCTATCTAAGTGGGAGTTCTTAAGTAATATGATTAATTGAACTTAAATTTATCATGAACTTAGTCCTGATAGTATTTTGCAAATTATGTTGTAGATCAATAGCTCGCGTTGTTGCTTCCCTGTGTTTATTTTTGATATGTTCCTAGAGAAAAATTATGTTGAAAGATGTTAGTAGCAAAGATGCGGATTGGATCCGTGATCTGAGGATTATCCTCATTGCTGCACAGAAAAATTATGTCCTTGATGCACCGCTAGGTGACAGACCTATTGCAGGAGCAGATGCAGACGTTATGAACGTTTGGCTAGCTCAATATGATGACTACTTGATAGTTTAGTGCACCATGCTTAACGGCTTAGAATCGGGACTTCAAAGACGTTTTGAACGTCATGGACCATATGAGATGTTCCAGGAGTTGAAGTTAATATTTCAAGCAAATACCCGAGTTGAGAGATATGAAGTCTCCAACAAGTTCTATAGCTAAAAGATGGAGGAGAATCGCTCAACTAGTGAGCATGTGCTCAGATTGTCTGGGTACTACAATCGCTTGAATCAAGTGGGAGTTTATCTTCCAGATAAAATAGTGATTGACAGAATTCTCTAGTCACCATCACCAAGTTAGTAGAACTTCATGATGAACTATAGTATGCAAGGGATGACGAAAGTAATTCCCGAGCTCTTCGTGATGCTGAAATCGACGAAGGTAGAAATCAAGAAAAACATCAAGTGTTGATGGTTGACGAGACCACTAGTTTCAAGAAAAGGGCAAAGGGAAGAAGGGGAACTTCAAAAAGAACGGCAAGCAAGTTGTTACTCAAGTGAAGAAGCCCAAGTCTGTACCTAAGCCTGAGACTAAGTGCTTCTACTGCAAAGGGACTGGTCCTGGAGGCGAAACTGCCCCAAGTATTTGGTGGATAAGAAGGATGGCAAAGTGAACAAAGGTATATTGGATATACATGTTATTGATGTGTTCTTACTAGTGTTTATAGCAACCCCTCAGTATTTGATACTGGTTCAGTTGCTAAAGAGTAGTAACTCGAAAACGGGAGTTGCAGAATAAACAGAGACTAGTAAAAGGCGAGGTGACGATGTGTGTTGGAAGTAGTTCCAAGATTGATATGATCATCATCGCACACTCCCTATACTTTCGGGATTAGTGTTGAAACTAAATAAGTGTTATTTGGTGTTTGCGTTGAGCATGAATATGATTTGATCATGTTTATTGCAATACGGTTATTCATTTAAGTTAGAGAACAATTGTTGTTCTGTTTACATGAATAAAAAACCTTCTATGGTCATACACACCAACGAAAATGGTTTGTTGGATCTCGATCATAGTGATACACATATTCATAATAATGAAGCCAAAAGATGCAAAGTTAATAATGATAGTGCAACTTATTTGTGGCACTGCCGTTTAGGTCATATTGGTGTAAAGCGCATGAAGAAACTCCATACTGATGGGATTTTGGAATCACTTGATTATGAATCACTTGATGCTTGCGAACCGTGCCTCATGGGCAAGATGACTAAAACGCCGTTCTCCGGAACTATGGAGAGAGCAAAAGATTTTTTGGAAATCATACATACAGATGTGTGTGGTCCGATGAATATTGAGGCTCGTGGCGGATATCGTTATTTTCTCACCTTCACAGATGATTTGAGCAGATATGGGTATATCTACTTAATGAAACATAAGTCTGAAACATTTGAAAAGTTCAAAGAATTTCAGAGTGAAGTTGAAAATCATCGTAACAAGAAAATAAAATTCCTACGATCTGATCGTGGAGGAGAATATTTGAGTTACGAGTTTGGACTACATTTGAAACAATGCGGAATAGTTTCGCAACTCACGCCACCCGGAACACCACAGCATAATGGTGTGTCCGAACGTCATAACCGTACTATATTGGATATAGTGCAATCTATGATCTCTCTTACCAATTTACCACTATCGTTTTGGGGTTATGCATTAGAGACAGCTACATTCACGTTAAATAGGGCACCATCAAAATCCATTGAGACGACGCCTTATGAACTGTGGTTTGGCAAGAAACCAAAGTTGTCGTTTCTTAAAGTTTGGGGTTGTGATGCTTATGTGAAAAAGTTTCATCCTGATAAGCTCAAACCCAAATCGGAGAAATGTGTCTTCATAGGATACCCAAAGGAGACAGTTGGGTACACCTTCTATCACAGATGCGAAGGCAAGACATTCATTGCTTAGTATGGATCCTTTCTAGAGAAGGAGTTTCTCTCGAAAGAAGTGAGTGGGAGGAAAGTAGAACTTGATGAGGTAACTGTACCTGCTCCCTTATTGGAAAGTAGTTCATCACAGAAATCTGTTCCTGTGACTCCTACACCAATTAGTGAGGAAGTTAATGATGATGATCATGTAACTTCAGATCAAGTTACTACCAAACCTCGTAGGTAAACCAGAGTGAGATCCACACCAGAGTGGTATGGTAATCCTGTTCTGGAGGTCATGTTATTTGACCATGACGAACCTACGAACTATGAGAAAGCGATGATGAGCCCAGATTCCGGGAAATGGCTTGAGGCCATGAAATCTGAGATGAGATCCATGAATGAAGAACAAAGTATGGACTTTGGTTGACTTGCCCAATGATCGGCGAGCCATTGAGATTAAATGGATCTTCAAGAGGAAGACAGACAGTGATAGTAGTGTTACTGTCTACAAAGCTAGAATTGTCGCAAACAGGTTTTCGACAAGTTCAAGGTGTTGACTACGATGAGAGTTTCTCACTTGTATCTATGCTTAAAGTCTGTCCGAATCATGTTAGCAATTGCCGCATTTTATGAAATCTGGCAAATGGATAAACAAAACTGCATTCCTTAATGGATTTATTAAAGAAGAGTTGTATATGATGCAACCAGAAGGTTTTGTCAATCTTAAAGGTGCTCACAAAATATGCAAGCTCCAGCGATCCATCTATGGACTGGTGCAAGCATCTCGGAGTTGGAATATACACTTTGATAAGTTGATCAAAGGATATAGTTTTATACAGACTTGCGGTGAAGCCTGTATTTACAAGAAAGTGAGTGGGAGCACTACAGCATTTCTGATAAGTATATGTGAATGACATATTGTTGATCGGAAATAATGTAGAATTATTCTGCAAAGCATAAAGGAGTGTTTGAAAGGAGTTTTTCAAAGAAAGACCTCGGTGAAGCTGCTTACATATTGAGCATCAAGATCTATAGAGATAGATGAAGACGCTTGATAAGTTTTTCAATGAGTACATACCTTAACAAGATTTTGAAGTAGTTCAAAATAGAACAGTCAAAGAAAGAGTTCTTGCCTGTGTTACAAGGTGTGAAATTGAGTAAGACTCAAAGCCCGACCACGGCAGAAGATAGAAAGAGAATGAAAGTCATTCCCTATGCCTTGGCCATAGGTTCTATAAAGTATGCCATGCTGTGTACCAGATCTATTGTATACCCTACACTGATTTTGGCAAGGGAGTACAATAGTGATCTAGGAGTAGATCACTGGACAGCGGTCAAAATTATCCTTAGTAGAATAAGGATATGTTTCTCGATTATGGAAGTGACAAAAGGTTCGTCGTAAAGGGTTACGTCGATGCAAGTTTTGACACTAATCTAGATGACTCTAAGTCTCGGTCTAGATACATATTGAAAGTGGGAGCAATTAGCTAGAGTAGCTCCGTGCAGAGCATTGTAGACATAGAAATTTGCAAAATACTTACGGATCTGAATGTGACAGACCCGTTGACTAAAACTATCTCACAATCAAAACATGATCACACCTTAGTACTCTTTGGGTGTTAATCACATAGCGATGTGAACTAGATTACTGACTCTAGTAAACCCTTTGAGTGTTAGTCACATAGAGATGTGAACTATGGGTGTTAATCACATGGTGATGTGAATTATTGATGTTAAATCACATGGCGATGTGAACTAGATTATTGACTCTAGTGCAAGTGGGAGACTGAAGGAAATATGCCCTAGAGGCAATAATAAAGTATTATATATTTCCTTATATCATGATAAATGTTTATTATTCATGCTAGAATTGTATTAACCGGAAACATAATACATGTGTGAATACATAGACAAATAGAGTGTCACTAGTATGCCTCTACTTGACTAGCTCGTTAATCAAAGATGGTTATGTTTCCTAGCCATAGACATAAGTTGTCATTTGATTAACGAGATCACCTCATTAGGAGAATGACGTGATTGACTTGACCCATTCCGTTAGCTTAGCACTCGATCGTTTAGTATGTTGCTATTGCTTTCTTCATGACTTATACATGTTCCTATGACTATGAGATTATGCAACTCCCGTTTACCGGAGGAACACTTTGTGTGCTACCAAACGTCACAACGTAAATGGGTGATTATAAAGGTGCTCTACAGGTGTCTCCAAAGGTACTTGTTGGGTTGGCGTATTTCGAGATTAGGATTTGTCACTCCAATTGTCGGAGAGGTATCTCTGGGCCCACTCGGTAATGCACATCACTATAAGCCTTGCAAGCATTGTGACTAATGAGTTAGTTGCAGGATGATGTGTTACGGAACGAGTAAAGAGACTTGCCGGTAACGAGATTGAACTAGGTATCGAGATACCGACGATCAAATCTCGGGCAAGTAACATACCGGTGACAAAGGGAAGAACGCATGTTGTTATGCGGTCTGACCGATAAAGATCTTCGTAGAATATGTGGGAGCCAATATGGGCATCCAGGTCCTGCTATTGGTTATTGACCGGAGACGTGTCTCGGTCATGTCTACATAGTTCTCGAACCCGTAGGGTCCGCACGCTTAACGTTACGATGACAGTTTTATTGAGTTTTGATGTACCGAAGGAGTTCGGAGTCCCGGATGAGATCGGGGATATGACGAGGAGTCTCGAAATGGTCAAGACGTAAAAATCGATATATTGGACGACTATATTCGGAATTCGGAAAGGTTCCGAGTGATTCGGGTATTTTTCGGAGTACCGGAGAGTTACGGGAATTCGTATTGGGCCTTAATGGGCCATACGGGAAAGGAGAGAAAGGCACCCCTCCCCATGGTCTGGTCCGAATTGGACTAGCCAGAGACACAACAATTGATCCTTGAGATCTCTTAGCCGTGTGCGGTGCCCCCCTCCGCCATATTACACCTCGATAATACCGTTGCGGAGCTTAGGCGAAGCCCTGCGTCGGTGGAACATCATCATCGTCACCACGCCATCGTGCTGACGAAACTCTCCCTTAACACTCGGCTGGATCGGAGTTCGAGGGACGTCATCAAGCTGAACGTGTGTAGAACTCGGAGGTGCCGTACGTTCGGTACTTGATCGGTCGGATCGTGAAGACGTACGACTACATCAACCGCGTTGTGATAATGCTTCTGCTGTCGGTCTACGAGGGTACGTGGACAACACTCTCCCCTCTCGTTGTGATGCATCACCATGATCTTGCGTGTGCGTAGGAATTTTTTTGAAATTACTACGTTCCCCAACACCAGCTACATCTTCGCACGCAAGGAAGTGTGTCCGGGCAAAAAAACGATTCGCCCCCTGACTGTTGGGACCCACCAGCTACATCTTCGCACGCAAGGAAGTGCCTGACAGTCGGGACCCACCTGGTCGAAGCATACGCAGCGTTGTCATTCTGGTCGCGAACGTGTACGTACATACTGGTCGATGTAGAGGCGCGCATGTGTCGTAGTAGAGGCGCGCACGTAGCATGTACACGTACGTACAGCGGCCAGGGTGCAAAAAAGTAAATACGGCCATGTACGTACATACGGGCGGGGTCTCGAACGCCTCGCGCGTACATACGGCCAGGGCTCGTGTACATGGCTGGGTCGGAACGGAGAAACAGTGTCGTCGTTGTGTTCATGGGGAGCCAACCGGCTGGGTCGGAACGGAATGTGTCGTCGTGTTCATCGGGAGGGCTTGGACGGAACAACCGATGGAAATGAGGCCTGGCGTACCGCAGAATGGAGGAAACGGCCTTGTGTTCGACCGGCCATGTTTGAAACGGGATCCTGTTCATCGGGAGGGGTCTGACGTACTGCAAAACGGAGGAAACGGACCTCCTATGGTCGAAACGGGGGTCCTGTTGATCGGGAGGGGTGTGGCGTACCGCAAAACGGAGAAAACGGACTTGTGTTGGAGCGCTACGGTCGAAATGGGGGTCCTGTTCATCGGGAGGGGTCTGGCGTACTGCAAAACGGGAGTCCATGGGATACTGTTCATCTCCACCGTCGACCCCCTCCAGCCTCCACGGGCTACTATTCATCCACCGTCGACCTCCTCCAGCCTCCACCTGTGACTGTTCATCCGCGGGCTCCTGTTCATCCAGCCTCCACCGCGCGCTACTCCACCGACTACTGTTCAACCAGCCCTCTCCACGAGCTACTATTCATCTAGCCCTCCACCGTCTACTATTCATCCTGCCCTCCACGGGGTGGTCCTGTTCATCCTGCCCACCACGGGGGTCCTGTTCATCCAGCCACAACCGGCTCGATCGATGGGGGTCCTGTTCATCCAGAGGCAACACCACGGGGTCCTGTTCATCCACCCCCACCGGGAACTGTTCATCCAAACCCCCCCCCCCCCCAGCAACACTCACTGTTCATCCAGAGGCAGCATCGATCGGCTTCAGTTAGCAGCAATAGCGAAGGAATCGCTCGATCGGGTTCAGTTAACAGCCATCGATCGATCGCTCGGGTTCAGTAACGCGTAGCCTGCAGTGCAATCGCTCGGGTTCAGTTAGAGCCCAACGCCTCGCACCCACGCGCGTGCGTGTACGAGAGAAACGCACATCGCTCGGCCCCGACCACCCACCGTAACCGGGAACACCCCGATATTTTCCTCGTCCTCGCTTCTAACACGGTTTTTTCCGTCATGGACTGCCCAAAGAATGTCATGCAGCTACGTCTCCGGCCCGCCCAGGACGAAAAGCCCATTTTCTGTCATGATTTTTTGTCATAGAAGTAGGACCCCACCACATCTATGATGATACCGGGTTTTGTCACAATTATCGTCATAGAAGTTTCATAAGTATGACAGAATTTTTTTTCGTTCGGCCCAAAATGTCACGGATGTGTCTTTTTTTGTAGTGGGGGTGTTATCTCCACGGAGAGCCCCGAACCTGGGTAAGATTCGCCGGCGTGCATGTCTTCGCCTCATCCCGCTTCCTGGCACCGGCGACATCTTACTAGCCCCCATCATGATAAGCCATCCTTTGGCATATGTCGCACCAAACCCCCGACATTGCTAGTCTTCGATAGGCTTGGTTTTCCCTTCTCTTCTGGCATTCTGCAGTTCAGTCCAAAGATATAGCCCCATTCCTTTGATACTAATGCATACTTAGTATTGATCTCATGTAAGTCTTGCAAGTACTTTGGATGAGTACTCATGATTGCTTTGCTACCTCTTTCCCCCTATACCCGATTGCTGCGATGAGATGATGGGTCCCAAGAGCCAGATGCCAGCACCGACGACTACTACTACCCCGAGGGTGCCTACTACTACGTGGAGGCCGCCGACGACCAGGAGTCATTAGGAGGCTCCCAGGCAGGAGGCCTTGCCTTTTCGATCTATGTTGATGTTTGAGGCAGACTTGTTAATTATGTCTGTACTCACATATTGTTGCTTTCGTTGACTCGTTTGTATTTGAGCTTATGTATTCAAGCCCTCGAGGCCCTGGCTTGTAATATAAAGCTTGTATGACTTTAATTTGTGTCTAGAGTTGTGTTGTGATATCTTCCAGTGAGTCTCTGATCTTGATCGTGCACATTTGCGTGTATGATTAGTGCACGATTAAGTCGGGGTGTCACACTTGTTTTCATGGGCTAGTAGACCCAGAGATTTTAGAAGCTCATGCATGCTGTGAAGCTCTCTCCCTTGCGGGCGATCTTTACATTCAAAGGGTCAGCGATAGCTATTTTGAGTTCTTTCCTTGTCTTTGTCACGCTGTCAGGTTCTTCCTTGCCTATTTCGAGCACCGCCGCCGCGCTCCTAACCTAGCCGCCTTCTCCCCAGCCCGCCGCCGCCACTCTTCTTCCCAGCCCACGACGACTACCTCGACATCGGCCACCCCGACTCGACATCGACCATGGCGTCCCTCGCACGGCTACCTCGACCATGGCTACACCACCCTATGCTCTCGGCTACCTCGACATCAACACAAAGGGCTATCACCTTACTTGAGCAACCTCATCGGTTTCCACTCCAGCCACGACTTCTACGAAGCATCGACCGTTACAACTGTGAGGGGATGTCCGTCAGCTTACCTTCTGATTCTTCTCCCGGCTCACCATTTGTGTCGCTACCGTTGTGACTGTGGGGGATGTTGAGAATCGTAATTAGATTCGAAACATAGTATAGACTAGGAAGTATTGTAGCTTGTCTTGTACTCCAAAAAGATCATGTACTCTTATATATATGCCCATGAGGGTCATGCAATAATCAATGATTCCACAAATCCCTATATATCCCTTCAAACACCTCTCTATTCTCTCTAACAGGGAGGTTTGAGGGTCGGCGTTGGAGATTCCCTAAGAGCATCTCTAACAGACTCCTTATATTGCGGACCTATAAAGTGAGTTTATAGTTCGCGTATGCCTTGGATACGGGCGAAAACAACCGCGGCAGAATAGAAACTGAAAATTTTGAAATCAGAACTTCACGGGAGAAATCGAACTTCAGTAGAACTAGTAGCATTCATAGTTCTTGATCATCATACATAGCTTATTTGTACAAAATTGATCGGAGGAGCGGTGGCCACCATAAACCCTGTTGGCTCACCGGAGCCATCCGAGTGCAGCGGCGACGCTGTGGCGGCGAAGGAGCTCAGTCCTCGTCGGAGGAGGAGACGAGGTCGGCGTACATGCTGTCCTGCGCCTGGGCTTCGCGGCGCCATGCATCCAAGTTGTTGTCGAAGTCCTGCGCCTTCGCAGGCCCCTGGTTGAGGAGGACTGCGTCGAGGTCGGCTATTTGTCGACGGCGCTGCTCTGCCTCCTCCTCCTCCTGCGTACTACGCGAGACGATGGGCCGCTCGAAGATATCCGCCTCCGCCAGGGTGAGGAAATCCTCGAGCCCGATGACGCCACCGCCCGGCCGCACCGGATCCGCCTCGAGCTCCCTCTTCACCGCACGGAGCGGCGGGAGCTCCTCCGGCTCCCTTTTCACAAGCATGAGGAGCGGCGTACGGGAGCTCGACCCCCCGGCGGAGCTGCCCGCGCTAGAGGACAGAAGCGTCTGCCTGCGGTCGTACTCCTTCATCTCATGGTAGAGGAGCGACAGCAGTGGCTCTAGGCCGTGGTTCGTGTATTTCCGGGCGGCTCGCTTCCTCGCATCGTCGGCTTTGACGCACTGCTACCGCTCAGGGTCGTCGCTACTGCCGGGGCGGCGGCGCGAGCTCCACATTCTACGCCACATGGTGGATTGCAGCGGCGGATTCGAGTCACCGGCGGCGAGAAATCGAGAGGGGAGAGGGGGGATTGCGGCGGCGCGCGGATAGGTTTCCGACCCGTATTCCAGCCGCAAACCTGTAAATATACTTGCGCGGGGGGGGGGGGGGGGGGGTTGCGGGTCGCCGTAAAAACATTTACGGGCTCTAGTTTGGCCAAAAAATTGGCCAAACCCGTATAGTCACTGGATTTTTACAGCTTGCGTGTTTTTAAGGAGTCTGTTACATATGCTCTAACTCTGCGTACGGATGGATTGTGAGGTTTAGTTCATTTGGTCAAACTGACGTCCCACTCCCACGTAGAGTAGAGTAGAGACGTACAATGCTTAATCAAACAGAAGTGCCATGGCACATGCATCACGCCATATATTGCAGACGGAATACTTATACCAGCAAGCAATCACGACCTAAACGCTAACCGCCTGTTTTAGTGTTTTGTTGCAAGGTTACAACTAACTAAGGAAACCCAGTGTTGCCATGATTGAGATAACCAATGCAAGCAGATCTTTCTTTAGATTTTGTTTCCTTCTGATCGTATGTATGCAAAACCATATATAGTACAGTACAGCTAGAATATGTACATGACCCTTCAACTGATGCGTGCAAAGCAACAGAATCGCTTGAGAAAGAAGCGAGCTGTCGTTTTCAAACAGGGGAGAGTTGGGTTCCGGACCAACCCGGACGGACGCCGGTTGGTCGAACTGGATTATTAGATTACAAGTGCCGGCTGGTCCAAGGAGAAGACAAGTTACTTGGACTGACTAGATTTATTAGCGTGCCTCCTGCAGCTGCAGATCGAAGCTTCGTTCTGACCTGGTTGGTGCACATCCCTCTCCGATCAAACCCGAGCCACCATGAATTCCTGTCGACCACCGTCGCTACGGCAGCAACCAGCAAGTTGGCCAGGGCTCAAGTCGCACGCCATTCTGTCGCTCCTTGGCCTCACTTGAGCTGTTGAGCATGCAGCTAGACCCCGGAAGAAACTGACTCATGGTGCTGCCTAATTTGATGTGACCTTTCTTCTTGGACAGGGGATGGCGATGGGTAGTGCACTAGTGCTACTATAACAGTGTCCCCAAACGGAGCCAGAAAAAATCATCTATTATTTGTGCTAAAAAAATCTCCTAGGAGTACTGTACTACTCATTCGGTCTCAAAATAAGTGTGGCTGATTTAGTACACGGAGCGAGTACTAAGCAGTGGCTTGGTAAGAGGATCTACAACCGGACTTTGCAAATCCGGCCCCTCAAACACCCGCACTAACCGATCAAGCCCCAAATTTACCTTCTCACGACCGGACACCTCAATTATCATATCTCAAATCCATACAAACTCATACAACTATGTCGATGCATTACACACATCGTCCGTCTACTCCATCACTACTAACATGTTATCGGACTACCAAAATTTGGCATGTTTCCACGGCTGCCCTTGACGTCCTTCTTGCGGAAGTACTGATCCAAGACGTAGTAGGGATCGAGCCGGATCTGCTCGTCGTAGCTATCATCCTTCTCCTCCTTCAGTGGTAGTCCGACCATGGCACGGACCGCCCGATTCTGCTCTCGGGCGAGGGTGCGCGTGTTCCTTCACTGTCGTTTCTTCGTAATGCGGGCGCGGATGGCTTCCTCCTCTACAGCCACCCGCGCTGCCGCATCAGTTGCCTCCGCCGCCGCCAATTCCGCTGCGATACAGGCCTCAACGGCCCTTATCCTCTCCTTCCCACGGCGGGCCGCGCCGATCCCGGTGGGACTCATAGTCTTCCCGACTGGTGACGGGGAAGGAGAGATTTTCTGGCTGCCGGGACTGCGATGATCCAGCCCCAGAGGATCCAAGCTCCCATTGAGCCGACACTATGGAGTCGCGCCGGATAGATCCGTCCGTCGGCCGGGCGCTGTCCTCCCGGGAGCGGCGGAGTGCAATGCGGACCGCTATTGCCTCCTCCAATCCGCACGGGATGACACCCCAGTCGATGGATCCGGACTGGTCGGAGTCAGATCTGCTGCCCGTCATGCCGGAGAAGGCTGGAAATCGCTGGAGGTGAGTTTGGGTGGCGGAGGGAGTCGAGAGGAGTGGAGTATGAAGTGGCTAGGGTTTGGTCCGGCGAACAAATATGAACAAATATATGTGGGGTCGGGTGGGCCAGCGTGGGCCGGGTCCGACGTGGCGGACGCGCCCGGGCGCGCCCGACACCCCTTTACCCGCCACATGTTTGGGCTAAATATGAGGGATGCCGGTCAGCCCGAACGTTTGAGGCCTATTTGAGGCGTTTGTCTGAGTCAAAATTTCATGATTGGTCAGTGACCGGGCGGACCGTCCAGGCGTTTAAAGTGGGTTTGGGGCATCCGGTTGTAAATGCTCTAAGCAATGCACACTAGTAGAAAAAGAGGCTTCCATACGCCCCCATTAGTCCCTAAAATAATCGAACCGCGACAAAAGGGGTCTTTAGTCGCGGTTCGGGAGGAGACCCGCGACCAACTATCTGGGCCCAGCGCGCTCGGTCGACAGCTGGCGGACGGGAGGGGCTTTAGTCCCGGTTGGCCTGGCCAACCAGGACTAAAGGTCCTCAGGCTGGCCCGAAGGCCTTTAGTTGCGGTTGGCCAGGCCAACCGGGACTAAAGGCCCATCCCTATATATAGGACTCAGCTCACTTCACTTAGCCACAATTCAGAAGGGGGGTGGTGGGTTTGCTTTTGGTTCCTCCTATGCACACAAGGTGTTCGATGAAATGCCTGAGAGCATGAAACAAACATGATATGAAGTGTCCGAGCCACACTTGAGCTTTCTCATTTATTTTTCCTCCGCGATCGCGGTTAGCAACTTGAACCTTTCATGTGTCATTGATAAAATATGCATGTGTGTAGTTCATTGTTTAATTTGTATTATTTCTAGCTAGTTAGTTTAACAAATGCATGATGGTTAATTATATACTTTATATAATAATGCAGATGAATCGGCAATGGATGTACGGTCCCCGACTCTCCGGCGAGTTCACTACGGGTTTGAAATATTTCCTCGTAGTGGCAAATGCGAACAAGCAGCGAGGTTTTATTATCTGTCCATGTGCTGTCTGTAAGAATCAGAAGGGTTACTCCTCCTCAAGAGACGTTCACATGCACCTGCTTCGGCACGGTTTCATGCGAAGCTATAATTGTTGGACCAAGCATGGAGAAAGAGGGGTTAGAATGGAATAAGATGAAGAAGGGGATGATATCGATGACAACTATCATGATCATTTCGGTGATACTTTCATGGAGGATGATGCTGAAGGTGGGGAAGGGTTAGGTGAAGGTGAAGAAGAGGCACATGATGAGCCCGCTGATGATCTTGGTCGGACCATTGCTGATGCACGGAGACGCTGCGAAACTGACAAGGAGAGGGAGAATTTGGATCGCATGTTAGAGGATCACAAAAAGTCGTTGTATCCAGGATGCGATAATAGTCTGAAAAAGCTGGGCTACACACTGGATTTGCTAAAATGGAAGGCACAGGAAGGTGTAGCTGACTCATCATTTGAAAATTTGCTGAAAATGTTGAAGAATATGTTTCCAAAGAATAACGAGTTGCCCGCCAGTACGTACGAAGCAAAGAAGGTTGTCTGCCCTCTAGGTTTAGAGGTTCTGAAGATACATGCATGCATTAACGACTTCATCCTCTACCGCGGTGAATACGAGAATTTGAATGAATGCCCTGTATGCACTGCATTGCGTTATAAGATCAGAGGCGATGACCCTGGTGACGATGTTGAGGGCGAGAAACCCAGGAAGAGGGTTCCCGCCAAGGTGATGTGGTATGCTCCTATAATACCACGGTTGAAATGTCTGTTCAGGAACAAAAAGCATGCCAAGTCGTTGCGATGGCACAAAGAGGACCGTAAGTCCGACGGGGAGTTGAGACACACCGCTGATGGAACGCAATGGAGAAAGATCGACAGAGTGTTCAAAGATTTTGCAGCTGACGCAAGGAACATAAGATTTGGTCTAAGTACTAATGGCATGAATCCTTTTGGCGAGCAGAGCTCCAGCCATAGCACCTGGCCCGTGACTCTATGCATCTACAACCTTCCTCCTTGGTTGTGCATGAAGCGGAAGTTCATTATGATGCCAGTGCTCATCCAAGGTCCAAAGCAACCCGGGAACGACATCGATGTGTACCTAAGGCCATTAGTTGATGAACTTTTACAGTTGTGGGGCAGACCTGGTGTACGTGTCTGGGATGAGCACAAAGAAGAGGAATTTGACCTACGAGCGTTGCTTTTTGTAACCATCAACGATTGGCCTGCTCTCAGTAACCTTTCGGGACAGACAAATAAGGGATACAATGCATGCACGCACTGCTTACATGAGACTGAAAGTGTACGTTTGGGTAATTGTAAGAAGAACGTGTACCTGGGTCATCGTCGATTTCTTCCCCGAAATCATAACGTAAGAAAGAAAGGCAAGCATTTCAACGGCAAGGCAGATCACCGGCCGAAGCCTGCGGAACGTACTGGTGCTGAGATATTTGATATGGTCAAGGATTTGAAAGTCATCTTTGGAAAGGGTCCTGGCGGACAATCAGTTCCGCGGGGAGTTGACGGGCACGCACCCATGTGGAAGAAGAAATCTATATTTTGGGAGCTAGAATATTGGAAAGTCCTAGATGTCCGCTCTGCAATCGACGTGATGCATGTTACGAAGAATATTTGCGTGAACCTGCTAAGCTTCTTGGGCGTGTATGGGAAGACAAATGATACAAAGGAAGCACGGCAGGACCAGCAACTTTTGAAAGACCCAGATGACCGGCATCCGGAATGGTTTCAAGGTCGTGCCAGCTACGCTCTTACCAAAGAAGAGAAGGTCATTTTTTTTGAATGCCTGAGCAGTATGAAGGTCCCGTCTGGCTTCTCGTCGAATATAAAGGGAATAATAAACATGGCGGACAAAAAGTTCCAAAACCTGAAGTCTCACGACTGCCACGTGATTATGACGCAATTGCTTCCGATTGCTTTGAGGGGGCTCCTACCGGAAAATGTTCGAGTAGCCATTGTGAAGCTATGTGCATTCCTCAATGCAATCTCTCAGAAGGTAATCAATCCATAAGATCTACCACGGTTACAGAACGATGTGGTCCAATGCCTTGTCAGTTTCGAGTTGGTGTTCCCACCATCCTTCTTCGATATTATGACGCACCTCCTACTCCACCTAGTCGAAGAGATTTCCATTCTCGGTCCTGTATTTTTACACAATATGTTCCCCTTTGAGAGGTTCATGGGAGTATTAAAGAAATATGTTCGTAACCGTGCTAGGCCAGAAGGAAGCATCGTCAAGGGCTATGGAAATGAGGAGGTAATTGAGTTCTGTATTGACTATGTTCCTGACCTTAAGCCGATTGGTATTCCTCAATCGCGGCACGAGGGGAGACTAAGTGGAAAAGGCACGATCGGAAGGAAATCAACGATATGTATGGACGGTCATTCTATGACTGAAGCACACCACACAGTTCTGCAAAATTCCAGCTTGGTGGCTCCGTACTTCGAGCAACACAAGAATATTTTACGCTCGGACAACCCGGGGAAGCCTGAATCCTGGATTAGAAAGGCCCACATGGAGACTTTCGGCAGTTGGTTGCGAAAACATTTAATGAATGACAATGATGTTGGAGATCAGCTGTACATGTTGGCCAAGACACCATCTTCGACTATAACGACTTTCCAAAGGTACGAGATAAATGGGAATACATTTTACACCATCGCCCAAGATAAAAGGAGCACCAACCAAAATAGTGGTGTCCGCTTTGATGCAGCAACCGAGAATGGGCAAAAGGTCACATATTATGGTTACATAGAGGAGATATGGGAACTTGACTATGGACCCTCCTTTAAGGTCCCTTTGTTCCGGTGCAAATGGTTCAAGCTAACAGGAGGTGGGGTAAAGGTGGACGAGCAATACGGAATGACAATGGTGGATTTCAACAATCTTGGTTACCTTGACGAACCATTCGTCCTTGCCAAAGATGTCGCTCAGGTTTTTTATTTGAAGGACATGAGTAGCAAACCGAGGAAACGGAAAGATAAGAAAACGATCAGTACATCATGCGATGATCCAAAGCGCCACATTGTTCTTTCAGGGAAAAGAAACATCGTGGGAGTGGAGGACAAGACAGACATGTCAGAAGATTATAATATGTTTGGTGAAATTCCGCCCTTCAAAGTGAACACTGACCCAAGCATTAAGTTAAATGATGAGGATGCTCCATGGATACGGCGCAATCGTAAGCAAGCAGGGACACAAGGGAAGAATTGATGTGTAATAATTTATTGTACCAAACTTTGTTGAATGGATCATGTGAATTAAAACGTACGATGGCGAATCCGGATAATTTGTATTTGGTCGATGAACTGAATGATGTATCAAACCTTTTGTCAAACCTTCAAGGGATCGAGGATGTAGAACAAAACAATCGGTCTGAATTTTTAAAATGAATTAGTTTTATTTTTCTGGATTTTTTATATATTATTTGTATTTTTAAGATTTTAAAATGAATTAGTTTTATTTTTTTGAATTTTTTGATATATTATTTCTATTTTTAAGATTTTAAAATGAATTAGTTTTATTTTTCTGAATTTTTTCATATATTATTTGTATTTTTAAGATTTTCAAATGAATTAGTTTTATTTTTTTGAATTTTTTGATATATTATTTCTATTTTTAAGATTTTAAAATGAATTAGTTTTATTTTTCTGAATTTTTTGATATATTATTTGTATTTTTAAGATTTTAAAATGAATTAGTTTTATTTTTTTTTGAATTTTTTGATATATTATTTCTATTTTTAAGATTTTAAAATGAATTAATTTTATTTTTCTGAATTTTTTGATATATTATTTGTATTTTTAAGATTTTAAAATGAAAAGTATATGAAAAAGGACCTTTAGTCGCGGTTCGTGACACGAACCGCGACTAAAGGCTCTTTCCGCGCGGGAACGAAAGCGGCGCGAAAGAACCTTTAGTCCCGGTTGGGGACACCAACCGCGACTAAAGGTACCCTTTAGTCCCGGTTGGGTCCCCAACCGGGACTAAAGGGTACCTTTAGTCGCGGTTGGTGTCCTCAACCGGGACTAATGCTCTGTCTATATATACAGCACTTAGTAAATTTTCCCCCACCTCCCATTCTCCTCTCGACGCCGACGCCCTGCCCCAACGCCGCCAGGCTACTGCCCCGACGCCGATCGACGCCGACGCCCTGCCCCGACGCCGATCGACGCTGACGCCGCCAGTGAGCTCCGCCGCCCCCAGTGAGCTCTGCCCCCACTTCCCCTGCCCTACGCCGCCGCCCTTGCCCTGCACTTCCGCCGCCGCCCCTGCCCTGCCCTGCGCGTCGCCGCCACTGCTGCCCCTGCCCTGCGCGCCGCCGCCGCTGCCCCTGCGCGCCGCCGCCGCTGCCCCTGCCCCTGCCCCTGCACTGCCGCCGCCGCCCCTGCCCCTGCACTGCTGCCGCCGCCCCTGCCCTGCCCTGCGCGCCGCCGCCGCTGCCCCTGCCCCTGCGCGCCGCCGCCAATGCCCCTGCCCCTGCGCGCCGCCCCCGCTGCCCCTGCCCCTCCGCCTCCCGCCGCCGCCTGCCGTCCTCCGCAGGAAAGAGAGAGCAGAGAGGAAAAAGAAAAGGAAAAAGAAAAGGAAAGAGAGAGCAGAGAGGAAAAAGAAAAGGAAATTTATTTGGGAATAATTATATAAATCATTAAATTTGAGCGGCGGCGGAGGAAAAAGAAAAGGAAAAAGGAAAGGAAAAACAAAAACTTCTATGCAAATTAGTGCTCAATAAAAAACTGAAAAGGAAAAAGAAAAGGAAAGAGAGAGCAGAGAGGAAAATGAAAAGGAAAAAGAAAAGGAAATTTATTTGGGAATAATTGTATAAATTTGACCAAAAAACATCAATTTTATTTTTTAATAGCTCTTAATCATTCAACCGTCGCTGCTCCTCCTCTATGTCCCCTTAATCTTATTTTTTAATTCCTTTATACTTAATTAATTTTTACTACATGCAGGAGTGACATATGGCGGACGATAGAGCCGAGCCGCTTAGGGATCCGGAGACTGAACGTTATTTAATGGGCATCATAAACAATGAGATTCCTTATGTGCCGGGCTCAGAATATGAGCAAGAAGAGGATGTAGTCTCTTCTTTTCTGAACCTTGACAGTGGAACAAACATTGTCGATGATCAAGAAGGTGAAGGAACGGACATTGTCGACGGAGGTCAACCGTCAACAAACGACGATCTCGAATTGCAAGTAGCAACCACCTCCGGCGAGGTATATATATACATTGAGCCTCTCGTGATACAAACTTACTGAAATGTGAATACATATGTATTAACGCGCGTGACTCTCTTTCTTTTTCTAGCCCTCGGCCGGATCGAGTACGACAAAGCGTGGCAAATCCAAGGCGATGAAAACAGGCGAAACATATGCCATTGATTTTGTCAGTGAAACCGGCAAGCCCCTACAGCACACCTCAAAGTTTATCAACCAATGCGGAGTCGTTGTTAGAGACAACGTCCCGATCACCGTCCAGGAATGGAAGGAGCCAAAGAAGGCACGTCTTGGTTTCAGTTTTGTCGACAAGAGAACGAAAAAGGATTGCTGGAGAAAGCTTATGGAACATTTCATTCTACCTCCGGAATACAACAAAGTTGATGAATTCGGTAACGAGGTTCCGGGTGGACGTGAGAGGAGGAGGCTAGTTAAAGAGTTCGCTCTTCAGAAGATGGGCGAAGCATTCCGGAACTTCAAGAAAAATTTAACCCGTGACTATGTCAACAAGGGCAAGACTCCGGATTTTAATGGACAACATGAGAAACTGAAAGATGATTGGCCAGAATTTGTGAGGCAAAAGAAATCGGAGCATTTCAAGGAAATATCGAAAAAAATAAGGATAATGCGAGTAAGAAAAAGTTCCATCATATTATGGGGCCAGGAGGATACCGCCTTTCGGAGCCTAAGTGGCAGAAGATGGAGGAGGACCTGAGGGTGCGAGGAATCCCTCTAGGTACAGAGGGATGGGACCCAAGGGCCAAAAGCTGGTGGTACGGGCATGGGGGATCGCTAGACCCGGAGACAGGGGTGTGTGTTCACCGGAAGAAAAAGTTTGCTCCCACCCAAGCCCTTATTGACGCAATGACCCAAGCTCAAGAGGGCTTGATCAAGTTCAACAGAGAGAAAGACGCACTGACAACAGCCCTCGGGAATGATGAACATGGAGGACGTGTACGAGGCAAAGGCAGAATTCTGTGGAAAGTAGGGTTTTCCCAGGACAATGACCCGTACTGTTACAGAAGCCGTAAGAGAAAGACGGACCGGGATGCAGATCTTTTGGCGAAGTTTGCATCGGAACTCCATGAGTTGAAGCAGACCGTGCATGAACTAGTAAAAGAAAAATCGGCTGCAGGGCCGCATGAAGATCATGAAGCGGATCGCGGAAGCCAGCAGCAGAGAAACAGCGTGGCTTCCACGGATGCCCCGCCTGGTGCTAATGCACCGATGATCGAGATTCGTGCACCGGAGCCTCACTACCCCGTGGATGATGTAAAGGAGATGAAAGAATGTGATCTGCATTATCCCGTGGGGAACGTTTCCAGGAAGGTAGCTACCGGCAGTGCTTTACCCTGTACACCTGGAGCACTCCACCACAACAACCCCATTGCATATGGCTATGCTCGTGTCACAGTGGAAGACATAGTCCAAGAGTTTGAGGACCTGGAGATTGACAAAGCTACACCCGAAGGGGAGAGAAGACTTGGAGATGTCAAGCGCCAGATCATTCTATGGAAAAAGAAGTACATAGTGTTTCCAGGCGAGGCGCCAAGGCTAACAAGTCCACCCCCCTCCGATGGTGGTGGTGGTGGTGGTGGTGGCGGTGGTGGTGGTCGTGGTGGTTCACCTACACCTCCTTCACGCCATTCGACGCCGTCCCCCGATCCACAACCTCCGGCGGGTAAGCAGCCGCCGCCCCCCAATCCTCCTCCGGCGGGTACGACGCCCCCCAATCCTCCTCCGGCGGGTACGACGCCCCCCAATCCACCTCCGGCGAAGAAGCAGAAGCAGGCGGACAGCAAGGAAACCCGCTCCTGGACTATTAACCCGGACCCTTATGTACCTAAGACCACAAGGGTACCGGAGCCATCACTGAAGCCTCTCCTCCCAAGGCCTTGGGAACTTAGTGAAGCTGAAACCAAATTGGCCGCGTCTGCTCATTATGAGAAATGGAAGGCGGATACGAAGGCGATAAAAGAGCCTGAGCCCAAGCAAGTATTCACTGAGAAGCAAAAGAAGTGGGCTAAGGATTTTTTGACGACACCGTCCCAAGCTGAGCTGAATATGCCTGACGACTATGGACATGAACTTCGTAGGCAAGCAAAAATATTGAAGGAGGAGAAAGAAGAAAGTAAAAAAAGCGGGAAACAAGTGTACCAGCTCGGGATGCAGAATAAACAATCGATCCCCCCGCTCATAGTGAAAGCCGGTCCGGAAGAGGATCCCGAGATCATAGCAGCTGCGGCAGCACTTGGATTGACTGTAGCGAGTGCCATGAAACAAGCGTCCGAGATGGGTTTGACTCTTCGTGCCTTCTTAGGCCTTGAGAATGCGCCAGTATGTGAGATAGCATTACAATATGTGCGGAATGGGCCTCTCGTCGAGCCTGCGCGGGAAAAGAGTCTACCACCACAAATGCGAAATCTGCTACGTTGGTACAAGCAATTCATAACATGGGCCGACAAAGAATATGTTTATGCGGATGTTACAGAGGAGCATCACACCAAACGGTACTCTGTACAAGTTCATATGAGTGAATTGTTCCAGCTGTTCAATCTGCGCGAGCTCGACAAATCTATGCTGAGTTGCTACGTTCTGTAAGTGATTTATTTCTACCTCATCTCGTTCTTCATTGCCTGCACTATATATATATATATATATATATATATATATATATATATATATATATAGGGTCGCGCTATTCGTCACCCTGGGTGAGGAATAGTTATTCTTCACCCCCTCTCTATTTTGACATCAATGCACCGTATTTTTACGTTTTGTAAATTTTGTCTTATTTCATACTAAAAAAAGAACGTAAGAAAATATGTACTCGCCGTAAAAAATATTTTATGTTACATAAAATTACAAAAACATATTGTAAAACATATATAAAATGTGATTTTTCTGATCTTATAACTTTTTTAGACCAAATTTTACATATTGAATTAATGTGCATGTAACTATTTATATTCTAAACGTAATTTATTTAGGAAGTGATCGTAAGATTACCTCGGGTGAATAATAACTTATTCTGCATCCTGGGTGATGAATACTAACACTATATATATGCATCCTGGGTAAGAAACATCCATGATGTTGGGTTCATTGACCCACATATCGTTAACGGACATGTGTTACAAAATCACCCCGAAGACGTGGAGAAAGACTTGTACAAGTTTCTTAGAAAGCATCAACTCAAAAGTCATATTCTATTTCCTTACCATTTTGGGTGAGTGTTTCTCTCTTGTGCCCATTCTCTTTTGTTTACTCCATGCATGGTATGTCTAATCGATGAGTTATGCATGACTGTGCATGTAACGTGTCCGTAGGTTCCACTGGATTCTGCTAAATATTGAACTTCACACCTCCAGAGTTCTAATCATGGACTCTATGGATTCGGATCCAAAGCGTTGGGCCGACATGAGAAAAATGCTGCAAAAATAATTATCAATCATTTGAGCTCTATATCGATCGGTCTCTTTCGTTCATTTCCTAATATCAAGTAACTAATAACTCCCTTGTTCATTTAATTTTCTTTGCCCTGTAGAGTTTGGAGACGGTTCTCAGAAGAAATTATCGGTGAATTCAAACATGAGCTAGATTTTAGAAGGTTAGTTAATGTGGATAAGCAGCCGCCGGGGACCAATCTATGTGGATACTATGTTTGTGAGAACATCCGGAGACACACCTCTGAGCGGAAGGCATCGGATAGCGTGCGGAAGGCGACGGATAACTTGCGGAGGAGGCTTAGTCCAGAAGCTCGCTTCCGACCAATTCAAGATGAATTAGCAGGATTTTCATGAGGGAAGTCATCAATTCTAAAGGAGAACACTATACCGAGGACGAAGAAATTTATATGCATACCCGAGATTGAAACTTGTTCGAAGTTGTATATGGTCATCCATCCTAATTGTGTATGGAAACTTGTTCGAAGTTGTATATGGTCACCCGAGATTGAATATATATTATATATTCCTCTTGAATTCTTCTTGTTTGAAATTTCATATGCATGTATATAGTAGCGTAGAATATGTGTACTGAAACTTCGTCAAAATTAAAATAAAACACAAAATAAAATATAAAAGAAATAAAACACTACAAATTAAAAAGAAACCAGGTTTAGGGGAGCTAAAACCCTAAACCTGCGGAGGAGGCCTTTAGTCCCGGTTAGCCACGAGAACCGGGACTAAAGGTCCTCCGCCCCGACGGACTCCTGGCGCCCACGTGGACGGGCCTTTAGTCGCGGTTCGTAAGAGGCGCGACTAAAGGGGGAGCCTTTAGTCGCGCATATTTAGTCCCGGTTGCACAGCCGGGATTAATGGCCTTTGCGAACCGGGACTAAAGGCATATTTTCTACTGGTGGCATGCAATTTATTCGTTTGTTGGGACGGGGTAGATTAGCTGTGACTTGTAACTCATGCAAGTTAGCAACAACTACTATCTCTGTCCTGGTTTATTGGTCTTTTTTGTATTTTGGATCAAATTTTAACTAAAGATTTAACTAATAAAATATTATTGTATGTCACAAAAAATATCATTGAATTCGTATTTAACATAGTTTTCAATGATATTATTATTTTATGACATGCCTTAACATTTTATTAGTTAAAATTATAAACAAAATTTGGCACAAAATATGATGGGACCAATAAACCAGTACAAAGGTAGCACATCAATTTTTTTAAAAAGAAATGAGGATAACCCCAGCCTCTGCATCCGGACGATGCATGCAGCATGCGGATTTTTTTTTTTTTAAAAAGGGGTAGCACACCATTAGCAGGAAATAGATTGGTTGTCACTTGTACTAGCAACTGCACCATTGATATCACTGCTCCATCATAAAAAGTAAGCAAAAGAACTACTATTACGAAATCGTTGCAGTATTGATTAATAACTAGGCAGCATGACCATCGAGGAATAGACAAGCAAGTTCCTCTCAAGCAAAGCATACGGCCCGGTGGCTTGGGTGTGGACAAGACACGGGCTATGTACACCGTTTCCATGTGTTTCCATGGGATCGCGAATAGTACTACTCAAAGACTGTTGTTGGGACTCAAGCGTCAAGAGTAAGGATCACTGTACTGTACATAAAGTAAGGTTGGCATAGACTGTGCTTTGCAGCAATGATGCTTGGAAGTAGAAGCATGGCAATTATGAGTGTCACTAGTAGATGCTAAGTACCCAAGCCGCCATCACGGTAGGGCCAGCACTCTGCCAAACTCTGTCCGTAGAAGTCCATATTCTCCCTGTCCAATATTTCCCAGCAATTAATTGGTTGACCTCAACATCTTTCTGTCTTTGTTTCTTTATCTTCATTCATGGTGTTACCAGAGATGTAAAAAAAAATTGCGGGGAAACCAGAGATGTAATTAGCTAAGCTAGCACCCATGTCTCCGGACGCAATGCTTCTGGTCTGAAAATCTTCAACGTGCAGGATGATCATGATCTCGTCAACTTCGTATGTGCATTTAACCAAATCGCATACGCACAGGAGACAGCCCATCAAGCTCAGCACAGCTATATACGTACGTATTAGTTTGCTGCTCGTTCATTTAAATTATGCAATGCAAAACCCAAACAAACAGGGGAGAGGCCCCGCTTCATCAGACGCGGGCAGGAACACGCGCTTGGGATTATTCTAGGGCTACTAGCCGGCCAACTAACGCTGTAGTACAACAACAGTAGTAGTGCTATAACGGAGACTTGGATTCTGTTCCAAGCTAGCTACCGATCTCACGGGGAATGGACGAGCACGCAGCAGCCGGCCGGCCGGAGCGGGAAATGGTCGCACGTCGCATTCGGTCGGAGCTGAGACAAAAAGTACGCATACATACATCTATCCAGCCCGACCCAACTCGATCATACCACGCACCACACCACACCACACCGGTAGTCGCCAACCAAATCACCCATTGTCGACTCCAACTTGGGAGTAATGTATGTAATTCATAATCCGCTAGTCAATTTCTTTCTCCTACCACAAACCCTTTCCCTGATACTTACGCTTGGAAGCCTCGCGTACACACCCTGCAGCCAACTCCCGTTCCCCAGAATCTTCATTTTTTTTACATCATTGTCCACAATCTTCATGATCGTTAGGAACGTTCCAAAGAATTTATTGTTAGGTTGTGTAGTACTCCGGCAACGATTTTGTCCCAAAGTTGAGTGCGTTCACAAGAGAACGGTACGTCGCACGGCACGGCGAAAAACAAGTCGAAGCGGCCCTGACGGTGCAGCGCGTCAAGTACGAGTCAACGCGCCAACGACCTCACTTTCACGGGGGAGAGGAGCAGCTGGGTTCAAACCCAACCCGCCATTTCTTGGCTTCTTCTTCTCTTCTTGCCCGGCCAACCTAAACCCCCTCCACACTTTTTTATAACCTATGACCTCAAAGTTTACCAGGAAGCATTCGCTCCCGTCCCACCCACCGTTTTAATACCCTCCGTCCCAACCATCCTCCCCCTCGCCGCGCCATTAGCAGTAAGCCCATTGCCGATCGAGCAGGGAGATATCGTGTGTGCATAGCGATAGCGGCATGGGGAACCTGATATCGGCGGGCACGGCGGCGGGCGCGAGCGGAGGGAAGGTGGTGATGGCGGACGGGAGCGTGCGGGCGCTCAGCGAGCCCGTGTCCGTGGCGGAGCTCATGATGGACCACCCGCGCCACTTCGTCGTCGACGCGCGCCTGCTGCAGCAGCGGAAGGGCGCCGGCGGGGCCTGCAAGGTCGCGCCGCTGCCGGCCGACCACGTGCTGGGCGCGGGCGGCGTGTACGTCCTGCTGCCGGCCACCCGCGGCAAGGTGTCCGCCGAGGAGGCGCGGCGCGTGCTCACGGCGTCGCGGTCGCTGGCGCGCTCCCGGTCAATGCCGGGCGGGCTGAGGAGGAAGCTGTCGTCCAGGAAGAGCCGGGAAGCCGACGACGCCGATCGGTCGGCCAAGAACGAGGCGGCTGTGGCAGAAATGGAGAGGAGGGAGGAGACGGCGGCGACGGCGGACGGGTTCGACGAGCACCGGCCGGAGTTCTTGAGCCGGGAGCTGTCCTGCAGGGGGTGGAAGCCGAGCCTAAACACCATCGAAGAGCGTGTCATTCCCAAGAAGGTGTCCCATTGGCTCTTCTGAATTTCTTAGGCTTCTTTGACTTGTCGTCGGGATCTAGTCTCTCCTTCCTTGCTTCCTTTTCTTTTTCTTCGTTCAAATGCTTGTTCTGTCAACTGCATGTGTAACGAAAATGCTCATTTGCTATACTTCATTCAAATGCATGTGATGAGATAGTGCAAGTGAAATTAAGCCCCCGTGTAATTATAGGATTGATTAGTTGGATGGTTGAGCGCTGTGGATCGATATGGAAATTAATCGAATTGCAATGAACTCGTAATCCCCGATCATGGTTCCTGAATTGTGATGCTCCGGGCTTATTTTTAGTTCGCTGATGACAACAAATAGCTACGGATTGAAACAGAAAAAAGCTACGCATACACTAAATCTCTACTACTTAAAAGAAATGTAAGATTCTCATTTCACCCTTCTTCTCACCATTCCTTCGTCCAACCTTTCATGTACCCTTTCCGTTTCAAAATAAGTGACTCAAGTTTGTACTAACTGTGTATTAAAGCTAGTACAAAGTTGAGTCACTTAATTTGGGACGGAGGGAGTATATGATAATCAATCAGTTTAATTTACTTACCTTCTAAATCAATTTCACTTTAATTTACTTATCAAATTTCTAATTAAAATATAAGGTAATTCACGAGCAAAATTTGATAAACATTTATTTACACAATCGCATTATTATTGACAGGTAAATCACAAGCTAACGTACTAGAATATTTATATCCCATTACAACGCACGGGCATTGTTCTAGTTAGATAAAATGACACTAATAGGTGAGTCAACATGACATTCCTGGTGCCCTGCGAACGATCCACCGAGTAACAAAAGTAATTCTCCTGACCCACATGTGAGTGACATAGGCAATGAGGGGTAAAAATGTCCACAGAACGCTTTGGAGAAGGTCAAACCCCTTTGACTGGACAGAAACATCATGAAGGGTATTGCCATCAGCACACCAAACGGAAGAGGGGCAAAGTTGAACACATGATTTTTTTAGGGGTAAAGATGAGAGTGGGCGCAAATTAGGGAAAGAATGGAATTGTCCCTAAATATTTTCAGCATGCAAATTTCACCATAAATGTTGTTAGTGCGTTGTCTAAACAGAATGATGAGTTGCTAGCAAATCAAGATGCTGAAATTGCATGCGGCGTTGAATTGGGTGAGCTTGATAAAGGGAAAGGGGCAGGGAGACACACAAGATGGAGTTCTCACTTTAAGTTAATTAATAGCTTGAGGAAGGTGTTTGGTGCTATGATTGCATTTCTACGGAGTATAGCAAATGAGCATTCAGTCACACCGATATTCTCATGGAGATGAACTGGGCGCCTTGAACATGATTATCTCTTTTGATTTTGTATTCATTCTACATCTTATGGAGAAAATTATGGAGATCACAGATGTCCTGTGCCAAATGCTCCAAAGGAAGTCTTTGGACAGTTTAAACGCGTTACATTGTGTTTGAAACACAAAGTTGCTACTTGGTGAACTGCTTCTAGAGAAGATTGAATCGTTTTTCCTAAAATATGATATTGATATTTCTAATTTTAATTCCGAGTATGTCTCTTTTTCCTATATTCAGATTGGAACGTTAATTATCACAAGTATTAATCTCCAATACAGGTTGCAATTTGTAGGTACGTTGATATGACTAAGTGTCGAAACAAGCACGACAACAACACAACACTGCACCACTATAAATCCAGCGTTGCTATAGATTAGCAATTGATTGAGCTAAATGAATGGTTAGGCGTTGAAGGTACTGAGCTTGTGAGAATTTTTTTGTAACCCTAGATTCTTGTCATGATACATTTGGTGTGTCAAATATAGGCACTCTAGCAGAAAAGTTTTATCCCCTCAATTTTCTCTCTAAGACGTGGCTCTGTTAAAGTCTCAACTTCTCCATTTCATATTGGAAGTTCACTCACATCCAGATCTAGAATGCTTACATTCACCTTCTAATCATATATATTCAAGAGAGTGTGATCCCCACTAATATATTTATCTCAACATGCAAGTATGCCACATTACCATACAATTATTGATGGAATAAGACCCACGCATGGAAATTATTTTTCATTCTATTATTCTACTTATATTCAATAAGTATTTTATATCCTCAGATTCACGTCCGAGGCTCATTCCACATAGTCAAATATAATAAGTTGTATGTATTTTTTATTTTGGTTCATGTCCGAGGCCCATTCCACACAATCAAATCTTATTGAAATACATTGCAACCGATTACCGCAACAATGCACGGGGTATCATCTAGTGTGACTATTGGTTTGTTCAAAACGGTGAAGTTAGGACTATTCAATGGTTGATAGGCTATTATGGCTGGTTATTATTATTCCTCCAGTCTCAACAACAACCAATGGGCGAGCCTTTTCAGATATAAAACTAGTGAAGACACGTCTTCAAAACAAACTGAGTGATGATTTTTTTCTATGACATTACATGATCGTCTACATTGGAAAGGAAATAGTTGCAAAAGTCACACCTCTCATCGCCAAGATGGCAGCTAGAGGGGAGGGACCAAATGTATCCAATTTTAGAAATAAATTAAAAAGACAATAGTCATACCTCGGTTTTCTGAAGAAAAAAACCACATTAAAGAGACCCGCGCTACTGACTTTTTTGGAGGAAAACACGCTTGCCTTTATCGCTCAATTGAAAGGTTTACATGAATAATAGAACTATCGAAGGGATGTAAAAGCCACAGGTGGCGACCCTCATCTAGGTGTAAAGCATGTTTAGCTAACTGATCTGCCTCCGTATTTGACCGTGACCTTCATAGACAAAGAAGCAAGACTAAAACTCCCTAGATGTCTCATTAATCTCCTTTACAGCTGGTGCTATGATCCCAAGGGTGCCCAGTGTTAATATCCGTCACTACCATACTGCAATCCGAGGCCACTCTTAGGTGTTGAATCATCAAGTCTTGCGCCAAAGCTAGTCCTTCTTGGCATGTCAGGGCTTCTAGTGTAGTTGGATTCGTCAGTCCATGAAAGACCATCACTGAGAAGCCTAGATAAGCCCCTTGTCGGTCATGTCACACATCACTGGTCGACCCAACTTGTGTGTTCTTTCATACCGCAACATCAACATTTGTCTTGCTGCAACCCTGTGGTGCTAGGATCCACACATGTACAAGCGCAGGTGCATGATGTCGGTGTTGGGGTGGGTGTACAGGTGATGCCAACTCCAGGTCCGTCAGGTACCTGCTAATGAACAAGTGAGTAGACATAGGACTTTGATGTTCTCCTTCATGGATTAGCTTACGGCGAGTTGACCAAATCGTCCATAGAGTTACCGCAAGAGTAAATGGTTTACCGATGGTGCCAATTTTGCCACTTTAATCCCACTTATCTTCGAAGACAGATCCTAAAAGCCCTCTGCTACCAATAAGAATAGGTAGGACAAGATTGGATCCCCTTGACGAATTCCCCTTGAAGGTTTAAATTGCTCGAGCTTTTTCCATTGAATAACACTGAGAATTTAATCGAGCTCACCATCCTCATAACTAAACTGATCCAAACTAGTGCAAAACCTAGCTTGGTCATTATAGCTTGGAGATAATTCCACTTCAATCGGTCATAAGCCTTCATCATATCAAGTTATAGGGCACATAACTAATTTTTTGCGCTTCATAAAATGAAGATGTTCATATGCGGAGATGATATTGTCAATGATGAGATGTCCCGCAACAAAGGGCGACTGTTCCTCAGAGATGATCTCAGGAAGAAAGACTTTCAATCTATTGGCCAAAAAATTTGACGCGATTTTGTAAAAATAGACCAATCGAGCGAACCCGTGTCAAGTGGGTGAGACCAGTTACCTTGAGGATCAGAAGTAAAATAGTGTCATTTAGCCCTTCCACATCCTCTTCTAGCCAATGCCTTTGGAAGAAGTCAGCTGAGTAATCATGACCATCCAAGCCCGAAGCTTTGGTTGGCGCCATTTGAAATAGCGCATCTTTAATTTCTTCCTTATTGTATTCGCATAAACTCACCCCTATGAAAGCGCATACACACCCTAGACATATCAACTTGAGATTTACGAAATCATTGTAGGTGCCTCGTTGTTGACGGGAACGTCTCCTCCCACTAAAAGCGCATCGCCGGAAATCCTGAAATAAATTCAGGAATAATGCGCGTACCAGGACTTACCTTGGGGATAACACCGTTCCTCTAACCATTCAACCACAGGTTGCTTCGCAGTTTCTGATAAAAGGTTGTGACCATACCTTCGATGTTTCCATCTCATCCGCATTCTTGAAAGTTTTTTTTAGAATTCTCGCATCAGCCTACGCTACTGACTGACGGGTCATATTTGCAAGTACGGCCCGTGGGCCGTGGCCACTGCGGGCGGAGAGTCTCTCTGGCCGCGTGTTGAGTGATTCTGTTTAGCCCATTCCATGAAGGTGGCGAAATCCAAATTAAAGTCTCTCGCCTACCACACTCGTCCGATGCTCAGCGTCCGCCCTTGATCGGACGGGCGTCGCGGCGTACAAGCCGTTCGCAGATCGTACCCACCTCAGCCACCTGGACACTTCTTCGAACTATAAATGGCACTGGGCGGCTCGTGCCGTCACTCCCACCTGCACTCTCGACCCACGCTTTCGACACACTCCCGATTCGTCGCCTTCGTCTTCCTAACAGAAGGAGAGAGAGCAGAGTAAGAGAGGATGGGGTCGGAGGGGCCGGGGCATGGGTTCGGATCCGGGGCGGCGGAGCGGGACATCGACGATCTCCCGCCGAACGACGCCAACTACACGGCGCTGACGCCGCTCTGGTTCCTGGAGCGGGCCGCCCTGGCCCAGCCGGACAGGGCGTCCGTCGTGCACGGCCCGGTCCGGTACACCTGGGCCGAGACCTACCGCCGGTGCCGCCGCCTCGCCTCTGCGCTGGCGCGCCGATCTGTCGGCCACGGCAGCACTGTAAATTTCTCTCCCCTGCTTTCCTAATTCCTAAAGAGTTGGTACATATTTTGTCCCTTAGGCAAAAAAGAAAGAAGAAGAAGCAAGCACGAGAGAGCTGATTGTGAGTCGGGGTAGATTCTGTGTTGTATGACCTCCATTCAGACTTAGCGTTTGATTTTTAGTATATTTTGGAGGATTCGACCCTATTTGGCACCCTGTGAAACTGAAACCTTGAGGATCAATGGATTCAGTTAGTAAATTGTGGGGCGCTTAAAGGGAAGAAGAACCATACCGAACTGGATTTCTTGTCATATTTATAGTCGGAGCCATGCTACTGTTTCTTTTTTCTATACTATATAATGGGAGATACGATCCACTTACTAATGTAAACTTTTATTCTATTTTTCCGGGGCACTCAGAAGTTCTAGAACTTTACCTTTCATTTCCAGTAGGATGGAAACATGGGATGCCTATAGTTCGAAAAAGAAACGAAATGAAAAGAACAAGCATAAGACAGCACTGGCACTGTTATCAGTTTGATGGAAACATGTGATCATGTCTCCACAAGGTGCTCCTAACATGTTGCCAAAAAAAGGGTGCTCGTAACCAAACACTAGTTCAGTACATCTGCTCATCAAAGAAAACACGGAAACGTCACTGTTTCTGGTCAAAAAGGATAAGCTTATCTCTTTTGTTTTGTTGGGCGTCTCTGTCCAAGATATTATTTGTAAGTCTGTTCAGACTATGAGGGTTATACTGACGTATCTTTCCTGCAAACGCCAAAGAAGCATGTGGAATGATGGTTTATTTTTTGTTTGCCAAGTCATAATTTGTACCCAATACCTGCGCCTATTTTTTAACTGTATTATGATTTTATATGGTTCATAGCTTCGCTGCATATTGCAGTGGCCTTTTTAGATTTTAGGATTAGACAGTACTTATTTGTTTTCCTGTTTGTTTGATTAGGTTGCTGTGATAGCTCCAAATGTTCCGGCAGTGTATGAAGCCCACTTCGGCGTTCCAATGTCTGGAGCTGTGGTGAACTGCGTAAACATCCGGTTAAATGCTGAGACGATCGCGTTCCTTCTTGACCATTCCGTGGCAGAAGTTGTGATGGTGGACCAAGAATTCTTCACCCTAGCCGAAGAATCTCTGAAGATAGTATCAGAGAAGAAGAAACAGAATTTTCGGCCTCCAACCCTAATTGTCATCGGCGATCCAACCTGTGAACCTAAGTCTCTACAATACGCTCTAGGACAAGGGGCCATCGAGTATGAGGAGTTCCTGAAAACCGGTGACCCAGAATTCAATTGGAAGCCTCCGAAGGATGAATGGCAGAGCATTGCCTTAGGTTACACTTCTGGGACTACTTCAAGCCCAAAAGGTGTCGTGTTGCACCACCGTGGCGCCTACCTCATGGCGCTCAGTGTTGCTATGGTGTGGGGAATGCCTGAAGGGGCTGTTTACCTGTGGACTTTGCCTATGTTCCATTGCAATGGTTGGTGTTACACCTGGGCGCTGGCTGCCTTCTGCGGAACCAGCATATGTCTTCGCCAGGTACGTTAAAGATCTGTCCTATCACTGGCAGCTGCTTAAATTAGCTTTGTAATGTCTGCAAATTGAGCTAATTTTGATGATGAAGACAAATGCTATGTTAATGCTGGTTGAGCTAATAATAGAGGTTATGCTATTGGAATCGAAATTCCTTTTCTGAGCCTGGGCTCATCTGCACCCGTGTTGAATAAAAATATCAAAACAAATACTAAAAAAATTCAAAAAATTCCAATTTTTTTCCATGGTAGAAAATTTGATGCGTGAGGCCCACTCCAATTTTCAAATCATTTGGACAAATGAGCAACTCTCGGCAAAAAAGACAAATTCAGGGTCTGTAAAATAGTTTACTGTTCATATACTGTTTTGACCCGATTTGTTTTTTTTTCTGAGAGCTACTCAGATGTCCAAATGAGCTTTCCCATGGTAGAAAATTTGATGCGTGCGGCCCGCTCCAATTTTCAAATCATTTGGACAAATGAGCAACTCTCGGCAAAAAAGACAAATTCAGGGTCTGTAAAATAGTTTACTGTTTATATACTGTTTTGACCCGATTTGTTTTTTTTCTGAGAGCTACTCAGATGTCCAAATGAGCTAGAATTTCTCACGCAATAAATTTTCTACCATGGGAAAAATATTTGGAATTTTTTGAATTTTTTAAGTATTTTTTATGAATTTTTTTGTGGCCGGGTGCAGATGAGCCTAGGCACCGAATCGCTGCACTCGGAATCAGTACTTACTCACTGTTGCCAAGTTGCACAGATACAAAATTGCATCCAACACACCCAAAAAATCCACCTGCTGGGTGGAGTATGTAGCAAGAATGGAGTATATCATCTCTCATCCGTTGATATTTCAGACTGTTCTAGGATGCATTTCTGGTAGCAAATGTGTTATGCAACTATGCAAACTTTAGTTTAGCCTTCTAATACTAACTAACATGAATATCATTTCCAAGAGTAAAAAAGAAACAAGATAAAACAACTGTGCAATACATTCATTCATCTGATGCTATGTGTCAAATTTGATTCTCAAGACCCATTCATTGTGCTTGTGCAGGTGAGCACAAAGGCTATATACACTGGTATTGCAAAACAAGGAGTGACACATTTCTGCGCTGCGCCGGTCGTCATGAACAATCTCATAAACGCTCCTGCAAGCGAGACCTTCCTGCCACTCCCCCGTGTGGTCAATGTCATGGTGGCCGGAGCCGCCCCGACACCATCGCTTCTTGCGGCGCTCTCTATCCGCGGTTTCCGTGTCACCCACACTTACGGCCTGTCTGAGACCTATGGCCCGTCGACGGTGTGCGCGTGGAAGCCCGAGTGGGACGACCTGCCGCTGGAGGAGCGCTCCCGTCTGCACTGCCGGCAGGGCATCAGGTACACCGCACTGGAAGGCCTGGACGTGGTTGATCCCAAGACAATGGTCCCCGTCCCGGCCGATGGCAAGTCCTACGGGGAGATCGTGATGAGGGGCAACGCCGTGATGAAGGGCTACCTGAAGAACCCCAAGGCGAACGCCGAGGCGTTCGCGCACGGCTGGTACCACTCCGGCGACCTCGGCGTGAAGCACCCCGACGGTTACGTCGAAGTCAAGGACCGGATGAAGGACATCATCATCTCCGGCGGGGAGAACATCAGCACCCTGGAGGTGGAGAAGGTGGTGTACATGCACCCGGCGGTCCTGGAGGCCTCGGTGGTCGCCAGGGCCGACGAGCGGTGGGGGGAGTCGCCCTGTGCCTTCGTTACCCTCAAGGAAGGGGCCGGTGGCTCCGACGAGGCGGCGCTGGCGAACGACATCATGAGGTTCTGCCGGGAAAGGATGCCGGCCTACTGGGTCCCCAAGTCGGTCGTCTTCGGGCCGTTGCCCAAGACGGCGACGGGGAAGATCAAGAAGCACGAGCTGAGGGCCAAGGCCAAGGAGCTTGGCCCTGTGAAGAAGAGCAGGATGTGAGCTCCAATGCTGAGATACACATACGTGTAGTGGACTGTGGACGATAGCGCCATCGTGAATAAAGGTTATGCTCTGGGTAAATTCCCAAGTGAAGGCTTGTCTTTATAAGAAATTCAAGCACTCGTTTTCTTTCAAGAAAATACGTACAAGAGGGAGATAGAACACGAACTCTGCTTCTGTGTTCCGCTGTGTTTTGTTGTTCAGATAAAGCCCTCATGGCTTACGCTGTGTAGCCTCTTCTAGTCTTGTGTGATAGTGCATAACCAAATGGAGGCGGTTGTTGTGGTCTGACTTCGTCCCACCAAGCGCATCATTTTCTTAGAAACCGTATCGATTTGAATCATCGTGTGTTATGACTATCAATATTTTCTTAGCATCGTGGCTTGACAGAGTGGAAGCCTAAGTTTTTTTTTTGACAATCGACACTGCTACTGACTGCAAAAAGGTTGCTGCAGAAGCTTCGATTTGTTTGGACGCGAATCGTTCGCCGCGGGCATCGTTGGAAACGACCGGGAAAACCTCCGGTCCGGCATCGTTGCCCTCAGTTTTTCTCGTCCTTGGTACCGAGGCAAGGATCGTGTGACCGGGAAAACCAATGGCCAGGTCCCGGCAACGACAGACGCGAGCTTCATTTCGTGCACGTCCAATCCAAGACCTTTCCCGCTACTGTACAAGCGCGGCGCATGGAGACTGCCCCGCTACGGTACAGAGCGGCGAATGCGCCAGTCGACGTCGCAGGATCTCCCCGCTCGCAACGGGACCATACATTACACCGGAACCGGACGGACGGGCGTCGCCGATAAACTAACAACGGAACGCCACCCACCCACCCCGGCCGGCTGCCGCGCCACGAGCCGTGGCGGCGGATCCCCACCACCCGCTCCTCACCCCCCTCTCCACGATCGCCCCACCGGCATCGGCATGGCATATATAACGCAAGCCAAGCCGGGCGCAGCGCCCCCATTTGATCGGCGATACCGTGCCAAGTCAAAGTCACACGAGCGACCCACTCAGGGGAGAGAGAGAGGCGGGGGCAGCCGGCCGCGGCGTTGGGGAGAAATGGCGGCGGAGAGGGACGTCGACGACCTGCCGCGGAACGCGGCCAACTACACGGCGCTCACGCCGCTCTGGTTCCTCGAGCGCGCCGCGCTGGCGCACCCGGCCCGCGCGTCCCTCGTGCACGGCGCCCTGCGCTACACCTGGGCCGACACCTACCGCCGCTGCCGCCGCCTCGCCTCCGCCCTCGCCCGCCGCTCCGTCGCCCACGGGAGCACGGTACGGGATGCCATCTCCCTTCTCCTCCGTTTCTCCCCTCTCCCCCCTTCCTCTAGGTGTGCCTCTGGTCCGGTGTGTTCTGAGGGAACTGTGCCATAGGCCGTACCTCCCTAGACTTGCACGCTCGTGTCCTATCAACTTCACACATCAGGTCCTACGAACTTGTATACGTGTGTCAGTAGAGACGCGAAGTTATTTTGATTGTCAAACAATGATCCTGTGACACTTTAACCCTACAGAATCCAAAGTTTGACCATGTGGTTGCTTAGTAAGATCGATCAAATATTGCAATTTTTTCACCAAATATTCGAATTACATATAACAGTTCCCCGTTGATTTCACTCGTAAGCACATGATAAAATTCAGTTGGTATTTAGCTCAAGTGTCGTACCATATCTGCTTACAAATAATAGACTGAAATGTGTAGATTCAAGTTCGCACAAGTGTAAGGACCTGGCTATACCGCACTCTATTCGAAAAAACAAAACATAGAAACTTTCCATTTGGTCATTCAACTTGCCCTGAGAGGTAAAACGTTATTTTCTGACTGTGTCAGTAGAGACCCGAAACAGTTTTGATTATCAACCAGTGACCCTATGACACTTTAACCCTATTGAACCCAATGTTTGACCATGTAGTTGCTTAATCAGATTGACCAGATCTTGTAAAACTTTCAGCAAATGTTTGAATTCCATATAACAGTTCCTCGTTGATTTCAATTTTGAGCGCATGGTAAATTTCAATTGGGATTTAGCTCAGGTGTCATACCATCTCTACTTACAAACAATCGACTGAAATGTTTAGATTCAAGTTCACACAAGTGTAAGGACCTGGCTATACGCATTCTATCCGGACAAAAAACATAGAAACTTTCCATTCAATCATTCAAAGTTCAAACTTGTCTTGAGCGGTAAAATGTTATTTACGGAGAGTCAGGAATAGATAGCATCTCGTTATTCACTTACGCTACCTTCAAAATTTTATTCCAAAAAACATAACATAGAAACTTTCCATTTGATCATTCAAACTTGCCTTGAGCGGTAAAACGTTATTTTCGGAGAGTCAGAAATATATATATTCTCGTTATTCCCTTATGCTACCTTCAAAAGGTTATATACGTAGCTATTTGTGGTCATAAATGAGCTTTCAGCTCCTGGATTTCTTGTAACAGATATGAGGTCCCATCATTTGATAGACTATTAATAGATGGGTGGGTGAATGTTGTGCTTCTTCAGCCCTCAACTTCTCGTATGATAGGAAGGCATGTTAAAAGCTTCTCCTTTCAACACACATGTCTTGTGCATTTCAATTAAACAAACACATGCTGAGATTTGATGGTTCACATGAATACAGAAATGGAGTGGCATACTTCTCAAAATGAAGTTATAAAGGATATTGTTTCACGTATTGCTGTATCCACATGCTGTTATCGTTTCTATTGAATGAATGGCATACAGCAGCCAGTTCATCCAAAAGTCCGAACTGATGGAGAAGGGTGGACAATGTATTTCAACATTTCCATGTTTCTGTACAACCAGTTTGTTTCAAGTTTGCACCATCCCAGGCTTGGGCTAGTGAGCAGAGAGGTTGGTTACAAATTTCAAACAGAGGCCAATATTTAACTTTAAGGGAACAATCCCCCAGCCATGTGCCATGCCAGAAGCTAACACTTTTCCCATTCCCCACATTCCATTTGTAAAATGTGTTAGAGGCACTTAAAGCCCAGGTAATGCCTTTCCAGAATGGAGATCCAACCCCATTTCTAGGCCAATACATTAGGGTTTTCTGTGTTGTACTAATGATCAATCAGAATTCTCCAATTCCTCCCCTCACTGTCAAAATATCTTTTCCGGCAAGAGGCTAGAAGAGCCATATTAAAATCTCTAATATTTGGAACACCCAGTTCACCAAAATCATTCCTTCTGGACACCAATTCCCAGTTGGCAAGGTGATATCTATGATTATCACCTATATTCCCCCCCAAAGAAGTGGGCCATCTGGTAGTTGATTACATTTATCGCCCATTTTGGAAATTTAATAATTGCCATTAGGTATGCAGGGATGCTCACAATGCAGGCACATAGTAAAATTAATTTGCCCCTGTAGGACAGAGTCCTACCATCCAGCCAGAGATGTTTCTAATTATCCTATCAATAATAGGTTGTAGATCTTCTCTACGCAATTTATCATAGTGCAGTGGAACACCCAAGTATTTGATGGGAAAAGACCCCAATTAGCAACAGAAATTTTGAGCAAAAGATTTACAACCTATTACTCCCATCACTCTATTCATCTTGTCGACACCAAAACTTGTGTTTTCAAAGTTCAAACATTCAATAGATTTGCATTATACAGAAGATTAACTGCAGAAATCACCTTGAAGACAGTAATTTCTCTTCAAGTGCTACTATAGTAGTTTGATTGACTATTTCGTGCTAGCTAATACTACAGCATGCATAGAGTATATTCTGTTATGTTTATATTGATTATCTTCTCTTATATCTGTTAGGTGGCTGTAATAGCTCCAAATATCCCAGCAATTTATGAAGCTCATTTTGGAGTCCCCATGGCTGGAGCAGTGGTCAACTGTGTCAACATTCGATTAAATGCTCCCACTGTTGCATTTCTGTTGGAGCACTCGTCAGCTGAAGTTGTGATGGTTGACCAAGAATTTTTCTCCCTGGCAGAGGATTCTTTGAGGATTATAGCAGATCAAAAGAAAGGTTCTTTCAAAAAGCCACTTGTAATAGTTATTGGTGATCATACCTGTGATCCTTCAGCCCTCCAAGATGCTTTGAGAACAGGGGCAATCGAATATGAGAAGTTCTTGGAAACTGGCGACCCTGAATTTGCATGGAAACCACCGCAGGATGAATGGAAGAGCATTGCCTTAGGTTATACTTCTGGAACGACATCTAGCCCAAAGGGTGTGGTTTTGCATCACAGGGGTGCTTACCTAATGTCACTCAGTGGTGCTCTTGTATGGAAAATGAACGATGGCGCGGTTTACCTGTGGACTTTGCCGATGTTCCACTGCAATGGCTGGTGCTATACATGGACGCTTGCTGCTATCTGTGGAACAAGCATATGTCTTCGTCAGGTATGCCTCACTATCTTGTAATCATGCTTCATTAGAGACCTTCTTACTGTGAAATGTCTTTAACATAAACCCTGGCACAGAACTTAAGTACTAAAATTTATTTTAGAATGTACACATATGAGCTACTCCCTCTGTAAAGAAATATAAGAGCGTTTAGATCACTACTTTAATGATCTAAACGCTCTTATATTTCTTTACGGAGGGAGTACTCACGAAACCTAATGCTTCCGGGAATATTTGTTTCTATATGAATGGAAGTTATTTATGTATAGGACAGTAAGTGTGAGACCACGATGATCTGGTTGAGAAGTATATTTCATAGGTTGATGCAATAAATGTAAAATACCATGATGAATTCTAACAATAAATGATGCTACTCTACTGAAAGTAATCATCCATCGAGTCATTGAGTATGAATACTCACAGACAAATTATAACTAGCTTGATTCACTGTATCAGCCTTACTTTGAACACTAAACCTGCAGTAGCTCGCAGTTGAATCATAAAAAATATTACACCAAGATATGCAAAATACTAGAACGATCCTGGGTTCTGGTGTACCCATTCTCCAAAACTTAGCAAAAGAAAAACGTAATTCTATGTTTTCGGAAAATTCTGGAAAAAATCAGGCACATAGGTATCGAGTTAAAACTTACCCATGTAAAATTTCTCCAAATAATATGACGATTCACTACCGGTATGAAAATGATAAAATGAGAATGCTACAGTTTAAGTTTCGGAACATAAAGTGTAGCACTATCATTTTCTCTTTTTTTATCTAGGTTACAGATGGCCATATTATTTGACACAAATTTACTACATGGGTAAGTTTCTAACAAATACCTATCTGCATGGTTTTTTCGGAATTTTTCAAAACATAGAAATACATTTTCTGCCAAGTTTTATGAAGTGGGTTCCGTACCCAGGTCCCAAAAATCCTCTCCCACCAAGATACATGAAAGAAGATAAAAAGGATGGCCTCGCAAGAAACCAAGTACAAGTAGTAGAATTATCAATGCAATACCTGTCTGCAATTTAAGATGATTACTTTCCTGATATCTTGATTTTTTTAATCGGAGGAGAATTGTAGATCATCTTTCTTTTTCACTGGAAGCTTCTGATGGAGATTCATGTAAACAAATGCTCATTTGTAAATTGCCTCCCAGATAAAATGAACCGTGAAGACGGCCTTGATGCCTTTGTATGTGATGCAGTTGCCACATAAATGAATGAATAAGATAACACACTATATTACATAGGTTGAAAACTTTGGAATTTGGACCCTTGCTGTTTATGTCATGTGATTATGCACCCAGTTCGTTGCCAACTTGATGTTCAACGATTGGCTTTACTGCACACTTTTTTTTAACAAGACTGCACGCTTAGCTTATGATTTGTTATCCACATGCTAGTAACAAGAACTTGCTTTGTCATGAACTGCTTGAAACAAGTTGGGCATACTTGATTGTTGTTTTGATACAAGGATGTCGATGCCTAGAATGTGTAAGCTTGGACATTAAGGGATATAGCTTGGCTGAACTTTTTTTTGCCGCTCAGTAGGATACACTGAGCCACAATGTTCATACGAAATATTCAAAATGAGAAACAGACGGGAAAGCAAAACAAGTTTGACAACAGCCCCGTGGCTGAAACAAAGAATCACTTACATGAGTTCACTTTGAACCACTTGTATTGATTTTGAACTTTGAGGGTAAATGTTGTTGGCAACTCACTGGATTATTCATTCTTGTGTTCAGTATAGTGAGCAATTTAACTATCTCGTCTCACAAGCATATATGGTTCTCTTGTGTTGACCCATATTTATTTACAGGTCACAGCGAAGGCTATCTTCTCAGCGATAGCCAACCAAGGAGTGACTCACTTCTGTGGGGCGCCAGTTGTGCTCAACACCCTCATCAACGCCCCTCCAGCTGACACCATTCTCCCGCTGCCTCGCGTTGTGGATGTCATGACTGCTGGCGCTGCTCCACCGCCCTCAGTCCTTGCGGCAATGTCGAAGCTCGGCTTCCATGTCTCTCATACGTATGGCCTCTCGGAGACATATGGGCCATCCACGGTGTGTGCATGGAAGCCAGAGTGGGACATCCTGCCAGATGACGAGCGTGCCCGCCTCCAAGCTCGCCAGGGCATTCGCTATGTAGGCCTGGAGGGGCTCGACGTGGTCGACCCCAAGTCCATGGCGCCAGTCCCAGCGGACGGCTCCACCCTCGGAGAGATTGTCATGCGAGGCAACGCCGTCATGAAGGGTTACCTGAAGAACCCCAAGGCCAACGCCGAGGCATTCGAAAATGGGTGGTTCCATTCCGGCGATCTGGGCGTTCGACACCCCGACGGCTACATCGAGGTGAAGGACCGAGCCAAGGACATCATCATTTCCGGCGGGGAGAACATCAGCAGCCTGGAGGTGGAGAAGGCGGTGTACCTGCACCCGGCTGTGCTGGAGGCGTCCGTTGTGGCGCGGGCCGACGAGCAGTGGGGGGAGTCGCCATGCGCCTTTGTCACGCTCAAGGACGGCGTGGACGGCTCCGACGAAGCAGCAATGGCTGCTAACGTGATCAAGTTCTGCCGCGAGCGCCTGCCCGGCTACTGGGTCCCCAAGTCCGTGGTGTTCGGGCCGCTGCCCAAGACGGCGACGGGTAAGATCAAGAAGCATGAGCTGAGAGCTAAGGCCAAGGAGCTGGGCCCGGTCCGGAAGAGCAGGATGTGAGCTAGGCTAGAACTCCTTGTGCCCTCGTCCACTCCAGAGCTGTCGTTTGGCGTCGGTGTACTGTATTCTTTGGACACCACACTGTATTTTGTTATATCACCTGGCTTCTGTACGAACTAAGGTGCTTGCTGAATTGTTTCTTACTGGCTGCTTATCGTGTATATGCCGTATGTACTTATTAGAGTGTTGTAAGTCTTCTGGAAGGCAGAGACGCACTGATTTTTCATGGTGTTGGTGAAAACTGAAAATTAGGCCGGGCAACTACTGACAGCTCTTTCTTGTGGAGGGGTTTAGAATAGGCGATTCCTTCAGTTTAGTTGCATATATCTTGCTGATCGAGTTTGTCAGGAATTAAAAGGCTGGAAAGAGATAATGCCATCTCTAGAAGGAAGGAAGATAAGGAGGGAGACACCAATACGGCATTTCTCAAGATCCACACCGCCCATAGACGCCAAAAGAGCCACATGACGGGGCTGCATCAGGACGGCCACTTTGTCAGCGATCTTCCTGGCATGGCTCGGGCTGCGTTCGACCACTTCACTGCCACCATTGGATCCCAGTCCACGCGTGATCACGCGCTCAACCTGCGCCTGTTCGATCAACGCCGCTTCGACCTGCTACCGCTTGATGAGCCTTTTTCCGAGGACGAGATATGGAATGCAATCAAGGCCCTGCCGCTTGGCAAGGCGCCGGGACCGGACGGCTTCACGGCGGAATTCCTACGCTTGTGTTGGGCCATCGTCAAAGATGACATATGTGCCGCTTTCGACAAACTCTACACTATGAACGGCATGGGATTTCGCAAACTCAATGAGGCGCTACTCATCCTACTGCCCAAGAGACAAGATGCATCGACCCTCGCGCATTACCGGCCGATCAGCCTTATACACCTCATTGCCAAGCTCTTCGCCAAAGTCCTCTCCCTCCGGCTAGCGCCGCGTCTCCGGGAGATGGTGTCCACGAACCAAAGTGCGTTCATCGCCGGAAGGAGTGCGCATGATAACTTTCTTCTCGTCCAACAAACGGCCCGGCTCCTCCACAACCTCAAGGCACCGCGCGTTCTTCTTAAATTGGACATCGCCAAGGCATTCGACACCGTGGCGTGGCCATTCCTCCTCGAGACGCTTCGACACTTGGGGTTTGGCATGCGTTGGTGTGAGTGGATTTCGATCCTCCTCTCCACAGCTTCGACTCGTGTTCTCCTCAACGGCACCCCCGGACCGCCGATCGCTCATGCCCAAGGGCTGCGCCAGGGTGACCCGGTGTCCCCCATGCTGTTCACCCTGGTGATTGACAAGCTTAACTCGCTCCTCGAGCATGCCACAAACCAAGGGATCCTCCAGCGGCTGACCACGCGCCACGCCGCGTCCAGCATATCCATGTTCGCCGACGACTTGGTCATCTTTTGCCACCCCGACGCCCATGAGCTCTCCGCCATCAGAATGCTGCTCGACACTTTTGGCAACGCCTCGGGTCTTCGAACCAACTTCCTCAAGTGTTCCGCTTCACCCATCAGATGCGGCGACAACCACCACGCCACCATTGGCGCCTCCCTCTCCTGCCCGCTGGCGGAATTTCCCATCAAATACCTAGGGCTACCGCTCTCAACTCGCAAAGTGCCGGCCTCCGCCCTCCTTCCGCTTGTCGACAAGCTTGCCATGAAGCTCGCCACCTGGAAAGCCTCTCTGTTGTCCCGTGGCCAACGGCTTGCTCTTGTCAGACATGTCCTCACCGCCATGCATGTGCATATCCTGTTAGCGCTAGCGCTACACCCAGCGATCCTCAAGAAGGTCAACAGGCTCATTCGAGATTTCCTTTGGCACGGCAACAAGGATGCCCATGCTGGTTGCTGCATCGTCTCATGGCAAAAGGTGTGCCGTCCCCTCGCGCTTGGTGGACTGGGGATCCGCGATCTGCACCGTACTGGCGTCGCCCTCCGCACCAGGTGGCTTTGGCTGCAGCGAACCGACCCTGACCGCTCCTGGAAGCATCTCCACCTCCCGACCGATCACGAGGCCTCTGTGCTCTTCCGTGCTTCCACGACCTGGACCATCGGCAATGGCAACACCTGCAAGTTCTGGCAGGATCACTGGCTCAACGGGCGCTCCATCCCCGAGATTGCTCCTACCCTTTCTGCCCTCATCCCGAGGCGCCGCCGAAGCCAACGCCTTGTCAGCGATGCTCTCAACAACAGAGGCTGGATCGCCGACATCCACGGCACCTTACACCCCCGCGCGGTCATCGAATATGTCGAGCTATGGAGGCTGCTCCAAACTATCCAGCTCTCCAACGAACCCGACAAGCTCTCCTGGAAATGGACGGCCGATGGGAGCTACTCCGCGCGTTCAGCCTGCGTTCAGCCTACCACGCGTTGTTCATCGGCGCCACCACCGCACCATTCTGGCGCCCCATCTGGAAGACTTGGGCTCCTTCCAATGCGAAGATCTTCCTCTGGCTTGCCTCTCTCAACAGATGCTGGACCACCGACCGGAGAGCGCGCCACAACCTTCCTCATGACCCCTTTTGCAAGCTGTGCAGCCAAGACAACGAGACACTGCACCACCTTCTCGTCGGCTGCGTCTTCTCGCGCATCATTTGGCACGACATCATGGCATGGTGCCGCATTCCCGCCCTTCCCCCTGATGGCGCTTCCAGCTTCTTCGACTGGTGGATGGCAACGACGGCCAGCGTGCCAGCCTGCCTCCGCAAAGGGACGAACTCCATCATCATCCTCACCTCTTGGGCACTTTGGAAGCATCGCAACGCAGCTCTCTTCGACAATGCCGCACCCTCCTACAACAAACTTGTCGAGGACATAAAACAGGAGGCGAAACTCTGGGCAAGAGCCGGCGCCAAAGGGCTCGATAGGATCATTTCTGTAACATAAGATGTAAACTTTGAGGCTGAGCATCCTCCCTCCCTCGCTGCTCAACTAGCGCCTAGGCCTGCCATCTCATGTGTACGAGGCCTAAGACGCTCACCCTTGTACTCGCCCCCAACCTATCAATGGAATGATACACAACTTGCGTATTCGGGCTAGAAGGAAGGAAGATCTTGTTAAAAGTTGTGGCACAAGGAAGCCCATCTTATGCTATGTCAGTATTTAATCTGCCCTTGGGAATTGGTAAGGCAATGACTAGTGAAATCTTAGTGTTCTATTTTCTTAGGACAACGCTAACGCCCACACGTGTGGTGGGAGCGAAACCCGTCCACACGTCCTATAATACATAGACTGCGTCACGTCACCGCATGCATGCATGTGGGAATTTTTTTGGATTTTCTGTTTTTAAAATATTTCATCTCTTAAATGAAAAATCCGATTGAAGATCCGTTTTCACCAATAAATCCCTCGCGACGAGATCTTCGAAACTAGATCTCATATCAATGTATTTTGACGATTTTTTTGGGGTTAAAAGTTGCCATATCTATTGCACATGAATTGTCATGGTGTTTACACTGAATTTTCCATGATATGTTTCAGTTATTTTCTTCTATATTTAAAAGTAAATTTTGACATATTATAAAACGGGGAACTAAGAAACTAGACTTGCCATGAACCATAAACTAAAATTGCCATGATACATGCACTTAAAATTGCCATGGTTCATACAAAAAATAATTTTCATGGTCAAAGTACTGGAATTGCCATCAAAAAAACTAAAATTGCCACATGGCAACTTTAGTTTAAGCACTATGACAACTACACTATAAACATGATGGCAACTTTTGGGGGGGGGGGGGGGGGAATTCGTCGAAACATGTCAACATGGGGTCTAGTTTTGAAGATCTCGTCGAGACGGATTTAATGGTGAAAACGGATTTTTAATTCAAATTTTTAATTAAGAGATAACACATTTTTAAGCTGAAACCAAAAAGATTCCTGCTGATATCATTTGTTCACACGTGGCAAAATGAGTGGTAATGGAGGCGTGTGGGCGATATGCAAGATGCCACACGTGTGGGCGTTAGTTTTTTCCTTTTTTAGGAATATCACATTTTATTGATTAAGGATAATCAAGAGAGAGTGCCTCCCGGATACAATCCAGGGTTCCATGAAATATAGAGTCACCGGAGGACTCGGAAGATCTAGCTAGAATATGTGTCGCAACATTACAAACAATTTACATGACTAGAGGACTCAGTGTTCTGGTTGAATTGTGGGAGATGATGATTTGAAGAAAAAAGTACATTGGATGGCGTGGTGAAAGATGTGAATTCCGAGGAGGATATAAGATATGGGTGTTAGGTACCTTCTAGCTTTAATTTTGCTATGTTGGCAAAGCACTGTCGGTGACTAATTCAGAATCCAGAATATTTATGTACACGTGTTCTTGGCGCAAAATATTTTTTAGATGGTTACATTTTGAAGTCCTCCACTTTGAATACATCGGAGAGTACATTTGTAGGAGTCCAAACTTTTGAAAGGGGATGTATTTGGAGAGTGGGTACTGAACAAAATATAAGTCTTTTTAGAGATTTCAATAAAGGACTACATACAAAGAAAAATAAGTGAATCTACACTATAAAATATGTATATATATGAAGGAAATATGCCCTAGAGGCAATAATAACGTTGTTATTTTATATTTCCTTATATCATGATAAATGTTTATTATTCATGCTAGAATTGTATTAACCGGAAACTTGATACATATGTGAATACATAGACAAAACACCGTGTCCTTAGTAAGCCTCTACTAGACTAGCTCGTTAATCAAAGATGGTTAAGTTTCCTAACCATATACTCCCTCCGTCCGGAATTACTTGTCGTGGAAATTGTTAGAAATGGATGTATCTAGAACTAAATTATGTCTAGATACATCCATTTGTCCGACAAGTATTTCTGGACGGAGGGAGTACATGTGTTGTCATTTGATGAACGGGATCACATCATTAGGAGAATGATGTGATGGACAAGACCCATCTGTTAGCTTCGCATAATGATCGTTAAGTTTTATTGCTATTTCTTTCTTTATGACTTATACATATTCCTTTGACTATGAGATTATGCAACTCCCAAATACCGGAGGAATACCTTTTGTGCTATCAAGCGTCACAACGTAACTGGGTGATTATAAAGATGCTCTACAGGTATCTCCGAAGGTGTTTGTTGGGTTGGCATAGATCGAGATTAGGATTTGTCACTCCGAGTATCGGAGAGGTATCTCTGGGCCCTCTCGGTAATGCACATCATAATAAGCCTTGCAAGCAATATGACTAATGAGTTAGTTGCGGGATGATGCATTACGGAACGAGTAAAGAGACTTGCCGGTAACGATATTGAACTAGGTATGAAGATACCAACGATCGAATCTCGGGCAAGTAACATACCGATGACAAAGGGAATAACGTATGTTGTCATTACAGTTTGACCGATAAAGATCTTCATAGAATATGTAGGAACCAATATGAGCATCCAGGTTCCGCTGTTGGTTATTGACCGGAGAGGTGTCTCGGTCATGTCTACATAGTTCTCGAACCCGTAGGGTCCGCACGCTTAACGCTTGATGATGATTTTGTATTATATGAGTTATGTGGTTTGGTGACCGAATGTTGTTCGGAGTCCCGGATGAGATCACAGACATGACGAGGAGTCTCGAAATGGTTGAGAGGTAAAGATTCATATATAGGACGATAGTATTCAGACACCGGAAGTGTTCTGGGGGTACCGAGTACGTATCGGGTCACCGGAAGGGGTTCCGGGCAACCCCCGGCAAGCTATATGGGCCCTTCTCCACAGTTTATGCCTCCGGTCAGATTGTCATAGTGCTTAGGCGAAGCCCTGCGCGGATCACTACACCATCACCGTCACCACACCATCATGCTGACGAAACTCTCCCTCGACACTTTGCTGGATCAAGAGTTCGAGGGACGTCATCGAGCTGAACATGTGCAGAACTCGGAGGTGCCGTACGTTCGGTGCTTGATCGGTCGAAATAAGAAAAAGTTCGACTACATCAACCGCGTTGTCAAACGCTTCCGCTTTCGGTCTACGAGGGTATGTGGACACATTCTCCCCCTCTTGTTGCTATGCATCTCCTAGATAGATCTTGCGTGAGCGTAGGAATTTTTTTTGAAATTGCATGCTACGTTGCTCAACAGTGGTATCAGAGCCAGGTTTATGCCTAGATGATATGCACGAGTAGAACACAAAGGGTTGTGGGCGGTGATCGTCATACTGCTTACCACCAATGTCTTATTTTGATTCGGTGGTATTGTTGGATGAAGCGGCCCGGACCAACCTTACATGACCACGTTCATGCGACCAGTTCCACCGATAGACATGCAACTAGTTTTGCATAAAGGTGTCTCGCGGGTGTCTGTTTCTCCTACTTTAGTTGAATCGAATTTGACTGCGGCCGGTCCTTGTTGAAGATTAAAACAACAAACTTGATAAATCACCATTGTGGTTTTGATGCATAGGTAAGAACGGTTCTTACTAGAAGCCCGTAGCAGCCACGTAAAACTTGCAACAACAAAGTAGAGGACGTCTAACTTGTTTTTGCAGGGCATGTTGTGATGTGATATGGTCAAGACATGATGTGATATACGTTATTGTATGAGATGATCATGTTTTGTACAAGTTATCGGCAACTGGCAGGAGCCTTATGGTTGTCGCTTTATTGTATGAAATGCAAACTGAAGGAAATATGCCCTAGAGGCAAAAATAAACTTGTTATTTATATTTCCTTATATCATGATAAATGTTTATTATTCATGCTAGAATTGTATTAATCGGAAACTTAGTACATGTGTGAATACATAGACAAACAGAGTGTCACTAGTATGCCTCTACTTGACTAGCTCGTTGAATCAAAGATGGTCAAGTTTCCTAGCCATAGACATGAGTTTTCATTTGATTAACGGGATCACATCATTAGAGAATGATGTGATTGACTTGACCCATTCCGTTAGCTTAGCATTTGATCGTTTAGTATATTGCTATTGCTTTCTTCATGACTTATACATGTTCCTATTACTATGAGATTATGCAACTCCCGAATACCACAGGAACACTTTGTGTGCTACCAAACGTCACAACATAACTGGGTGATTATAAAGGTGCTCTACAGGTGTCTCGATGGTACTTGTTGAGTTGGCATAGATCCAGATTAGGATTTGTCACTCCGATTGTCGGGGAGGTATCTCTGGGCCCTCTCGGTAATGCACATCACTATAAGCCTTGAAAGCAATGTGACTAATGAGTTAGTTGCGGGATGATGCATTACGAAACGAGTAAAGAGACTTTCCGGTAACGAGATTGAACTAGGTATTGAGATACCGATGATCGAATCTCGGGCAAGTAACATACCGTTGACAAAGGGAACAACGTATGTTGTTATGCGGTTTGACCGATAAAGATCTTCGTAGAATATGTAGGAACCAATATGAGCATCCAGGTTCTGCTATTGGTTATTGACCAGAGATGAGTCTCGGTCATGTCTACATAGTTCTCGAACCCGTAGGGTCCGCACGCTTAACGTTCGGTGACGATCATTATTATGAGTTTATGTGTTTTGATGTACCGAAGGTAGTTCAGAGTCCCGGATATGATCACGGGCATGACGAGGAGTCTCGAAATGGTCAAGACATAAAGATTGATATATTGGACGACTATATTTGGACATCGGAATGGTTCCGGGTGAGATCGGGAATATACCGGAGTACTAGGAGGTTACCGGAACCCCCCGGGAGGTATATGGGCCTTATTGGGCCATAGTGGGAGAGAGGAGAAGGGAGCAAAGGAGGGGGCGCCCCCCCGAGCCCAATCCAAATTGGGAGGGGGGCCGCCCCCCCTTTCCTTCCTCCTTCCTCCTCCTTCCTTCTCTCCTAATCCAACTAGGGAAGGGGGGGAATCCTACTGCCGGTGGGAGTAGGACTCCCCTTGGGGCGCGCCTAGGAGGCTGACCTCCTCCCCCTCCTCAACTCCTTTATATACGGGGGAGGGGGGCACCCCATAGACACACAAGTTGATCATTGATCTCTTAGCCGTGTGCGGTGCCCCCATCCACCATAATCCACCTCGTCATATCATAGCAGTGCTTAGGCGAAGCTCTGCCCCGGTAGCTTCATCATCACCGTCATCATGCCGTCGTGCTGACGAAACTCTCCCTCGAAGCTCTACTGGATCGTGAGTTTGTGGGACGTCACCGAGCTGAACGTGTGCAGATCGCGGAGGTGCCGTACGTTCGGTACTAGGATCGGTCGATCGTGAAGACGTACGACTACATCAACCGCGTTATCATAACGCTTCCGCTTACGGTCTACGAGGGTACGTGGACAACACTCTCCCATCTCATTGCTATGCATCACCATTATCTTGCGTGTGCGTAGGAATTTTTTTGAAATTACTACGTTCCCCATCAGTGGCATCCGAGCCAGGTTTATGCGTAGATGTTATATGCACGAGTAGAACACAAGTGAGTTGTGGGCAATACTAGTCATACTGCTTACCAGCATGTCATACTTTGATTCAGCGGTGTTGTTGGATGAAGCTGCCCGGACCGACATTACGCGTACGCTTACGCGAGACTGGTTCTACCGACGTGCTTTGCACACAGGTGGCTGGCGGGTGTCAGTTTCTCCAACTTTAGTTGAATCGAGTGTGGCTACGCCCGGTCCTTGTGAAGGTTAAAATAAAACATACTTGACGAAATATCGTTGTGGTTTTTATGCGTATGTAAGAACGGTTCTTGCTCAGCCTGTAGCAGCCACGTAAAACTTGCAACAATAAAGTAGAGGACGTCTAACTTGTTTTTGCAGGGCATGTTGTGATGTGATATGGTCAAGACATGATGCTGAATTTTATTGTATGAGATGATCATGTTTTGTAACGGAGTTATCGACAATTGGCACGGGCCATATGGTTGTCGCGTTATTGTATGAAATGCAATCGCCTATAATTGCTTTACTTTATCACTAAGTGGTAGCGATAGTCGTAGAAGCAATAGTTGGCGAGACAACAACGATGCTACGATGGAGATCAAAGTGTCGTGCCGGTGACGATGGTGACCATGACGGTGCTTTGGAGATGGAGATCAAAGGCACAAGATGATGATAGTCATATCATATCACTTATATTGATTGCATGTGATGTTTATCTTTTATGCATCTTATTTTGCTTAGTTCGGCGGTAGCATTATAAGATGATCTCTCACTAAATTTCAAGGTACAAGTGTTCTCCCTGAGTATGCACCGTTGCGAAAGTTTGTCGTGCCGAGACACCACGTGATGATCGGGTATGATAAGCTCTACGTTCACATACATGGGTGCAAGCCAGTTTTGCACACACAGAATACTCGGGTTAAACTTGACGAGCCTAGCATATGTAGATATGGCCTCGGAACACTGAGACCGAAAGGTCGAGCGTGAATCATATAGTAGATATGATCAACATAGTGATGTTCACCATTGAAAACTACTCCATCTCACGTGATGACCATACATGGTTTAGTTGATTTGGATCACGTGATCACTTAGATGATTAGAGGGATGTCTATCTAAGTGGGAGTTCTTAAGTAATTTGATTAATTGAACTTTAATTTATCATGAACTTAGTACCTGATAGTATTTTGCATGTCTATGTTGTTGTAGATAGATGGCTCGTGCTGTTGTTCAGTTGAATTTTAATGCGTTCCTTGAGAAAGCTAAATTGAAACATGATGGTAGCAATTACACGGACTGGGTCCGTAACTTGAGGATTATCCTCATTGCTGCATAGAAGAATTACGTCCTGGAAGCACCGCTAGGTGCCAAACCCGCTGCAGGAGCAACGCCAGATGTTATGAACGTCTGGCAGAGCAAAGCTGATGACTACTCGATAGTTCAGTGTGCCATGCTTTACGGCTTAGAACCGGGACTTCAACGACGTTTTAAAAGTCATGGAGCATATGAGATGTTCCAGGAGTTGAAGTTAATATTTCAAGCAAATGCCCTGATTGAGAGATATGAAGTCTCCAATAAGTTCTACAGCTGCAAGATGGAGGAGAATAGTTCTGTCAGTGAACATATATTCAAAATGTCTGGGTATAATAATCACTTGATTCAACTGGGAGTTAATCTTCCTGATGATAGCGTCATTGACAGAATTCTTCAATCACTGCCACCAAGCTACAAGAGCTTCGTGATGAACTATAACATGCAAGGGATGGATAAGACAATTCCCGAGCTCTTCGCGATGCTAAAGGCTGCTGAGGTAGAAATCAAGAAGGAGCATCAAGTGTTGATGGTCAATAAGACCACCAGTTTCAAGAAAAATGGGTAAAGGGAAGAAGGGGAACTTCAAGAAGAACGGCAAGCAAGTTACTGCTCAAGTGAAGAAGCCCAAGTCTGGACCTAAGCCTGAGACTGAGTGCTTCTACTGCAAAGGAACTGGTCACTGGAAGCGGAACTGCCCCAAGTATTTGGCGGATAAGAAGGATGGCAAGGTAAACAAAGGTATATGTGATATACATGTTATTGATGTGTACCTTACCAATGTTCGCAGTAGCACCTGGGTATTTGATACTGGTTCTGTTGCTAATATTTGCAACTCGAAACAGGGACTACGGATTAAGCGAAGATTGGCTAAGGACGAGTGACGATGCACGTGGGAAATGGTTCCAAAGTCAATGTGATCTCGGTCGGCACGCTACCTCTACATCTACCTTCAGGATTAGTTTTAGACCTGAATAATTGTTATTTGGTGCCAACGTTGAGCATGAACATTATATCTGGATCTTGTTTGATGCGAGACGGTTATTCATTTAAATCTGAGAATAATGGTTGTTCTATTTATATGAGTAATATCTTTTATGGTCATGCACCATTGAAGAGTGGTCTATTTCTATTGAATCTCGATAGCAGTGATACACATATTCATAATATTGAAGCCAAAAGATGCAGAGTTGATAATGATAGTGCAACTTATTTGTGGCACTGCCATTTAGGTCATATTGGTGTAAAGCGCATGAAGAAACTCCATTCTGATGGACTTTTGGATTCACTTGATTATGAATCACTTGGTACTTGCGAACCATGCCTCATGGGCAAGATGACTAAAACGCCGTTCTCCGGAACAACGAGCGAGGAACAGATTTGTTGGAAATCATACATACTGATGTATGTGGTCCGATGAATGTTGAGGCTCGTGGCAGGTATCGTTATTTTCTCACCTTCACAGATGATTTGAGCAGATATGGATATATCTACTTGATGAAACATAAGTCCGAAACATTTGAAAAGTTCGAAGAATTTCAGAGTGAAGTGGAAAATCATCGTAACAAGAAAATAAAGTTTCTACGATCTGATCGTGGAGGAGAATATTTGAGTTACGAGTTTGGTCTTCATTTGAAACAATGCGGAATAGTTTCGCAACTCACACCACCCGGAACACCACAGCGTAATGGTGTGTCTGAACGTCATAATCGTACTTTACTAGATATGGTGCGATCTATGATGTCTCTTACTGATTTACCGCTATCGTTTTGGGGTTATGCTTTAGAGACGGCTGCATTCACGTTAAATAGGGCACCATCTAAATCTGTTGAGATGACACCTTATGAACTATGGTTTGGCAAGAAACCAAAGTTGTTGTTTCTTAAAGTTTGGGGCTGCGATGCTTATGTGAAAAGGCTTCAACCTGATAAGCTCGAACCCAAATCGGAGAAATATGTCTTCATAGGATACCCAAAGGAGACAGTTGGGTATACCTTCTATCACAGATCCGAAGGCAAGACATTCGTTGCTAAGAATGGATCCTTTCTAGAGAAGGAGTGTCTCTCGAAAGAAGTGAGTGGGAGGAAAGTAGAACTTGATGAGGTAACTGTACCTGCTCCCTTATTGGAAAGTAGTTTATCACAGAAATCTATTCCTGTGACTCCTACACCAATTAGTGAGGAAGCTAATGATGATGATCATGTAATTTCAGATCAAGTCACTACCGAACCTCGTAGGTCAACCAGAGTAAGATCCGCACCAGAGTGGTACGGTAATCCTGTTCTGGAGGTCATGTTACTTGACCATGATGAACCTATGAACTACGAGGAAGCGATGATGAGCCCAGATTCCGCAAAATGGCTTGAGGCCATGAAATCTGAGATGGGATCCATGTATGAGAACAAAGTGTGGACTTTGGTTGACTTGCCCGATGATCGGCAAGTCATCGAGAATAAATGGATCTTCAAGAAGAAGACAGACGCTGACGGTAATGTTACTGTCTACAAAGCTCGACTTGTTGCAAAAGGTTTTCGACAAGTTCAAGGAGTTGACTACGATGAGACCTTCTCACCCGTAGCGATGCTTAAGTCCGTCCGAATCATGTTAGCAATTGCCGCATTTTATGATCATGAAATTTGGCAAATGGATGTAAAGACTGCATTCCTGAATGGATTTCTGGAAGAAGAGTTGTATATGATGCAACCTGAAGGTTTTATCAATCCAAAGGATGCTAACAAAGTGTGCAAGCTCCAGCTATCCATTTACGGACTGGTGCAAGCATCTAGGAGTTGGAATAAACGTTTTGATAGTGTGATCAAAGCATATGGTTTTATACAGACTTTCGGAGAAGCCTGTATTTACAAGAAAGTGAGTGGGAGCTCTGTAGCATTTCTAATATTATATGTAGATGACATATTGTTGATTGGAAATGATATAGAATTTCTGGATAGCATAAAAGGATACTTGAATAAGAGTTTTTCAATGAAAGACCTCGGTGAAGCTGCTTATATATTGGGCATCAAGATCTATAGAGATAGATCAAGATGCTTAATTGGACTTTCACAAAGCACATACCTTGATAAAGTTTTGAAGAAGTTCAAAATGGATCAAGCAAAGAAAGGTTTCTTGCCTGTGTTACAAGGTGTGAAGTTGAGTCAGACCCAATGCCCGACCACTGCAGAAGATAGAGAGAAAATGAAAGGTGTTCCCTATGCTTCAACCATTGGCTCTATCATGTATGCAATGCTGTGTACCAGACCTGATGTGTGCCTTGCTATTAGTTTAGTAGGGAGGTACCAAAGTAATCCAGGAGTGGATCACTGGACAGCGGTCAAGAACATCCTGAAATACCTGAAAAGGACTAAGGATATGTTTCTCGTTTATGGAGGTGACAAAGAGCTTGTCGTAAATGGTTACGTCGATGCAAGCTTTGACACTGATCCGGATGACTCTAAGTCACAAACCGGATACATGTTTATATTGAACGGTGGAGTTGTCTGTTGGTGCAGTTCTAAGCAAAGCGCCGTGGCGGGATCTACGTGTGAAGCGGAGTACATAGCTGCTTCGGAAGCAGCAAATGAAGGAGTCCGGATGAAGGAGTTCATATCCGATCTAGGTGTCATACCTAGTGCATCGGGTCCAATGAAAATCTTTTGTGACAATACAGGTGCAATTGCCTTGGCAAAGGAATCCAGATTTCACAAGAGAACCAAGCACATCAAGAGACGCTTCGATTCCATCCGCGATCAAGTCAAGGAGGTAGACATAGAGATTTGCAAGATACATACGGATCTGAATGTTATAGACCCGTTGACTAAGCCTCTCTCACGAGCAAAACATGATCAGCACCAAGACTCCATGGGTGTTAGAATCATTACTGTGTAATCTAGATTATTGACTCTAGTGCAAGTGGGAGACTGAAGGAAATATGCCCTAGAGGCAATAATAAAGTTGTTATTTATATTTCCTTATATCATGATAAATGTTTATTATTCATGCTAGAATTGTATTAACCGGAAACTTAGTACATGTGTGAATACATAAACAAACAGAGTGTCACTAGTATGCCTCTACTTGACTAGCTCGTTGAATCAAAGATGGTTAAGTTTCCTAGCCATAGACATGAGTTGTCATTTGATTAACGGGATCACATCATTAGAGAATGATGTGATTGACTTGACCCATTCCGTTAGCTTAGCATTTGATCATTTAGTATATTGCTATTGCTTTCTTCATGACTTATACATGTTCCTATGACTATGAGATTATGCAACTCCCGAATACGGAGGAACACTTTGTGTGCTACCAAACGTCACAACGTAACTGGGTGATTATAAAGGTGCGCTACAGGTGTCTCCGATGGTACTTGTTGAGTTGGCATAGATCGAGATTAGGATTTGTCACTCCGATTGTCGCAGAGGTATCTCTGGGCCCTCTCGGTAATGCACATCACTATAAGCCTTGCAAGCAATGTAACTAATGAGTTAGTTGCAGGATGATGCATTACGGAACGAGTAAAGAGACTTTCCGGTAACGAGATTGAACTAGGTATTGAGATACCGACGATCGAATCTCGGGCAAGTAACATATCGTTGACAAAGGGAACAACGTATGTTGTTCTGCGGTTTGACCGATAAAGATCTTCATAGAATATGTAGGAACCAATATGAGCATCCATGTTCCGCTATTGGTTATTGACCGGAGATGAGTCTCGGTCATGTCTACATAGTTCTCGAACCCGTAGGGTCCGCACGCTTAACGTTCGGTGACGATCGGTATTATGAGTTTATGTGTTTTGATGTACCGAAGGTAGTTCGGAGTCCCGGATATGATCACGGACATGACGAGGAGTCTCGAAATGGTCGAGACATAAAGATCAATATATTGGACGACTATATTTGGACATCGGAATGGTTCCGGGTGAGATCGGGAATATACCGGAGTACTGGGAGGTTACCCGAACCCCCCGGGAGGTATATGGGCCTTATTGGGCCATAGTGGGAGAGAGGAGAAGGGAGCAAAGGAGGGGGCGCTCCCCCCCAAGCCCAATCCGAATTGGGAGGGGGGCCGCCCCCTTTCCTTCCTCCTTCCTCCCCCTTCCTTCTCTCCTAATCCAACTAGGGAAGGGGGGAATCCTACTCCCGGTGGGAGTAGGACTCCCCTTGGGGCGCGCCTAGGAGGCCGGCCTCCTCCCCTCCTCCACTCCTTTATATACGGGGGAGGGGGGCACCCCATAGACACACAAGTTGATCATTGATCTCTTAGCCGTGTGCGGTGCCCCCATCCACCATAATCCACCTCGTCATATCATAGCAGTGCTTAGGCGAAGCCCTGCGCCGGTAGCTTCATCATCACCGTCATCACGCCGTTGTGCTGACGAAACTATCCCTCGAAGCTCTACTGGATCGTGAGTTCGTGGGACGTCACCGAGCTGAACGTGTGCAGATCGCGGAGGTGCCATACGTTCGGTACTAGGATCGGTTGATCGTGAAGACGTACGACTACATCAACCGCGTTGTCATAACGGTTCCGCTTACGGTCTACGAGGGTACGTGGACAACACTCTCCCCTCTCGTTGCTATGCATCACCATGGTCTTGCATGTGCGTAGGATTTTTTTTGAAATTACTACGTTCCCCAACACAAACGCCATGTAATTGCTTTACTTTATCACTATGCGTTAGCGATAGTTGTAGAAGCAATAGTTGGCGAGATGACCATGACGCTACGATGGAGATCAAGGTGTCAAGCCGGTGACGATGGAGATCATGATGGTGCTTTGGAGATGGAGATCGAAGACACAAGATGATGATGGCCATATCATGTCACATATTTGGATTGCATGTGATGTTTATCTTTTATGCATCTTATTTTGCTTAGTACGGCGATAGCATTATAAGATGATCCCTCACTAAAATTTCAAGGTATAAGTGTTCTCCCTGAGTATGCACCGTTGCGACAGTTCGTCGTGCCGAGACACCACATGATAATCGGGTGTGATAAGCTCTACGTTCACATACATCGGGTGCAAGACAGTTTTGCACATGCGGAATACTCGGGTTAAAGTTGACGAGCCTAGCATGTATAGACATGGCCTCGAAACACTGGAGATCGAAAGGTCGAACGTGAATCATATAGTAGATATGATCAACATAGAGATGTTCACCATTGAAAACTACTCCACCTCACGTGATGATCGGACATGGCTTAGTTGATTTGGATCACGTAATTATTTAGATGACTCGAGGGATGTCTATCTAAATGTGAGTTCTTAAGTAATATGGTTAATTGAACCTAACTTATCATGAACGTAGTCCTGATAGTTTTTGCATATCTATATTGTAGATCAATAGCTCGCGTATAGCTCCCCTGTTTTATTTGTTCCTAGTGAAAACTAAGTTGAAAGATGATAGTTCCAATGGCATCTTTAAATATTTGAAGGGTCGGTTATGTAACAAGATACAAGGATGGACAGGGAAACCTCTCTCGAGAGACAAAGAGGTATTTCTCAAATCAGTGGCTCAAGTAGTGCCGGGATATTTGTTGGAAATATAACCTAGAGGCAAGATTATTATTTTATTTCCATGTTCAAAATTAAGTTTATATTTCTGTGCTATAATTGCAATGGTTCTTAAATGAGAGATTAAGAGGAAAACTCATTTGCATGTGTGAAAACATAAATGCCAAAATACATCCCTAGTCTCGCCTCTAAGACTAGCTCATGTATTGTTGATGATCATGTTTTCCTAATCATGGAATTGTTAAAGTAACAAGAATGTCGGTAGTAATGAGAACACATTCTTGGCAAAACAATGGTGTTGGATAGACCCAACACTTATCATATATTATGGGATCTCGTCATCACTTAGTTGTCAGTATTATCATATAATAAGTTAATGTTTACTCATGTCCCGAGACAATGAGAATATCGTAGACCTTGATGCCAGATGGTTGCTTTGGGTTTGCCAAACGTTTCCTGTAACTAGGAGATCATAAAGGTAGTCTACTAGTACATTGAAAAAATATGTCCCTAACGGAAGGTGTTTCCTTGTGCGTGCCACTTTTTTTTATAATCATATGGTTTTAGTGTTTTGGGGGTAGATTTTTGTTACGGTTTTTTTGGAGTTGAAGCTACTTCATAAGAAGAGTCAAGGGAAGTTTTTGTCACTTTTAGGTTGATTTTCTATTTTTAGGGCATTAAATAAATTTCTACCGATTAAAAATAAAAAATGATTTAAAACTAGATGTAAATGAAGTCTGAAAATGGTGTAACTTGGCATGGTCCCTAGAGGGTGTGGTAAAATGTTGAGAGACTTGAGGAAAATTCGGATACACATCGTGCAGAAACTGAAGAGTCTCCAGGGAAGTATTAGAGTTTCGAAGGAAAACATTCGGGTTTGAAGGGAACTTTACCTTTTTCAGATTTTTTTCCTTCAAACTTTTTTTATGTTGAATATACATCATTGCAAGTTCCATGGTAAAATTTATGAGTATTCTAGGTTAATATGATTTTGGGCATTTAATGCATTTCTAATGATTTCATGACAGAAATTAAATTTGAACTACATGTACATTAAAAAATGCCTAAATATTGGCCAAAACATACCACATACTCTACATGTCATTTGATGATGCCATGCAAAGGTTCGTAGGTCTCAGAAAACATTTAAATATTCTAAAAGTTCAAAAAAAGTACACAATTATAATTAAATTCGTGTACTTGAATTTTCAAGTACACACATTTGAAAGTATGAAATTTTTAGTCACAAAAGAACTAAATATATGTTAACTACTTTACTTAGGATCTTTCTTCCAATCTTTGAAAAAAGTTAACTGTATTTGCAATTCAATTTTAATTTTTATATAAAATGAAATACAAATTTATTAATAAAATGTCCAAAATATAGCAAATAATAAAACCTATAAAGTTCAAAAAAAAAATTGTGCAATACCACAGTCATAGAAAACAATAGACTAAAGTCTAAAAAATAGAAAACCAAAATACCTGCAAATTTGTGCAGTGGAGGGCAAGACTTAGTGACCACCACTTCAGAAACTACTGGTCACGGTCGCCGTCACATGTGAGTTGCCCACCACTGATAATTATGGCGTACGTCTAATCTTAACCCATAATTATAGTGGTGGGTGGTTTTAATAGCCTGCCACTGATAAATAACTACAACAACGGGCATAATTTAGAACATGCCACTAGTATGTGGCCAGGTTACAAGTGGCGGGGTCCTGAGCCCGCCCGCCTCTAATGTGACCCTACCTATTAGCATTTTTCTAGTAGTGAGACTCGTGGCAGAAAACCCTAGCCATAGGTAAGCCTGGACGTCGGTTCCCTTGCCCTTGTGGCCATTTCGACAATGGAAGGTGAAGGAACCAAGAATCACCGTATTCAAGTGTAGATTAAGCTTCTTCTATGTGAGATTTATGTGCGAACCGATAGAAACATTGGAGAGCATGTGGTGTTTTGGTCTCGCGCACCATCACCCAGTTGATCTAGTGGTTTGTCGTCTGATGTTTAGGCCTATCTCGATGGTGATGGAGATGATGTTTGTGTCAATTCTGGTTGGTTGGTGATTCTCCTATTTCCCTTTCGTGTTCTCGATCTTCTTCCATAATAATACGATGATGAAGCGACAATACGGTAGTTTATCTTACAAGGGGTGCATTCTTGACCACAGTGCACTCAATGACTTAAGGTTCTCATCTGCTAGAGTGGATGGCTCATTCGACTTTCCAAACATTTGTTGTTAGTCCAGCTTGTGCAGGTGTGGTCATTCACGATTTCTGCACGAAATATATATATGAATGCCTGAAGAAGGTGAAGCTAGAGAAGACGACTTCAAAGAACTTTAATGTAACATTTAGGATCATTGCTCCTTGTTTGGTATAATCTTTTTTTATCTGACGAGTTATCCATCTAGTCAATTACTACTTCACTAGTAACAAAATCAGATCATTTGTTAATTTTTATTACTTTTTTTAATGCACTTCACTTGTAACTAAGACCCTCTCTAGAAAATCACATGAAAACTAAATATCACTAGTGAAGTGAGGCCGTGAAGACCGGCCATCGGTCTCTCAATTAACCACCATCATCAAGGACGAGGCGCGCCTTTGGGCCAAGGCCGATGCCACAGAGACAAGGAACATAATTATCAAGAGTTAGCCATTTTTGTCTTTTGGAGATGAGCAACCCCTTTGATCTGTTTGCTCCAACACTCCAACCATGCCTCTATAGCACATGGCTTTGTGAGTATATGTAATCCCATGCTAACACTCTTCTTCTATTAATGAAAAGATACACAACTTTTGCGCATTCGAAAAAGTGAGTCCGTGAAGGCATGTAAAAAATCTATCTCCTAAACACCGGTTGAACATCGGCGTCCTTTCCAGCTTGAGGGCATCTCCAACACGGACCTTCAAACCACTCGCAAATGTTCGGATCGCACGGTTCGGACGTGTTCTGCCATCCAACATGTTCCTGTATCGGTCTGTAGGCCGGTCCGGACGCGCTTTTTCCTGCAAACCGGAGACAAAGTGGAGGCTTTGCGGACGTCCGGACCGCTGCCACGCCGCTCTTGACTATCTTGGCCCACCGAAAAAACTCCTCCCTTGCTCGTGCGCGTACCCGCCTGGCGCCAGCTACCCTCATTCATTCCTCTGTAGAGCGGCCTCTCCGCGCCGCTGCTGGCACAGAGCGGACACGATGTCTCATTAGCGCCAACATTGAAGTGGCGTGCCGCCCGTGCTGCGTCCTCGGTGTCCGCACCTGTTCAATGCCGGAGCGACGTTTGCTGTATGGGATGGGACGAATATCTACCATGCCCGTTCAATGCCCGTCCGTCCGCATGATGCCATTAAGCAGGCTCGCCGGTGAAGGAACCAACTCCGACGCCATGTATTGACGCATCCGAATGCTTAGCCTTGTTGGAATCCTCTATTTAAAGGCGGCCACACCCGACTAAACTCCACACCACAACACTTCCGCTCCACATCCTCCTCCCTTGAACTGCATCCACCATGACCGCAAGCTCTAGCGCGATGTGGGAGAGCCTGTCATTGGAGCAGAAGCACGAGGTGGCCTCCCTTGCGGCCGCCTGACAGCCCCGCTGCACCCGGCGGATCAAGCACGACATGCCAGCCAGCTCGCCCGAGGTCTCCGACGACGACCCTATGGGCTCTGCCGAAGACACGGCGACGTAACCCACGTCGGTGCATGCCGGCCTGACCTTGGAGTAGGTGAGGCGCACTACGACGTCCCCATGGTAGAGGAGGAGCAGCATGCGCCGACTCCTATGTCGGTGTTCCAGTAGACGCAGGAGGAGCAGAGGCACAACCTCTTCCTCCTCGAGCAGCATCGGTTGGCGGAGGGCCAAATCTACGGTGAGTGCGCAAGCAAGGTGGCCGTGACCGCTATGACCACGACGAACCCGAATTTCGTTGCGAAGCAGCGAGCGCTCTACGAGGCCGCGCGTGCTCAAGGCGCCGCTTGCAACGCAGAGCCGGCGCAGCCGGACGCGGACGCAGCCGCACACGCGCTGGCGGCGCAGGCAGTCGAGGACTCCAATGCCGCCGGCTGTGCGTCCAACACGCCGCCGTGCAACTTTCGAGGGCGTATGTGGCAGGTCGACAGTGACGGACCATCCACGTCCATCGTCGACCTTTTGAACCTCACCGCCGTTCATAAAGACGACAGATGGAGGACGTGGTCGCCGATGCGAAATACTCCACAAAGAAGGTTGACGCCGGACGCCGCCGTCGGATAGGTTTAGGGTCCGGCCACTCTTTTAATGAAAAATGTTCGTGATGTAATGAATTTCTTTCTTTTTATACGAAAATCTGTTGTGTTTGCATGAATTTCGTCCTATTAATTAACACTTGATTCAAAATATATCCGAGCAAGGATGAATGGCCGGGTCCATATCCGTATTCGCGGACAGCTGCCCGGCCAAATTTATGGATCAGCAAGATGCCCATTAGCCTCAGGGCCTGCGATAAAAAACAGCCGCAGCTAGCGCGAAACCAACAGCTAGTTCAGTGAACTGCGCCCACCGGGACAACCAAAGCGTGCCTGTCGATCCTCTGGGCAGAAACGTCCATCAATTCCAGCCTCGCTTCACGTCCTAGGAAAAGGCGCAAAAGCGAGCGCTCTTTCTGCATGCGCGCAGCGCCTCGTGCACGGGAAATTCTCTTCTCCTCAGGTAAAAATCTCTCGTTGCTCTCGTGGACTGCTCGTCCGGCCGACACCGCGGCCGCGGGTGACATCGGACACGCAGATGCAGCGACCATGAAAAGGGTAAAAAGACGTGTGCATCTCATCATACTCGTGGCAGGCACAGTGACAGCAGTATGCAGTTTGCAGGTACGGAATAAACACGGGAAAGCGAGTACTGTGCATGGACGCTTGGTTTCATAGGGTTTTACCAACCCGTCCGACATAAGTTGTCATTTGGTTTCGGCGCAATGAAGCAAGGGCATCTCTCCATCTTGCAACGTCGACATGCTCGTTGCGTGGACTCCTTTTCACCCGTCGCAAATCCAGGAATATATTCCGGTCAATTTCTTTTGGGGTCACTTCACGGATACGGCGAATCAGACTACTATGTTAGTTGGCAGAACATGAGCGTTCTCATAGCTTAGTGACTCTCGGCCGTCGGATCGATTTTTTGATGCGATTTTGACCGTCGGATCTCTCTTCCGGACGATCTGGGCCGCCGGATCGAAAACAGACACTCCTACAATGAATAGTTCCCTCTCGTTTGTGCCACCGCCTGTAATTTCGCCGCCCCGCCGAGGGTATTTCGGTCATTTCGCGTACTTGGTATAAAAAGGGTGCCGCTGCCGTGGGATGACCTAGCCGCCTCCTCCCTCCCGCACTCGCGCTTCCCCCGCGCCTCTCTCCCTCCCGCCCCGCCTCTCTCTCTCCCTCCAAACCCTAACCCGCGCCGGCCTCCCTGCCCCGCCGCCGTCATCTCCTTCGCCTCCCGGAGCTCAGCCCGAGTTTGGTGGCGCGGGGTTCCTGGCGGTCTTCCTCCCGCTGCTCTGGGTGGCGTGCCGCCTCCGCCGCCGGCAGGAGGGGGCCGCGGTGGCCGCTGGATAGCCCGGCTACCAGCAGCTCGTGCCGCCCAGCTCGTGGGTCACCTCCCTCCTCCTCCCCATCGGGACTGGGCAGGAGGATGAGCGCTGTCGCGCCGCCGCCGCACACCCCTGTCGTCGCGCCGCCGCTGTCCCTGATGGTGGTGTGCCTAACATCCCCTCCCCTTACCTCGATTCAGATCGTCTCCTCTGCTCTTTTCTTCTTCATTCTGTCCTGACCCCCTCACTTGTTTGTTCGATCCGGAGCAGCAGCCACCCTCCATGGACGAGGACGACCACCACAGCGACGACGGCGCCCCTCACATGGTCGAGCTCGACGGAAGAGCGCTCGCCATGGCCGCGTTCGTCTGCTCTGGCGTGGTGCAGCCGAGCTTGGCCAACGACGAGGTCGTGTACCTCCGCCTCGACGAGCTCCTAGCGCGGGTAAGCAAGGCAGCACCCCCATCCCCATGCTCGTTTCAGTTTTCAGAGGCTCCTTCTTCTTTTGTGTGTGCTGATGACGCCTGCTCTTCTCCATGGAGTTGACAAGATGGAGATCCCTGCCATATCTTATATTCTTCAGTTGTCAAATACTCACTCAGCTATTCAGATTGTTGCATCTTTTCTTCTAGTTTTTCTTCATATTAATCTATGATATGGATTATGACAAATTGAGCTGACAATTTGTGCTTTATAACTTTTGGGTCAGGATGGTATTTATGACAATATGCATCTACTGATACTGTTTGTGTTTGCATTTTAGAATCTTAACGCTTGATATTGACTTTCCAGGGGATGTATTTCTAATGTGTAGGTGAACCGGTTTACAATGCAGAGATTGCGACAAGAAATAACGAAGAACAACGTGTGTATGTGTGCCAATTACCATGGATAATGCTCAATTCTTCTGTTTCTAAATGGCCCTTCACACTACAGGAAAGTGACAATCAGTAAAAGTTAAGGTCAGACTTTGGAGAAGGTAAACATGTATTCTACATATGGTTACTTTTATGTACTTTTAGATATATGCAGTTTCTTGGGTGACTAAGATGGTGTAGAGGCTCTGCCAGGATTACTTTTAATTTCTGCCACCAAATAAGCTATTACAAAAGGAGTAACAAATGCAATATCTGTTCTGATCAAGCTGAGTTCAAAATTAACTATAAAAACAGACATTTACCGATAAGGAAATCTGATAGGTTATGTGTTGTTATCGTATAAAATAGCAACAAGACTTCACTACTGAGAGATATTTATGCCTGCATCATGATAGGTCTCCTTCCAAGTTTGTTGACCTGTTTTTTGTATCCCAAGTTTATTGGCCTGTTTTTTTTGTCCTTCCGAGGTTATCATTCGGTTTGTTTTGCATGCTGAACTGGCATATTTAGTGGCGGGTTTGGTGCTTCTATCACTGTGTTCTTCGAGAATCTCATCATATCTCTCTATCCTAGGAATTATATGTTCACTTCCATGGAAAATAACATTTAAGAGAAACTTCATCACAGACGGTCTTCAGTGTGATATTTATAGACTGTCTCCCACAACAGATTATTGACATCACAATTTAGAGAAGCTTTGATTTCACTATATTCTCCCTTTTGAAATTAATATTTTTTGTACACAACAACACTACTCATTTTAGTGGAGGAGGCAGCGACTCTGACAGTTGGAGAGTTAACATATTTGGTTGCAGGGCATTAGAGGATTTGAGTAGAAGCTGGCGAGCGGTGTCCACAGATTGTACAGCGACCAAGCGGCGATGAAGAATCAATGTGTGGATCTATCATTACCATATGGACTAGGTATGCAAAGTTATTCCTCTGGTATGCTTTATTGTGGCCATACGGCCTTTTATGTTTCATTCCTTTTGTATTTCTGTCAACAAAAAATGTAGAGCCGCACCTTAATTGTCATAGTGATGTTGGATGGCATGGCAGTTGTCCAGTTCTATTCTTTAAGAAGTCGATGTGTGTATATGGATCAAAGTGATGATCACAGTAGACTAAAAAGCTTAGTAGTAGAGTTTAAAAGAAAATTCAGAAGCATTGGAGGCTCATGCTTCTACTGTCATGTTTTATGCTCCAGTTAGGAGTGGTGTTTCTAAAATAGAGATTATTGATTTTCACATATATATATAACCTGTGTTCATAGGAGCATTCATGTCTCATTCTTTCTTTTCCATTTTCTTCTCCCTCTAAATTGTAGAGCTCATATTCAAATTAGTAATCTTTTCAACTCTCTTTATAACTTCGCAGGTTTCAGAAATAAGATGTTTGCTTTATTGAACTAAGTTATTCTATTTTTGAGAGAGTATTGCACTAAGATGTTTTATATCCTTATTATAGGGATACAAGCTCCGTGAACCATTCATGTAGTTACCGATTTTAGACAGATTTTGTTTCAGTTACGAAGGTTTAGAGGGATATATGAATGATCTGGAGTTTCAGTTATCATTTGAGCTACTTCCCCATTCATATTTTTAACATTAATCCATCTTATTAGTATTAATTAATTATGATGCTGCCATGTTCATTTGTGCCCTTGGAGGGAGATGAACATATGGTGCTGCCAGCGCAGCACTTAAGGGCATGGAGGCTGACAAGGCGAAAGAGGCATGTTCTCAACCACCAAATTACGATGTTGAGCAGTGCCCGAGCGGAAGATAGCAAGGCGGTTGACGTAGGATACAGAGTAAGCAGAGCTAGCGGCAGTGGACACAGCTACCACGTTGGTGGGCGCACCAGAGGCACAACACACGGTGGACATCGAGAATGTAGTGCACATCAAAGCAGTCGCCGCTCTGCGGTAAATTAGATAGACAAAATACATGACATGTTAGGCTGTTACTCGCTAGCAGCAGAAATATTCAGCTTATTCATGAGGTAACAGCAGGGTCTGTTGCGCTGAATCTTTGAGATGAAACCAAACCAAACTAATACATACCTAGCATCTGTCCAGAAGTCTTGATTACGGAATATATATGGTCCCATTTTAAGTTTCATAGGATATCCTCGGTTATCTGTTCTTTTGTAGGGATTTGAGAAAAAAGAAAATAAAAAACACTTATAATAAGGCAATGGCTTCGTGAGAAAGCACAAGAAATATCGTTGCGTGGCAGCAAGGCATACCTTAATTTGCTTCATGGTGAACTGGAAATGTGCTTTTATGTCAAACTGAAAAAATATGGTGTCTGCTAGCACCGTAATATGTCCATCCATTAACCACTATTTTGTCGAAATACAGGCCTCTGCTTCTGGTTATTACAAGCTAGGTAGTATTGTGGGAGTGATCGGAAACTTCTACACGACTCATCACCATCATGTCCATGCCCCAGAATTGGGTGAGTGCTCAAGGTATGAAAATAAACGCCGACTAGAATAACATGTTTTACAGCAACATTTCTATGCTTCTAAATGACCATTGTGTTTCTAATTCTACAGGAAGAATTTTGTAGTTCCACTGTTGGATTCCAAGCAGGCAATTCATGATCAGCCTTGCGCAAGCTAAAGAGTGATTGACAGGTGGAGTGACTGCTGGGGTCATAAACGAAGAAACAATGAAGTCACTGGACAGCAAAACAGATTATTTATTCCCAATGTCGTTGCTCTTGCAAAATTGCAGGCCTATTGGTTATGTGGTAAGCAACCATTAGACCCTTTCTACAAGCACATAAGTGTTGATGATGTACATGACAATGATTGTTACCTATTTATCTTAACTGTGACCTTGCTTTGGCATTTCAGAAACATTGTAGTTGCTTATTTGTATTCTATACTTTTGGGTGATTTTACTAGTACCTTGCTTATGTTTGTACAGTACTACTGGATATCTGATGGAGCTTTCATTGCCGTACTGCTTATTCCACCCCTTGCTTTGCTTTCCCCTTTTCTGGCTGGTCTCAATGCACTTTTCAGCCGAGCACCAAAAAGATATGCTGTGCCCCATATTTCTACACTTGGAATACTACTTCTGTCCCTGTCGAGTTCGATATGGATATGCCCCAAAATGTATTTTTGTTTTGCTAAACAGTTTAATGCAACTTAGTGATAAAATATGTCTTCTATTTATGTACACTTCCTCTCAATCACCAATATGGTCCCAGTTATCCATGTTATGTACGTGTTGTCTGCAGGTGGTTATGTTGGTTTTATCTTCCGGTTGGTTGTTAGTCCCCTACAAGAGTTGTCACAATATGAAAAGGCTCCAAAAGGTGTCACGGTCAGGAATCTTTTTCCAGGCATCCGGTGATGATTAGGTAACCAAACCATATCTCACAGGATGTGTGTTTATGTGGTCTGGCAAAGTAATGCTCTTCTTTTGTGGTATGTGGAAAGTAATGCTCTCTTTGTTATTCATTTTTGGAGCCGTTAAATATTTTTTCCCTCATAATAGTTTTAGATGTTATGCCTTAGCATATTATATCAACGAGAAGTGAATGTGTTTTAGCTCGTATCTTCTAAATTAGTGTCTTCCACCGATATCAGAAATTAATGCTTCATATCATGTTTTGTATTTCTGTTATATCGTGTACTTCTTCAAAATTTGTATCTCAACCTAGCCTTCTTAGTGATAATTTTAGTGGAAGACATTAGAATTCTTTTCGAGTATGAGGACTGTTATTTATTAACAAGTATTTATCACATTTAACAGAAATTAGTCTCCTTATTAACATAAATACACTGATCCTATTCTACCACTATGATTTAGTTCATGTGCTGTAGGCATCACCGTCATTGCAATTCCTAAAGATGTGGAATTCTCATACTAATGCCGCTAATATATTTTCTCAAGAGGTCTCAAATTGAAAGCTAGGCATACTCTTCTTGATAAATCGTGTTTTATAACCAGATCAACAAAGTTTTTGTATTTCATGATTAAGAGATGAAGTCATGTTTGCCAATGTCACCCATAAATACACTAATTATTTTCCATCCTAAGCTCATTTCCATGTCTGCTCTGGAATATTTTCCTACAGAGAAGAGGGCCACAGTACCAATTGGGCAGACTTTGTCAAGGCGGCAGGAATAAAAGAATAACATATACTCATAAGGATCTTCGCCTTCAAGATTGTAAGGGGAAATTATTGCTCACTGTCCTGTCCCTACGCTTTAGAAGGAAATCACAAGTGTATTTTCTATACAAAACCATCATGTGGTCATCTATATTACGAACTATTCACACCAGATTCATATGGAATGGCACTCATGGCGGTAGTTGAACCAGAGCTATCTATCAGTACGCCTAACTATGGCTTCGTAGTTTTAGCGCATCCACTGCCACTATGTTGGATTTTGCTCTCTAATATTTCTACTTGTACTACTGAACTTAATTTCAACTAATTAGCTTTTGTAATATCATGGCTGCATTGAACTTGATGTTGCCTTACTTCTGCGGCCGGTTAGTTTTTATAATCTCATGACTTTGTTGAACTCGATGATGTTACGCTCCTGAAATGTTTGTTCTTTTCCGTGAACCAGAAAATCAGTTGTTCTATTACATGTGCTAAACTTGCCTTCCTACTAATGCATCATGCGATTTGATCTTCGGCTGTTTGCCCATGTCGGTTGGACTGGCACCCTCGCGCCAAGGCGCGTTGCCAATCTAGTATATGATGAATGAGCCCGGAGCAAACCAGTTCGGAGACACGGAACAGAAAGATTTCCTGGGTTTGATGATTGGTGCTGCTAAAAAGAACAACACGAAGCTAGAGCAAAGTGGAGGCCGAGTAGGAGCGTGCATCAACAATGCCACACAAGTCGCAAATAGTAGGACAGTTTCGCTTTGTTTCAGATAGACCACAACCTAGCGTATTTGATAGGCGAATGACATATGCATATGATGCAATGCCAACGAATTGACCGAGGTTAGTGACATCCAATTGTTGTTGTTGTTTTTTGGAAAGGAGGATTTCCCCCGGCCTCTGTATCCGAAAGATGCATGCAGCCATATTATTGAAAAAAATTCAGCAAACACAAAGTATGGTATCTGAAATACAGCTCACAGAGGGAGCACAAAATAATATAGGCTAATAAAATAAAGCAAAGCCACAACCGGCTGGACGAAGTGGACATCAAGGACCTATCCTATTATGCGACCGTCATCAAAACCGGTTGAAAATAGCCCGTGCTACCACCTCCCATCGGTTGCACCCAGTAGCTAAATGCTCCCTGGAGACCGTAGGAGTGAGTAGCAACCACATACGGATCCATGCCGTAGCTCTAAAAATAACCTGCAAGAAGTTTAGAATATATAGCCTGTTAAAAATCATATCGTTCCTCCAGTTCCATATAGCCCAAAGAAGTGCGCATATTCCAATCGAATATTTGACGCAATGTCCAATTGTACTCCATTTAGCCATGTCCCAAACAACGCATCTATGCTAGATGGAGGGTTATATTAAAGGCTATATGAATTGATCGCCAAAGTAACTTTACGGGGCAATCAATGAATAAATGTTGGATTGTTTCGTCATGAACACAAAAACAACATCGTGAACTACCGACTCATCGTCGCTTTAGTAAGTTATCTTTGGTAAGGATGACCTGCTTGTGCACAAACCACATGAAAATTTTGATGCGCAAGGGAATCTTAGCTTTCCAAATGTGTATCAATCTTGGGATTGGGCCAGAGTTAGTGAGGTCTAAGTACATAGATTTAACCGAAAACATTCCATTCCCCGTTAACTTTCAGTTTACGGCGTCTGCTTGGTCTGAGAGTTGAACGTATCAACCTCCGCACCAAGTGTAGCTAGGAGTTCCATCGTTCCCCTACTAAAGCCCGCCGGAACTAGATATTCAAAGGTACCGTCTGTAATACTGTTGCCACGTAATCCTCCTTACGTTGTACAATATTATACAGGGTAGGGTACTGGGGGGCTAGCGGTGCCTCGCCTAGCCAAGTATCCTCCAAAAACCTTGTTGTCGTTCCGTCCCCAACAATGATTTTCACCCTATGGAAGAAAGTCTCTTTTGTTCTCATGAGCCCCTTCCAAAATGGTGAATCAGTAGGTCTTACGATAACCTGAGCCAGAGTTTTAGAGTGCAGGTATTTATTCCGTAGAATTTGTGCCCACATGCCTTTCGATTTCTGAGATAACCTATACAGCCATTTGCTCAACAGCCATTTATTTTTAGTCTCGAGGTTCTTAATCCCGAGACCCCCCGGTCTTCGGGTCGACAAATAATATCCCATCTTGCCAAGCGATATTTTGTCTTAACCTCGCCTGACTGCCAGAAAAACGAGATCGATAGAAGTCTAGTCTCTTTCTTACCCCTTTCGGTACCTCAAAGAAAGATAGAAGGAACATCGGCATACTGGTCAGTACTGAATTAATCAGCACTAGCCGCCCTCCGTAAGACATAAGCTTACCGTTCCAGCAGCTTAGTTTTTTTCAAATCGATCTTTGATACGTTTCCACTCTTTATTGGTTAATTTTCGATGGTGAATTGGAATGCCTAGATAATTGAAAGGTAGTGATCCCAGTTCACAAACGAACAATTGTCTATAGTTATCTTGTTCCTCTTGGCCCTACCAAAGCAAAATAATTCACTCTTGTGGAAATTAATCTTTAGACTTGACAATTGTTAAAACAGGCACAATACTAGTTTCATATTTCTCGCTTTTGCAAGGTCATGCTCCATGAATATGATTGTGTCGTCAACATACTGTAGGATAGAAACGCCCCCATCCACCAAATGTGGGACAAGACCACCTACCAGGCCTTTTTTCTTGGCCCGACCTATGAGCGCCGTCAACATGTCTGCCACAATGTTGAAGAGAATAGGGGACATCGGGTCACCTTGTCTTAGTCCTTTATGCGTCTGGAAATAATGACGAATGTCATCGTTCACCTTAATCCCGACACTATTTTTTTGGACAAAAGAATCCACCTGATCCCTCCATGCCCCATTAAAACCCTTCATACGCATGCTTGCTGAAGGAATGGCCATTTGACCTTATCATATGCCTTCTCGAAATCCACCTTGAAGATAACCCCGTCTAATTTCTTCGAATGGATTTCATGTAAAGTTTCATGCAAGACAACAACCCCTTCTAGGATATGTCTTCTAGGCATGAAAGCAGTCTGACTAGGTTGCACCACCGAATGGGCAATCCATGTCAATCTATTAGTGGCCACTTCCGTAAAAATCTTGAAACTCACATTCAAAAGACATATTGGCCTGAATTGCTCTATTCGAATTGCTTCCTCTTTCTTTGGTAACAACGTTATGGTGCCAAAGTTGAAATGAAAGAGTTGTAGATGGCCATTAAAGAAATCATGAAACATAGGCATTAGGTCATTGTTCACAATATGCCAACATCTCTTATAGAATTCCGCGTGAAACCCATCTGGTCCCGGTGCTTTATTTGGCTTCATATGAGAGATCGCCTCGAAAACCTCTTTCTCAGTATAAGGTGCAGATAAAATCTCATTCTCATCTGATCTGAGCTGAGGTACGTCCCCCACTACAAGTTCATCTAGGGACACCATGTTATCTACCGAAGGCCCAAATAGTTGCTTGTAATAATTGGAGATGTACATTTTGAGATTCTTGTGTCCCACCACTGTTCCTTCATCTTGCTCAAGCTGGATGATTTTCTTTTTCCTATGTTTGCCATTTGCAATCATATGAAAAAATTGAGTATTATCCTCCCCTTGGACGACCTTGAGAACTTTAGCGCGCAAGGCCCACTTCTTTTCTTCTTCTCGAAGAAGAGCACGCAATTTCAACTCTACTTCGGACTTTGTGGCCTGTTCTATCTCGTGTAGCAGATTCGTTTCCGCTCTCAAGTCTAGAGCATGAATCGACTAGATAAGCCGTTCTTTTCTTGTTTATAAATCCTGCTCTCATTTCTGGCCCAACCCCTCAGAAATTGTCTCAGATGTCTAATCTTATTTTGCCAGCGCTCCATGCTGGATCCGCCCGTAACAGGCTTAGCCCATTCTCTTGCAACAATCTCTAAAAAAAATATTTTTCAAACCAACTAAGCTCGAAAGAAAAATATTTGTATTGCCAATATGTGTTGCTTCACCCGAGTCCACCAACAATGGTGTATGGCCTAAGATTGCCCTCTGCATCGTGTGCACCGATACCAGTGGGTATTTCTGTTCCCAATCTACACTTGCAAGCACTCTGTCTAGCTTCTCATAAGTAAGAGTCGGTAACGAATTTGCCCATGTAAACTGCCAACCCGTGAGTTCAATCTCTCTCAGATTAGGACTCTCAGTGATCATATTGAACATAAATGACCACCGCCCATCAAAATGATCATTATTCTTCTCTTCTTTCCTCCTAATGATATTAAAATCCCCTCCCACTAAGATCGGTAACCTCACATCTCCACATATTCTAACCAGATCGACTAAGAAATCAGGCTTAAATTTGGGTTCGGCTGCGCCATACACCGCCACAAGAGCCCATCGAAATCCATCCAATTTCGACCTTACCCGAAACTTAACTGCATAATCCCCTCACTCTACATTTAACACCTCAAGTGTTTCTCACTTTACCCCCAGAAGAATCCCACCGGATCTTCCTCTAGGGGGTAAACAGTGCCAGTCAAAATCAATTCCTCCAGCCAAAGTTCCGAGGAATTGCGAGGTAAAGTTAACTCTACCCGTTTCAAGAAGTGCAATGAAATCAAGTTTATCCTCAATGGATGTTTCAGCCAGGAACCTTCTCTTAGCCAAGTCTGCCAGACCTCTGCTTGTCGGATTCCGGGCTCCGCAGACCCTTGAGAGGTTCGAACTCTGGGGTGTGCACGAAGGACTCTTTCTCCCCAGCCAGCCTACCCAACGATTCCACGGCCTAGCTCCACGAACCCAAAGAACACGAGACATAGAGGTTTATACTGGTTCGGGCCACCGTGTGGTGTAATACCCTACTCCAGTGTGGTGGTGGATTGCCTCGAGGGCTAAGGATGAACTAGTACAGTGGATGAACAGCCTCAGGAGGAGAGGTGTTCTTGAGCTCGATGAGCCTATGGGTGTGAGGATGGAATGTGTCCGATCCCAGATTCGTCTTCTCCTACGGTGGTGGCTAGTCCTATTTATAGAGGCCCTGGTCCTCTTCCCAAATGTAGGCGGGAAGGGATCCCACAACGGCCAATTTTGAAGGGAGACAACTAGTACAAGCTATCCTGACAAAAGCGGTCTTCGCCTGCCAAAGGCTCTGGTGGTGACGCTGCTGTGGGCTCCGCGATGACCTCCGTCCTGCTGTCCTGCTGGTCTTGGTCTTGTTGCACCGATATGGAAACCTTTGCCTGATGCCTCGAGACTCCTCATCTGCGCTTGCCTCTTTAGCACCAAAGAGGAAACTGGTACACTGCGCCCGCTGGAGCCCGCCTGGCCTTGGTCGTCACAGCTCACGTCATGTGAACCTCGCGAGGTGCCCCCTGCATAGATATCTCCGCTCCTCGGGAGCCAGCCTAGTGAGGCCGCCCCCAGGGAGGCCTTGGTGTCGTCCGCCCCACAAGGCTTGGCCCCTCGCGAGGGTCTTAAGTAGTAGCTGCCGAAGCTGGGCCGTACCGGGCCTTTGGTGGAGCCACGCCGTGGGCTGCAGGCAGGCAAGTCTGGGCACCCCCATTCCCAGGACACCGACGGTAGCCCCCGGGCCCAAGGCGCGCCCGAACTTGGCTTCGAGCCGAAGCCAAAGGGCAAGTGCGGAGCGCCGCGGGCCCCAACCGCCTGCGGCCTCGGTCGACGCGTGGCGATTGATGGGACGTGTGCGCCTTAGCTTCCCCATGCTGCCTCGGCAACCGTCCTTGACTTGACGAGACCCTGCTGCATGCAGAAGAAAAACCATCATTGCGTGCGATCGTGGAGGCCGACGGTTGGCCTCCTCCTGGCTATAAATGAGGAGAGGGGCGGAGCCCCCGTTGCTCATCTCCTTCTTCTCGCCGCCCGCTCCTTCTTCTTCCCCCTTGCCTTGCTGTCTCGCCGCGACACTCATGGCGCCAACGAAGAGGTTTTCGGCTGCGGAAAAAGGGAAGGCTCGCCAGGAGGGGCCTGGCTCGCCACCGCCCAAGAGGGGGCGTGGTCGCCCCTGCAAGCACGCTGCGACCCCTGCTGTTGCTCCTCGGGGGCGCAGAGGTACTCCTTCGGGGTCCGGTGTTGTCCTCGGTGGCCGCAGCGGTGCCCCCTCCCACGGCGGGGGCCGCTCTAGGCGGAGCAACCCTTGTGCCGAGGGGAGGCGCGCCGTGGTCGCCCGGCCCCCTCGGCCACGCTTCCACTCGGCGGAGGTGCTCCCGGAGTTCGTCGTGTGGTCGGAGCAGCTGGCTGGCACCTGGCTCCAGCTCCCGCGCTCCTTTGCCGGCGAGTTGCCGGCCGCGGGTCTCAACGGTTTCTGGCTGTAGGCAGACGGCTGCTGCAGTAGGGCCTCGTGGGCTGCGGTGGAGGTTTCCGCCGCGGGCAACGCGGTCCTGGCCCGCGGCTGGTAGACGTTCGCCCGCGCGCGCGGCCTGAGCAGACGGTGCACCCTCCACTTCAAATACGGCGGCGTCGCGACCCTCTACGTGAGGGTATTTGGGGAAGACGGTCGCCGCGCAGGGTGTTGCCCCGAGGACAGCGGTGGTGATGGCGAGCTTGGCCTTGATGACGGTCGTGACGACGCCGAGGGCGAGCTCGCCCTTGGCGACGGCCGTGGCTCATCCAGCGGCGGCGGCTCCTCCTCCGGTGAGAGCTCAAGCAGCGGCAACTATGACCATCCGCCACGTCGTCGGGGTCGCTTTGAGTGTTGGGGAACGCAGTATTTCAAAAAATTCCTACGATCACGCAAGATCTATCTAGGAGATGCATAGCAACGAGCGGGGAGAGTGTGTCCACGTACCCTCGTAGACCGAAAGCGGAAGGGTTAAGTAACGCGGTTAATGTAGTCAAACGTCTTCGTGATCCTACCGATCAAGTCCCGAACGCACGACACCTCCGCGATCCGCACACGTTCAGCTCGGTGACGTCCCACGAACTCTAGATCCAGCTGAGGCCGAGGGAGAGTTTCGTCAGCACGATGACGTGGTAACGGTGATAATGAAGTTACCGACGCAGGGCTTCACCTAAGCACCGCGACAATATGACCGAGGTGGAAATATGTGGAGGGGGGCACCGCACACGGCTAAGAATCAACTTGTGTGTCTATGGGGTGCCCCCTCCCCCGTATATAAAGGAGGGGAGGAGGGGGCCGGCCGGCCTCATGGTGCGCCCCCAAGGGGGGGATTCCTACTCCTACTAGGAGTAGGTTTCCCCCCTTTCCTAGTCCTAATAGGAGGGGGAAGGAAGGGGAAGAAGAGAAGAAGGAAAGAGGGCCCGACCCCCTCCCCAATTCGGATTGGGCTTGGGGGGTCCGCCCCTCCTCTTGGCCGCCTCCTCTCTCTTCCACTAAAGCCCATGTAGGCCCATTAAGCCCCCGGGGGGTTCTGGTAACCCCCCAGTACTCCGGAAAATGCCCGAACTCATCCGGAACCATTTCGGTGTCCAAACATAACCTTCCAATATATCAATCTTCATGCCTCGACCATTTCGAGACTCCTCGTCATGTCCGTGATCACATCCGGGACTCCGAACAACCTTCGGTACATCAAATCACAAAACTAATAATACATATCGTCATCGAACATTAAGCGTGCGGGTCCTACGGGTTCGAGAACTATGTAGACATGATCGAGACTCATCTCCGGTCAATAACCAATAGCGGAACCTGGATGCTCATATTGGTTCCTACATATTCTACCAAGATCTTTATCGGTCAAACCGCACAACAACATACGTTGTTCCTTTTGTCATCGGTATGTTACTTGCCCAAGATTCGATCGTTGGTATCACTATACCTAGTTCAATCTCGTTACCGGCAAGTCTCTTTACTCGTTCCGTAGTGCATCATCCCGCAACTAACTCATTAGTTACATTGCTTGCAAGGCTTATAGTGATGTGCATTACCGAGAGGGCCCAGAGATACCTCTCCGACAATCGGAGTGACAAATCCTAATCTCGATCTATGCTAACTCAACAAACACCATCGGAGACACCTGTAGAGCATCTTTATAATCACCCAGTTACGTTGTGACTTTTGATAGCACACTAAGTGTTCCTCCGGTATTCGGGAGTTGCATATTCTCATACTCATAGGAACATGTATAAGTCATGAAGAAAGCAATAGCAACAAACTAAATGATCATAGTGCTAAGCTAACGGATGGGTCTTGTCAATCACATCATTCTCTAATGATGTGATCATGTTCATCAAATGACAACTCATGTCCATGGCTAGGAAACTTAACCATCTTTGATTAACGGACTAGTCAAGTAGAGGCATACTAGTGACACTCTGTTTGTCTATGTATTCACACATGTACTAAGTTTCCGGTTAATACAATTCTAGCATGAATAATAAACATTTATCATGATATAAGGAAATATAAATAACAACTTTATTATTCCCTCTAGGGCATATTTCCTTCAGTCTCCCACTTGCACTAGAGTCAATAATCTAAATTACATAGTAATGATTCTAACACCCATGGAGTCTTGGTGCTGATCATGTTTTGCTCGTGAGAGAGGCTTAGTCAACAGGTCTGCAACATTCAGATCCGTATGTATTTTGCAAATCTCTATGTCTCCCTCCTTGACTTGATCGCGGATGGAATTGAAGCGTCTCTTGATGTGCTTGGTTCTCTTGTGAAATCCGGATTCCTTTGCCAAGGCAATTGCACCAGTATTGTCACAAAAGATTTTCATTGGACCCGATGCACTAGGTATGACACCTAGATCGGATATGAACTCCTTCATCCAGACTCCTTCATTTGCTTCTTCTGAAGCAGCTATGTACTCCGCTTCACACGTAGATCCCGCCACGATGCTTTGCTTAGAACTACACCAACTGACAGCTCCACCATTAAAAATAAATACCTATCCGGTTTGTGACTTAGAGTCATCCGGATCATTGTCAAAGCTTGCATCGACGTAACCATTTACGACGAGCACTTTGTCACCTACATAAACGCGAAACATATCCTTAGTCCTCTTCAGGTATTTCAGGATGTTCTTGACCGCTGTCCAGTGACCCACTCTTGGATTACTTTGGTACCTCCCTGCTAAACTGATAGCAAGGCACACATTAGGTCTGGTACATAGCATTGCATACATGATATAACCTATGGCTGAAGCATAGGGAATGACTTTCATTTTCTCTCTATCTTCTGCAGTGGTCGGGCATTGAGTCTGACTCAGTTTCACACCATGTAACACAGGCAAGAACCCTTTCTTTGCTTGATCCATTTTGAACTTCTTCAAAACTTTATCAAGGTATGTGCTTTGTGAAAGTCCAATTAAGCGTCTTGATCCATCTCTATAGATCTTGATGCCCAATATATAAGCAGCTTCACCGAGGTCTTTAATTGAAAAACTCTTATTAGAGTATCCTTTTATGCTATCCAGAAATTCTATATCATTTCCAATCAACAATATGTCATCTACATACAATATTAGAAATGCTACAGAGCTTCCACTCACTTTCTTGTAAATACAGGCTTCTCCGAAAGTCTGTATAAAACCATATGCTTTGATCACACTATCAAAACGTTTATCCCAACTCCGAGATGCTTGCACCAGTCCGTAAATGGAAGCTGGAGCTTGCACACTTTGTTAGCATACTTTGGATCGATAAAACCTTCAGGTTGCATCATATACAACTCTTCTTCCAGAAATCCATTCAGGAATGCAGTCTTTACATCCATTTGCCAAATTTCATGATCACAAAATGCGGCAATTGCTAACATGGTTCGGACGGACTTAAGCATCGCTACGGGTGAGAAGGTCTCATCGTAGTCAACTCCTTGAACTTGTCGAAAACCTTTTGCAACAAGTCGAGCTTTGTAGACAGTAACATTACCGTCAGCGTCTGTCTTCTTCTTGAAGATCCATTTATTCTCGATGACTTGCCGATCATCGGGCAAGTCAACCAAAGTCCACACTTTGTTCTCATACATGGATCCCATCTCAGATTTCATGGCCTCAAGCCATTTTGCGGAATCGGGGCTCAACATCGCTTCCTCGTAGTTCGTAGGTTCATCATGGTCAAGTAACATGACCTCCAGAACAGGATTACCGTACCACTCTGGTGCGGATCTTACTCTGGTTGACCTACGAGGTTCGGTAGTGACTTGATCTGAAGTTACATGATCATCATCATTAGCTTCCTCACTAATTGGTGTAGGAGTCACAGGAACAGATTTCTGTGATAAACTACTTTCCAATAAGGGAGCAGGTACAGTTACCTCATCAAGTTCTACTTTCCTCCCACTCACTTCTTTCGAGAGAAACTCCTTCTCTAGAATGGATCCATTCTTAGCAACGAATGTCTTGCCTTCGGATCTGTGATAGAAGGTATACCCAACTGTCTCCTTTGGGTATCCTATGAAGACACATTTCTCCGATTTGGGTTCGAGCTTATCAGGTTGAAGCTTTTTCACATAAGCATCGCAGCCCCAAACTTTAAGAAACAACAACTTTGGTTTCTTGCCAAACCATAGTTCATAAGGTGTCGTCTCAACGGATTTAGATGGTGCCCTATTTAACGTGAATGCAGCCGTCTCTAAAGCATAACCCCAAAACGATATCGGTAAATCAGTAAGAGACATCATAGATCGCACCATATCTAGTAAAGTACGATTATGACGTTCGGACATACCATTACGCTGTGGTGTTCCGGGTGGCGTGAGTTGCGAAACTATTCCGCATTGTTTCAAATGAAGACCAAACTCGTAACTCAAATATTCTCCTCCACGATCAGATCGTAGAAACTTTATTTTCTTGTTACGATGATTTTCCACTTCACTCTGAAATTCTTCAAACTTTTCAAATGTTTCAGACTTATGTTTCATCAAGTAGATATATCCATATCTGCTCAAATCATCTGTGAAGGTGAGAAAATAACGATACCTGCCACGAGCCTCAACATTCATCGGACCACATACATCAGTATGTATGATTTCCAACAAATCTGTTGCTCGCTCCATTGTTCCGGAGAACGGCGTTTTAGTCATCTTGCCCATGAGGCATGGTTCGCAAGTACCAAGTGATTCATAATCAAGTGATTCCAAAAGTCCATCAGAATGGAGTTTATTCATGCGCTTTACACCAATATGACCTAAACGGCAGTGCCACAAATAAGTTGCACTATCATTATCAACTCTGCATCTTTTGGCTTCAATATTATGAATATGTGTATCACTACTATCGAGATTCAATAGAAATAGACCACTCTTCAAGGATGCATGACCATAAAAGATATTACTCATATAAATAGAACAACCATTATTCTCAGATTTAAATGAATAACCGTCTCGCATCAAACAAGATCCAGATATAATGTTCATGCTCAACGCTGGCACCAAATAACAATTATTCAGGTCTAAAACTAATCCCGAAGGTAGATGTAGAGGTAGCGTGCTGACCGCGATCACATCGACTTTTGAACCATTTCCCACACGCATCGCCACCTCGTCCTTAGCCAATCTTCGCTTAATCCGTAGCCCCTGTTTCGAGTTGCAAATATTAGCAACAGAACCAGCATCAAATACCCAGGCGCTACTACGAGCATTAGTTAAGTACCCATCAATTGCATGTATATCAAATATACCTTTCACTTTGCCATCCTTCTTATCCGCCAAATACTTGGGGCAGTTCTACTTCCAGTGACCAGTCCCTTTGCAGTAGAAGCACTCAGTCTCAGGCTTAGGTCCAGACTTGGGCTTCTTCAGTTGAGCAACAACTTGCTTGTCGTTCTTCTTTAAGTTCCCCTTCTTCCCTTTGCCCTTTTTTCTTGAAACTAGTGGTCTTGTTGACCATCAACACTTGATGCTCCTTCTTGATTTCTACCTCCGCAGCCTTTAGCATTGCGAAGAGCTCGGGAATTGTCTTATCCATCCCTTGCATGTTATAGTCCATCATGAAGCTTTTGTAGCTTGGTGGCAGTGATTGAAGAACTCTGTCAATGACACTATCATCAGGAAGATTAACTCCTATTGAGTCAAGTGGTTGTGGTATCCAGACATTCTGAGTATATGTTCACTGATAGAACTATTCTCCTCCATTTTGCAGCTGTAGGACTTATTGGAGACTTCATATCTCTCAATCCAGGCATTTTCTTGAAATATTAACTTCAACTCCTGGAGCATCTCATATGCTCCATGACGTTCAAAACGTCGTTGATGTTCCGGTTCTAAGCCGTAGAGCATGGCACACTGAACTATAGAGTAGTCATCAGCTTTACTCTGCCAGACGTTCTTAATGTCATCAGCAGCATCTGCAGCAGGCCTGGCACCTAGTGGTGCTTCCAGGATGTAATTCTTCTGAGTAGCAATGAGGATAATCCTCAAGTTACGGACCCAGTCCGTGTAGTTGCTACCATCATCTTTCAACTTAGCTTTCTCTAGGAACGCATTAAAATTCAAAGGAACAGTAGCACGGGCCATTGATCTACAACAACATAGACATGCAAAAATACTATTAGGTACTAAGTTCATGATAAATTAAAGTTCAATTAATCATATTACTTAAGAACTCCCACTTAGATAGACATCCCTCTAATCATCTAAGTGATCACGTGATCCAAATCAACTAAACCATGTCCGATCATCACGTGAGATGGAGTAGTTTTCAATGATGAACATCACTATGTTGATCATATCTACTATATGATTCACGTTCGACCTTTCGGTCTCAGTGTTCCGAGGCCAGATTTGCATATGCTAGGCTCGTCAAGTTCAACCCGAGTATTCTGCGTGTGCAAAACTGGCTTGCACCTGTTGTATGTGAACGTAGAGCTTATCACACCCGATCATCATGTGGTGTCTCGGCACGACGAACTGTCGCAACGGTGCATACTCAGGGAGAACACTTGTACCTTGAAATTTAGTGAGAGATCATCTTATAATGCTACCGCCGAACTAAGCAAAATAAGATGCATAATGGATAAACATCACATGCAATCAATATAAGTGATATGATGTGGCCATCATCATCTTGTGCCTTTGATCTCCATCTCCAAAGCACCGTCATGATCACCATCGTCATCGGCTTGACACCTTGATCTCCATCGAAGCATCATTGTCGTTTCGCCAACTATTGCTTCTACGACTATCTCTACCGCTTAGTGATAAAGTAAAGCAATTACATGGCGTTTCCATTTCATACAATAAAGCGACAACCATATGGCTCCTGCCAGTTGCCGATAACTGTTACAAAATATGATCATCTCATACAACAAATTATATATCATCACGTCTTGACCATATCAAATCACAGCAAGCCCTGCAAAAACAAGTTAGACGCCCTCTACTTTGTTGTTGCAAATTTTACGTGGCTGCTACGGGCTTAGCAAGAACCGTTCTTACCTACGCATCAAAACCACAACGATTTTTCGTCAAGTGTGTTGTTTTAACCTTCAACAAGGACCGGGCGTAGTCACACTTGATTCAACTAAAGTTGGAGAAACAGACACCCACTAGCCACATGTGTGCAAAGCACGGCGGTAGAACCAGTCTCATGAACGTGGTCATGTAATGTCGGTCTGGGCCGCTTCATCCAACAATACCGCCGAATCAAAGTATGACATGCTGGTAAGTAGTATGACTATTATCGCCCACAACTCTTTGTGTTCTACTCGTGCATATAACATCTACGCATAGACCTGGCTCGGATGCCACTGTTGGGAAACGCAGTATTTCAAACAATTTCCTACGATCACGCAAGATCTATCTAGGAGATGCATAGCAACAAGCGGGGAGAGTGTGTCCATGTACCCTCGTAGACCGAAAGCGGAAGCGTTAAGTAACGTGGTTGATGTAGTCGAACGTCTTCGCGATCCAACCGATCAAGTACCGGACGCATGACACCTCCGCGATCTGCACACGTTCAGCTCGGTGACGTCCCACGAACTCTAGATCCAGCTGAGCCGAGGGAGAGTTTCATCAGCACGATGGCGTGGTGACAGCGATGATGAAGTTACCGACGTAGGGCTTCGCCTAAGCACCGCGACAATATGACCGAGGTGGAAATATGTGGAGGGGGCACCGCACACGGCTAAGAATCAACTTGTGTGTCTATAGGGTGCTCCCTCCCCCGTATATAAAGGAGGGGAGGAGTGGGCTGGCCGGCCTCATGGTGCGCCCCCAAGGGGGGGATTCCTACTCCTACTAGGAGTAGGTTTCCCCCCTTTCCTAGTCCTAATAGGAGGGGGAAGGAAGGGGAAGAAGAGAAGAAGGAAAGGGGGGCCGGCCCCCTCCCCAATTCGGATTGGGCTTGGGGGGGGGCGCCCCCCCTCTTGGCTGCCTCCTCTCTCTTCCACTAAAGCCCATGTAGGCCCATTAAGCCCCCGGGGGGTTCCAGTAACCCCCCGGTACTCCGAAAAATGCCCGAACTCATTCGGAACCATTCTGGTGTCCAAACATAACCTTCCAATATATCAATCTTCATGTCTCGACCATTTCGAGACTCCTCGTCATGTCCGTGATCACATCCGGGACTCCAAACAACCTTTGGTACATCAAATCACAAAACTCATAGTACATATCGTCATCGAACATTAAGCGTGCGGACCCTACGAGTTCGAGAACTATGTAGACATGATCGAGACTCATCTCCGGTCAATAATCAATAGCGGAACCTGGATGCTCATATTGGTTCCTACATATTCTGCAAAGATCTTTATCGGTCAAACCGCACAACAACATACGTTGTCCCTTTTGTCATCGGTATGTTACTTGCCCGAGATTCAATCATCGGTATCACCATACCTAGTTCAATCTCGTTACCGGCAAGTCTCTTTACTCGTTCCGTAGTGCATCATCCCGCAACTAACTCATTAGTTACATTTCTTGCAAGGCTTATAGTGATGTGAATTACCGAGAGGGTCTAGAGATACCTCTCCGACAATCGGAGTGACAAATCCTAATCTCGATCCATGCCAACTCAACAAACACCATCGGAGACACCTGTAGAGCATCTTTGTAATCACCCAGTTACGTTGTGACGTTTGATAGCACACTAAGTGTTCCTCCGGTATTCGGGAGTTGCATAATCTCATAGTCATAGGAACATATATAAGTCATGAAGAAAGCAATAGCAACAAACTAAACGATCATAGTGCTAAGATAACGGATGGGTTTTGTCAATCACATCATTCTCTAATGATGTGATCCCGTTCATCAAATCACAACTCATGTCCATGGCTAGGAAACTTAACCATCTTTGATTAACGGACTAGTCAAGTAGAGGCATACTAGTGACACTCTGTTTGTCTATGTATTCACACATGTACTAAGTTTCTGGTTAATACAATTCTAGCATGAATAATAAACATTTATCATGATATAAGGAAATATAAATAACAACTTTATTATTGCCTCTAGGGCATGTTTCCTTCATTGAGGATGGTGGTGGGTCGTCCCGTCGCCGCGCTCCGGTGAAGCGCGAGGAAGGCTCCGGCTGAGCTCGAGGAGCGCCGTGGTCGTGCACCCGCTTTGTTTAACCTTTCATTTCTTCCTGCATTTTGAAAAAGTAGATAGCCCTGCTGGGGCATGTAATGAACCGTGGTATCCATGCCATTATGCTATGTTTATTGTCCTTGTGTTGTGATATTCATGCTCCATGTAGACGTAGAGGGATAACTTAGCTTGGTATGCTCACGGTAGTTTCCCATCTCGTGAGGGCGCACCTTCTGGCATCTGATGAGGTCTCCTTGTGGCCAACTCGGGAGCCGCTAACCTCAGGAGGCATCGCGAAGCTGCACAATTTGTTAGGACATCTGTCGGGTGTCTTGTTCCTCCTTGCATGAGCCCTCAGGTATGAGCTAGTCACGGCTTAGCGCACCGCGTCACGGTACTCGTGGGGCACGGACTTATGGGGGGTGCGCCAATCACGAGCTCATTCGAGGGCGCCTTGCGAAGATCAAGGGAGCCGAAGCTCTAGGGCCACAGGGCTTTGGCGAGGTGCGTCCGTCCGCGGTCTAGGTTGGCCTAGCGCACGCACGCACCTGCCCAGTCCCCGCGTGAGGCATACGAGGGAGAGTGTCGGGCAACTGCCACCCTCCCTGACGCAAGACAAAGAAGCAAGCGAGGTAAAAAGGGAAAACTTCAACCAAGCAATCGAAAACACCAAAACTCCAAATTCCATTAAGAAGGTTGCAAACCAGCTACAGAAAGCAAATGAACAGCCGCGTCCAGCACCTAGTCTAGTCTTCTCACCAGCACAGAGCTAAGTGTTGCCACTTGGACGTGGGAGGGAGCCCCCGAGGCCCGAGGGCGGCACTCCGGAGACTCCGGGGAGTGTACAGCCCCACTCATTATTACGTGAGTGTCACGAGCGGAGACCTTCACAGGCACTAGGCCTTGCTTCATGGGTAGAACTTCCGGAGGAGCTGGATGTTCCAGGTGTTCTGGATGGGGATCCCGTCCTGTGTCTCCAGGTGCACGGTGCCAGGCCTGGAGACGCAGGCAATCCTAAACGGGCCCTCCCACATGGGTGAGAGCTTATGCAGCCCATCCCTGGAGAGCACCCGCCTCAGGACGAGATCGCCCACCTCGAGTGTCCTGGAGCGGACGCTGCGGCAGTGGTACCGCCACAACGCCTGTTGGTACCTTGCCGCTCGGAGCGAGGCTTGGCGGCGGCGTTCCTCCCCAAGCACGAGGTCCATCCACCGCATGGCCTCTTGAGGTGCCTCGTCAAACGCCAAGACCCGCGTGGAGCGATGCTTGACCTCGTGAGGGAGAATCGCTTCGGCTCCGTAGACGAGGAAGAATGGAGTCTATCCCGTCGGCTTGGTGGCGGTGGTGCGGATGGACCACAACATGGACTGGAGCTCGTCGTGCCAGCCCCTGCCATAGGCCTCGAGCTTCTTCTTGAAGGTTCTTGTCTTGAGGCCTCTCAAGACCTCCGCGTTGGCGTGTTCAGTTTGGCCATTGCTCCTGGGGTGTGCTACTGAGGCGTAGCATATTTGTGTTCCAAGATTATCACAATATGTTTTGAAGAGATTGCTAGTGAACTGCGAGCCGTTATCGGCGATGATACGATTTGGGATTCTGAACCGGATGACGAGGCCCTTGATGAACTTGACCGCTGAGCCGACAGGGATGGTACATACTGGCTCCACCTTCGCCCACTTGGTGAACTTGTCGATGGCGACGTAGAGGTAGCGGTAGCCCCCGGGCGCTCGAGGGAATGGACCCAAAATATCCAGCCCCTAGACCACGAATGGCCATGAGAGCGGAATAGTCTGAAGGACCTGAGACGGTTGGTGGATTTGCTTGGCGTGAAACTGGCATGCCTCGCAAGATCTCACCAGCTCGGTTGCATCGTTGAGCGTTGTGGGCCAGTAGAATCCGCTGCGAAACCCCTTGCCTGCCAAGGTGCGCGACGACGAATGATGCCCGCAGTCCCCGTCGTGTATGTCAGCTAACAGCTCGCACCCCTGCTTCCTGGAGATACATCGCAAGGAAACATCATTCGGCCATTTTCGATACAGCTCACCATCCTGAATGCAATATGCTGTAGCCTGCCGGGCCACGCGCTCCGCGTCTTCCTCCTTCTTTGGCAGTGTTCCTTGCGTCAGGTATGCCCTAATTCTTCGGTCCAGCACCCCTGCTGGGGCTCGAGCGCTAGAAGAAGGCGTGCTCCCGAGTTCGGGCAGCAAGCGGGGGCTCCCGAGGCTGGTGGTGGGGGGAGCTCCTGCTGAGGTGGCGCTGGTTTCACAGCTGGAGGGGCTATCGAAGGCTTGAGGAGCCATTCCTCGAAGACTTCAGGCTCCTGGGGCTGGCGCCTGGACGCCCTCTTGGTGATATCATCGGCTTCCTTGTTCGTGCCGCGGGGCACATGCTGTAGTTCCAGGCCAAAGAATTGCTTCTCTATTTTGCGTACCTCCGCGAGGTATGCCTCCATATGCTTGTCCTTCGGCTCATTTACCTTGTTGGAGAAGTTGACGAGGAGCTGTGAGTCGCCCTTGATGGTGAGGCACTTCACTCCCAAGGCCACCGCAAACTTAAGGCCGGCGATCAAGCCTTCGTACTCCACGGTGTTGTTGGAGACCTTCTCACCCTGCTGGAAGCAGAGCTGCATGGCGTAGTAGAGCTTGTCCTGGGTGGGTGAGATGAGCACGGCTTCAGCCCCCGCGCCCTGACGGCGCGAAGGCCCGTAGAAGTACATGACCCAGCCATCTGGCGCTTCACTTCCCGGCGAGAGGGACCAGTTCTCGCCTGCTTCGGGCTCTGGAGCATCGGTCCATTCCGCCACGAAGTCGCCGAGGGCGGCTCCCTTGATGACCCTGGTGGTGCTGAACTCCAGATGGAACGCCTGCAATTCGATGTTCCACTCGGCGACCCTTCCCGTGGCGTTGGGGCTCCGGAGCACCCTCTCCAGTGGGTAAGCCGAAACGACCTTAATAGGGTGGCCTTGGAAGTAGTGACGGAACTTGCGTGAGGCCACGAGAAGCGCGAGTAGAAGCTTCTACGGCATGGGGTAGCATGCCCGCGCGTCCCGTAACACCGTGCTGACGAAGTACACCGGCTGCTCGACAAGGGCGGGAGCGTCGGTGGAGTCCAAGGTCTTCGGAGGCCTGGGCGCTTCCTGGGGCCGGGGGACCTTAGGAGTCTGGTCGCCTATCGGGGCTACCGCGGCCTCAGGAGCGCCGTCTTGTGGACCCTGGTCATCTGCTGGCGCCGCTGCAGCTTCAGGGGCGCCGTCTTGGTGCCGCACCATCCCAACCGAAGGTGCGGGTGCGGCAGGCCCTTGGCCTGGCGCTCCTCCCGGACATCCACCAGCGCTGCGCTAGCGGAATGAGGCGTGGTGGCCAGGTAAAGCACCAGGGGCTCAAGGGGACGAGGCGCCACCATCACCGGTGGGCTGGTCAGGTATCTCTTGAGGTCTTGAAACGCCACGTCGGCCTCCGGGGTCCACTCGAATGGGCCCTTCTTCTTCATCAGTTTGAAGAACGGTAGGGCGCGCTCCCCCAGCTTAGAGATGAAGCGCCCTAGTGAGGTCACGCAGCCTGCGAGTTTTTGCATTTCCTTGAGGGTTTGCGGCGGGCTCATGTCTTTTATTGCCTTGACCTTCTCCGGGTTCGCCTCGATTCCCCTGTGCGACACGAGGAAACCCATCAGCTTGCTGGAGGGGACGCCGAATATGCACTTCTCCGAATTGAGCCGCAGGTCCACCTTGCGCAAGCTGGCAAAAGTCTCTTCCAGGTCTTGAATGAGGGTCCTTGCCTCCCAAGATTTCACCACAATGTCGTCGACATAGGCCTCAGCATTCCTCCCGAGCTGTTGGCCTAGAGCGATGTGCATCAGTCGCTGGAAAGTCGCCCCAGCATTGCGCAGCCCGAACGGCATACAGGCATAGCAATACACCCCACACGGGGTCAGGAAGGCGGTCTTCTCGATGTCCTGCACCGCCATCTTGATCTGGTGGTAGCCCGAGAAGGCATCTAGGAAGCATAGCAGGTCGCACTCGGCGGTGGAGTCGACGATCTAGTCGATGCGCGGAAGCGGGAACGGGTCTTGAGGGCAAGCTTTGTTGAGGTTGATGAAGTCGACGCACATGCGCTCCTTCCCGCCTTTCTTGGGCACGACGACTGGGTTTGCCAGCCACTCCGGGTACCGCACCTCGCAAATGACACATGCTTTTTGCAGCTTGCGGGTCTCCTGGACGATGAAGGACTGCTTCTCCATGGACTCCGTCGTGCCTTCTGCTTCACTGGGCGCACGTTAGGGCATACCCTTAGGTGATGCTCGATCACTCCCCTTGGGACCCCAACCAGCTGCTTGGGCTCCCAGGCGAACACTTCCTTGTTCGCATGCAGGAAATTCACCAATTCCTTCTCTTGGTCCGGGGCGAGGTCGGCACCTATGGTGAAGGTGGCCCCCGAGGCCCCGTCCTCGTCGACCTGCACCTGCTTCGTCTTGGCCCGATCTTGAGAGAATAACTGTTTCTTCTTTGCCGCGCAGCCCCCTTAGCCCCTAGGGCGGCTACGTCGGCCGGGCGCGCTGCCACTACGGCCCTGAGGGCGAGCTTGAGGGCCGTCAGGGCTTCCTTGGTGTCTCCAGCCATGGTGAGGACGCCGCTGCTTCCCGGCATCTTCATGAGGTTGTAGGACGGATGGGTCGCCACCATGAACTGAGCCAGGGCAGGGTACCCGAGGATGGCATTGTACGGGAGGCAGATGCGGGCGATGTCAAAGTTGATTATCTCGGTGCGGTAGTTGTCGCGGGTACCGAAGGTGACCGGGATACGGATCTGCCCTAGGGGGCTGGTGGAACTGCTGCCAACTCCGGAGAAGGGCTTGGTGGGATGGAGCCGGCCGTGTGGTACGCGAAGCAAGCCAAAAGCTTCCACGAAGAGCACGTTGAGGCCAGCCCCACGCGTCGATGAGGGTCTTGGTCACCGCCATGTTGCAGATGGTGGGTGTGCAGAGCATCGGGAGCGCGCCCGAGCTAGCGGTGGTCGCCGGATGGTCCCTTGAGTCGAAGGTGAGGTCGGCCTTGGGAGCCACCCATCCCAGAGGAGCCCCCTGCTGCACAGAGGCGGCACCCATTTGGTGGAAGAACTGCTTGGCGTGGAGATCCGAGGGCGGTGCCTGCGAGCCGCCGAGGAGGGCCGCAATGGCGAGGCGTGCTAGCGTTGCAAAGCGCGTGATGAAAAGACCGCACAGCTCTTCCCAGGAGGCCACAGAAGATCCTGGCAGGTTGAGCAGCCAGGCGCGTGGCACGCTGGCGAGGGCCATGGGAAACAAGTTGGCCATGACCCTGTCGTCGCCTCCGGCTTCCAGAACGGCTTCCTCGTACACCAGCAGAAAGGCTGCTGGATTTGCCGCACCATCGTAGTGAGGCGTCATCTCCGGCTTGAACTTGTGCGGCCACTGTGCTACCTCTGGAGCACTGCGTTGGTTTTCCCTTGAAGAGGAAAGGGTGATGCAGTAAAGTAGCATAAGTATTTCCCTCAGTTTTTGAGAACCAAGGTATCAATCCAGTAGGAGACCACGCTCAAGTCCCACGCACCTACACAAACAAATAAGAACCTTGCAACCAACGCGATAAAGGGGTTGTCAATCCCTTCACGGCCACTTGCAAAAGTGAGATCTGATAGAGATGATAAGATAATATTTTTGGTATTTTTATGATAAAGACTAAAAGTAAAGAAAGCAAAATAAACGGCGCCAGAAATAGCTTGTTGGCGGGAGATTAATATGATGGAAAATAGACCCGGGGGCTAGGTTTCACTAGTGACTTCTCTCAAGATAGCATAAGTATTACGGTGGGTGAACAAATTACTGTCAAGCAATTGATAGAAAAGTGCATAATTATGAGAATATCTAGGTATGATCATATATATAGGCATCACGTCCGTGACAAGTAGACCGACTCCTGCCTGCATCTACTACTATTACTCCACACATCGACTGCTATCCAGCATGCATCTAGAGTATTAAGTTCATAAGAACGGAGTAACGCTTTAAGCAAGATGACATGATGTAGAGGGATAAACTCATGCAGTATGATATAAACCCCATCTTTTTATCCTCGATGGCAACAATACAATACGTGTTGTTTCCCCTACTGTCACTGGGATCGAGCACCGCAAGATTGAACCCAAAGCTAAGCACTTCTCCCATTGCAAGAAAGATCAATCTAGTAGGCCAAACCAAACTGATAATTCGAAGAGACTTGCAAAGATAGCCAATCATACATAAAAGAATTCAGAGGAGATTCAAATATTGTTCATAGATAATCTTGGTCATAAACCCACAATTCATCGGATCTCGACAAACACACCGCAAAAGAAGATTACATCGAATAGATCTCCAAGAGAATCGAGGAGAACCTTGTATTGAGATCCAAAGAGAGAGAAGAAGCCATCTAGCTAATAACTATGGACCCGAAGGTCTGAGGTAAACTACTCACACATCATCGGAGAGGCTATGGTGTTGATGTAGAAGCCCTCCATGATCAATGCCCCCTCCGGCGGAGCGCCGGAAAAGGCCCCAAGATGGGATCTCACGGGTACAGAAGGTTGCGGCAGTGGAAATAGGGTTTTGGCTCCTGTTCTGATGTTTCCGGGGTACGTAGGTATATATAGGAGGAAGAAGTAGGTCGGTGGAGCTATGAGGGCCCCACGAGGGTGGAGGGCGCGTTCAGGGGGGTAGGCGCGCCCCCTGCTTCGTGGCCTCCTCGTTGATTGCTTGATGTCCACTCCAAGTCCTCTGGATCACGTTTGTTCAGTAAATCACGTTCCCGAAGGTTTCATTCCGTTTGGACTCCGTTTGGTATTCCTTTCCTTCGAAACACAGAAAAAGGCAAAAAACAGCATTTTGGGTTGGGCCTCCGGTTAATAGGTTAGTCCCAAAAATAATATAAAAGTGTATAATAAAGCCCATTGAACATCCAAAACAGATAATATAATAGCATGGAACAATCAAAAATTATAGATACGGTGGAGACGTATCAAGCATCCCCAAGCTTAATTCATGCTCATCCTCGAGTAGGTAAATGATAAAAACAGAAGTTTTAATGTGGAATGCTTCTTAGCATAATTTTCAATGTAATTCTTTTTATTGTGGCATGAATATTTAGATCCGAAAGATTCAAGATAAAAGTTTAGTGTTGACATAAAAACAATAATAATTCAAACATGCTAACCAAGCAATTATGTCTTATCGAAATAACATAGCCAAAGAAAGCTTATCCCTACAAAATCATATAGTTAGGCCATGCTTCAATTTCGTCACACAAAACGTTCTCATCATGCATAACCCCGATGACAATCCGAGCAATTGGTTCATACTTTTTAACGCGCTTCAGCCTTTTCAACCCTTACGCAATACATGAGTGCAAGCCATGAATATAGCACTATGGGTGGAATAGAGTATAATGATGGGGGTTATGTGAGAAGACAAGAAGGTAGAAAGTCTCACATTGACGCGACTAATCAATAGGCTATGGAGATGCCCATCAATTGATGTCAATGAGAGGAGTAGGGATTGCCATGCAACAGATGCACTAGAGCTATAAATATATGAAAGCTCAACAAAAGAAACTAAGTGGGTGTGCATCCAACTTGCTTGCTCACGAAGACCTAGGGTATTTTGAGGAAGCCCATCATTGGAATATACAAGCCAAGTTCTATAATGAAAAATTCCCACTAGTATATGGAAGTGACAACATAGGAGACTCTCTATCATGAAGATCACGGTGCTACTTTGAAGCACAAGTGTGGAAAAAGGATAGTAACATTGTCCCTTCTCTCTTTTTCTCTCATTTTTTTGTTGGGCCTTCTCTTCTTTTTTTTCTTTGGCCTTTTTTTTATTTAGTCCGGAATCTCATCCCGACTTGTGGGGGAATCATTGTCTCCATCATCCTTTCCTCACTTGGGACAATGCTCTAATAATGATGATCATCACACTTTTATTACTTACAATTCAAGAATTACAACTCAATACTTAGAACAAAATATTACTCTATGTGAATGCCTCCGGCGGTGTACCGGGATATGCAATGAATCAAGAGTGACATGTATAAAAAATTATGAATGGTGGCTTTGCCACAAATACAATGTCCACTACATGATCATGCAAAGCAATACAACAATGATGAAGCGTGTCATAATAAACAAAACGGTGGAAGGTTGCACGGCAATATATCTCGGAATGGCTATGGAAATGCCATGATAGGTAGGTATGGTGGCTGTTTTGAGGAAGATATAAGGAGGTTTATGTGTGATAGAGCGTATCATATCACGGGTTTTGGATGCACCGGCGAAGTTTGCACCAACTCTCAAGGCGAGAAAGGGCAGTGCACGGTACCGTAGAGGCTAGAAAATTGTGGAAGGTTGAGAGTGCGTATAATCCATGGACTCACATTAGTCATAAAGAACTCATATACTTATTGCAAAAGTTTATTAGCCCTTGAAGCAAAGTACTACTACGCATGCCCCTAGAGGGATAGAATTGTAGGAAAAGACCATCGCTCGTCCCCGACCGCCACTCATAAGGAAAGCAATAAAAGAACACCTTATGTGTCAAAATTGGCACACAACTTTTACCATATGTGCATGCTACGGGACTTGCCAACCTTAACACAAGTATTTCTCAATTTCACAATTACTCAACTAGCACACTCTAATATTACCACCTTTATATCTCAAAACACTTATCAAGTATCAAACTTCTCATGATATTCAATGAACTCAATATGAAGTTTTTATTATGCTCATCTTGGATGCCTATCACATTCGGATTAATTTCACAATTAAAGAAAATTACCATGCTGTTTAAGACTCTCAAAATAATATAAGTGAAGCATGAGAGGTCAATAATTTCTATAAAATAAAACCACCACCGTGCTCTAAAAGATATAAGTGAATCACTAGAGCAAAAACTATGTAGCTCAAAAGATATAAGTGAAGCACATAGAGTATTCTAACAAATTCCGAATCATGTGTGTATATCTCAAAAGTTGTGTACAGCAAGGATGATTGTGGTAACTAAAAATCAAAGACTCAAATCATACAAGACGCTCCAAGCAAAACACATGTCATGTGGTGAATAAAAATATAGCCCCAAGTAAAGTTACCGATAGACGAAGACGAAAGAGGGGATGCCTTCCGGGGCATCCCCAAGCTTAGGCTTTTGGTTGTCCTTGAATTTTACCTTGGGGTGCCTTGGGCATCCCCAAGATTAGGCTCTTGCCAATCCTTGTTCCATAATCCATCAAATCTTTACTCAAAACTTGAAAACTTCACAACACAAAACTTAACAGAAAATCTCGTGAGCTCCGTTAGCGAAAGAAAACAAACCACCACTTCAAGGTACTGTAATGAACTCATTCTTTATTTATATTGGTGTTAAACCTACTTTATTCCAACTTTTATAAGCTCTTTTACTAGCCATAGATTCATCAAACTAAGCAAACAACACACAAAAAACAGAATCTGTCAAAAACAGAATAGTCTGTAGTAATCTGTATCTAACGCAAACTTCTGGAACTCAGAAAAATCTACCAAAATAGGACGACCTAGATAATTTGTTTATTGATCTACTGCAATTGGAATCAGTATTTGATCACGTTCTGGTGATTTTAAACAATTGTTTTCGTGAACAGAAAGTTTCTGGAATTTTCAGCAAGATCAAATAACCATCATCCAAGAAGATCCTATAGGTTTCACTTGGCACAAACACCAATTAAAACATAAAAACACATCTATCCAGAGGCTAGATCAAAGATTTATTACTAAACAGATATAAAAAGCAAGAAAATTAAAATAAAATTGGGTTGCCTCCGAACAAGCGCTATCGTTTAACGCCCCTAGCTAGGCATAAAAGCGAGGATAAATCTAGGTATTGCCGTCTTTGGTATTTATCTTTTTAGTGGAGTTATGCTCGAATCCGGGAGGTTCCTTACGTTTCCCTTCATACTCGGAGATTCTTATATCTAGAGCATCCAACCGTTTGTTGCAAAGTGTAATCAAGGTATTCATGCGGTTAAGGTTTCCTCCAACATTTTTAAGAGGTTCAAGAGACTTTTGCAATTCGCATAGTTTTTCTAAGATTTGGGTTCCCTCTTGAGTAAGAGTTGGTCCCTTTTGTCGGGTAAGTATTCCTACTATCCCCTCTATAATTTCATAAGCAAAACTAGAATCAGTTTCAATAAAATTCCCTTTGGCGGCAAAATCAAGGAGTTGTCTATGGGATACGGTTAGCCCAACATAAAAATTGCGAAGTAAAACCTTGAAATCTCCCTCTATAGTGCAACCACGATAGGATTCGATCATCCTATACCAAGCATCTTTTAGATTTTCTCCTTGTTTTTGTTTGAAGTGAAGAACTTCGAACTCGGGAGACAAAGGAGTAGATAAAGGACTAGCCTTAACGACGAAGCAAGGACCTGCTTCGTCTTGGCCCGATCTTGAGAGAACAACTATTTCTTCTTTGCCGGCGCAGCCCCCTTAGACCCTAGGGCGGCTACGTCGGCCGGGCGCGCTGCCACTACGGCCCTGAGGGCGAGCTTGAGGGCCGTCAGGGCTTCCTTGGTGTCTCCAGCCACGGTGAGGACGCCGCTGCTTCCCGGCATCTTCATGAGGTTGTAGGACGGATGGATCGCCGCCATGAACTGAGCCAGGGCAGGGTACCCGAGGATGGCATTGTACGGGAGGACGATGCGGGCGATGTCAAAGTTGGTAAGCTCGGTGCGGTAGTTGTGCGGGTACCGAAGGTGACCGGGATACGGATCTGCCCTAGGGGGCTGGTGGAACTGCTGCCAACTCCGGAGAAGGGCTTGGTGGGACGGAGCCGGCCGTGTGGTACGTGAAGCAAGCCAAAAGCTTCCACGAAGAGCACGTTAAGGCCAGCCCCGCGCGTCGATAAGGGTCTTGGTCACCGCCACGTTGCAGATGGTGGGTGTGCAGAGCATCGAGAGCGCGCCCGAGCTAGCGGTGGTCGCCGGATGGTCCCTTGAGTTGAAGGTGAGGTCGGCCTTGGGCGCCGCCCATCCCCGGAGGAGCCCCCTGCTGCACAGAGGCGGCGCCCATTTGGCGGAAGAACTGCTTGGTGTGGCGATCCGAGGGCGGTGCCTGCGAGCCGCCGAGGAGGGCCGCAACGGTGAGGCGTGCTGGCGTTGTGAAGCGCGCGATGAAAAGACCGCGTAGCTCTTCCCAGGAGGCCACAGAAGATCCTGGCAGGTTGAGCAGCCAGGCGCGTGGCACGCCGGCGAGGGCCATGGGAAACCAGTTGGCCATGACCCTGTCGTCGCCTCCGGCTTCCAGAACGGCCTCCTCGTACACCAGCAGAAAGGCTGCTGGATTTGCCGCACCATCGTAGCGAGGCGGCATCTCCGGCTTGAACTTGTGCGGCCATTGTGCTACCTCTTGAGCACTGCGTTGGTTTTCCCCTTGAAGAGGAAAGGGTGATGCAGTAAAGTAGCGTAAGTATTTCCCTCAGTTTTTGAGAACCAAGGTATCAATCCAGTAGGAGACCACGCTCAAGTCCCACGCACCTACACAAACAAATAAGAACCTTGCAGCCAATGCGATAAAGGGGTTGTCAATCCCTTCACGGCCACTTGCAAAAGTGAGATCTGATAGAGATGATAAGATAATATTTTTGGTATTTTCATGATAAATACTAAAAGTAAAGAAAGCAAAATAAACGGCGCCAGAAATAGCTTGTTGGCGGGAGATTAATATGATGGAAAATAGACCCCGGGGCCATAGGTTTCACTAGTGGCTTCTCTCAAGATAGCATAAGTATTACGGTGGGTGAACAAATTACTGTCAAGCAATTGATAGAAAAGTGCATAATTATGAGAATATCTAGGTATGATCATGTATATAGGCATCACGTCCGTGACAAGTAGACCGACTCATGCCTGCATCTACTACTATTACTCCACACATCGACTGCTATCGAGCATGCATCTAGAGTATTAAGTTCATAAGAACGGAGTAACGCTTTAAGCAAGATGACATGATGTAGAGGGATAAACCCATGCAATATGATATAAACCCCATCTTTTTATCCTTGATGGCAACAATACAATACGTGTTGTTTCCCCTACCTTCACTGGGATCGAGCACCGCAAGATTGAACCCAGAGCTAAGCACTTATCCCATTGCAAGAAAGATCAATCTAGTAGCCAAACCAAACTGATAATTCGAAGAGACTTGCAAATATAACCAATCTTACATAAAAGAATTCAGAGGAGATTCAAATATTGTTCATAGATAATCTTGATCATAAACCCACAATTCATCGGATCTCGACAAACACACCGCAAAAGAAGATTACATCGAATAGATCTCCAAGAAAATCAAGGAGAACCTTGTATTGAGATCCAAAGAGAGAGAAGAAGCCATCTAGCTAATAACTATGGACCCGAAGGTTCGAGGTAAACTACTCACACATCATCGGAGAGGCTATGGTGTTGATGTAGAAGCCCTCCGTGATCAATGGCCCCTCCGGCAGAGTGCCGGAAAAGGCCCTAAGATGGGATCTCACAGGTACAGAAGGTTGTGGCGGTGAAAATAGGGTTTCGGCTCCTGTTCTGATGTTTTCGGGGTACATAGGTATATATAGGAGGAAGAAGTAGGTCGGTGGAGCTACGAGGGGCCCACGAGGGTGGAGGGCGCGCCCAGGGGGTAGGCACGCCCCCTGCCTCGTGGACTCCTCGTTGATTGCTTGACGTCCACTCCAAGTCCTCTGGATCACGTTTGTTCAGAAAGTCACGTTCCTGAAGGTTTCATTCCGTTTGGACTCCGTTTGATATTCCTTTCCTTCGAAACACTGAAACAGGCAAAAAACAGCAATTTGAGCTGGGCCTCCGGTTAATAGGTTAGTCCCAAAAATAATATAAAAGTGTATAATAAAGCCCATTGAACATTCAAAACAGATAATAGAATAGCATGGAACAATAAAAAATTATAGATACGTTGGAGACGTATCACACTGCACTTGTCGTAGGGCGGGGGTGAAGGCCCGGAGGCCCATGGCGCCTTCGCGCGCGCTCGTCGATATAGCCAGAGGACCGGCACCTGCCATGAGAGCCGGACGGAGAGACAAAGCAGGCGGAGAGGCAGAGCAGACGGAGAGGCGAAGCTTCGGTGCACCCCTACCTGGCGCGTCAAATGTCGGGTTCGGGGCTCCGCAGACCCTTGAGAGGTTCGTACTCTGGGGTGCGCACGAAGGACTCTTTCTCCCCAGCCTGCCTACCCAACAATTCCCCGGCCTAGCTCCACGAACTCAAAGAACACGAGACACAGGTTTATATTGGTTCGGACCACTGTGTGGTGTAATACCCTACTCCAGTGTGGTGGTGGATTGCCTAGACACTACAGGAATCAGCTATTTTGCCGTCTGCCACGGCGGACAGCAAAGGCATGAACGGCGGACGGCAAAGACCTTTGCCGTCAGCCGCGGACGGCAAAAGGCTCCGGCAAAGTAGGCTACGGTAAAGAGCTACTTTGCCGTCTGCTTCCTGGCGGCTGACGGCAAATCCCGAGCATCATTGAAGTCTTGCACCATGTTTTCCATCCCGGTACCATGCTCGTCGGTGCGACGATGATCCACCTCAGCTCGGTCACGTTGGGCAGACTCACCATGAAATGTCCACACCGTATAATCGGGCGTAAAACCACTCTTCTGCAGGTGTTTGCCCATTTCAGCCTCTGTCCTCTTTTCCCAATTGCCGCACCGTAAACAGGGGTACCAGGTTTTCCTCTGGCCATTTGCAAATGCGGCTCGCACAAACCCCTTGGTTTTTGTGAACCATTCAGTGCTCCATTTGTTCTGACCAGTGTGACCGGTGTACATCCACGCACGATCACTCATCTTGACTTTCAGAGCTACTAGACACACAACAAATATATATATATATATATAATTCACCATGTATATATTCATCAGTTGATTGTAAATTTTATTACGTCCATGCAACCTACACTCTAATAGGTAATGATAGGTCCTAATCCCACCCGAGTATGTTTAGATTGGGTTCATTTTCCCATGCTATGCTCCGGATCCTACGCAAAATTTCGGCAGCACCTCCCCGCTGTTCTCCTGATACACGTCTCTGCAATAAACAGAGAGGATGTGTACCCGGAGAACAACAGGGGAGGCACTGACGAAATTTATGCGTCGGATCCGGAGTAAAGCATATGGGAAAACGAACCCAATCTAAACATACTCGGGCTGTCCATGGATAGTGTTGGACAATTCGAAAGAATCAAGGTTATAAATATGCAAATGCATGCATATTTATAACTATGACGCTTTCGAACGGGAGACACATATTGGTTATGCATACTGATGATTCAAGACACATATATAGCTAGCTATCAAGTTTCATCGGAATAGATCAAATAATTAATGGGGGAGGAGGACATGTCATTTGTGCTCACCCACGAACGAAGGGGCAGAGCTCGTCAAACGCACGGCGAGGTCGTCGAACACCAAACCTCGCAGCGATGAAACAACTGCACATTTAAAACTACCCGATCAACACAATTATATATGATGTTTTTCATAAAAAAATCAAAAAATATATGACCTAACTAATAATTCACAAATATATGACCTCGTCGGCTTCTCGAAGGCCAAAGAACACCTTTTCGGGAGGTGTCGGGGGTCGGGGTGTCGTGTCGGTGTCGGGGTGCCGTGTCGGGGTCGGGGTCGGGGTGTCGGGTCGGGGTGCCGGGTCGGGGTCGGGGTGCCGTGTCGGTGTCGGGGTCGGGGTGTCGGGTCAGGCTCAGGGTCGGGGTGTCGGGGTCGGGGTCGGGGTCGGGGTCGGGGTCTCGGGGTCGGGGTGTCGGGTCGGGGTGCCGGGTCGGGGTCGGGGTGCCGTGTCGGTGTCGGGGTCGGGGTGTCGGGTCAGGCTCGGGGTCGGGGTCTCGGGGTCGGGGTCGGGGTCGGGGTCTCGGGGTCGGGGTGTCGGGTCGGGGTGCCGGGTCGGGGTCGGGGTGCCGTGTCGGTGTCGGGGTCGGGGTGTCGGGTCAGGCTCGGGGTCGGGGTCTTGGGGTCGGGGTCGGGGTGTCGGGTCGGGGTCGGGGTCGGGGTGTCGGGTCAGGCTCGGGGTCGGGGTGTCGGGTCGGGGTGCCGGGTCGGGGTCGGGGTGCCGTTTCGGTGTCGGGGTAAGGGTGGGTGTGGTGTCGGGGTGTCATGTCGGGGTCGGGGTGTCGTGTCGTGTCGGGGTGTCGTGTCGTGTCGTGTCGGGGTGTCGTGCCGGGGTGTCGTGTCGGGGTCGGGGTGTCGTGTCGGGGTGTCGCGTCGGGGTGGGGGTGTCGGTCGTCGAGGTCGGGGTGTCGGTGGTCGGGGTGTCAGGTGTCGGGGTGTCGGTGGTCGGGGTCGGGGTGTCGGTGGTCGAGGTCGGGGTGTCGGTGGTCTTCTTCTTCTCCTCCTCTCCTCTAGCTTTCCCCTCCTCCTCCTCCTCCTCCTCCTCCTCTCCTCTTTCTTCTTCTTCTTCTTCTTTCTCCTCCTCCCCCTCCTCCTCCTCCTCCTCTTCTTCTTCTTCTTCTTCTTCTTCTTCTCCTTTTTCCTCTTCTTAAACCTAGCACTAAGTAACCTAAAACAAAACTAAAACTAAACTAAAAGTAATCTAAACTAAAAAACAGAAAAAACAGAAAAAATCTAAAACTAAAAAACTAAACTAAACTAAATCTAAAACTAAACTAAAAGTAATCTAAACTAAAAAACAGAAAAAACAGAAAAAAAGGAGAAGAGGGGTGGGGCTCACCTGCGGCAGGGGTGGGGCGCTCGCCGACGGAGGGGCGGCGGAGGGGCGCTCGCCGACGGAGGGGCGGCGGGGCGCTCGCCAACGGAGGGGCGGCGGGGTGGCGCTCGCCGACGGAGGGGCGGCGGGGTGGCGCTGGCCGGGCGGAGGGGTGGGGGGCGACGGGGCGGAGGGGGCGACGGGGCGGAGCCGGGCGGCGGGTGGGGGGCGACGGGGCGGAGGGGGCGACGGGGCGGCGGCGGGCGGCGGGGGCGGCGGCGGCGGCGGTGGGGTGGGATGTGGTGGCGGGGCGCGTCGAGGAGGAGAGAGAGGGAGAGAACAGAGAGTAACGGGCGGGGGGGGGGGGGGTACGGGCCGTTAGGTACTCTCCTCTTTGCCGTCCGCCAATCTTTGTCGTCCGCCTTTTTGTCTAGCAGACGGCAAAGAGGTGGGGCGTTAAGTTTTTTCCAAACGGGCGGGGGGTGGGGGCCACCTCTCTCTTTGCCGTCTGCCAGCGGACGGCAAAGATTCTTTGCCGTCTGCTAGCAGACGGCAAAGAGCTCGCAGATGGCAAAGACTTGTTTTGTCGTCTGCCATTTCTTTGCCGTCTGCTTTTAGGTAGCTGATGGCAAAGAGCTTCTTTGCCGTCAGCTAGCAGACGGCAAAGAGCTGGCAGATGGCAAATTAGCTGATTCCAGTAGTGAGAGGGCTAAGGATGAACTAGTACAGTGGATGAACAACCTCAGGAGGAGAGGTGTTCTTGAGCTTGATGAGCCTGTGGGTGTGAGGATGGAATGGGTCCGATCCCAGATCCGTCTTCTCCTACGGTGGTGGCTAGTCCTATTTATAGAGGCCCTGGTCCTCTTCCCAAATGTAGGCAGGAAGGGATCCCACAACGGCTAATTTTGAAGGGAGACAACTAGTACAAGCTATCTTGACAAAAGTGGTCTTCGCCTGCCAAAGGCTCTAGTGGTGACGTTGCTGTGGGCTCCGCGATGACCTCCTTCCTGCCGTCCTGCTGGTCTTGGTCTTTTTGCACCAATATGGAAACCTTTGCCTGATGCCTCGGGACTCCTCGTCTGCTCTTGCCTCTTTAGCACCAACGAGGAAACTGGTACACTGCGCCCGCTGGCGCCCGCCTGGCCTTGGTCGTCACGGCTCACGTCATGTGAACCTCGCGAGGTGCCCCCTGCATAGATATCTCCGCTCCTCGGGAGCCAGCCTAGTGAGGCCGCCCCTCGGGAGGCCTTGGTGTCGTCCACCCCGCGAGGCTTGGCCCCTCACGAGGGTCTTGAGTAGTAGCTGCCGAAGCTGGGCCGTACCGGGCTGTTGGTGGAGCCACGCCGTGGGCGGCAGGCAGGCAAGTCTAGGCACTCCCGTTCCAAGGATGCCGACACTGCTATTCCAAAAGATTCCTTTCATTAGTCATCATGGATTTTTTTCTTGAGCTTGACTCTCGCACTTCTACGCATAGCCGAGGTTGGATATATCTTCCTCTTCGAGGAACGTTTGGGTTTATCCACTACCAACCCCTCATCCACATGGCTAGTAACCTCTCGTGCATCCGACACTAACTTAGGTGGGTCCGTAAGTCCCTCGGACTCCAATCCCCGTGCCTCCCCTTCAGCATCCGAAGTAGGCAATAATCCGCCGCAAAAACTCTCTAGCGCAGAAATGTCCAAATTATTAATATCCACGTTGTTAGGGCATTTCCCATCTTTGTGTTTTGGGTGATGATGACAACTCTCCTAGTGGTCTAATCGTATGCCAAGTTCTTCAGGTACTCTATGCTTAGGTACAAATCGGCTAAACATTCCCTCTGGACGGAAAAGATCGAAGATGGCATTTTCTAGTGTTTATTTCTTTGGTGTAGGAAACCCATACTATTAAGAGGCAATCCACATCGGAAGGTATTGGGTGAATCAATGCATGTACACACTTGTCTTCACCCACCATTCCCTTCCGTTTGAGTAGAGAGAGGTCCCCTAGTTCCCTTCTGAAACAGTGCTTTCTCCTCATAACGGTTGTACCGTCCGCCGACCTATTATATCGGCTCAACCAACGCCCCAGGGGTGATACCCTGGGGTTGCACCTCCCAGGTACATGCCCAGTGGTTGTACCGCTGCCCCCGGGCGGTGGTACCACCTCTACACTGGAAAACCCAGGAGTTGCTTCATGGGCGGTTGTACCAGCCGGGTACCGCCCAACCACCGGATTTGCTTCTTTGATGGGGCGGTCCTTGGGCTGTGGTGGCCCGGTTGTCCCGGTTATGCTCTGCTAACCGGTACTACCGGTGTCCAGAGCGGTTCTGCCGCTTGGGACTTAGCCACCTCCGGTTCTAGGGCCAGGCGGTAGTTCCGGTGAAACTACTGCTCGACCACCGCCCGTAGGGGTGACTCCCTTCTGGTTCAAGGCAGTTGTTGAGCGGTAGGCGAGCGGTTAGTCCGGTTATTCTTGTTAACTGGTACTACCGCTCGTGCGACCGGTTGTATCGCTTGTTAGGGTTTCTGCAGCTTACCCGTGAATCCTGGTTGTACCGGTGTCAGGAGCGGTTGTACTGCTGTAGTGTAAAAACTGTTGTAACGGTTGGAGTTTTGGGATGCCTATATAAAGGGGGTTTCTTCCACCTACCTCCTTACCTCTTGCCTCTCTCTCTCTCTCCTCCATTAATGCCTTTTAAGATTTCTTGCCCGATCTCTCTCTCTAGCCACTCAAACTCGTTGATTTTCTAGGGATTGAAGGAGGAGACCTAGATCTACACTTCCACCAAAGGAAATTTGATTCCCCCATACTTTCTTGTGTGGATTTTGTTACTCTTGGGTGTTTGAGCACTCTAGACGGTTGAGGTCACCTCGGAGCCACATTCCATTGTGGTGAAGCTCTGTGGTTTCGTTGGGAGCCTCCAATTTGGTTGTGGAGAGAGCCCCAACCTCGTTTGTAAAGGTCCGGTTGCCGCCTTCAAGGGCACCACTAGTGGAATCACGGCATCTCGCATTGTGTGAGGGCGTGAGGAGAATACGGTGGCCCTAGTGGCTTCTTGGGGAGCATTGTGCCTCCACACCGCTCCAACGGAGACGTACTTCCCCTCAAAGGGAAGGAACTTCGATAACACATCCTCGTCTTCACCGACTCCACTTGTGGTTATCTCTTACCTTTACTTTGTGCAAGTTTTACTTGTGGTATATTCTTGCTTGCTCTTGTTGTTGTTTTTATTCGCATCATATAGGTTGCTCACCTAGTTGCACATCTAGACAACCTTTTTTTTGCTAAACCTAATTTGTGAAGAAAAGCTAAAAATTGGTAGTTGCCTATTCAGCCCCCTCTAGTCAACCATATCGATCCTTTCAATTCGTATAAGAGCCTCGTCTCTTTACTAAGGGTTTCACCACCCGAAGAGTATGGTTGACACTGAGGATGAAGTGCCCAAGGCCGTGGAGTTGACTTCGATCACACAAGACGACTGAAATGAAGCTATGGCTTCACTTAAGACGTCTATGACGACCGAAGTCAAGTCCATGTTTAAAGAATTTCTTGAGGGGATGAAAGCTTCTCCCGATCCTTTGCTTGTGGTTAATCCTACCACATCGGAGTCGGAGGCCAATTCCGCTAAGGAAGCGGCTAAAGGTACTCATGTTTCTTCCCCTCATGACAAGAATGGGACGGGAACCTTTGCCTCGGTCCCCCTCCCCCGGTCTATGGAGGACCGGTCCCTACACCTTGCATTAATAATCATGGTCCTCCTCCCAAGCTTGTTAAAGGTGATTTTGCTAATTGGGTGTTTCGCATCAAGTCTCATTTGAATCACAGCTCAACAAAACTTTGGATTATTATTGAGCAAGGCTTCTACCCGCATGATCCAAACAACTTCACCCCAAGAGAAGAAGTGGACAATCAATACAATCACTCCGTTTTGTTCATCCTTCAAGATGCGGTCCCACCCGAAGATCTATCCCACTTACGCCCCTTCACTCCTGAAAAGGATTGTTCGGAACACATTGTATCTATGTACAAAGGGAGCTCAAGCATCCAACTGTCCAACTTTGAAGTGGTCCTTGATGAGGCTGATGAATTCATGATGCTAGAAGACGAGGATCCGCGTGATCTCTACCAGAGGGTGACTACTCTTGCGGTTGCTCTCCAAGACCATGGGAGCAAGGATACGGATGACAGTTGGATCAAGCGCAAGTTTCTCAAGGCCATCATGCCATTCAACAAGGCCATGTCTTCCGTGATTCTTCAAAGGCCGAACTTTCACACCTTAACCTCAAAGTGAAGTGTTGGATTAGTTTATTGCCATGAACATCACGAGCAAGACCGCTGACAATGCTGTTGCTCATGTCCGGTCAAAGAAAAGCTCAACCACCCTTGCTTTGAAGGTCAAGGCCATTCCGGAAGAAGAAGAGGAAGAAGAAGAGGAGTGTTGCCCCGAGGACACCAAATATGCTTACCATGAGCACATGGCTCTTGCTTCAAGGCAATTTTGGAGCAACAAGAGGGACTCAAGGACCAACTTCACCAAGAATAACTCAAGTGGGTCAAAGAACAATCAACGAGTAAGGAGTTGCTACAATTGGGACAATGTGAGTCACTTTGTGGCGGAGTGCCCTTACGAGAAGAGGGAAGACAATGGTGGCAAACTCATTCGCAAAGACAAAGCCAAGTCTTTCCCAGCAATAACAACTTCACCAAGAAGACTCCTCCAAAGGGCTTGGTGGCACATGAAGAGACACCTCTGATGATGATGAGGAAGATACAAGTGGAGAAGGAATGGCAACGGCAACCATTGCCATTGCTACATGTTTCCCCTCCAAGGTGTCTCTCTTCGGTGCCCCCAACAAAAACACCATTGCCAAGTGTCTCATGGCCAAAGGTATCAACAAGGTAACTCCTAATATCAAAACCACCATCATTACTACCCCTTCATTGTTAAATTGTGTTGATGATAGTGAGGTGGAGAAAGTTGATGAGAATGAGTTCACCAAGTTCGTGAGCAAGCTCAAGGGTGAATCCAAGAAGCACTTTGTTGCTCTCTTGGAACAACTTGATGAGGCCAATGATATCATTGAGTCGCATGAGTATACTATCTCCAAGTTGGAGGGGCATAGTCATGACTATGCCGATGAGATTGCGGATCTTTCCATTGCTCTAGAGGAAGAGTGAGATCATCGTTTGACTCTTGAGGAGTCACACAATGTTGATCATGCTAAATTGCAAAAATATCTTGATCATGCTATTGTTCTTACTCGTGTGCTTAAATCCGAGAAAGTCGCACTTGGGGTTGGCCATGATAAACTCAAGGAAGAATTTGATACACGCGACAAGGCTCACAAGGTCTTGAAGGGTGTTCATGCTTCTCTCAAAGAGTCTCATGATCAACTCCAAGTGAATCTAACCAAGGAGATTTCCACTTGCCCTCCTTTCGTTCTAATTGATAATGCCCATGCTACTAACCCTTGTTGTGAGCATGTGCATCTTCTGGAGGAAAATGCCAAGTTGAAAGAGCAACTTGAGAAGGGCTTTGTTGACATGCATACAAGGCGAAAAGAACCTCAATGATCTTCTGAGTAACCAAAAGGAAGTTGTAGGTAAGGAAGGACTTGGGTTTGTTCCCAAGTCAAAGAAGAAGAAGAAGAAGAAGCTACCTCTCCCTCTCAAGGAAACTTTTGTCAAGGTGGGTGAGGGTACTCATGAGAAGAAGAAGAACACAGAAATGGGTGGTAGTGCCAAGAAGGGCAAAACCTCCCCTATCAACAAAGTTGGCGACTTTAACCCCTCTTATGTTCTATGTCGTGCTAGTGATGGGCATGTTTATGCTAAATCCGTTGGTTCTTATTATGAGTACATTGAATGGTCTATTCGGGTTCCTAAGACCCTTGCTACTAACCTCAGAGGACCCATTCAAGAATGGGTACCTAAATCCAAGCATTGATCTCTTGTAGGAGTTTGCTTCCAGTGGGGTGTCATGGTTGCTCGATAGTGGAGCAACAAATCATATGACCGGGAGCAAGGACTTGGTGGTGGACGTGCATCCAATTCCATCTACGCCCACCCATGTCCAATTCGGTGATGCTTCAACTTCTAAGGTATTGGGACTTGGCAAGGTGGTCATCTCTCAAGATTTATCTATTGAGAAGGTCATGCTTGTTGAGTCCCTTGCATACAATTTACTTTTCGTTCGTCAACTTGCACTTATGGGCTTTGCAACATTCTTTGATCTTGATATTGTGGCCTTTTATGGAGCAAGACTCTTAAAGTAGCCTTTGTTGGGCATGTCGAGAACGGTCTCTATGTGGTGAACTTTTCGGAGCGACCCACTAAGACCGCAACTTGCCTAATGGCTAAAGTTGATGTGGGTTGGCTTTGGCATCGCCGTGGACTAACAAATATGATTTTTTCCAAAGACCGTGCTTGTAGTGCTTGTATCAAAGGAAAGCTTCATGAAACGGCTCACCGACCCTCGACTATCATCTACTCAAAGAAGCCCTTGGAGCTCCTTCACATGGATCTCTTTGGTCCTCCATCCTTTGATAGTCTTGGTGGAAGAAAGTATTGCTTGGTTATTGTGGATGACTACTGAAGATATACATGGGTATACTTCTTCAAGAGGAAGAGTGAGACTCAACAAACCGTCATCAACTTTGCAAATGAAGCTCAACGTCAACATGAAGCAAAGATTTTGATGATTAGAAGTGACAACGGCACCGAGTTCAAGAACTACACATTGGATGAGTTTCTTAGTGATGAGGGGATCAAGCACCAATATGCCGCACCCTATACCCCTCAACAAATGGTGTGGCAGAGAGGAAGAACTGGACATTCATGGACGTGGCAAGGACCATGATGGCGGAGTTCAAATCTCCGTACAAATTTTGGGCCGAAGCCATCAACACCGCATGTCATGCATCTAATAGGCTCTACCTCCACAAAGGCTTGAACAAGACTCCATATGAAATACTTACCGGCAACAAGTACAACCTCAAGTACTTTCGGGTGTTCAGTTGTAAGTGTTTCATTCTCAAGAAAGGTGTTCGTTTGTTGGTTATGCTACAAACTCTCATGCTTACCGTGTCCTCAACAAGTCCATCGGACTCATTGAGGAGACTCATAACGTGGAGTTTGATGAAAATAATGGATCCCAAGTGGAGCAAAGTGGTCTCTGTGATATAGGTGATGAAATTCCTCCCCAAGCCATAAGAAGAATGGAGATTGGTCAAATACTCCCCATTGAGGAACCCCTTGTGGCCGAAGGAGAAGGACAATGCTCTACTCAAGTGGAGCCATCACCTACGCTAGACCCACACGCTTCTGAAGAACAAAGTGAAGGCCCTCGACCCAATGAGCAAGATCAACGGCAAGATCAATCCCGTGGAGATGGCGATGCACCAAATGATGTCCAAGATCAAGTTCATGCCCCCGAGCTCGCTCAAGATCAAGAGAAAGCTCAAGATGGTGCTGAAGATCAAGAGCAAACCCAAGACGGTGCTCAAGATGATCCTCAAATGCCCATCGAGGAACTTTTGGAGCGTCATGCCGCCAAGGTGGCTTCCAAGCTCGAACGACAACAACATGTCATGGAAAATGTGCTTGGAAGCTTGAAAAAAGGCGTAACTACTCGTAAACAATTTTCAAACTTTTGTGAGCATCACGCGTTTGTTTCGTGTGTTGAACCCCAAAAGGTACATGAGGCGCTCGATGATGAGGATTGGCTTGAAGCCATGCATGAATAACTCAACAAGTTCGAGCGCAACCAAGTATGGGAATTAGTGCCAAGGCCAATAGAGGAACACAATGTCATTGGAACTAAGTGGATCTTCGAGAACAAGCAAGATGCGAATGGGGTGGTTGTTCGAAACAAGGCAAGATTGGTGGCATAAGGCTACTCCCAAGTCGAGGTTATCGACTACGGTGAAACCTTTACCCCCGTTGCTCATCTTGAATCTATTCGCATGTTGCTTGCATATGCATCGCATCATGATTTTAAGTTGCAACAAATGGATGTGAAAAGTGCCTTTCTTAATTGTCCTTTAAATGAGTTAGTATATGTCAAAAGACCTCCAGGTTTCGAGGATCCCAAGTTCCCCACTCATGTATACAAACTTAAGAAGGCGCTCTATGGCCTTAAACAAGCCGCACGTGTGTGGTATGAGCATCTTACCGAGTTGTTACAAGATCGTGGGTTTCAAATTGGGAAAATTGATCCCACTCTTTTACTAAGAGGGTCAAAGGGGATTTGTTCACATGCCAACTATATGGTGATGATATTATTTTTGGTTCTCCTAACAAATCCTTCACTAATGAGCTTGCCACACTAATGACCGAGAAGTTTGAGATGTCTATGATGGGAGAGTTGAAGTTCTTTCTTGGGTTCGAAGTTAAGCAAAGAAGAGAAGGAACGTTCATCAACCAAGCCAAGTATACCCAAGACATGCTCAAGAAATTTAAGCTAGAAGATGTCAAGCCCGTCAAGTTTCCCATGCCCACCAAATGCAAGCTTGACAGTGATCCCAATGGTAAAGCGGTGGATCAAAAGGTATATTGCTCCATGATTGGATCCTTGCTTTACCTTTGTGCATCTAGACCGGATATCATGTTGAGTGTGGGAATTTGTGCATGGTTTCAAGCTTCACCTAAGGAAAGCCACTATGTGGCGGTCAAGCAAATCTTTCGATATTTGGCTCATACCACAAACTTTGGCTTATGGTACCCCAAAGGAGCAAGCTTTGATCTCATGGGCTATTCGGACTCGGATTGGGCGGGAGATTGTGTGGAGAGGAATTCAACTTTCGGAGGGTGCCAATTCCTTTGTTGCTCTTTGGTGAGTTGGTCTTCAAAGAATCAAAATCGTGTGTCTCTATCTTCCACCGAGGCCGAGTATGTAGCCGCCGCAAGTTGTTGTGCACAATTGCTATGGATGAGGCAAACTTTGAAGGATTACGGTGTCACGTTGATGTCGCTTGAAGCTATGTCGGTATGTCCCCAAAGAGGAAGGGATGATGCAGCACAACGGCGGTAGATATTTCCCTCAGATATGAAACCAAGGTTATCGAACCAGTAGGAGAACCAAGCAACACAACGTAAACAACCCTCGCACACAGATAACAAATCCTCACAACCCGACGTGTTAAAGGGGTTGTCAATCCCTTCCGGGTACGGCGCCTCAAGATGGCAAACAGACGTGAGATAAAATTGTAGTAGATTAATAGATCGAACGCCAAATAAAATAAATAAGAATAAAACGCAGCAAGGTATTTTTGTATTTTTGGTTAGATCTGAAAATAAATGCAAAGGAAAAGTAGATCGCAAAGGCAAACATATGAGAAAGAGACCCGGGGGCCATAGATTTCACTAGTGACTTCTCTCGAGAAAAATAGCAAACGGTGGGTAAACAAATTACTGTTGGGCAATTGATAGGACTTCAAATAATCATGACGATATCCAGGCAATGATCATTACATAGGCATCACGCCAAGATTAGTAGACCGACTCCATCTTGCATCTACTACTATTACTCCACACATCGACCACTATCCAGCATGCATTAGTGTATTAAGTTCATGAAGAAACGAAGTAATGCAATAAGAACGATGACATGATGTAGACAAGATCTATTTATGTAGAGATAGACCCCATCGTTTTATCCTTAGTAGCAACGATACATATGTGTCGGTTCCCGTTCTGTCACTGGGATCAAGCACCGTAAGATCGAACCCACTACAAAGCACCTCTTCCCATTGCAAGATAAATAGATCAAGTTGGCCAAACAAAACCAAAATATCGGAGAAGAAATACGAGGCTATAAGAGATCACGCATAAAAGAGATCAAAGAAACTCAAATGCTTTCATGGATATAAAAAGATATAACTGATCATAAACTCAAAGTTCATCAGATCCCAACAAACACACCGCAAAAAGAGTTACATCATATGGATCTCCAAGAGACCATTGTATTGAGAATTCAACGAGAGAGAGGAAGCCATCTAGCTACTAACTACGGACCCGAAGGTCTAAAAAGAACTACTCACGCATCATCAGAGAGGCACCAATGGAGGTGGTGAACCCCATCCGAGATGGTGTCTAGATTGGATCTGGTGGTTCTGGACTCTGCGGCAGCTGGATCAATATTTCATCGACTCCCCTAGGGTTTTGGGAATATTGGGGTATTTAAAGAGCAAAGAGGCGGTTCGGGGGCACCCGAGGTGGGCACAACCCACCTGGGCGCGCCTGGGCCTCCTGGCGTGCCCTGGTGGGTTGTGCTCTCCTCGGAGCACCCCCCAAGCACAGCCAGGCCCATTATGTGTCTTCTGGTCCATAAAAAGTCTCCGCGAAGTTTCATTGAATTTGGACTCCGTCTGATATTGATTCCTGCGATGTAAAAAACATGCAGGCAATAACAACTGGCACTTGGCACTATGTCAATAGGTTAGTACCAAAAAATGATATAAAACGACTATAAGATGATTATAAAACATCCAAGATTGATAATATAACATCATGGAACAATCAAAAATTATAGATACGTTGGAGACGTATCACACATGTGACAAAGTGCCTCTTCTATGTGACAATGAAAGTGCTATCAAGATTTCACTCAATCCGGTGCAACATAGCAAGACCAAGCATATTGAGATCCATCATCACTTCATCCGAGATCACATCAAGCGGGGAGATATTGATATCATCTACATCAACACTCAAGAGCAACTAACGGATATATTCACCAAGCCTCTAGATGAAGCAAGATTTCACGAGTTAAGGCATGAGCTAAATATCATTGATTCAAGCAATGTGGCTCGAGTCTAGGCACACCCCACCACACTCATCATTGTATCTTGCTCTAGATGTAGGCATATACATAGGGGGGTGTTGTTCTCTCAATGAGCTCTCCCTCCCCCCATTATGCATAAATTGATCAAATCTTTCACACTAGCCATTGTTGACGGTACTTGTGCTTCTAAGATGAGTTTTTGGTCACGGGCCCAAGGTTAAAATCTTTGCGGTGCCATACCTATTGACTCAAAACATAGGTGGCTTCGGCACCCGCCCCTTTTCTCCATAAAAGGGTTGGTTTCCTTGGACCTTGTTCGCTCTTGCTAGATCTTTAGGTCCTAGGTGTTGTGACCTCCAAGAAGGGGTATTTTCTTATTTGCTTTTTGCTCTATTGGAGGTTACCTCACCCTATTCCAGTGACTTGTTTCCATCCCAAGCCTCTCCTCCCCTTAAGCCATCTTCTCCAATTGCACACAAGTTGATCATGGTGTGGGTGAAGTTGACTGGGCGGTACAATCGGTGCCCTTGGCGGTTCAACCGCTCGGACACTTGGTTGTATCGTCCCAGGAGCACCACTAGGATGGCTTGTGCGGTTCTACCGTCGGCTCCTCTGGCTGTGCTCCTGGCCGGTACTACCGCTGGGTTCCAGGCGGTACTGCTGCTGCCTCAGGGCATTAGAAGTACCGCCTGCAACCACTAGTATGTCGCGGGGGCGGTACAACCGCTCTTCGGAGCGGTACAACCGCTTCGCGGTCTATGGGTATTTAAAGGGCCCGAGTCGAAGGGGTATCTTCCTCACCCATTCGTGCATGCTCCCCTCGCCTGCCCTAGCCACCAGTCACCATCGCTCTCGCCCCGGAGTGCTCTCCGGCGCTGCGGATCCGTGGGCCCTCCTTGGATCTGCTCCGCGGAGCACTACAAAAAAAAGACACATCCATGACATTTTGGGCCGAATGAATTTTTTCTGTCGTACTTATGACACTTCTATGACGATAATTGTGACAAAACCCGGTATCATCATGGATGTGGTGGGGTCCTAATTCTATGACAAAAAATCATGACAGAAAATGGGCTTTTCGTCGTGGGCGGGCCGGAGACGCAGCTGCATGACATTCTTTGGGCCGTCCATGACGGGAAAAACCGTCGTAGAAGCGAGGGCGCGGAAAATATCGGGGAGTTCCTGGTTACGGTGGGTGGTCGGGGGCCGAGCGATGCGCGTTTCTCTTGTACGTACGCACGTGTGTGCGAGACCTTGGGCTCTGTGACGCCCTCGATTCAATCGTACACTAATCATACACGCAAATGTGTACGATCAAGATCAAGGACTCACGGGAAGATATCACAACACAACTCTAGACACAAATTAAAATAATACAAGCATTATATTACAAGCCAGGGGCCTCGAGGGCTCGAATACATAAGCTCAAAAACACAAGAGTCAGCGGAAGCAACAATATCTGAGTACAGACATCAGTTAGACAAGTCTGCCTTAAGAAGGCTAGCACAAAAGCAACATCGATCGAAAAGGCAAGGCCTCCTGCCTGGGAGCCTCCTAACTAGTCCTGGTCGTCGGCGGTCTCCACGTGGTAGTAGGCACCCTCGGGGTAGTAGCAGTCATCGTCGAAGGTGGCGTCTGGCTCCTGGGCTCCACCATCTGGTTGCGACATCCGAGAAGAATGGAAAGAGGTGGAAAAATAGGAAGCAAAGCAACCGTGAGTACTCATCCAAAGTACTCGCAAGCAAGGATCTACACTACATATGCAACATTATCAAAGGAAGGCAGTATATGTGGACTGGGCTGCAGAAATGCCAGAATAGAGAGAAGGCCTAGTCCTATCGAAGACTAGCATCTTCTGGAAACCACCATCTTGCAGCAACAGGAGGGAGTAGAGTAGCATAAAGTAAAGTAGTAGTAGTGTTATCAACCTGGGCCAGAGATCCTTCTCGACTCCCTGCGAGAAAGCAATCCCAGAGCCATACTATCCAGTTATCATCTCATATCCAAGTCTCATCACAAGTATCCAGTTCTAGTTGTATCGATCGGGATACAACTCCAAGTGTCCGTTACCGTAGGACAGGCTATCGATAGATGTTTTCTTCCCTGCAGGGGTGCACCAACTTACCCACCACGCTCGATTAACTCCGGCCGGACACACTTTCCTGGGTCATGCCCGGCCTCGGCCAAACAACACACCGCAACCCGACCTAGGCTTGATAGAGAGGTCAAGCACGGCAGGGGTCATGGGCCATCGCCCCGGGAACTCCTGCACGTTGCGTGGGCGGCCGGTGAGCAGACCTAGCTACCTCCTTAAAAAGTTAGGAGCTTACCAGTCCAACCCGGCACGCGCCGCTCAGTCGCTTGACGTCTATTAAGCTTCGGCTGATGCATACGACGCAGAACGCCCATACTATGCCCACGTGATGGTTAGTGCTATCAGGCCAGAGGCCCCTCGGATCAAATATCCAAATCATAGTGGATTAGGAACGCGCGGTAACAAGCAGAGACTCACGAAAGATGTGACCCCGTCGCCCCGTCTCGAGGACTTGCGGCAAGGGTTAGGAATGCCCGGCCACGCCTCGTAATTATCTCGCGGGCACCTTCCAGGTCAACCCGTCTCCACATCACTCGCGGGTACCCCTCAGGGTCGACCCGCCTTTCCAAGTAACAGTTGTAAAGTCCAAGTATCCATGTGTCCAAACATCAAGGGGAAAACCTGAGGAATCACCCCCGGTGGATTCCACTCGATGTAATCATCAAGGTGAACGTAAGAGGAATCACTTGAGGGGTTGCACGACAGAGTCATATCGGAAGTGGTTAAGGCGGAATCACCCTCGATGACCACGACCGAATAGCTACACTACAGGGTTAACATCAGAAGTGCTGTAGAGGTCTCACCCTCGGCACTCGATAGTAACCCAGCAGTGTCGAGCAACTAAGGAGAAAGTGATGTGCGATGCCGGGGCCTGCTCTTCGATCCCGTTGATCGGGTCTTCGATGATGAAGCAGGGGCAACAAGGTCAAGGTGGGGTCACTGATGGGTCACTAACCAACCTATACTAAGCAGTTTAGGATAAGCAGGTAAATACAATGAGCAGGTTACAAAAGCAGGCTATGCATCAGAATAGGAGCAAACAATAACAGTAGAAAAATCTAATGCAAGCATGAGAGAATGGAATGGGAGATATCGGGATGATCAAAGGGGGGGGGCTTGCCTGGTTGCTCTGGCAAGGAGGGGTCGTCGTCGACGTAGTCGATGACAGGGGCGGCATCAGTCTCGGGGTCTACCGGAGAGAAGAGGGGGATGAAACAGTAAATATAAAGCAGACAAAGCATCACAAAGCATAACATGGCAATATGCGTTGCCGGGTGTGACCTAACGTAAGGCTACATGATATAGTTGAAGGGGGAATTCAACCGTGAATGTTTTCCTGGTTTCGGACCTGTGTCAGACAGATGACCGGAGGGGGAATGTTCCATGTTCAGATAGTTAGAGGCATCTGACTGATGAATGGACCGCGTATTCGGATTCGTTGGATTTTTCTAAGCAACTTTCATATAGAAAACATTTTCATCCGAGTTACGGTTTATTTTCTATGAATTTTCAAAGATTAAACCATTTTCTGGATTTATTTAAATTAACAGAAAAGATAAAATGATGTCAGCATGACGTGCTGATGATGTCAGCGGTCAACAGACTCGCTGACTAGGTCAAACTGACCAGTGGGTCCCACATGTCATAGACAGAGGGCTAATAGTGGGTTATTTTAATTGAAGAGGGTGTTAATTGGCAGTTGGGCCCCACATGTCAATGACTAATTAGCTAAGCTAATTACTTTTAATTATAAAATCATTTTAATTAGTTATTTAAGTGGTGGGGCCCGCACGTCAGTGGTACTGAGCTGCCCAGTCAGCAGTTGACTGGGTCAACTCAGTCAACAGGCCCCACGGGCCCATGGTCAGTGGCTCAGGGGACGGGCCCCAGGCGTCCACGTCAGCCCACGCCGGCGCTGGTGACCGGATTAACTCCGGCGGGCCATTTCGCGGCGGCGCATCGCCGGCGAGGTTCGGAAATAGCCGTCCGGGGCCTATTTGACGCGCGAGAGGCGTCGTTCGGACGTGGTGAACGAACCACGTCGAGTGGCGGCAGTGGCAATAGCTGGGGAGGCCGGAAAGGTTGCCGGCGTCGAGCTTGGCGGCGGTGGCTTTCGGGCGTGCTCGCGCTCGTCGCTGCAGGGCACGGCAAGGACCATGGAAGGTGGCGTTGGACTGCTGGGAGCATGCTGAGCACAATGCCGTGCTCGTCCGAGCTGGATGGAGAGTGTGGACACGGCGACGAGTACGGCGGCGGAGGCGCGCTACGGCCAGGACGGTAGCTACGGCTAGGGGCGCGGTGAGGCGAGGAAGGAGAGGGGAGAGGACGGAGTGGAGCTCACCGAGCGGTCAAGAAAGACCCTTGGTGGCTTAGGAGCAGCAGAGCTCGCCGGGGAGGAAGGGGATCGCCGGCGGCCGTCGAGGAAGAAGACGATGTGTGCGGCGACAATGGAGCTTCCCCGATCCGATCCAAGGGCGTAGGCGACGTAGGTGAAGGCGCCGGCGCTACTGGACATGCGCAAACGGCGTGGGGTGGCCGGCGGCCGCGCCTATGGCGAGGACTAGGGGACGGTGTCGTCGGGCAGTGGATGGGGAACCGGGGGAGAGGAAGGCGAGCGCGTGGGCGAGAGTGAGAGGGAGGGGGCAAGTGGGTGAGGGGAGACGAGGGGAGCCCGAGGCGTCGCCCTTATCCTCTCCCGGCGAGGCCGGCGAGGTGGTCGGGGTCGACCTCGCCCCTGTAGCGACACGAAGCAGAGGAACAGGAAGGGGAGGGAGCGACCGGTGAGGGGGGAGTGGGCCGGCCTGCTGGGCCAACTGGCTTGGGTGGGCCGAATCCCAAGTGGGGCAGGGGCTTTCTCTCTCTGCTTTTCCTTTTTCCTTTTTTTCTTTTTATTTTCAGCAGCTTTTGCATTTTCTTTTTAGCCAATAATGACTTTGCAAAATTATGCCACTGGCCAAAACAATTTCAAAGAATTAAAGTGCACTGCCACAAAAATATTGTGAGACTTTTGAAATAGTTTGCCAATTTTATAAATTAAAAAGGCATTTAATTTATTGCTTAGGTCACTGTTTTACGTAGTTTAGGCCACTTAAACCGTTTGCAAAAATGTTGGTTCACCACCAATATTACCAGAAGAATATGTTTCACATGATGAACATTTTAGTTTTCATGTTTGAGCAATTTTGAATTTCACTCAGAATTTGAAATTGAATTCAACTGGAATTTGAAATGAGAGAGAACCAAGGGTGATCAAACACTTGTTAAGCAAAATGATTAACTTAACCCCAGGGTTACTGTAGCATCATTACACCGGGGTGTTACAACTCTCCTCCTCTAAAAGAAATTCTCGTCCCGAGAATTAAGAGGTAGAAGGGAACAGGTCGGGGTATTCAGCCCGGAGGTTATCTTCGCATTCCCAAGTGGCTTCCTCTTTAGTATGATTCGACCATTGCACCTTGAGGAACTTGGTAACCTTCTGGCGTGTTCGACGTTCAGCTTCTTCAAGAATGCAGATCGGATGCTCCTTGTATGTGAGATCATCTTGAACTTCAATCAATTCCGGATCCACTTCACGTTCCGGATCCTTGAAGCAACGACGAAGTTGTGACACATGGAAGACGTCATGGACGTGAGAGAACTGAGGTGGCAACTCAAGTTGATAAGCCACCAGCCCACGTCGGGCCAGAATGCGGAAAGGACCAATGTAGCGCGGAGCTAGCTTGCCCTTGACTCCGAACCGATGAGTGCCTCTCAAAGGAGTGACACGCAGATAAGCTTGTTCACCATGTTGATAAGTTGAACCCTAGTGTTTCCGGTCATAGTTGCTCTTCTGGCGGGACTGGGCCGCCTTGAGATTATCCCGGACAATGCGAACCTGCTCTTCAGCTTGTTGAATAATGTCTGGACCAATGAGCGTCCGTTCCCCAGTTTCTGACCAATTTAGAGGGGTTCGGCACTTACGTCCATAGAGCACTTCAAAGGGTGCCATCTTCAAGCTGGCTTGATAGCTGTTGTTATAAGAGAACTCCGCATAAGGGAGAGATTCTTCCCACTTCTTGCCGAAAGAAATAACACAAGCCCGAAGCATGTCTTCAAGAATTTGATTGACTCGCTCGACTTGGCCTTGGGATTGGGGATGATAAGCAGTGCTCCAGGTAATATGAGTTCCCATTGCCTCTTGGAAACTATCCCAGAACTTTGAAGTGAATATACTGCCGCGATCTGAACTGATCTCCTTCGGAATGCCGTGGAGTGACACAATTCTGGAGATATACAAGTTTGCTAATTGACTAGCAGTGATAGTCTCCTTGACTGGCAGAAAGTGAGCAACCTTCGAGAATTGGTCGATGACGACAAAGATAGCATCGTTACCTTTCTGAGACTTGGGAAGGCCAGTGACAAAGTCCATTTGGATCTTATCCCACTTCCATTCAGGAATCGGAAGTGGTTGTAGAAGTCCAGCCGGTTTCTGATGTTCTGCTTTGACGCGACGACAAACGTCACATTCTTCAATATATCGAGCAATGTCTTGCTTCATATTAGACCACCAGTACTTCTGACGGATGTCTAGATACATCTTGGCACTTCCTGGATGAATAGAGAGAGGGGTGTCATGCGCTTATTTCATCACCTTCTCTGTCATAAGCTCGAACCGGGGTACTACAATGCGATCTCTGAAGTATAAGGTTCCATCTTCACCAAGTGAGAAATCTCTGGATTTCTCTAATGCAAGATCCTTTTTCATCAGATCAACATGTGCATCTTTGGCTTGAGCAGACTTGATTGCTTTCAGAAGAGTTGGTTCCAAGACAAGGTTATTCAGAGAACCCTGTGGAACTAGTTGAAGGTTCAGCTTGCATAGCTCTTCATAAAGGCGGGGTTGAGCTTTGAAGACCATGTGATTATTGGAATAAGACTTACGACTCAGGGCATCGGCCATTACATTAGCCTTGCCAGGGGTATAGGATATACCACAGTTGTAGTCTGCAATAGCTTCCATCCATCGCTGCTGACGGAGGTTCAGATCTGGCTGAGTAAACAGGTACTTCAGACTCTGATGATCGGTGAAGATCTCGCAACGATTACCGAGAAGGTATTGTCGCCATAGCTTCAATGCAAAGATAACCGCAGCAAGCTCGAGATCATGAACTGGGTAGTTCTCTTCATGAGGACGCACTTGACGGGAGGCATACGCAATTACTTTGCGCTCTTGCATTAGGACACAGCCTAATCCTTGACGTGAAGCGTCGCAATAGATGACGAAGTCCTTGCGAGAATCAGGGGGAGCAAGCACTGGGGCAGAAGTCAGCTTGTCCTTGAGTGCCTGGAAACTTTCCTGACATTTGTCTGTCCAATCGAACTTAACGCCCTTGTGAAGCAGATTGGTCAGTGGCTTGGCAATCTTTGAGAAGTTCTCGACAAAGCGGCGACAATAGTTGGCTAGTCCGAGAAAGCTTCTAACTTGCTTGACAGTCTTCGGAGGGGTCCAGTCAAGAATAGCCTCAACGCGTTCTGGGTTGACGGCAATACCATCCTTGGAGATGACATGACCAAGGTAGGTGACTTCGGGTAGCCAGAATTCACACTTGGAATACTTGGCATAAAGTTGATGCTGTCGAAGCTTCTCTAGAACAAGTCAAAGATGTTCAGCATGTTCTTCTTTGTTCTTAGAATATACTAGGATATCATCCAGATAGACTACGACAAACTTGTCGAGGTAATCCATGAATATGTAGTTCATCAGACGAGAGAATGTGGCTGGCGCATTGGTCAAGCCGAAAGACATGACGGTGTACTCGTAAGAACCATAACGAGTGACGAATGCGGTCTTTGGAATATCCTCTTCACGAACACGGATCTGGTGGTAACCCAACCTCAACTCGAGTTTAGAGAAAATTGATGAACCAGCCAGTTGATCATACAGATCATTGATCCGAGGAAGGGGATATTTGTTCTGAATTGTAGCCTGGTTGATAGGACGGTAGTCTTGGACCAAACGGTTCGTTCCGTCCTTCTTCTTGACGAAGAGAGAAGGTGCTCCCCAAGCAGAGGAACTTGGACGAATGAAACCCTTGCGAAGAGATTTGTCGATTTCCTCCTTAAGTTCAAGGAGTTCATGAGGTGGCATCTTGTAGGGTCGTTTGGCAATAGGAACGGTGCCTGGTTTCAAGTCGATGACGAACTCGACAGCCCGGGCAGGGGGTATTCCTGGAAGTTCTTCTGGAAATACGTCTTGGAAGTCACGAACGACTGGAATCTTTTCAATTCCCTCAAGAGGTGCTGCGTTCAACCCATTCAAAGCATAAAGTCGTGCTTCAGCGTTTTGAACAAGCTGAGCATGGTAGGTTACTATCTCATCGGAAGGATGTAGGAGGTGAACGACCTTGGTGGCGCAAACGATAGAGGCAGTATGCGCTTTCAACCATTCCATTCCCAGAATGAGGTCAATATTGGAAGACTCCAGAATAATGGGAGAAACAAGGAATTCCAACCCTTCAATTTCAACGGGGACGTCACGACCAATCATGGTAGTTCGACACTGACCCGCAGGGGTGCGTACCACTATCGGGGTGTTCATGGGCTCGCATCGAATGTCGTGTGCGTATGCAAAATTTTCTGACATGAATGAATGTGATGCTCCTGAATCGAATAAAACAGAAGCCGGTACTGAATTAACGAGAAGAGTACCCATCACAGTGGCAGGCTGGTCTTGAGCTTCATTCAGATCAACATGATTAGCCTGACCACGACCATAAGGTCTAGCATTGTTGTTATGGGGCTGATTGTTACGGCCAGTTGAAGGCAGAGCCAACTGGCTCTTTTTCTGATTGCATTCTTTAGCAAGGTGGCCTGGGCGGCCACCTCTGAAGCACAGACCATCACTGGGATCGGGAGCAGGAGCGTGGGATGGTACATCTCGAAGAGGCTGCCTCTGCGGTGGAGGAGGCAGACGAGGTGCAGCATATGACTGTCTTGGTGCGGGTGCAGTTGGACGATACATGCTGTGGGGGATCCATATCCGACGCTTCTGCGCGGACGGGCCCGAAGATGAGCCAGCGTCACGGCTGCGCCTGAGGGATCCCTGGTGTTCCTGAAGACCAGTCTCAACCTGAATAGCCTTGTTCACCAAGGTGGCGAAGTCGGCAAGGTCATGAACGAGCAGTGCTAGCTTGATATCAGGGTGAAGTCCATCACGAAACTTCTCTTGCTTACGAGCATCAGTTGCAATGTCTTCTTCAGCATAACGTGACAAGTCTAGAAATTCCCGTTGATAAGCATCTACAGACTTGTTGCCTTGGGTGAGGTTACGGAAATCTCGCTTCTTCCTGTCCATGATTCCCTGAGGAATGAAGCGGGCACGGAAGGCAGCTTGGAAATCAGGCCAAGTGATGACCGTTCCAGCAGGTAGGGTACGCCTGTGGCTGTCCCACCATTGAGCAGCGGGACCCTTCAGAAAGAAAGATGCAAAGGTGACATAGCTAGCAGGGGCAACACTAGCAGACTCCATTTCATACGTGATGTCGCGGAGCCAGTCATCAGCATCAAGGGGTTGAGTTGAGCTGTGGTAGATAGTTGGGTTGAGGCGCATGATGTCCTGCAGAGTTACTGGGGTTGGTTGTTGATTCATGTTCGGACGAGGAAACTGAGCCATCATTCCTTCCATGAACTGGCGGTTCAGCTCAAATTGTTGCATCATTCCAGCAAAGAATTCGGGCGGTGGTGGATCGTTGGCACCACGGCCACGACCAGCGGGGCTAACCATCCTGCTAACATGTAATAGGGGGGTAGTTCAGCATTGAGCATTTGCAAAGACAAGGACCATTCATGATGAAACATGCATAATGAAAGAGGTACGATGGATACCACTTCGTAGTCAACACGACAGTGTGTGTACTATTTAGAATACTATTCTAAGGAATAACTATGGCTTATCCAACTTTGGGGTGAATGTGGTCACGGGATCCTAATGTTAGAGTTAGTAAATTCGTTTAACCCGAATGGAAGAGAGATCAGAGTCCCAGAGTATAGATGAGGAGTAAAAGATCCTAATACCACCCAATGGCGACGTGGGCCCGTAAGCCACACAGCCAATGTTAGTAAAAGTTTTTCAGTGACTAGACTCAACTTCGGCCAAGGAGTTGGAAAGGGGGCTACCTACAGGCAGTCGGCTCTGATACCAACTTGTGACGCCCTCGATTCAATCGTACACTAATCATACACGCAAATGTGTACGATCAAGATCAAGGACTCACGGGAAGATATCACAACACAACTCTAGACACAAATTAAAATAATACAGGCTTTATATTACAAGCCAGGGGCCTCGAGGGCTCGAATACATAAGCTCGAAAACACAAGAGTCAACGGAAGCAACAATATCTGAGTACACACATCAGTTAGACAAGTCTGCCTTAAGAAGGCTAGCACAAAAGCAACATCGATCGAAAAGGCAAGGCCTCCTGCCTGGGAGCCTCCTAACTACTCCTGGTCGTCGACGGTCTCCACGTGGTAGTAGGCACCCTCGGGGTAGTAGCAGTCATCGTCGAAGGTGGCGTCTGGATCCTGGGCTCCACCATCTGGTTGCGACATCCGAGAAGAATGGAAAGAGGTGGAAAAATAGGAAGCAAAGCAACCGTGAGTACTCATCCAAAGTACTCGCAAGCAAGGATCTACACTACATATGCAACATTATCAAAGGAAGGCAGTATATGTGGACTGGGCTGCAGAAATGCCAGAATAGAGAGAAGGCCTAGTCCTATCGAAGACTAGCATCTTCTGGAAACCACCATCTTGCAGCAACAGGAGGGAGTAGAGTAGCATAAAGTAAAGTAGTAGTAGTGTTATCAACCTCGGCCAGAGATCCTTTCTCGACTCCCTGGGAGAAAGCAATCCCAGAGCCATACTATCCAGTTATCATCTCATATCCAAGTCTCATCACAAGTATCCAGTTCTAGTTGTATCGATCGGGATACAACTCCAAGTGTCCGTTATCGTAGGACAGGCTATCGATAGATGTTTTGTTCCCTGCAGGGGTGCACCAACTTACCCACCACGCTCGATTAACTCCGACCGGACACACTTTCCTGGGTCATGCCCGGCCTCGGCCAAACAATACGCCGCAACCCGACCTAGGCTTAATAGAGAGGTCAAGCACGCCGGACTAAACCTATGCCCCCAGGGGTCATGGGCCATCGCCCCGGGAACTCCTGCACGTTGCGTGGGCGGCCGGTGAGCAGACCTAGCTACCTCCTTAAAAAGGTAGGAGCTTACCAGTCCAACCCGGCACGCGCCGCTAGTCGCTTGACATCTATTAAGCTTTGGCTGATGCATACGACGCAGAACGCCCATACTATGCCCACGTGATGGTTAGTGCTATCAGGCCAGAGGCCCCTCGGATCAAATATCCAAATTGTAGTGGATTACGAACACGCGGTAACAAGCAGAGACTCACGAAAGATGTGACCCTGTCGCCCCGTCTCGAGGACTTGCGGCAAGGGTTAGGAATGCCCGGCCACGCCTCGTAATTATCTCGCGGGCACCTTCGAGGTCAACCCGTCTCCACATCACTCGCGGGTACCCCTCAGGATCGACCCGCCTTTCCAAGTAACAGTTGTAAAGTCCAAGTATCCGTGTGTCCAAACATCAAGGGGAAAACCCGAGGAATCACCCCCGGTGGATTCCACTCGATGTAATCATCAAGGTGAACGTAAGAGGAATCACCCCCGAGGTTCACACTTGAGGAGTTGCACGACAGAGTCGTGTCGGAAGTGGTTAAGGCGGAATCACCCTCGATGACCGCGACCGAATAGCTACACTACAGGGTTAACATCAGAAGTGCTGTAGAGGTCTCACCCTCGGCACTCGATAGTAACCCAGCAGTGTCGAGCAACTAAGGAGAAAGTGATGTGCGATGCCGGGGCCTGGTCTTCGATCCCGTTGATCGGGTCTTCGATGATGAAGCAGGGGCAACAAGGTCAAGGTGGGGGTCACTGATGGGTCACTAACCAACCTATACTAAGCAGTTTAGGATAAGCAGGTAAGATACAATGAGCAGGTTACAAAAGCAGGCTATGCATCAGAATAGGAGCAAACAATAACAGTAGCAAAATCTAATGCAAGCATGAGAGAATGGAATGGGCGATATCGGGATGATCAAAGGGGGGGCTTGCCTGGTTGCTCTGGCAAGGAGGGGTCGTCGTCGACGTAGTCGATCACAGGGGCGGCATCAGTCTCGGGGTCTACCGGAGAGAAGAGGGGGAAGAAACAGTAAATATAAAGCAGACAAAGCATCACAAAGCATAACATGGCAATATGCGGTGCCGGGTGTGAGCTAACGTAAGGCTACATGATATAGGTGAAGGGGGAATTCAACCGTGAATGTTTTCCCGGTTCCAGACCTGTGTCAGACAGATGACCGGAGGGGGAATGTTCCATGTTCACATAGTTAGAGGCATCTGACTGATGAATGGACCGCGTATTCGGATTCGTTGGATTTTATCTAAGCAACTTTCATATAGAAAACATTTTCATCCGAGTTACGGTTTATTTTCTATGAATTTTCAAAGATTAAACCATTTTCTGGATTTATTTAAATTAACAGAAAAGATAAAATGACGTCAGCATGACGTGTTGATGATGTCAGCAGTCAACAGACTCGCTGACCAGGTCAAACTGACCAGTGGGTCCCACATGTCATAGACAGAGGGCTAACAGTGGGTTATTTTAATTGAAGAGGGTGTTAATTGGCAGTTGGGCCCCACATGTCAATGACTAATTAGCTAAACTAATTACTTTTAATTATAAAATCATTTTAATTAGTTATTTAAGTGGTGGGGCCCGCACGTCAGTGGTACTGAGCTGCCCAGTCAGCAGTTGACTGGGTCAACTCAGTCAACAGGCCCCACGGGCCCACGGTCAGTGGCTCAGGGGACGGGCCCCAGGCGTCCACGTCAGCCCACGCCGGCGCTGGTGACCGGAGTAACTCCGGCGGGCCATTTCGCGGCGGCGCATCGCCGGCGAGGTTCGAAAATAGCCTTCCGGGGCCTATTTGACGCGCGAGAGGCACCGTTCGGACGCGGTGAATGAACCACGTCGAGTGGCAGCAGCGGCAGTAGCTGGGGAGGCCGGAAAGGTCGCCGGCGTCGAGCTTGGCGGCGGTGGCTTTCGGGCGTGCTCGCGCTCATCGCTGCAGGGCACGGCAAGGACCATGGAAGGTGGCGATGGACTGCTGGGAGCGTGCTGAGCACGGTGCCGTGCTCGTCCGAGCTGGACGGAGAGTGTGGACACGGCGACGATTACGACGGCGGAGGCGCGCTACGGCCAGGACGGTAGCTACGGCTAGGGGCGCGGTGAGGCGAGGAAGGAGAGGGGAGAGGATGGAGTGGAGCTCACCGAGCGGTCAAGAAAGACCCTTGGTGGCTTAGGAGCAGCAGAGCTCGTCGGGGAGGAAGGGGATCGCCGGCGGCCGTCGAGGAAGAAGACGATGTGTGCGGCGACAATGGAGCTTCCCCGATCCGATCCAAGGGCGTAGGCGACTTAGGTGAAGGCGCCGGCGCTACTGGACATGCGCAAACGGCACGGGGTGGACGGCGGCCGCGCCTATGGCGAGGACTAGGCGACGGTGTCGTCGGGCAGTGGATGGGGAACCGGGGGAGAGGAAGGCGAGCGCATGTGCGAGAGTGAGAGGGAGGGGGCAAGTGGGTGAGGGGAGACGAGGGGAGCCCGAGGTGTCGCCCTTATCCTCTCCCGGCGAGGCCGGCGAGGTGGTCGGGGTCGACCTCGCCCCTGTAGCGACACGAAGCAGAGGAACAGGAAGGGGAGGGAGCGACCGGTGAGGGGGGAGTGGGCCGGCCTGCTGGGCCAGCTGGCTCGGGTGGGCCAAAGCCCAAGTGGGGCAGGGGCTTTCTCTCTCTGCTTTTCCTTTTTCCTTTTTTTTCTTTTTATTTTCAGCAGCTTTTGCATTTTCTTTTTAGCCAATAATGACTTTGCAAAATTATGCCACTGGCCAAAACAATTTCAAAGAATTAAAGTGCACTGCCACAAAAATATTGTGAGACTTTTGAAATAGTTTGCCAATTTTATAAATTAAAAAGGCATTTAATTTATTGCTTAGGTCACTGTTTTACGTAGTTTAGGCCACTTAAACCGTTTGCAAAAATGTTGGTTCACCACCAATATTACCAGAAGAATATGTTTCACATGATGAACATTTTAGTTTTCATGTTTGAGCAATTTTGAATTTCACTTAGAATTTGAAATTGAATTCAACTGGAATTTGAAATGAGAGAGAACCAAGGGTGATCAAACACTTGTTAAGCAAAATGATTAACTTAACCCCAGGGTTACTGTAGCATCATTACACCGGGGTGTTACAGGCTCTAACTGAACCCGAGCGAGGCGTTGGGCTCTAACTGAACCCGACCGATTGCACTGCAGGCTACGCGTTACTGAACCCTAGCGATCGATCGATCCCTTGCTGTTAACTGAACCCGAGTGATTCCTTCGCTATTGCTGCTAACTGAAGCCGATTGATGCTGCCTCTGGATGAACAGTGAGCGTTGTTGGGGGGTTTGGATGAACAGTTCCCGATGGAGGGTTGGATGAACAGGACCCCGTGGTAGTAGAGGCTGTTGCCGCTGGATGAACAGTACCCCGATCGATCGAGCCGGTTGGGGGTGGATGAACAGGACCCCGTGGAGGGCTGGTTGGACAGTAGCCGGTGGAGGGATGGTTGAACAGTAGCCGATGGAGGGCTGGATGAACAGTAGACCGTGGAGGGGTGGTTGAACAGGACCCCGTGGAGAGGGCTGGTTGAACAGTAGCCGGTGGAGGAGCGCGCGGTGGAGGCTGGATGAACTAGAGCCCGTTGATGAATATTCGCAGGTGGAGGCTGGAGGAGGTCGACGGTGGATGAACAGGAGCCCGTGGAGGCAGTCGGCGGTGGATGAACAGGAGCCCGTGGAGGCAGTCGGCGGTGGAGATGAACAGTATCCCGTGGAGTCCCGTTTTGCGGTACGCCACACCCCTCCCGATGAACAGGACCCCGTTTCAATCATAGCGCTCCAACACAAGTCCGTTTCCTCCGTTTTGCGGTACGCCACACCCCTCCCGATCAATGGGACCCTGTTTCGACCGTAGGAGGTCCATTTCCTCCATTTTGCGGTACGCCAGACCCCTCCCGGTGAACAGGATCCCGTTTCGACCGTGGCCGGTCGAACACAAGGCCGTTTCATCCGTTCTGTGGTACGCCATCCCTCGTTTCCATCGGCTGTTCCATCCAAGGCGGTTGGCTCCCGATGAACACGACGACGCATTCCGTTCCGACCCAGCCGGTTGCCTCCCCATGATCACAATGATGGCGCAGCTTCTCCGTTCCGACCCAGCCATGTACACGAGCCCTGGCCGTACGTATGCGCGAGTAGGCGTTCGAGACCCCACCCGTATGTACGCACGTGGTCGTACTTACTTTCTTGCACCCTGGCCGTAGTACGTACGTGTACATGCTACGTGCGCGCCTCTACTATGACACGTGCCCTTCCTTACAGTTCATCGCTGTAGCCTGCAGATAGACCGATCGACCAGTATGTATGTACACGTTCGCCACCAGAACTACAACGCTACGTACGCTTCGACCAGGTGGGTCCCGACTGTCAGACACTTCCTTGCGTGCGAAGATGTAGCTGGTAGGTCCCAGCAGTCAGGGGGGCAAATCATTTTTTTGCCCATAATATGGACGCACTTCCTTGCATGCGAAGATGTAGCTGGTGGGTCCCAACAGTTAGGGGGAAACATTTTTTTCGTGAAATACGGTGGCCCGTCCGGTGGGTCCCTTCTGTCAGGTGGAGGAATCATTATTTTGCGCGTAATAAGGAGGCATTTCCTTGCTGCGGACGTGGACCCAGCTGTCAGCCTCTCCACGTATATTACTCTTCCGATGTAAGTCGTTCGTTGACCACATTGACCATGCCGCGCCGAGAGCACCAGGGCGGTGGACGACGGCGAGGCCTAGGAAGGGGGCGACGCGGAGCCGGGGAAGACGCGGCAGTGGATGCCCATGCGGAGGGGAGTACGTAGGTTGACTGCTTCGGCTGCAGTGTGAGGCTACGGTCGCCGGAGAATAACAGGAGGTGTGGGTGAGTATAGAGGGATGGCATGGCTAGCGGTGGCAGCACAGCCGGCCATGGGAGGCAGGAGCAGGCGGCACGGCCGACGCTTGTTTGGGCGACTGGAGCAAGAAGACCAGAGGTTGAAGAAGCACTACGGCCGTTGGATGGACATCGTACGGTCACGGGAGCTAGAATCGTTCACATTGACTAAGTTGACAAAGCCCTCCATCCCCGTCAACTTAGTAGGCCCACAAGTCAGCCTCCCATTATGTTGGGTCCCAGCTAGTAGATGGAGTATTATTTTTTTGTGCGTAATAAGGAAGCACTTCCTTGCGTGCGAAGATATAGCCGGTGGGTCCGAGCTGTCAGTGGCTGGAACATATTTTCACAAAATACAGAGGCCCTTTCGGTTGGTCCCAGATGTCAGGTGGAGGAATCATTATTTTGCGCGTAATAAGGAGGCATTTCCTTGTGTGCGGCCGTGGACCCAGTTGTCTGCCTCTCCACGTACAGTCCACTTCCGATGGATGTCGTTCATTGACCACGCCGCGCCGAGAGCACCAAGGCAGTGGACGACGACGAGGCCTACGAATGGAATGACACGGAGCCGAGGAAGATACGACAGTGGCTGCCCACGCGGTGGGGAGTACGAGGGTTGACTGGTTCGGCTGCCGTCGTCGGAAAATAACATGAGGTGTGGGTGAGTAGAGGGATAGCTAGGCCAGGGATGCGAGTATGGTGGGGCCGTCAGGCCTGCCCGGCAGCACATCCGGCCACGGGAGGCGGGAGCAGGCGGTTCCGCCGGCGTTGGTTTGGGCGGCTGGAGCAGGAAGATCAGAGACTGAAGAAGCACGATTGCTGTTAGATTGACATCTAACGGTCTGACGCTGGTAGAGTCGATTGTTGACTAAGTTTCTTTTTTGAGAAACCTTGTGTACACATGAACTTAATAGGCCCACAAGTCAGCCTCCAAATCTGTGGCAGACAACATAGAGCCCATTTGCTATTTTTTTTTAATAATTTGCAGCCCATTTGCTAATTCTTAGGTAATTTATTACAGCCCATTTTCTGCCCAGGACCACGGTCAAAAAGATTAACCTTATTTTGCATATTTTGGTGGAGTCCGAACTGTTGTAATCATGAAATGATAAACATTTTTTAAGAACTTATTGATTTGACAAAAAAATCGTTTTGTTTTTGTAAGCAAACAAGACGTGGGACAATTGAGTTGGTTTAAGGGAAAAGCAGTGGTAAAAAAATCAGCGCTGGGAGGGAAAACAACAACAAAAATAAGGATGTAAATATGAAAAGGGAACTTTATGTATTCTCAATACAATGATACGTGTATATGAACTAGTAAAACTATAGGTAGAGATTAGACAACGGAAGTAGGACATGGCGTTTCAAGAGGAAAATAGAACTGGGCTGTTTGTTTGATTCAGTTAAAAAACTGCCTGCGGATGTTGTAAGCCAAAATATAACTAACGCTGGCGGGCCAGAGGCCAGTAGATACCTGCTGGATCTGTGTGCCCCATTGTCGTCATGAGCTAGGCCTGTTAAAAACAAAACCAATCCTGGGCAGTCTACAACCCAGTTGAAACTTGCTCGACCTGAAAAAACAATATACCTGCTCAATAAACGAGAGAATTATGCAAGTACAGACTGATAACTGGGATGCAGCAGGTATATTGTTTTTTCATCGTGATAATAAGTGCATGCACTTGTTTCGAAAAATTTGGAGAACTGGGAATTCGAACGGCAGGTGCTTGTGCTACCCATCAAATAAAAATCATGTGCCTGAAAATTCGTTTCAAAACAAATGATTCAGCTTTATATCCATGTCGACCCTCGGCATGATGGTTGGAAGCAAATGCCAAGTTCATACCGAAAGATCGTTAACAGCAATACCAACTTGCGGACGACAAGGTAGTACAAGTACCAATACCAAACTAACTTATAATCTTTTTAGTCCTGGCCCTAGTGTTCGTCTGGTAGAAAATCTTGCAGATGACCAGCTCCCGCTCCTTCTCTTGCTCCAGGTCCCCGAGGTGGTGCTGGTGCATCACCCAGTTGGTCCTCTGCTGGTCGAAGTTCTTTTTTGTGGGAATGGTCGAAGTTCTTGTTGGTGTGCAGCACCAGAACCTTTTTGCTGCCCGTCTGCCGGCCGTTGACCATCACCGGCAAGGTATTGCCGGTCTTGTGCCACATTGCGTGCATGCCGCACTCCGACTATATCTTGCGACGTGTCCACGTGCCCCTTTTGAACGCCCTAGAATTGCGCTGGAAGAAATGCTTGCTTAGGCCACTCAGTGTGATACCTGCAGTATTGTCGAATACAGGTTTTAGTGTACGTAGTTGGCATTTTCATAACATCTTTGGCATGTTGCAGTCACTTGTTTCACTTTTTATTAACTGTCAGATTGTAATTGCTTCACTAGGTCTGCGTCTAAAAAGAAAAATAGAGCTATAAACAAAGGAATATGTTTGTGCAAGTAGACGGCCGACCAGTGTCTTACCTGGAAGTTTCTCAGGATGGGTGTAGCATATGTCGTGCTCGTTGTCGATGGTTGGTATGAACAAATCGATGAGAGGGTGAGATCTCGCGCTGTCAGCACTCACTTTGGACTCAAGGTGCTCGATCAGCTCCTGATCCATGGGATATAACTTGACGCCAGCCGGCAGCACCGACCAATCCTTCTTGGAGTTGCATCGGTTAATTCCAGCTATATGGTACTCAATGTATGATCAAATCGACTGTTTTAAGTGAATCATGAAAGATTTCGACAGATAAGTGGTAGTACTCCACATCTGAAGTCCATAATACCCGAGCACGCCGTCGGGATTCTTGTGTCACCTCACGCGCAGCGTGTTGTCACGTCAATTCAATGTGAGGACATGATGAATAATTTGACCGACGTATACTAGTACTGCCACTGTACTACTTACTAGTCGTATTTAGTGTCACATTTTAACCATAGATTTAACTAACAAAATGCCAATGCATGTCACCGAAAATTATTCCATTGGAAACTATGTTCAAATACGAATAAAACGATATAATTTTTTGTGACATGCATTAGCATTTAGTTAGTAAAATTTATGGTCAAAATTTGACAGAAATTACAAAGGGAACCAGTAAACCAGGAGGGAGGTACTAGTACGAGTAGCGCAATATACGGTATAGAGGACTAGTACAAATTTAGAAATGGGGTAAGAATTTACAAGGCTGTGCGACAGACTTTGTAGGCTACATGAGTAATACAAAATATAATTCTCATTGGACAACACTTTCACCAACAAGTACACACTTGAAGCCTAATTGATATATATATATATGGCTTCTGCACAACATCTCCATCATCATTATCAGTACATCCTACGCAGGTGAGTTAGGATGCACTTGATCCCAGAAAGGTATCTATCCTTTAAACCAGAGGAGTGCTTCAAACTAAGAACAGTACATAATATCCAACAAAAGAGGGTCATGCTACAGCAGCAGGATACATGGCTCAGTCTAGATATCAGTACGAATCAATTTGTGCATATTTGCTATTGGCATGAACCACATCGCCGCATGTCGGGTTTGCAAAAGCCATGCATCGCATGGAAGCTTGATGCCCTTCACACACCGAAGATTATCTGGCAACAAGCTGTGTCGACGAATCTCTGGATATGGTGATTCATGAAACCCATGGTATGATCTGTAAACACAGTTCCCCCTGGCAAATGGAAGTTGCATAGCACGGTAATCATCGCCGGTGATATGATCGATGATTGGTTGGATGATCGGATAATTGAGCCCGAGGAACATGGAGTGGTTGCCGAGATTGTAAACCCGCCTCCAGTTGAATACGCCTGGCCCAACGGAGCTGGGATCTTTCTCGAACACGAAGCAGCCATAGCCATCAATGTCACGAACGCTCCAGGCATTGTACTGCATGTGGTTTGATGAAATGGTTTGGTCAATTTGGTGCGTGCAAATGAGCATCAAATGACCGCCGTCAGCTGAACGAGCGATAAACCACCACCCATCGGCTGGTATGATTCCAGGTCCTGGAATCATGAAGGCCAGCGCATTTGCGTCTGCTGCAACAATTCAAATTGGAGACTAAAAGGACAAAAATAAACAATTATGTTCAGATTATGTGTGGAATTAAGATTATTATAATAGCGACACATATCATAGACAGAGAATTGCAATGCCGTGGTCATAATCATACCCCAAGTAAAAAATAAGCCAATGGCTTTCATATTCTAGCAATATATCATGGTTCAAACATCATGTAACAATGAGAGGAAAATAGATATGACATGGCCTACTCATATTCTACCATAGCACTTACTACAGTTATCATATCAACTCTAAGCAATAACATGTGTTGTTATAAAAATCCTGGAAATGAGAGTAACATATAGCAATCATGAGGTTATACTCATAATATCTATTCTAACAATCATTAGATGCCAATTGTTCTCATATCAACTCTAACAATAACATGTGTGGTCATAAAAATCTAGGAAATGATAGGAACATATAGCAATGATGTGGTTATAGATATACTATATATTCTAAATTTGTAACAATGAACAGGCAGTCGTATTCTTAAGGTAAAGATGAGATGAGATAGAACAATTACACAACGATAGATTCCACCAGTATAGGCAGCCAATCCGTGAGTCGACCGCATAAACGAGGCCATCATGCACTATAGCATCAGACAGAAATGTTGGGTGAAGAGGATCGACGATGAGCCATAACCATGTATGGCGACCGGATTCTAGATAGACTAATCCCATGTTGAACACGGCAATGAGCTTGTAATCCATGTATTCTTCTGATGGTGTGGGCACTTCGCAGATTACAACCTTCAGCAAACAGAGGTCGAGCCAAAAGCTTGACGCGTCTCGTGCGTAGTAGGCAGGAGTGTCCGACGGGCCGCAAGGCTCGATGGCAGCGGTATCCAACGATGGAAGAGTGATCTCTCGCTGGGTGTAGATATCCACGAGACGCCACGGACTACCGGATTGGTGGATGAGGACAATCCAGTTGGCCTTCATGCCCGCCCAGTAGTGGTCGCGCATGAAGGACAGGTGGACGGGTAGTGGTAGCATGTCGAGGGGCACCACGGCAACCTCCGTAGGATCGTCAAGTCGGTGTCTGGGACACCTGCGAGGATTGGGCATCAGCAAGTAGGGTGTCTTGAAAAGAGCCAGCTGGTTGCAGACGAGTAGACGGTACAAAGACACCGAGCATGAGGCCAGACGGACGGTGCTGAGCAGGTCCATACGATTACAGATCTGCTCCACGAGAACATCGGGGAGGGAATTCCAATCGCGGCTCTGCGTGTCAGTCGGTTCTGCCATAGGGTTTTTTAGGGCGCTGAGTGACTGGGGTTTTCGGTGCCTGCGAGCCAGCGGGGAAGTGGATTCGGGCGGGCGAGCAAAGAAGATGGCGTGTGTGGCCGAGCAGTGAGTGGGGGGATATGGTACGCGCGAGCTACCAAGGAAGATGGCGCGGGCGGGCGAGCAGTGAGCGGGGGGAAATGGTGTGCGGCCAACGATGGGGAAGAGAGGAGGAAGAAGAAGAGAGAAGGAAGAAGAGTGAAAGACAGGGACGAAAGTGCATTAAATCTCAATTCTACTAGTACTACTACCAGGATATACCGTCCTTCGGAGTGTAAATGACATGTGGGTCTACCTCAAGAGAGCCCATATGTCAGTTAATGGAGGAGAGAGGTGCGTAGTCATATTTGCGGAAGCGTGCTCCACCGGCAAACATGATGGCAGTACTAGGTAAGGCTGATTTAGTAACACCAACACGCTAGTTCAGCTTATTAATCAAGTGTCCCATCTGCTGCAGCGTGTATTGTCACTTTACTATGAAGACTAGATGATGACCGAGATGGGGTATAATGGATCGCGAAGACTTCCTATCTACAGTATCCCTATGCATCTACGCTCGGGCCCCTCCTAATGCTCTGCCTTGTACAGGTGCTAAGGCTTCCATGTAGGCAAAAAGTCTGATGTGGCAAGGTAATTAAGAGGAGAGATAAGTGTGGTGACCCCAGTACTGAGCGCGAGAACCTAGACAAAAGACTTAAATGGAAGAATCCCACCAATGCATGAAGAACTTTAGTTACAAAATCATTAAATAAAGGATGCTTAGCACCAACAAGTTAAGCACCTGTACATGTAAGCATTGGGAGCTTTAGTTGCTAAAGTTTTTAATGTGCTTAGCACCCCATGTAAGCACCGATGCATTGGAAGTAGCCTCATCCTGTCCAACAAGATGAAACATTGGCCAAGGCACCCGGCGCCAATAATGTAGGAGTACTAGTACTACCTTCTTTCCGGTTTATAGGGCTCAATTCGAAAATCTCATCAACCAAGGTAGATGATGAGTGGTGGAATAATTTTTGTAGTTTGCAAAAACACTCAATTAGTGAACTTGTTTTCCTCAAAAAATTATGTTTACCAATGCATTAATTTTGTGTCAAACTTTGACCATCTACTCCCTCCATCCAGGTGAATAAGTCATCCTTGGTTGTGCACCGTGACCAAGGAGAGAAAAACAAGAGAACTTAATGTTTATTTGCTACTCCCTCGGTTCCTAAATATTGTCTTTTTAGACATTCAAATGGAATACAACATATGGATGTATGTAGACATATTTTAGAGTGTAGATTCACTCATTTTGCTCCGTACGTAGTCACTTGTTGAAATCTCTAGAGAGACAAATACTCCGTGGGAACAGAGGGAGGCTTTTACTCCGTATTTGGGAACAGAGGGAGTATCACAATATGGAGGGAACAGAGGAAGCTTGAAATATGAACATGTCAATGGGAGGGAGTAAAAGCCTCATGCATGCATGCATGCATGCAACATGCAACACTCACACGTACACATGGACGCACGCAACACTCATGCACCCATGCGGCACACAACACGCGACACAACACACACGCTCACGCTCAAGTGCTCAACCTACTCCCTACGTCCGTGAAAGACTGTACATTTAGAGATATACACATTGACCAGGGCATAATTAACGCCCCAAAGTAGCAGATTTATGTGTGCATGCGACCATTGAGAGAAGAAGATTAAATGAAGGTTGTCGCATGCTGTAATTAAGGATAGACATGTAGCCTATAGCTAGAGCACAAGTTGGTGCATTAGTCAATCAATATCGATTTTAGATTAAAGGCTAAATGCATTGGAAGTGTAGATGTACACTCTTTGTTTTTAAGCCGATGTACACTCTTTGTTGGAAGACCGAGGGAGTACACGTGCATGCACTCACATACACAGCCAGGGTGGTTCGCGTGCAAGGGTTGGACTCCTGTCGCACCTGCGTAAAGTTTTGTTCAACTGATTTCTTTGCTCTGCCAACTGACAGGTGGGACCCGGAAACTAGGTGACAATTTAACCAGTCAACAAAGTGCCACGTCGACTATGTGGCCGGTCAGTAGGGTGCAATACGGTGCTCTATGATGAGCTAGTGATCATATAATCACCGCAAAACTATATATAGTGACCGTAAAGAGCGTATTGTTACATACGTTGACCGCCGGTGTATTTTTCTCGTTTCAAATTAAGCCATATTAACCAGAAAGGACTAGTACTTGTACTGCTTTGATGTGTCCCGTCAACTCGCCGAACGAGGAGAAGCTTGCTTACTACGCCTCTCCCTCGCCCACGCGCGCGGTGGCTCGCAGGACGAGGAGAGGGTTTTGACTACAGCGCCCTCTCCCTCTCCCTCGCCCTCGCCCTCGCGGTGGACGTGCAGCAGTTCAATCGGTGTCAGATTGCCAGAAGCATATTGTACTGCAGTATCATCATTTTGGACCTTCCGAAGAGGCGAAGAGCCAAGTGCAAGGTTCACACGAGTACGAACTGTTGAACCTCCCGAAGAGGCAAAGAGCCAAGCGCAAGGTTTTATAGGAGTTGTCGTCCTAGTAGGAGTATTACAACTATAGCGAACGATGCTACTGTATGATGCCGCCACGTCACCTATATCGAAAGTTGTGCCACCTTTTTTTCTCAATGAGCGTGTTGGATCCCGTGCAACAACCACACAAGTTGCACGTACACATAACACATTTACTAGTAATAAATTCTAAAGGATAAATGCCAGTATGCCACACAAGTTCATCTCTAATTCATGTGATAAATTTGTGTACGACTAGTCTACATATATTCACAGCACTACCGTTCACAATTTACCATACCCCACTTACACGTTATAGATAGGCTACATGTCCTCCTCCAGGTTCCAGTCCCAGGTGTTCTTCATGGATGGCACGATCCATAGCGGTGGGCAACAGGAATCATTGTCACAGCTTTCTAGTCCAGTTCCACACGATGGAGACTCATCCAAGCTGAAGCGGCATAAATCAGGAATAGCGTGTCCCAGCATGTCGTTCATCCGGCGGTGCGCACTAAAGACACAACCATGCTTCATGAAAGGCAGGCCTTCGGTGTCGTGCACGGAAGGTGGCATCCGCTTCACAATGGGGTAGCTGTCCCCAATGAAAAGCGAGTACTCTCCAAGACTGTTCCTCGGCACCCACGTAGCATCACGGGGGTCGAACTCGGCGCCGTTCATCTCGTACACGCGGCATCTCAGATCCGGACACATGGTCATGTACACAGTCAAGGTCCATGCATAATAATGTTGTGCTCAAATATGGCGGTCAGTAATACTGTGCAGCAAATAGTACTACTCCAGTATAGAGGCAGTAAAATAACCGGCTTATTATATATAGCCACTCTTGGCTACATGGATGAGATAGTAAGACATGGAAAAACAAAAATGGTGGCAGCTAGCGGGTTCATGTCTTGAAGGGCCTAGCTAGCTATACGCGTCCTCCAAGGTAAAAAGTACTCCTACTAGTACTAGTAAGTAGTACAACAACGAAAGAGAAGGCGAGAGGATTAACAAATATAATACTAAATGGAATACCTGGGTAGATGGTGACGGTACGATCATGGTAGATTGTGTGACCATGTTGCACATTAGTGGTACCATGGGTAACGACTGCTAAGTTAGTTGATCCCAATATGCCAAACTCAGCTACAAGGTTCCAGGTTAGACTGAATCGCAGATGCAAATGCACATCCAGGATCGGCGATCTTATTTTGATCGGGGGATGACTGGTCCCTGCAAAATAATGGAGTACCGTAAGGGATGCAAATGATGGTTTGTGCATTCCGTTTGTAATCTCCCGTACCGTAGGATGGAACCCAGATGAAACAAGTCCCCTGGCTTGTCACCGCGAAGATGCGGCCTAGATGGCGCACGGCGCCTTTGCTACCTCTTGAGCATGCGTTGGTTTTCCCTTGAAGAGGAAAGGGTGATGCAGCAAAGGGGCGTAAGTATTTCCCTCAGTTTTTGAGAACCAAGGTATCAATCCAGTAGGAGGTTACATGCAAGTCGCCCTGTACCTGCGCAAATAAATAAGAACCTTGCAACCAACGCAATAAAGGGGTTGTCAATCCCTTCACGGCCACTTGCAAAAGTGAGATCTGATAGAGATAATAAGATAAATATTTTTGGTATTTTTATGATATAGATTGGAAAGTAAAGATTGCAAAATAAAATAGATCAGAAATTTATATGATGGAAAATAGACCCGGGGGCCATAGGTTTCACTAGTGGCTTCTCTCAAGATAGCATAATCTACGGTGGATGAACCAATTACTATCGAGCAATTGATAGAAAAGCGCATAGTTATGAGAATATCTAGGCATGATCATGTATATAGGCATCACGTCCGCAACAAGTAGACCGAAACGATTCTGCATCTACTACTATTACTCCACACATCGACTGCTATCCAACATGCATCTAGAGTATTATGTTGATAAGAACAGACTAACGCATTAGGCAAGATGACAAGATGTAGAGGGATAAACTCAAGCAATATGATATAAACCCCATCTTTTTATCCTCGATGGCAACAATACAATACGTGCGTTGCTGCCCCTGCTGTCACTGGGAAAGGACACCGCAAGATTGAACCCAAAGCTAAGCACTTCTCCCATTGCAAGAAAGATCAATCTAGTAGGCCAAACCAAACTGATAATTCGAAGAGACTTGCAAAGATAACAAATCATACATATAAGAATTTAGAGAAGAACCAAATATTGTTCATAGATAATCTTGATCATAAACCCACAATTCATCAGATCTCGACAAACATACCGCAAAAAGAATTACATCGAATAGATCTCCAAGAGAGTCGAGGAGAACTTCGTATTGAGTTCCAAAGAGAGAGAAGAAGCCATCTAGCTAATAACTATGGACCCGAAGGTCAGTGGTAAACTACTCACACATCATCGGAGAGGCTATGGTGTTGATGTAGACGCCCTTCGTGATCGATCCCCCCCGGGCGGAGTGCCGGAAAAGGCCCCAAGATGGGATCTCACGGGTACAGAAGGTTGCGGCGGTGGAAATATGGTTTTGTGGTGCTCTCGGATGTTTTCGGGGTACATGAGTATATATGGGCGAAAGAAATAGGTCGGTGGAGCCACGAGGGGCCCACGAGGGTGGGTGGTGCGCCTCCCTGCCTCATGGCCGCCTCGTTGCTTCCTTGACGTCCACTCCAAGTCTCCTGGATTGCGTTTGTTCCAAAAATAACTCTCTCGAAGGTTTCATTCCGTTTGGATTCCGTTTGATATTCCTTTTCTGCGAAACACTGAAATAGACAAAAACAGCAATTTGCACTGGGCCTCCGGTTAGTAGGTTAGTCCCAAAAATAATATAAAAGTGCATAATAAAGCCCATTAAACATCCAAAACAGATAATATAATAGCATGTAACAATCAAAAATTATAGATACATTGGAGACGTATCAGCATCCCCAAGCTTAATTCCTGCTCGTCCTTGAGCAGGTAAATGATAAAAACAGATTTTTTGATGTGGAATGCTACCTAGCATAATTCTCAAGGTAATTTTCTTTATTGTGGCATGAATGTTCAGATCTGAAAGATTCAAGATAAAAGTTTAATATTGACATAAAAATAATAATACTTCAAGCATACTAACTAAGCAATCATGTCTTCTCAAAATAACATGGCCAAATAAAGTTCATCCCTACAAAATCATATAGTTTGGTCATGCTCCATTTTCGTCACACAAGAATGCTCTCATCATGCACAACCCCGATGACAAGCCAAGCAATTGTTTCATACTTTAGTAATCTCAAACTTTTCAACTTTCACGCAATACATGAGCGTGAACCATGGACATAGCACTATGGGTGGAATAGAATATAATGATGGGGGTTGTGTGAAGAAGACAAAAAAGGAGAAAGTCTCACATTGACGCGGCTAATCAACGGGCTAGGGAGATGCCCATCAATTGATGTCAATGCAAGGAGTAGGGACTGCCATGCAACGGATGCACTAGAGCTATAAATGTATGAAAGCTCAACAAAAGAAACTAAGTGGGTGTGCATCCAACTTGCTTGCTCATGAAGACCTAGGGCATTTGAGGAAGCCCATTGTTGGAATATACAAGCCAAGTTCTATAATGAAAAATTCCCACTAGTATATGAAAGTGACAAAATAAGAGACTCTCTATCACAAAGATCATGGTGCTACTTTGAAGCACAAGTGTGGAAAAGGATAGTAACATTGTCCCTTTTTTCCTTTCTTTTTGGGCCTTCCTTTTTTATTTGGCCTTACTTTTTTTCTTTTTTTGGGACAATGCTCTAATAATGATGATCATCACACTTCTATTTATTTACAACTCAAAAGATTACAACTCGATACTAGAACAAAATATGACTCTACATGGATGCCTCCGGCGGTGTACCGGGATGGGCAATGAATCAAGAGTGACATGTATGATGAATTATGCATGGTGGCTTTGCCACAAATATGATGTCAACTACATGATCATGCAAAGCAATATGACAATGATGAAGCATGTCATAATAAATGAAACGGTGGAAAGTTGCATGGCAATATATCTCGGAATGGCTATGGGAATGCCATAATAGGTAGGTATGGTGGCTGTTTTGAGGAAGATATAAGGAGGTTTATGTGTGATAGAGCATATCATATCACGGGGTTTGGATGCACCGGTGAAGTTTGCACCAACTCTCAAGGTGAGAAAGGGCAATGCACGGTACCGAAGAGGCTAGCAATGATGGAAGGGTGAGAGTGCGTATAATCCATGGACTCAACATTAGTCATAAAGAACTCACATACTTCTTGCAAAAATCTACAAGTCCTCAAAAACCAAGCACTATGCGCATGCTCCTAGGGGGATAGATTGGTAGGAAAATACCATCGCTCGTCCCCGCCCGCCACTCATAAGGATGACAATCAAAGAACACCTCATGTTTCAAATTTGTTACACAGCGGTTACCATACGTGCATGCTGTGGGACTTGCAAACTCTAACACAAGTATTTCTCAAATTCACAATTAATCAACTAGCACAACTTTAATATTACCATCTTCATATCTCAAAACAATCATCAAGTATCAAACTTCTCATAGTATTCAATGCACTCTATATGAAAGTTTTTATTATACCCATCTTGGATGCCTATCATATTAGGACTAATTTTATAGCCAAAGAAAATTACCATGCTGTTATAAGGGGCTCTCAAAATTATTTAAGTGAAGCATGAGAGATCAATAATTTCTATAAAATAAAACCACCACCGTGCTCTAAAAGATATAAGCGAAGCACTAGAGCAAAATTATCTAGCTCAAAAGATATAAGTGAAGCACATAGAGTATTCTAATAAATTCCGATTCATGTGTGTCTCTCCCAAAAGGTGTGTACAGAAAGGATGATTGTGGTAAACTAAAAAGCAAAGACTCAAATCATACAAGACGCTCCAAGCAAAACACATATCATGTGGTGAATAAAAATATAGCCTCAAGTAAAGTTACCGATGGACGAAGACGAAAGAGGGGATGCTTTCTGGGGAATCCCCAAGCTTAGGCTTTTGGTTGTCCTTGAATTTTACCTTGGGGTGCCTTGGGCATCCCCAAGCTTAGGCTCTTGCCACTCCTTATTCCATAATCCATCAAATCTTTACCCAAAAACTTGAAAACTTCACAACACAAAACTCAACAGAAAATCTCATGAGCTCCGTTAGCGAAATAAAACAAACCACCATTTTAAGGTACTGTAATGAACTAATTCTTTATTTATATTGGTGTTAAACCTACTGTATTCCAACTTATTTATGGTTCATAACCCCCGATACTAGCCGTAGATTCATCAAAATAAGCAAACAACACACGAAAAACAGAACCTGTCAAAAACAGAACAGTCTATAGTAATCTGTAACAAACGCAAACTTATGAAACTCATAAAAATATACAAAAATAGGAAGACCTATATAATTCGCTTATTGATCTACTTCAATTGGAATCAGTATTTTATCACTTTCAGTTGATTTTTAACAATTGTTTTCGTGAGCAGAAAGTTTCTGTTTTTTCAGCAAGATCAAATAATTATCACCCAAGAAGATCCTATAGGTTTTACTTCGCACAAACACTAATTGAAACATAAAAACACATCTAACCAGAAGCTAGATGAATTATTTATTACTAAACAGGAACAAAAAACAAGGAACAAAAATAAAATTGGGTTGCCTCCCAACAAGCGCTATCGTTTAACGCCCCTAGCTAGGCATAAATAATTTCGATGATGCTCACATGAAAGACAAGAATTGAAGCACAAAGAGAGAATCATAAAGCATATGAAAAACACATCTAAGTCTAACATTCTTCCTATGCATAGGCATCTTATAGGCAAATAAATTATCAAGACAAGCAAAAACTAGCATATGCAAGAAAGAAGTGAGAAACAATAACAATCTCATCATAACGAGAGGTAATTTAGTAACATGAAAATTTCTACAACCATATTTTCCTCTATCATAACAATTACATGTAGGATCATAAGCAAATTCAACAATATAGCCATCACATAACATATTCTCAACACGATCCACATGCATGCAAAGTTGACACTCTTCCAAAATAGTGGGATTAACATTAACTAAAGTCATGACCTCTCCAAACCCACTTTTATCAAAAACTTCATAAGATTGAAAATTATCCGAATATGTGGGATCTAAAGTTGACACTCTTCCAAACCCACTTTCAATAGTAATGCAAACACTATTATCAATCTCATATTCATCATGGGGCTTAAATAAATTTTCATGATCAAAAGAAGAATCACCCCAATCATGATCATTGCAACAAATAGTAGGCATAGCAAAACTAGCATCCCCAAGCTTAGGGTTTTGCATATTATAAACACAATTGGCATTAAGAGAATTTATAATAACATCATCGCAATCATGCTTTTCATCGAGGAACTACCAAGTATGGGTGCAATAGCAACGATCTCATGTTTAACATAAGGAACTATAGCAAATTCATCTTCATAAATATTGGCATCATGGCCACAAGAATAGCAAGCATCATGTTCATCAAGGGATATTTCAATCAAATCATCGGAATCATCATTATCTATAGATTCATGCATATCATTATTATCTTCCAAATCAACGGTCATTCTCTCAATAAATTCTTTGACATAGACATTATGAGCATAGTTTTCATAGCAATATTTAAGTATGTCAAAAATTTCAGATTCGTAGAGAGTAATATCATACTTTTCTATCAAAGAAGCAACTTCATAAGCACCCTTAAAAGCAACAAATTCTTCAATTTGTTCGATATCATAGTAACTATAAACACCCTTTGCATAAGAAGATAAGATTTCATTTTCATTAAGCTCAGATAGGTAGGGAAGGTGTTTTTCAGGGTTCTTAGAGCAACAAGTAAAATCATAAATTTCACAAATATTACAAGCATAACACATCAGTTTGTTTATTTGATCCCATAAGAGTCTCCCTTTTTCAGACAAACGGTGACGCACAAAATGAGCATGCTCATTTATAGATTTCCCATCAACTAGGCTAGTTGAGGTTTCAGCACGAGCGCATAAGGATCAAAGAAGATCCAAGTAGAACACTTTAAGTGGATCCATATAAAAAAATTTAGCAAGCAAAGATGCAAGCAAATAGAAGGCACATGGAAACACAAACAAAGATACATACGGGAAGAAGGCGAAGAAAAGGCAAAGGTTTTCGAAAATCGTTTTAGAAGTGGGGGAGAGGAAAACGAGAGGCGAATGGCAAATAATGTAATGCAAGGGATAAGAGTTTGTGCTGGGTACTTGGTATGTCTCGACTTGTGCGTAGATCTCCCCAGCAACGGTGCCAGAATTGGCTAGTTGCTGGGAGATCAAATCTTGACTTGGCTTGGCGTAAGCCTCCCCGGCAAAGGCGCCAGAAATCCTTCTTGCTACCTCTTGAGCATGCATTGGTTTTCCCTTGAAGAGGAAAGGGTGATGCAGCAAAGGAGCGTAAGTATTTCCCTCAGTTTTTGAGAACCAAGGTATCAATCCAGTAGGAGGTTACACGCAAGTCGCCTTGTACCTGCCCAAACAAATACGAACCGTGCAACCAACGCGATAAAGGGGTTGCCAATCCCTTCACGGCCACTTGCAAAAGTGAGATCTGATAGAGATAATAAGATAAATATTTTTGGTATTTTTATGATATAGATTGGAAAGTAAAGATTGCAAAATAAAATAGATCAGAAATTTAAATGATGGAAAATAGACCCGGGGGCCATAGGTTTCACTAGTGGCTTCTCTCAAGATAGCATAATCTACGGTGGGTGAACAAATTACTGTCGAGCAATTGATAGAAAAGCGCATAGTTATGAGAATATCTAGGCATGATCATGTATATAGGCATCACGTCCGCAACAAGTAGACCGAAACGATTCTGCATCTACTACTATTACTCCACACATCGACCGCTATCCAGCATAGAGTATTAAGTTCATAAGAACAGAGTAACGCATTAGGAAAGATGACATGATGTAGAGGGATAAACTCAAGCAGTATGATATAAACCCCATCTTTTTATCCTCGATGGCAACAATACAATACGTGCCTTTCTGCCCCTGCTGTCACTGGGAAAGGACACCGCAAGATTGAACCCAAAGCTAAGCACTTCTCCCATTGCAAGATCAATCTAGTAGGCCAAACCAAACTGATAATTCGAAGAGACTTGCAAAGATAACAAATCATACATATAAGAATTCAGAGAAGAACCACATATTGTTCATAGATAATCTTGATCATAAACCTACAATTCATTGGATCTTGACAAACACACCCCAAAAAGAATTACATCGAATAGATATCCAAGAGAATCGAGGAGAACTTTGTATTGAGATCCAAAGAGAGAGAAGAAGCCATCTAGCTAATAACTATGGACCCGAAGGTCTGTGGTAAACTACTCACACATCATCAGAGAGGCTATGGCATTGATGTAGAAGCCCTCCGTGATCGATTCCCCCTTCGGCGGAGCGCCAGAAAAGGCCCCAAGATGGGATCTCGCGGGTACATAAGGTTGCGGCGGTGGAAATAGGGTTTCGTGGTGCTCTCGGATGTTTTGGGGGTACATGAGTATATATAGGCGAAAGAAGTTGGTCGGTGGAGTCACGAGGGGCCCACGAGGGTGGGGGGCGTGCCTACCCCCTGGGCACGCCTACCTGCCTCGTGGCCGCCTCGTTGCTTCCTTGATGTCCACTCCAAATCTCCTGGATTGCGTTTGTTCCAAAAATAACTCTCCCGAAGGTTTCATTCCGTTTGGATTCCGTTTGATATTCCTTTTCTGCGAAACACTGAAATAGGCAAAAAACAACAATTTGCACTGGGCCTCCGGTTAGTAGGTTAGTCTAAAAAATAATATAAAAGTGCATAATAAAGCCCATTAAACATCCAAAACAGATAATATAATAGCATGACAATAAAAAATTATTGATACGTTGGAGACGTATCAGTCTTCGAACGTGTAGGGGTACAAATCTGTCGAGGCCAACATGCGCCAGCCTCTGCCGTTACTGCCTCTTGCATTGATGGCAATCCTTATTTCGAACACCGCGATGAGATAGTAATCATCGTAGCCGCACCGCTTTGTCGGCGGGTCCGCAATTGCTATCTTCTTCAATCTCATGTTGGCATCATCATACGTATTCAAGCCCAGCTAGTCCGGAAGGCCGATCCCAATGGTTGAGAAGGGGTCTACAGGAACGGCCGCACTGCTGTGGATGTTGTGCAAAATTATGGTGGTATCCGGCCAGAGGTATGCAAGCCAATCTTCGTTGGCACCGACCCAGACTTATATATAAGACGGTGGGCAACGGAGAAATTACGGGATGGAAATGGAATAACTAAGTACTGCATGATCAAATTCCATGACTGACCTGCTCATCGGACAAAATCCGACTACCTCTCAACGTCGGCAACTCTAGCGGAGTCAACGTGCAACCATGGCCAGGGAGCGGTGGACTGTTCGAAGGATTGTCCCATAGAAGAACCTTCTCCTCGAGGACGCATGGAAGACCAACAAGCACGACCTTTTCCCAAGCATGTTTAAGCACCGTGTGGAAAAAGTTGGTGCAGGAAGCACCGAGTCTTGCGGCGGTGAGGACGTCGGAGCGGCATGTGATTTCTCCCAAAGGATCGTCGTCCAAGGTCTCCCAGCCCTGACGAGGAGGAGAACCGCCTGGCGGATCCATGGGAGCAGCGACGAACTGCCTTCTCTTCGGGGGGAGGGGAACTAGCGAGGACGAGATAAGAGCATAGTAACCACATGGCCTCATCCCTTCCAACTGTAGCTCCTCGATCATTCCTTAGCGAAGGGGTGAGGCTATTACTTACTATGTACTCCTAATGTAGCAGTAGTAGAACTACTTTCTCAACTAGTAGTGCAATGTACTGTGCTTCTAGTATAGTGCACCAGTTTTGAACTCTTAATCTTAGGGCCAAGGAGCTACAGTTGGAAGTGGAGGGTAGTACTGTTCTCTAGAACAATCGATGTACTATCAACGCAGGGAAAGTACACCTGCGTAGTGGGTACTCTCGGTGCTTGTCGGATTTCGGGTTCCGGCAAAACCCTTAAGGTTCGAACTCTGGGGTGCACACGAAGATCTCTCCCTCGCTCTAGCTCACTCCCTCACCACGATCTCAAAGCTCAGCTCGTCGAACTCAAAGAACAAGGGACACAAGAGTTTATGCTGGTTCGGGCCACCAATGTGGTGTAATACCCTACTCCAATGTGGTGTGGTGGATTGCCTTGTAGGTTGAGGATGAACAAGTACAAGGGAAGAACAGCCTCCTGAGGAGAGGTGTTCTTGAGCTCGGTGAGCTTGTGTGGTGGCTACGGATGGAATGCCTCCGATCCAAGATGAGTTGCCTCCTATGGTGGTGGCTAGTCCTATTTATAGAGGCCCTGGTCCTCTTCCCAAATATTAGGCGGGAAGGGATCCCACAACGGCCAATTTGAAGGGGGACAACTAGTATAAGCTATCCCGACAAAAGGTGGTCTTCGCCTGCCAAAGGCTCTGGTGGTGACGCCGTCGTGGGCTCCGCGATGACCTCCGTCCTGCCGTCCTGCAGGTCTTGGTCTCGTTGCACCGATATGGAAACCGTTGCCTGAGGCCTCAGGACTCCTCGCTTGCGCCTACTCCTTTAGCACCAAAGAGCAAACCAGTACTCTGCGCCCGTTGGCACCCGCCTGGCCTCGGTCATCATGGCTTACATCATGGGAACCTCGCAAGGTGCCCCTTGACTTGATCTCTCCACTCCTCGCGAGCCAACCTAGGGAGGATGCCCCTGAGGAGGTCTTGTGTCGTCCGCCTCGCGAGGCTTGGCCCCTCGCGAGGGTCTTGAGTGTTTGTTGGTGAAGATGGGCCGTACTAGGCCGCTGGAGGAGCCACGCCGTGGGCCGCAGCTAGGCAAGTCTGGGGACCCCCGTTCCCAGAACGCCAACAGTAGCCCCCGGGCCCAAGGCGCGCTCGGACTTGGCTTCCAGGCGAAGCCAAGGGGCAAGTGCGGAGCGCCGCAGGCCCCAACCGCCTGCGGCCTTGATTGATGCATGGCGACTGACGGGACGTGGGCGTCTCCGCTTCCCCACGCTGCCTCGGCAACTGCCCGACTTGACGAGTCCCTGGTCCATGCAGAAAAACCATCATTACCTGTGATCGTGGGGGTCGCCGGTTGGCCTTCTCCTGCTATAAATGGGGAGGGGGCGGAGCCCCCTCCCCACATCTCCTCCCATTCCGCTTGCTTCTTCTTCCTTGCGTCACTGCTAGCAGCGACATCCATGGCGCCAATGAAGAGGTTCTCTGCCGTGGAGAAGGGAAAGGCTCGCCAAGAGGGACCCGGCTCTCCACCGACCAAGAGGGGGCGCGGTCGCCCTCGCAAGCACGCCGCGACCCCTACTGTGGTTCCCCGCGGGCGAGGGCAAATCTCCTCGGGGTCCGGTGCCGCTCCGGGTGTCAGAAGCGGCGTTTCTCCTCCTGGTGGGAGCCGCTTGAGGCGCGGCGGCCTTGTTGAGGAAGGGAGGCGCACCACGGTTGCTAGGCCCCCCGGCTGCGCTTCCACTCGGTGGAGGTGTTGCCGGAGTTCGTTGTGTGGTCGGAGAACCCGACCAGCACCCGGCTCCAGCTTCCACGCTTCTTTGCCGGAGAGCTGGCGGCTTCGGCTCCCGGTGGCTTCTGGTTGCAGGCGGACGGTTGCTGCAGCGAGGCCTCGTGGGTCGCGGTGGAGATTTCCGCCGCGGGCAACATGGCCCTGGCCCGTGGCTAGCAAACGTTTGCCCGCGTGTGCGGCCTGGGTAGGCGGTGCACCCTCCACTTCAAGTACGATGGTGCCGCGCCCCTCTTCGTGAGGGTGTTCGGGGAAGACGGTCGCCGCGCCGGGTGATGTCCTGAAGACAACGACGGTGACGAAGTGCTTGGCCTTGGCGATGGCCGCGACGAGGATGAGGGTGAACTCGCCCTTGGTGACGGCCGCAATTCGTCCAGCTACGACAGCTTCTCCTCCGGCGAAAGCTCCAGCAGCGGCGGCTATGACCAGTCGCCACGCCGTCGGGCACGCTTCGAGGATGGTGATGGGTCGTCCCGTCACGGCGCCCCAGTGAAGCGCGAGGAGGGCTCCGTCTGAGTTCGAGGGGCCGATCCTCGTGAGTAGCCGCATCGTAGGAGCTGCTTTTGCTTGTCCCATCCTTTCCTTTTCTCCTGCATCGTCAGAAACGAGTATGGGGCCCTGCAAGGGCGTGTAATGAACCATGGTGCTTATGCTGCTTTTGTGGTGTGTTTATTGTTTTCGAGTTGTGTTGTGGGATCTGTGCCTTATACAGGTGTAGAAGGGTAACTTAGCTTGATGCATCCGGAGTAGCTTTGACTTCGTGAGGCGCGCGCCACTGGGCCCCTGGTGGGGTTTCCCTGCTGCCAGTTCGGGCGATATCGTGAAGCTGCAAAAAATTCGTTAAGAAATTCTTATCCTTTCTTGCACAAGGCCTCAGGCATGGGTTGGTCATTGCCAAACGCACCACCTCGCGATACTCGTGGGGCTCGGACTAAGAAGGGGATGTGCCAATCGCAAGCTCAAACGAGGGTGCCTCGCGAAGACCAGGGGAAACATTTACGCGCGCACCCTGTCCAGCCCCCTCGCGAGGCATGCGAGAGAGAGTGCGGGCTAAAACAAAGAACCGAAGGAAAACAGAGGGAAAAAGGGCATCGAACCAAGCCAACGAGGAACACCAGAATGCAATTTTTTTTAAAAAGGGGGCAAGCCAACTTCGGAAAGCAAATGAACAGCCGTGTCCGGCACCTAGTCTAGTCTTCTCACCAGCGCGAAGCTAAGTGTTGCCACTAGGACGTGGGAGGGAGCCTCCGAGGCCGGAGGGCGGCAATCCGGAGACTCCGGGGTGTGTACAGCCCCACTCATTATTACATGAGAGTGTCACGAGCGGAGACCTTCACAGGCACTGGGCCTTGCTTCATGGGTAGAACTTCCGGAGGTGCTGGATGTTCCAGGCGTTCTGGATGGGGACCCCGTCCTGCGTCTCCAGGCGCGCGGCGCCAGGCCTGGAGACGTGGGCAACCCTAAACGGGCCTTCCCACAAGGGCGAGAGCTTATGCAGCCCTTCCCTGGAGAGCACCCGCCTTAGGACGAGGTCGCCCACCTCGAGCGTCCTGGAGCGGACGCTGCGGCAGTGATACCGTCGCAGGGCCTGCTGGTATCTTGCCGCTCGGAGCGTGGCTTCACGGCGGCGTTCCTCCCCCAGCACAAAGTCCATCCCCCTCATGGCGTCCTGCTGTGTCTCATCGAACGCCAGGACCCGCGCGGAGCGATGCTTGACCTCGTGAGGGAGAACCGCTTCTGCTCCATAGACGAGGAAGAACGGGGTCTCGCCTGTTGGCTTGGTAGCGGTGGTGCGGATGGACCATGGCATGGACTAGAGCTCGTCGTGCCAGCCCCTGCCACAGGCCTCGAGCTTCTTCTTGAAGGTCCTAGTCTTGAGGCCTCTCAGGACCTCCGCGTTGGCGCGTTCGGCTTGGCCATTGCTCCTGGGGTGTGCCACCAAAGCATAGCAGATCTGTGTTCCAAGGTTAGCACAATATGTCTTGAAGAGATTGCTAGTGAACTGCGAGCCGTTGTCGGTGATGATGCGGTTAGGGACCCCGAACTGGCTCACGAGGCCCTTGATGAACTTAACTGCGGACCTGGCCGGGATGGTGCGGACGGCCTCCACCTCTGCCCATTTGGTGAACTTATCGATGGCGACGTAGAGGTAGCGGTAGCCCCAAGGCGCCCGAGCGAATGGGCCTAGGATATCCAGCCCCCAGACCGCGAATGGCCACGAGAGCGGGATGGTCTAGAGGCCCTGAGCTGGCTGATGGATCTGCTTGGCGTGGAATTGGCAGGCCTCGCAGGACCTCACCAGCTCGGTCGCGTCGTTGAGTGCCGTAGGCCAGTAGAACCCGCTGCGGAACACCTTGCCGACCAAGGTACGTGACGACGAGTGGTGTCCGCAGTCTCCGCTGTGTATGTCAGCTAGCAACTCATTCCCCTGCTCCCTGAAGATGCATCGCAAAGAAACGTCATTTGGCCGCTTCCAGTATAGCTCACCGTCCTGGATGCAGTATGCCGTAGCCTGCCGGGCTACGCGCTCCATGTCCTCCTCTTTCTCCGGTAGCGTCCCTCGCGTCAGGTATTCCTTGAACTCCTTGGTCCAGGACCCCTCCCGAGGCTCGAGCACCAGGAGCAGGCGCACTCCTGTGGTCGGGCCACAGGCGGGGGCTCCTGAGGCCGGTGGTTGAGGGAGTTCCTCCTGAGGCGACGCCAGCCCCGCAGATGGGGGTGCTGCTGATGGCTTGAAGAGCCGCTCTTCGAAGACGCCGGGCTCTTGGGGCAGACACTTGGATGCCCTTCTGGCGATGTCGTCGGATTCCTTGTTTGTGCCGCGAGGCACGTGCTGCAGCTCCAGGCCCAAGAACTGCTTCTCCATCTTGCGCACCTCCGCGAGGTACGCCTCCATGTGCTCGTCCTTCGGCTCGTACACCTTGTTGGAGAAGTTGACGAGGAGCTGCGAATCACCCTTGATGGTGAGACATTTTACCCCCAAGGCCGTGGCGGCCTTGAGACCGGCGATCAACCCCTCGTACTCCACGATGTTGTTGGAGACCTTCTCGCCCTGCTGGAAGCAGAGCTGCATGACGTAGTAGAGCTTGTCTTGGGTGGGCGAGATGAGTACGGCTTCGGCCCCCGCGCCTTGTTGTGCGAAGGCACCGTCGAAATACATGACCCAACCATGTGGTGCTTCACTTCCCGATGAGGGGGATCGGGCCTCGCTGACCTCGGGTTCCGGGACGTCGGTCCATTCGGCCACGAAGTCGGCTAGGGCGGCCCCCTTGATGACCCTGGTTGTGCTGAACTCGAGCTGAAATGCCTGAAGTTTGATGTTCCATTCGGCGACCCTTCCCGCGGCATTGGGGCTCAGAAGCACCCTCTCCAGTGGATAAGCTGAGACGACTTTAATCGGGTGGCCTTGGAAGTAATGGCGCAACTTGCGTGAGGCCACCAAGAGCGCGAGCAGGTGTTTCTGTGGCATAGGGTACCATGCCCTCGCATCTCGCAGTACCGTGCTGACGAAGTACACCGGGTGCTCGACGAGGGCGGGAGCGCTGCTGGAGCCTGCGCCTGCTGGAGGTTGGGGCGCTTCCTGGGCCTGGCCATCCATCTGGGCCTCTGCAGGCCTGAGAACGCCATCTTGCTGGACCTGATCATTTGCCAGTGTTGTGGCAGCCCTTGCAGCATCCTCTTGGTGCCGCACCGCCTCGGTCGAGGGTGTGGCACGGCACGGCAGGCTCTTTGCCTGGCGCTCCTCCCGTACCGCTACTAGCGTCGCACTGGCGGAGTAGGGAGTGGCGGCACGGTAAAGCACCAGGGGCTCGAGGGGACGAGGCGCCACCATCACCGGAGGGCTGGTCAGGTATCTCTTGAGGTCTTGAAACGCCAGGTCAGCCTCCGGGACCCACTCGAACGGGCCCATCTTCTTCATCAGCTTGAAGAACGGCAAGGCGCGCTCCCCCAGCTTGGAGATGAAGCGCCCTAGCGAGGTCACGCAGCCCGCAAGCTTCTGCATTTCCTTGAGAGTTTGCGGTGGGCTCATGTCTTCTATCGCCTTGATCTTCTCCGGGTTAGCCTCTATCCCCCTGTGTGACACGAGAAAGCCCAGCAGTTTGCCGGAGGGAACACCGAACACGCACTTCTCCGGGTTGAGCCGCAGGTCCACCTGGCGTAGGCTTGCGAAGGTCTCCTCCAGGTACTGAAATAAAGTTCTTGCCTCCCGAGATTTTACCACGATATCGTCGATGTAGGCTTCAGCGTTTCTCCCGAGCTACTGGCCTAGGGCGATGTGCATCAGCCATTGGAAGGTCGCACCTGCGTTGCGCAGCCCGAACGGCATGCAAGTGTAGCAGTACACCCCGCATGGTGTCAGGAAAGCCATCTTCTCCACATCCTCCACCGCCATCTTGATCTGGTGGTAGCCCGAGAATGCGTCCAGGAAACACAGCAGGTCGCACTCGGCGGTGGAGTCGACAATCTGGTCGATGCGTGGAAGCGGGAACGGGTCTTAGGGGCAGGCCTTGTTGAGGTTGGTGAAGTCGACACACATGCGCTCCTTCCCGCCTTTCTTGGGCATGACGATGGGGTTCGCCAGCCACTTCGGGTACCAGACCTCGCGAGTGACACCTGCTGCTTCCAGCTTGCACGTCTCCTCGACGATGAAGGTCTGCTTCTCCGTAGACTGCCGCCGCGCCTTCTGCTTCACAGGGCGCACATTGGGGCACACCCTTAGGTGATGCTCGATCACTCCCCTCGGGACCCCTACCAGCTGCTTGGGTTCCCAGGCGAACACCTCCTTGTTCGCGCGCAGGAACCCCACCAATGCCTTCTCTTGATCCGGGTCGAGGTTGGCGCCGATGGTGAAGGTCGCTCCTGAGGGTTCACCTTCCTCGACCGGCACTTGCTTAGTTTTAGCCCGATCTTGAGTGAATAGCTGCTTCTTCTTTGCCGGTGCGGCTGCCTTAGCTCCGGGGGTGGCCTCGTCGGCCAGGCGTGCTGCCGCGGCGGCTTTGAGGGCAAGCTTGAGCGCTGCCAGAGCCTCTTTGGTGTCTCCAGCTATGGTGAGGACGCCCTTGCTCCCGGGCATCTTCATGAGGTTGTAGGCCGGATGAGTTGCTGCCATAAACTGAGCCAGGGCCAGGTACCCGAGGATGGCATTGTACGGGAGGCCGATGCGGGCGATGTCGAAGTCTATCAGCTCGGTGCGGTAGTTGTCGCGAGTGCCAAAGGTTACGGGGATGCGGATCTGCCCTAGGGGGCTGGTGGAGCCGCTGCCGACCCCGGAGAAAGGCTTGGTGGGGTGGAGCCGTTCGAGCGGCACGTGAAGTAAGCCGAAAGCCTGCACGGAGAGCATGTTAAGGCTGGTCCCACCGTTGATGAGTGTCTTGGTAATGGCTACGTTGCAGATGGTGGGCGTGCAGAGCATCGGGAGCGCACCCAAGCCCACGGTGACCGCGGGGTGGTCGGCTGAGTCGAAGGTGATGTCGGCCTTGGGTGCCACCCATCCTGGAGGAGCCCCTTGCTGCACGGAGGCGGCGCCGATCTGGCGGAAGAATTGCTTGGTGTGGCGGTCTAAGGGTGGTGCTTGCGAGCCGCCGAGGAGGGCCGCGACGGCGACAGGCGCCGGTACAGCAAAGCGCGCGATGAAAAGGCCATGCAGCTCCTCCCAAGAGGTCACAGAGGATCCTGGGAGGGTGAGCAGCCAGGCGCGTGGTGCGCCAGCGAGGGCCATGGGGAACCAGTTGGCCATGACCTTGTCGTCACCGCCAACCTCCAAGACGGCCTCTTCGTATGCCAGCAGGAAGGCCAACGGGTCCACCGCGCCGTCGTAATGTGGCGGCATCTCCGGCTTGAACCTGGGCGGCCATCGTACCCGCCGCAAGGTGGGGGTAAAAGCTCTAAGCCCCCTGGCACAGTCGTGGGCGTCTGTCGCCCCAGCCGGAGGAGCAACGCTTGCCATGGGGACAAAGCGTGGAGGTGGTGAAGTGTGAATCGACGAAAGGAAAGCTTCGGCGCACCCCTACCTGGCACGCCAAATGTCGGATTTCGAGTTCCGGCAAAACCCTTAAGGTTCGAACTCTGGGGTGCACACGAAGATCTCTCCCTCGCCCTAGCTCACTCCCTCACCACGATCTCAAAGCTCAGCTCGTCGAACTCGAAGAACAAGGAGCACAAGAGTTTATACTGGTTCGGGCCACCGATGTGGTGTAATACCCTACTCCAGTGTGGTGTGGTGGATTGCCTTGTAGGCTGAGGATGAACAAGTACAAGGGAAGAACAGCCTCCTGAGGAGAGGTGTTCTTGAGCTCGGTGAGCTTGTGTGGTGGCTACAAATGGAATGGCTCCAATCCAAGATGAGTTGCCTCCTATGGTGGTGGCTAGTCCTATTTATAGAGGCCCTGGTCCTCTTACAAATTTTAGGTAGGAAGGGATCCCACAACGGCCAATTTGAAGGGGGACAACTAGTACAAGCTATCCTGACAAAAGGTGGTCTTCGCCTGCCAAAGGCTCTGATGGTGACGCCATCGTGGGCTCCGCGATGACCTCCGTCCTGCCGTCCTGCTGGTCTTGGTCTCGTTTGCTACCGCTTGAGCACTGCGTTGATTTTCCCTTGAAGAGGAAAGGGTGATGCAGTAAAGTAGCGTAAGTATTTCCCTCAGTTTTTGAGAACCAAGGTATCAATCCAGTAGGAGTCCACGCTCGAGTCCCACGCATCTACACAAATAAATAAGAACCTCGCAACCAACGCGATAAAGGGGTTGTCAATCCCTTCACGGTCACTTACGAGAGTGAGATCTGATAGAGATGATAAGATAATATTTTTGGTATTTTCATGGTAAAGAGTAAAAGTAAAGAAAGCAAAATAAACGGCGCCAGAAATAGCTTGTTGACGGGAGATTAATATGATGGAAAATAGACCTGGGGGCCATAGGATTCACTAGTGGCTTCTCTCAAGATAGCATAAGTATTATGGTGGGTAAAAGAATTACTGTCGAGCAATTGATAGAATTGAGCATAGTTATGAGAATATCTAGGTATGATCATGTATATAGGCATCACGTCCGTGACAAGTAGACCGACTCCTGCCTGCATCTACTACTATTACTCCACACATCGACCGCTATCCGGCATGCATCTAGAGTATTAAGTTCATAAGAACAGAGTAACGCTTTAAGAAAGATGACATGATGTAGAGGGATAAACTCATGCAATATGATATAAACCCCATCTTTTTATCCTTGATGGCAACAATACAGTACGCATCGTTTCCCCTACTGTCACTGGGATCGAACACCGCAAGATTGAACCCAAAGCTAAGCACTTCTCCCATTGCAAGAAAGATCAATCTAGTAGGCCAAACCAAACTGATAATTCGAAGAGACTTGCAAAGATAACCAATCATACATAAAAGAATTCAGAGGAGATTCAAATATTGTTCATAGATAATCTTGGTCATAAACCCACAATTCATCGGATCTTGACAAACACACCGCAAAAGAAGAGTTACATCAAATAGATCTCCAAGAGAATCGAGCAGAACTTTGTATTGAGATCCAAAGAGAGAGAAGAAGCCATCTAGCTAATACCTATGGACCCGAAGGTCTGAGGTAAACGACTCACACATCATCGGAGAGGCTATGGTGTTGATGTAGAAGCCCTCCGTGATCGATTCCCCCTCCGACGGAGCGCCGGAAAAGGCCCCAAGATGGGATCTCACGGGTACAGAAGGTTGCGGCGGTGGAACTAGGGTTTTGGCTCCATGTCTAATGGTGTGGGGGTACGTAGGTATATATAGGAGGAAGAAGTAGGTCGGTGGAGCTACGAGGGGCCCACGAGGGTGGAGGGCGCGCCCAGGGGTAGGCGCGCCCCCTGCCTCGTGGCCTCCTTGTTCGTTTCTTGACGTCCACTCCAAGTCCTCTGGATCACGTTTGTTCCGAAAATCACGTTCCCGAAGGTTTCATTCCGTTTGGACTCCATTTGATATTCCTTTCCTTCAAAACACTGAAATAGGCAAAAAAACAGCAATTTGGGCTGGGCCTCCGGTTAATAGGTTAGTCCCAAAAAATAATATAAAAGTGTATAATAAAGCCCATTAAACGTCCAAAACAGAATATAATATAGCATGGAACAATAAAAAATTATAGATACGTTGGAGACGTATCAAGCATCCCCAAGCTTAATTCCTGCTCGTCCTCGAGTAGGTAAATGATAAAAACGGAATTTTTATGTGGAATGCTACTTAGCATAATTTTCAATGTAATTCTCTTATTTGTGGCATGAATGTTCAGATCCAAAAGATTCAAGATAAAAGTTTAATATTGACATAAAAATAATAATACTTCAAGCATACTAACAAGGCAATCATGTCTTCTCAAAATAACATGGCCAAAGAAAGTTCTTCCCTACAAAATCATATAGTCTGGCTATGCTCTATCTTCGTCACACAAAGTATTTAATCATGCACAACCCCGATGACAAGCCAAGCAATTGTTTCATACTTTTGATTTTCTCAAACTTTTTCAATCTTCACGCAATACATGAGCGTGAGCCATGGACATAACACTATATGTGGAATAGAATGGTGGTTGTGGAGAAGACAAAAAGGAAGAAGATAGTCTCACATCAACTAGGCGTATCAATGGGCTATGGAGATGCCCATCAATAGATATCAATGTGAGTGAGTAGGGATTGCCATGCAACGGATGCACTAGAGCTATAAGTGTATGAAAGCTCAACAAAAGAAACTAAGTGGGTGTGCATCCAACTTGCTTGCTCATGAAGACCTAGGGCATTTTGAGGAAGCCCATCATTGGAATATATAGGCCAAGTTCTATAATGTAAAATTCCCACTAGCATATGAAAGTGACAACATAGGAGACTCTCTATCATGAAGATCATGGTGCTACTTTGAAGCACAAGTGTGGTAAAAGGATAGTAGCATTGTCCCTTCTCTCTTTTTCTCTCATTTTTTTATTTGGGCCTTTTCTCCTTTTTTTATGGCCTCTTTTTTTTCGTCCAGAGTCTCATCCCGACTTGTGGGGGAATCATAGTCTCCATCATCCTTTCCTCACTGGGACAATGCTCTAATAATGATGATCATCACACTTTTATTTACTTACAACTCAATACTTAGAACAAAAATATTACTCTACGTGAATGCCTCCGGCGGAGTACCGGGATATGCAATGAATCAAGAGTGACATGTATGAAAATTATGAATGGTGGCTTTGCCACAAATACGATGTCAACTACATGATCATGCAAAGCAATATGACAATGATGGAATGTATCATAGTAAACGGAATGGTGGTAAGTTGCATGGCAATATATCTCGGAATGGCTATGAAAATGCCATAATAGGTAGGTATGGTGGCTGTTTTGAGGAAGGTAATGGTGGGTGTATGGTACCGGCGAAAGTTGCGCGATACTAGAGAGGCTAGCAATGGTGGAAGGGTGAGAGTGCGTATAATCCATGGACTCAACATTAGTCATAAAGAACTCACATACTTATTGCAAAAGTCTATTAGTTATCGAAACAAAGTACTACGCGCATGCTCCTAGGGGGATAGATTGGTAGGAAAAGACCATCGCTCGTCCCCGACCGTCACTTATAAGGAAGACAATCAATAAATAAATCATGCTCCGACTTCATCACATAACGGTTCACCATACGTGCATGCTGCGGGAATCACAAACTTTAACACAAGTATTTCTCAAATTCACAACTACTCAACTAGCATGACTCTAATATCACCATCTTCATATCTCAAAACAATTATCAAGCATCAAACTTCTCTTAGTATTCAACGCACTTATAAGAAAGTTTTTACTAATCTTGGATGCCTATCATATTAGGACTAATTTCACAATTAAAGCAAATTACCATGCTGTTTTGTAGGACTCTCAAAATAATATAAGTGAAGCATGAGAGAACAATAATTTCTATAAAATAAAACCACCACCGTGCTCTAAAAGATATAAGTGAAGCACATAGAGTATTCTAACAAATTCCGAATCATGTGTGTCTCTCTCAAAAGGTGTGTACAGAAAGGATGATTGTGGTAAACTAAAAGCAAAGACTCAAATCATACAAGACGCTCCAAGCAAAACACATATCATGTGGTGAATAAAAATATAGCTCCAAGTAAAGTTACCGATGGACGAAGACGAAAGAGGGGATGCCTTCCGGGGCATCCCCAAGCTTTGGATTTTTGGTGTCCTTGGATTTACCTTGGGGTGCCTTGGGCATCCCCAAGCTTAGTCTCTTGCCACTCCTTGTTCCATAATCCATCAAATCTTTACCCAAAACTTGAAAACTTCACAACACAAAACTTAATAGAAAATCTCGTGAGCTCCGTTAGCGAAAGAAAACAAAACACCACTTCAAGGTACTGTATTGAACTCATTCTTTATTTATATTGGTGTTAAACTTACTGTATTCCAACTTCTCTATGGTTTATAAACTATTTTACTAACCATAGACTCATCAAAATAAGCAAACAACACACGAAAAACAGAATCTGTCAAAAACAGAACAGTCTGTAGTAATCTGTAACGAACGCAAACTTCTGGAACTCAGAAAAATCTACCAAAATAGGACGAACTAAATAATTTGTTTATTGATCTGCTGCAATTGGAATAAATATTGTATCACGTTCTGGTGATCTTAAACAATTGTTTTCGTGAACAGAAAGTTTCTGGAATATTCAGCAAGATCAAATAACTATCATCCAAGAAGATCCTATAGGTTTAACTTGGCACAAACACTAATTAAAACATAAAAACACATCTAACCAGAGGCTAGATCAAAGATTTATTACTAAACATAAATATAAAGCAATAAAATTAAAATAAAATTGGGTTGCCTCCCAACAAGCGCTATCGTTTAACGCCCTGAGCCAGGCATAAAAACAAGGATAGATCTAGGTATTGCCATCTTTGGTAGGCAATCCATAAGTGGCTCTCATAATAGATTCATAAGGTAATTTTATTTTCTTTCTAGGAAAGTGTTCAATGCCTTTCCTTAGCGGAAATTGGAATCTAATATTTCCTTCCTTCATATCAATAATTGCACCAATTGTTCTAAGGAAAGGTCTACCAAGAATAATAGGACATGAAGGATTACAATCTATATCAAGAACAATAAAATCTACGGGCACATAGTTCCTATTTGCAACAATAAGAACATCATTAATTCTTCCCATAGGCTTCTTGATAGTGGAATCCGCAAGGTGCAAGTTTAGAGAACAATCATCAAATTCACGGAAACCTAACAAATCACATAAAGTTTTTGGAATCATAGAAACACTAGCACCCAAATCACACAAAGCATAGCATTCATGATCTTTAATTTTAATTTTAATTGTAGGTTCCCATTCATCATAAAGTTTTCTAGGGATAGAAACTTCCAACTCAAGTTTTTCTTCATAAGATTGCATTAAAGCATCAACGATATGTTTAGTAAAGGCTTTATTTTGACTATAAGCATGAGTAGAATTTAGCACGGATTGCAACAAGGAAATACAATCTGTCATAATTAAATTCCTTGAAATCCAAGATAGTGGGTTCATTGATATCTAAAGTTTCGACCTCTTCAATCCCACTTTTACCAAATTTTGCATCAAGATCTAAAAACTCCGAATTTCTGGGACGCCTTCTAACTAAAGTTGACTCATCTCCAGTCCCATCATTATCAAGATTCGTATTGCAAAACAAAGATTTAATAGGGGACACATCAATAACTTTTAGATTTTCTTCTTTATTCTCATAAAAATTAGAAGAACACGCTTTTACAAAGCAATCTTTCTTAGCACGTATACTAGCGGTTCTTTCTTTGCACTCATCAATGGAAATTCTCTTGGCTTTGTGAGACTCATTGATATCATGCTTAGGTGGAATAGATCTAAGCTTCAAAGAATCAACATCAAGAGAAATTCTATCAACGTTCCTAGCCAACTCATCAATCTTAGCCAATTTTTCTTCAAGCAAGGCATTGGAATTCTTTTGCGCAATCATAAATTCTTTAACACTAGTCTCAAAATCAGAGGGCATCTTATTAAAATTTCCATAAGAATTGTTGTAGGAATTACCATAATTATTAGAGGAATTACTAGGGAACGGCCTAGGATTAAAGTTTCCTCTATACGCGTTGTTACCAAAATTATTCCTACCAACAAAATTCACACCCATAGATTCATTATTATTCTCAATCAAGGTAGACAAAGGCATATCATTAGGATCAGAAGAAACACTCTTATTAGCGAACAATTTCATAAGTTCATCCATCTTTCCACTCAAAACATTAATTTCTTCTATCGCATGCACTTTTTTACTAGTAGATCTTTCGGTGTGCCATTGAGAATAATTAACCATAATATTATCTAGGAGTTTAGTAGCTTCTCCTAAGGTGATTTCCATAAAAGTGCCTCCCGCGGCCGAAGCTAAAAGATTTCTAGAAGCAAAATTCAATCCGGCATAAAAATTTTGTATAATCATCCACAAATTCAAACCATGAGTAGGGCAATTACGTATCATTAATTTCATCCTCTCCCAAGCTTGTGCAACATGTTCATGATCAAGTTGCTTAAAATTCATAATATCGTTTCTAAGAGAGATGATCTTAGCGGGGGGGGGGGGGAGTACTTAGAGATAAAAGCATGTTTGCACTTATTCCAAGAATCAATACTATTTTTAGGCAAAGAGGAAAACCAAGTTTTAGCGCAATCTCTAATAGAAAACGGAAATAGCTTCAATTTGACAATATCATTGTCCACATATTTCTTCTTTTGCATGTCACACAAATCAACAAAGCTATTTAGATGGGTAGCGGCATCTTCACTAGGAAGGCCGGCGAATTGATCTTTCATGACAAGATTCAGCAAAGCAGCATTAATTTCACAAGATTCAGCATCGGTAAGAGGGGCAATCGGAGTGCTAAGAAAATCATTGTTGTTGGTATTGGTAAAGTCACACAATTTAGTATTGTCTTGAGCCATCGTGACAAGCAAGCAATCCAACACACGAGCAAAGAAGAAGCAAGCGAAAAAGAGGCGAACGGAAAAGAGGGCGAATAAAACGGCAAGGGTGAAGTGGGGGAGAGGAAAACGAGAGGCAAATGGCAAATAATGTAATGTGAGGGATAAGAGTTTGTGATGGGTACTTGGTATGTCTTAACTTGCGCGTAGACTCCCCGGCAACAGCGCCAGAAATGGCTAGTTGTTGGGACTCAAATCTTGACTTGACTTGGTGTAAGCCTCCTCGGCAACGGCGCCAAAATCCTTCTTGCTACCTCTTGAGCACTGCGTTGGTTTTCCCTTGAAGAGCAAAGGGTGATGCAGTAAAGTAGCGTAAGTATTTCCCTCAGTTTTTGCGAACCAAGGTGTCAATCCGGTAGGAGGCCACGCTCGAGTCCCACGCACCTACACAAACAAATAAGAACCTCGCAACAAATGCGATAAAGGGGTTGTCAATCCCTTCACGGTCACTTACGAGAGTGAGATCTGATAGAGATGATAAGATAATATTTTTGGTATTTTTATGGTAAAGAGTAAAAGTAAAGAAAGCAAAAAAAACGGCGCCAGAAATAGCTTGTTGATGGGAGATTAATATGATGGAAAATAGACCCGGGGGCCATAGGTTTCACTAGTGGCTTCTCTCAAGATAGCATAAGTATTACGGTGGGTAAACGAATTACTGTCGAGCAATTGATAGAATTGAGCATAGTTATGAGAATATCTAGGTATGATCATGTATATAGGCATCACGTCCATGACAAGTAGACCGACTACTGCCTGCATCTACTACTATTACTCCACACATCGACCGCTATCCGGCATGCATCTAGAGTATTAAGTTCATAAGAACAGTGTAACGCTTTAAGCAAGATGACATGATGTAGAGGGATAAACTCATGCAATATGATATAAACCCCATCTTTTATCCTTGACGGCAACAATACAATACGTGTCGTTTCCCCTACTGTCACTGGGATTGACCACCGCAAGATTGAACCCAAAGCTAAGCACTTCTCCCATTGCAAGAAAGATCAATCTAGTAGGCCAAACCAAACTGATAATTCGAAGAGACTTGCAAAGATAACCAATCATACATAAAATAATCCAGAGGAGATTCAAATATTGTTCATAGATAATCTTGATCATAAACCCACAATTCATCGGATCTCGACAAACACACCGCAAAATAAGAGTTACATCAAATAGATCTCCAAGAGAATCGAGGAGAACTTTGTATTGAGATCCAAAGAGAGAGAAGAAGCCATCTAGCTAATAACTATGGACCCGAAGGTCTGAGGTAAACTACTCACACATCATCGGAGAAGCTATGGTGTTGATGTAGAAGCCCTCCGTGATCGATTCCCCCTCCGGCGGAGCGCCGGAAAAGGCCCCAAGATGGGATCTCACGGGTATAGATGGTTGCGGCGGTGGAAATAGGGTTTTGGCTCTGTGTCTGATGGTTTGGGGGTACGTAGGTATATATAGGAGGAAGAAGTAGGTCGGTGGAGCTACGAGGGGCCCACGAAGGTGGACGGCGTGCCCAGGGGGTAGGCGCGCCCCCTGCCTCGTGGCCTCCTTGTTCGTTTCTTGACGTCCACTCCAAGTCCTGTGGGTCACGTTTGTTCCAAAAATCACGTTCCCGAAGGTTTCATTCCGTTTGGACTCCGTTTGATATTCCTTTCGTTCGAAACACTGATATAGGCAAAAAACAACAATTTGGGCTGGGCCTCCGGTTAATAGGTTAGTCCCAAAAAATAATATAAAAGTGTATAATAAAGCCCATTAAACGTCCAAAATAGAATATAATATAGCATGGAACAATAAAAAATTATAGATACGTTGGAGACGTATCATCGTTGCACCGATATGGAAACCTTTGCCTGAGGCCTCGGGAATCCTCGCCTGTGCCTGCTCCTTTAGCACCAAAGAGGAAACCAGTACTCTGCGCCCGCTGGCTCCCGCCTGGCCTCGGTCATCATGGCTCACATCACGGGAACCTCGCGAGGTGCCCCTTGCCTTGATCTCTCTGCTCCTCGCGAGCCAGCCTAGGGAGGATGCCCCTGAGGAGGTCTTGTGTCGTCCACCTGGCGTGGCTTGGCCCCTCGCGAGGGTCTTGAGTGTTTGTTGGTGAAGATGGGTCGTACCAGGCCGCTGGATTAGCCACGTCGTGGGCCGCAGGTAGGCAAGTCTGAGGATCCCCGTTCCCAGAACGCCGACAGTGCTCTATTCAAGCGCATAGCTGGCCTACTCAGCCGCTCCTCTCACGCACACACTAGCAGCCTGTTTATCAGCGATGGTTACTGCGCGGGCAGAACATTTGAGTTATTTGATACAGCGAGACTAGGCTTTTCTCTTCCATTTGTGGAGGTGTAATGGATCTCGTCGAACTTTGTTAGTAGTTCCTTCTTTATGAATGAGGTGAGGCAAAGCCTTTGCCTCCTTTTCAAAAAAAATCATGTCAAGAGGATTTTTTTGTAGAGCCGATAGTGGAGTGAAGTCCATGCGTGCAACACCACAAGCTACAGAGTACTAGTAGAGTACTAGCACTTTACATACAGAGCCATATTGCACAGTTCCCAATGCCGCGCCAGGCTTTTCCGGCTCCTCGGGCTTAATTGGGAGGCGCTAGTTTAAATATGCTACTAGCTAATGAGGAAGTTGCAAGCGAGGTGCGGCTAGGGCGAGCACGCGAGCCACGAGATGATGGGAAGGAAAACCCGTTCACGTGGCTGGGCTATCTAGTTCACCCAGATTGTGGTGCGACACGTCCGTTTGACTTCTGTCACTAGTAGTACATTGTTCCTTACAAGAAACCACTAATAATGCAAACAAACCACTAATAATGCAAATAAACTACTACCACTTGCATATGTGGCAGACTTAAGATAAGACTACCTTATCAACCATTGTACATGCCCTTACCAGCCAGCCTACCAAGAAACGACTACTCTACAAAGTGCCGTTATAGGCACGTTTCAACCTATGTCGCCCCTTAAGTCGACGCCTTCTATTCGACCGGCAAGTTAGGCGTTATGACTTGTGGGACCTACATGTCAGTCTGCACAAAAATCCCCGAGTGACCTCCTACCTCCGGCCCGTCCACCTAGTCATACTCGGTCGTTGGACGCAGCTACCGCCGCCGGTAGAATGCGAGGTCAAAACCGCCGGTGGTGCGGAGCCCATCTTGCGACAGCCCGGATTCTAGCTCCGTCCGGCGCTCGCGGCCGCTAGCTTGCCAAGATAGCTCCATCCAGCTGCTTGTGTGCAAGGTTTGCTAGCTAGATTGGCACGGTGGCGCGGCGGCTTGCTCGCGCGCGCCACGCTAAGGCCAGCCATCTGGCTCGAGCGAAGGCCAGCGTGGCGGCTTGCTCGCGCGTGAGTCACGCTCGGGCCAGCCTGTCAACCCATGCGGAGGCCAGTGCGGTGTCCGGCCCGTCCGGCGGAGCGGCGGCCAACTCCCCCATGACCGGCGCCACCGACGAACACGCATCAGTACTGTTTGAAGTAATGTTTAGGAAAAATAATGATTTGAGGGGGAATATAACAGGATAGAAGGTCAGATGTGGGTCCCTCGTGTCAATGGTCAAACAAAATGTGTTGGTTTAAGCTGCCTCGTCAGCATGGACGTGTGGGCCAACCCTGTCATAAACGGGTTTAAACGAGCCTAATCGGCACTAGGTAGTAGTTTTTGGCACGGATTAAGAAGTTTTGGGTATGTTTTTGCTATTTTTTGTACAATAGTTTCTTCCTAGGGCTGGTTGAAAGTGGTAGTTTTTTGTTAAATACTCTACATATTGTAAGTAGGAGTGAAAGTTAAGCTTTGTAAGCCAATAAGCAAGGCTAGTTACATAGTGCCTATGTGTACGTGATTGAAAGTAAATATCAACCATGGGTGACTAATATCTTGATGGAAAACTCGAAACTATGGAAATACTAGCATTTTTTTGGAATGGTTGGAAATACTGGCAATGTTCACGTGTGTTGCAACGGATCATAATTAGAATAATACTTATTCATAAACTTGATACAAAACACTCTAATTTTGATATACATACTAGCAAGAGGCCCATGCGTTGCATGGAACATCAATATGCATTTATCCAAGTTGTTTATCTCGTGGGAGATGAAGATGAACGAGGGAAGTCCTTATCTGCAAATGTGGAGAGGGGTGCGGGTATCTTTTTGCAAAATTGTCATAGTTTGCTTTCTATCTGTCAGATATAGATCGGATGGTCTATATTGCAGGATGGCAGGCACACCATCATCACCAACTCGGTTTTTTATAAGAGTGTAGATATCACTAGAGATATATTATGTTTCAATCAGAAATATTCCTTGGGCTATTTTGGTGAGGTGAGGGAGGGGTGTGGTTGGCTTTAAGATACTAATTATGGGTTTTTCTGCAAATTGGTAGATAAGTGGGATGCTGGTGAGAAAAGGCAACAACTTACCTCACAGTCGTTAGATGTAGATCTAATGGTCAGAAATGACAGATGGCAGACACACCATCATCACCAACTTAGTCTTCTGTAGGAGTACTAGCAAGATGTCCGTGCATTGCACGGAACATCAAGATGCATATTTTTATAAAACACTTGTTGTGATTGACCCATGCAGGAGTAATCCCATGTGTAAAAACTAATGATATCTCGTGAAAGAGGAGATAAGGTGAAGATGAGTGGGGAATGGTGGTGATTGGTGGTCGGACTGAGTGGAGGCAAGGGGATGGACGACGCCGGCAGCAGCCACCAGGCCAGTTTGTTCCAGAGGCTTCCTTTTTTAGTTGCTCAATAATGAGGTTGTTGGAGATAAGGATGAATGAGGGAAGGCCTTTGTCTGCAAATGTGAAGAGAGGTGTGGGTATCTTTTAGTTTAATTTCCATCCGTTAGATATAGATCGGACGGTCTATTGCAAGATGGCACGCATACCATCATCACCAACTCGGTTTTTTATAAGAGAAGAAATATAAGTATGGAGATACAAATGTATTATCGATACTAGATTGTTTCCGTAAACTAGGATTTACATTCTATTCAACGGCTCAGCATGTGGGGCCTTAGCACAATGACTTCACGACTGTGTAAAACAAGGGTTTTCCCGTCGCCAATAAGGAGGGGGTGACGGCGGCGCACTTTCGGCTTACTCTAGTCCTAGTAGTCATACTAGGTTGTCTACGCACGTGTAAATTTATTATTTTTCACGTCTCGTGTTCGCCGTACTGCCACGACTGTTGATGAATAGATGGTAAGTTATTCACGGGGAAACTCTTGTTGAGCGTGTTTGTGAGAGAGAGAGAGACAGTGTGTGTGTGTGATATGTCTAGAGACCGAGGCAATGATAATAGATTCTTTGTGTCTATGTGTGTGGAGGATAGAGAGAGACATGTACATGGGGCTTTGTGTTGTGTAACATGGAGACACATAGACATAATCAGAGAGTGAGTGTGTGAGATACACATGCGGGCATGGGGAGAGATGTGTGAGTTAGAGAGATGGAGAGTTTTGGTGTGCATCTGAGCTAGAGAGGGGGGGTATCTACATATCTAGAGCTGTAGACAATATGCAAGGTGTGTGTCTTAAAAGAAGGATCCAGATAGCTAGATGGGTGTTTGTGCGTGGTGTTTGTGTGCGCGTTTGTGTGTGAGAGGGAGTGTGTGTATGTGGAGTAGAGAGACCACTAATGATGTAAACCTAGTATAAGGGAAGGGGGAATGGTGTGACATGTGTGTCAAAGAGAGACAAAGGCATGTGTAGTAGCGGGATAGCATGGGTGCGGGCGGGGAGCAGACTATTTGGAAGATACATCGAGTGTGTGTGGGAGAGGGGTGTGAGAGCGATGGACAGAGAGAGAGAGAGAGAGAGCTAGCGACGGAGAGAGAGAGAGGGAGGAAAAGAGGGGGGAGAGGGGTCGTTTGTGTCCATAAGTGGTGTATACATAGGGAGACAATGTTGATGTTGTTCGAAATTGGCCTATGTACGGACACGCAAGGGAAGCAAGTCATCGTGTGTGTGATAGGGACTTCATGAGAGATCTAGAATAGATGGTGTAGAGAACAACATGCGAGATTGAGAATGATGATACATTAGGGAGCTATGGAAAGAGTCACGGTATATATGTATACATGGATGGAACTGGGGCGGGTCCGCATGTGGGAGAGATAGAAAGAGGAGAGTGGTGCACGAGGAGACAAAGTGTGCTTGTTTGCAGTGGGGGTGGTGTGTGAGGTGAGTGTGCGAGAACCACATAACTAGGGAGATAGACGTTTGGGGGCGACGTTTTGTGTGTATGAGAAAGATACACTCTACATAGTGCGTGTGCTTGGGAAAGAGAGATACCGGGAGACCTGGAGAGTGGGGGAAGAGATGTGTGTATGCCCGAGAGACAAAGTGATAAGAGACCTATATTGGGGTCCGGACTTTAGAAGAGAGGGGGGTGTTAATGTGCTCGTGTGTTTGTGTCTGGGGGAGAGAACGACGTGTGTGTGTGTGGGGGGGCGACGGAGGGGGTGGGTGGGGGTTGGCTTCAGATAATGAGTTAGGTGTCTATATTTGAGGGACTTTAGCGTAATTGAGATATATATGGTCAATAGTGTGTGCACTCATAGTTGACCAATTTGTTTCACAGTTTGGACTATGAGATAACGATACTTTTGAACATGCGTGATATACCTTGATGTACCACAATTACAAACCTAAGATTGGAATTTTGGAATTCGACTCCATCATTAGCTTTTATAATTCATTTAAACGGAGGTACATTTTTTAAGCCGGGATTTCGTGATTTCAAATTCATATATCAAATCTAGAGATATACACATACGGGCATGTTCAAACTTTATAATCGTCCACTTTATTCATACACATACACATTTTTGCTTTTGTCATCATATTTAGGATAAAAACATTTGGAATTTCATTTGAATTGGACCGTATGATGGTATTTACTTGTACTAGCTCAATGGTCCATATTTGAATTGAATTCACAATCTAAGTTTCGAGCTGGAGACATTGATTTTCAAAACTTGCACTTTTTTTATGCAAAACAAATAAATTCTCGGCCATGATATCATAGTCGGTCGTACAAGAGCAGAACACTTATAACTTCAGGAGCCAAAAGCTTTCAAACTTCCCGCTCACATCGAAATATCTCGCGCCCGAAAGTTTAGCCCTGTGATATTCCTGTTTTTCCCCTGCCACATGAACGGAAAAGGGCTGCTTTGGTAACTCCATTGTTTTCCCCTCTTTTCCAACAACATTCTTCCCCAGAGCCCCTCCCCTTCCCATCCCCGACCCCCCAACCACGGCAAGCCGCCGAATCTAGTGCTCTGCCGCAGCGGTGGACCTCACACCCCGCCGGATCTACCTTCCGCACCTTGGAACCCTCAACTGCCAACTCACCACTTCACCGACTGGCTTGTCCACCGCTCCAGATCTCCTTGACCGCCATCATGGTCCACCGCACCGGATCAGCTTAACCGACGCCCTCGTCCACAACAGTGTAGGCCCTTCACTGACTCCCTCGTCTGGCCTATTGCTGGCCCTTCATACAAGCCCTCATCCACCGCAATAGATCTGCCTCACCGAAAGCACTGTACACCGCGCCCACTGAAGCCTTCGTCCACTGCACCGGACCCACTCCACGGATGCCATATTCAACTCCGCCGGCCTCATCAGGTTGTTTCGATTTGTACTCCTTCGGTTTTTCTCTTCTTTATCATGCAACTGTTCACTTACCACATATGAGCTTTCTTGTATGTCGATAGGTGCCGCAACCGAAGCACCGGAGCCGCTTCAGCGACGGCGGCAGCCAGCCCAAACTCAACCGCAACACGAGCACCATCGACGATCCTTAGCTATCAAGTATGACAACTATACCCATATGCTACCGAGAATCAGGTACTATTATCCAACGGCCGGCGCCTACGTTCACTTTCTTAGCATAAGCACCGCACCTTTGAATTTCTTCAGGGCATCATTCAATTTTTCATGAGACGCGTTATTCTGCTTGCACCTGTAGTGCCATACTTCTGGCAGTGAACATGTTACATGTGCTAAATTACATACCAGTGCACATATAGTTAATATGCTTTAGTTTTGTCCTAAGTATTACTGTACTTCCTAGATATCACTGCCTACTATTTTACTTCTTGCATGCTATATTTATGATAATGTTGTTGTTCTGATGCCACCTATTGCTTCCATCAGACTGCTTCATGTTCTCTATGCTTAATTACACATCAGCAAACTAGCATGTGGTTCTGCTGCTTTTTGTTTGTTTTACCCTACATTTTCTGATGCTAGCTATTACATCACTACTCCGAGCCTCTGTTCATTACTTTTTGTGTGTTCTTGATCTTCCCAAGTTGCATGAGTAATTAAAAACTAGCCAGTCTTTTGGGTATGAAACCCATTGGGCGAGAGTAGTACTAGGATGGGTGACCTCCTGGGAAGTCCACGTGAAAGGGTTTCATATCTAGCCTACTCCAACTTGTTTGCGATAATAGGCTTCATAAGTAAGGATTAATTATGGAGCTGCCAACCCCATCAAGCAAAATATTTGTTCTTTTGGGGCTGGCACCTCGAACAAGCATAAAAATATAGTGAAGCAGATATATTGTCGTGTAAGCACACACCCTTCTTTCATTAGTTTAGATGAACCATTCATGATCAATACGAACCAGTGCATGCGATTAAAATTAATTTTACCTAAATAGAGTGTGCAGAATAAACTTCAACAACTAGATTTGCAACCATGTGATGCTGACGATATCTTCAAAGAACATTGCAACAGCAGCGAGGCTTCACAACAACATATGGTAAGCCAGTGTGTTTTAGTACATGTGAAATGTAATGCCTGTGGGCTGCTTTCTTGGCTTGCGCCCTCAACCTGTAATCCTACAGAATTACAAATAGTTCCGTTGTCTGCTTTGCTGTATTGCTTGATTCGAATGCTTGTTTGTTACTTGTTAGGCTATACCTGAGTTGGCCAATATGTCAGCAGCGCTTGTTGTACTATCGTAAAGAAATGCATGCCTAGTTCATTTGAGTCCTTAACTTTTCCTCTGAACTTCATCACAAGACTGTCTTCGTAGATTATATGAGGCCACACTGTTAAGTGCTTTCTCAGATTATTTGAACTGCTTAGATGCCTTGGCAACTTAAATATAGCGGTGGTACACTCCCTTTCAAGCTTCATCTTACCATTTTAATTTCTTTTCGACTGATGCTGCTTTGAACCATTTAAATATAGCTTGCCATGCTCGGCAATAATTCGTATGTCGTTTACCATGTAAGCTTACTGCCTTAATCATGCGATAACTATCTCTTACTTATGTCAAGCGGAAACCTTTCAGGATGCCGTTCACACTAGGACACAATGCACAACCCCAGAATCTATTTGTGGAAGCAGGGCGCCATCCATGTTACCAGATGGTAGCAGTTCAGAGGCAACACCGTAGTAGAGCAGTCTGAGCACAGATATTATAGTTCTTAAGGCTCTACTAGAGGCAGAAAGAGATGGTTTTGATGCCATGAATGAGGTAGTCTTGATCTTGAGGCTGGAAATTATGCAATTAGCTGCACACATTATGCGAGCAACCCAAGAATTGGAGGAAGTAAGAATGTTGCATTTGAAGACGGAGGAGGTCCTGCTGTTTCTACTATCTGAAGCCTAGGGTAATCCCAGTTCTTCTTTAGATACCAGTTGAAATTGTCAATAGATTATTGTACTTGCATGTTGTGTCATGTCTCTGAATGGATTATGTTGTAAGACCCCCTATGTTGTCCATGTGTTGTAATGATCTAAATTTTTTAGGCGAGGTAATTCTCAGTACTTGTATGATTGACATAAGGTGAACGGTTTTTCGTGTGAGCATATTGTATTGGATGAAATAACTGTTTGACTCAAAGTGTATCCAACCTACTGAATTCGAAGATCACGGCATTTCTAAATCATAATCATATATAAAGGTGGAATAAATCTTTGTTGTGGTTTTGAAGAAATAAATAACAAAACATAGAATTATCGTTGGATATTCGTAATCGAATACAAATTGGATTTGAATTTAGTTGCCAGGGCCCAGGGCAAACGTGAATGCTAATTCTCCCAAGTTTTGAACGAAGTGGCTAAACACCCACTATCATTTGTGGGCTGCCCAAAGCAAGTGTTTGCGAGATGGAAATTACTGTCTACCCCTGACACTTTGACATCCTTATCGACTGGATTTACACTGCTGTCGATAGGGGTAGACTAGTAACTTCAATAAGACGTGACACGACCGCCTCTGAGCCCATTCCGACACGGTGGGCGCCAAACGTGGGCGGCAAAACACATTTGATTCAAGCTCGTCTGAAAGACATGTGTCTCTCCCTCCATTTCCCCATTCATACACGGTGGGCGGCAAAAAAAACTCTCCTCGCCCAAAATCGATGTAGGCAAATATTTTAAATAGGGGTATATGTGTAACTTCCCTCAGACGTGACACAACCGCCCTACCATTCAGCCCGATCATACACCGTGGGCGCCAACCGTGGGCGGCAAAACACCCTCTCCTCGCCCGAAATCGCTATAGGCAAATATTTGGGAGATGCGAGATTACCGTCCTATCCCCAACCAACGTGATGTCCGAAATTTTAAACGGGGGATAAGTTCGTAACTTTCCCACATTTCAGACAAGCGTGTCCCAAAGTTTGAGATCCCCCCTCCCCCTCCATTTCCCCATTCATACACCATCGGCGCCACAACAACATCCCCACTGCGGCCAGCCACCCCAACCTCCACCTTGCCGGAGCCGCTACCCCATCGTCCACTGCAAGAGATGGACGTCTCTCATCCATGGCGCCGGACCAGGATCCTTTCATCGCGTCCTCTCGCTTCATCAGCGACGTTGTCCACCTTGCCGTTGCCGCTCCTACGACTGCCTCATCCACGGCAACACGATTTATCCCCCGACCTGGCCGTCTGCCGTCTAAAGTGTTCTTCCCCGCCGCCGATAGCCATCGCACCCGCAGCACCCTCAACGTATGAGAAGGGGCCTACACGGCGCCGCAAGAGAGGTGGTACTCTTCCATATGTGCTTACGTAATTGATCTCACCCGGAAAATAGATCGTAAATTGTTTACTGTACTTTTCTTGTCCGTACCAAATCGTAGTGGCTAGTTGAAAGCAAACATTGGTTGCGAAGTAGCTTTGTCCGGTTTGCACCTTCAGATTCGCCATGGCACGGTCACTATACTCGTAAAGCTTATGGTTTTCCCCCTTTATATTCACTACCATCATCGTAGGTGCTTCGTGTCGTGCTAGCACTGCTCCTGAAGACCTCAACCCATCAAGCAAAAAAACATGCCACTCATAATTCCAAAGCCTAGGTGTTGAAATATGAATATGATATGATGCTCATATTACTAAAACATAAAACATTTAATTGGTCACCTAATGTTCCTATATTCGTTTCGAAAAGCATGTGCGCCACCCACTTGTCCAGCTAGTTCCACTTTCCTGATTTTACACTTGATGCTTAGCGTTTTCCCCTTTTATCTACTCTACTATGATCTGCGTAGGTGCTTTCTGTCGTACTAGCATGATTCCACCCATCAAGCTACACAACACAGGGCTTAGTTGTTCAAATATGATTGTGATATGATATTGATATTAGTTAATAGACACATTTAATTGGTTAGCTAAAGGTCCCACTTGAGTTTCCAAATGCATGTCGCGACATATAGAGAGAGAGAGAGAGAGCAGAATTGCATTTCTTTGTCACTTGTTGACTGTACTTTCTTGTCCATACCAAATCTTAGTTGTTATTTCAAAGCAAAGATCGGTTGCTAACTACCCTTTGCGCGGTTTGCAGCTTCAGATCTGCCATCCCACTGCCACGGTGAACACTATACTCATCATGCTTACGGTTTCCCCATTTTATGATGACCACGATCAGCCTACGTGATTCGTGTCGTAATAGCACTTCTCCACCCATCGAGGTAAACAAGCTTAGTTGTACAAATTCAAATATGATATTATGCTGATATTAGTAAAACTAAGAGATGTTTAATTGGTCGGCTAAATGTTCCTGCTTTAGTTTCGAAATGCATGTGAGCCGCATATGGAGAGACCGGAAGGAATACTATTTCTCTGTGCGCTCTGGTTCATCATGGGTGGGCAACCGACATTGTATAGAAAGACTTGTAATATCTTCAATCTGCTTGCTCTTCTGCTCTTCTTTAAGATGATCCTCTTCTCTTCTTTAATAAGTATGTCCCTTCTTGGGAAGAGTAGCAGAGACATTTGCGGTCGACTGGTCAGGTCGAGTTGTTCGCCCTTAGTATATTTTGAATCTGTCAGGTCTGGTCGACTTGTTCTTCTTTACTATATGTTGAAGCTGTCATCTGCGAAGTATCATCACTTCTGGAGCTCTCATATCTTGAGTAGTAGGCCACATTATATTAATGCACACACCAAGTTACATCATGCATCGCATCTCTCAGAAGAATTGCAGAGATAGCACAAAGGGGTTTACAGGGAGGCAGTATTGGATTAGAATCACTTCTGCATTACAAAGATAATATCACTTGTTTTTATGTTTTCATGCATGTCAGGTACTGAACATTATCAAAATGAATATGAGAATGGGCGCACGAGAGGAATATTGTGGAACAATCCACTGGCTAACAAACTTGGCATGGTGGAGGATGGCCTATCTTATTCACCCATCAAGGTGCTTGCTCTAACTTGGCAAGGTTGTATTGGTCGCACATATTTTGCATCTGACCTCTTGCATTACTTCTACTTTGTTACACCATCTGCTTAGTTTAAGCATCATATATGAGTATATGCCATACCTATCCATTTTCTGTACCTATTCCATGTGTCGTCATACTATGTTTTTCTAGTCAAATGTTGTTCTTTCGTAATAGATGTCCAAAAGGAAGAGGGTGAGTGCAGATCCTCAAGGAGTACAAACTAGGTATTTGGAAAAGGTAGTGATACCTGATAAATCAGATAGATCAGCATCCACAGAAAACATAGGCCCAACTGTACCACACTCTACCCCTACTCCACTGGCCAAACCCCTATTAGAACTGCTGACAGCCCAGCGTCAGGTACTGTCTATGATATCAATTCAAAATTTGAACTCCTAAATTTCTGCATGTGCCTTACCTTCTCTCTTGTATGAAAACTAATTTCAGATGAAGCTCCTTGCTCAAAGGATCATAGGATCTCACAACAATACTGAGCTCTGCATTGCTCTTGTCAGTACCTCTTGCCCTTTGTCAGCATATGTACACTCATTGCTGTTTGATTATGTAGCATCACTGTAATGTTCGCTTCTTTATCCTCCCTTTGCTTGAAATTATAAGGTCTATATTTACTCTTAGATAAATGTAGAATTAACACAATTGTTATGAAGTTTTGGATTGCTCCTGCAAGTACCTGTTGTCATGTCCTCCCTCTGTATCGAATTAATTGTTGATTAATTGGATGTATTTAGAACTTAATAGTGCTAGATACATCCATTTGAGCGACAAGTAATAACGGACGGTGGTGGTATTACTGTACTTGCATCGCGAGATAGTTGATTGGCTAGCATTACTCTGCATCTTATCTGCCCTGCCCTCCACTTTCTCCAAATTATCATATCTACATTTACTCTTACCAAAATGTTGAATAAAACCAATGCCACTGCACACGTTGATGTCTGCATTCCTCTTGTCAGTACCTTTGACCTTGTAACCATGTAATTAATTGCTATTTGATTATGTATCATCAGTCTGCACCTGAGCTTCATTATCCTGTGTTACTTCCAATATTATTTGATCTATATTTACTCTTTGCAAAATGTAGAAAAATGGCAACGCTTATAAAGAATTTTCTTTGGGGAATTTATTGAATTATCCTTCCATCAACATGGAGATGGGCTTTGTCCAGCCCGGCTTAACATGTAATGTAAGTTCATCCTTCTCAAGCCTTCAAACTTTGTTCTAGTATAGAGTTGGATAGGCATCATTTCCTCCACTGCTGTTTACTTTGCTGTTTACATCTGATTGGATGTTTGCAACAACTACCAGTTTTAAATTGTAGTTGTAAAAACATGTTCCTTATGCAGAACAGATCCATTTATTTGCTTATATAATTGTGAAACCTGTTACGTGTCTCCTTGTTTCTCTTTCAGAGTCGTATCTCTTATGCCAAGCAGAACTTTAGGGAAGATAGTGAGCCAAATCATATTGAGGACAGCGAGATGACCCCAAGGTCTTGTCTTGATGAAGATAGTGAGTTGAAGCTACTCACTAGCAGGTGTGAGACAACCTTTGTGCAGTTGCTGCCTCAATCAGTTCGACTGCTTCAGTCTCAACTTAAAGCGGCAAGGCTTGCTTCAGCTCAGCTCCGACTTGAAGTCAAAGATGCAAAGAAGATGTCAGAGGACTGCCATGCGCACTATCGTGCCATACAGCTAGGGATGGAGCATCTATCGTTGACACAACTGAGGTCTCATCAGCTTGTTCGGCTGCTTGCGGGGCCCATCCTGTAAAGGCCTAGTGCCTTCTGAAGTGCTCTCAGTTTTGTATATTCTTTTGTCGGCGCGTTTCTATGCACTGGTGGCGACCTTTGATGCCCAGTGTATGTAATATGCCGTAATTTCTTTATTGTATAGTCTAGGTTTATTCTTTGGTCGGTATGCTGTAATTTGGGCCGGAAGGTTCAGTGGATCTTAGTGTTGTCGGTCTTCAGGCCGGCCCGTTACTCATATGGGCCAAAACGTGGGCCTATAATCATCTTGGGCCATTAGCAGGTCTAAACCTATAGTAGTTTCCCGCCTTTAACAGGCCGAGTAAAGTTCTAGCCAGCTGGGCCAGAGAATACCATGGGCTTTTAACAGGCCCAAATCTAGATTGGGCTAGCGTTGGGCCGAAAAATTCATGGGCCAATACAGGCCAAAATAGCCTAAGGCCCATGTTTGGCCCAAATAGGACAAGCAGTTAACAGGCCAAAATATATCTCGGGCAGTTTGGCCCAATAAAATTATGGGCTTTAAGCAGGCTGGTATCCACGCAGGCCATAGGCCCAAAAGTGTCATGGCCATTATCAGATGGGCTGTAAGTAGGCCTGATTCAATGCGGGCTATAATTAGGACCAACTATTCCACGGGCCATTAAGAGGCCGATAGGCCTGTTGGGCTGAAATTTATTGACGAAGACTACGGGCCATTAAGAGGCCTAAAGTTACATGGGCAAGAAATAGCCCAGTTTCTGCATGGGCCATTAAAGGGCCTAAAGTTAAACCGGGCCGACAGCGTCCCAGATGCACCATGGGCCGCTAACAGGCCGAAACTATTATCAGGCCGAACTGGTTAACGGGCATTTAACAGGCTGAAATACAAACCTGTCTTAGAATGGGCCCAAAAAACAGTGGCCTATTAACGGGCCTGATCCGACAAGGGCCGTAATTTGGCCCAAAAGACGGCATGATGTGAACGGGCCTGATCTACTATGGGCCTCAATTTGGCCAAAAAGATGGCAGGCTGTTAACGGGCCAACCCACTAGTGTCTGAAAAAACATGGTGGGCCTTTAGCTGGGCCGGCCTTTTCATCGGAATGGGCCTCTATTGGGCCGTGCCATGTGTCGACATATCATAGGCGCCTCCTTTCCAATGAGTGGATGACATCTGTCCGAACGTTGAGCCAACACGTGTTTCCTCCGGCCAATGAGAATTTTACACGTGGAGAATACCCATTGGTCCGGGCTGTTAATGGGTTATCGGATCCAAAACCGGACCCGATAGCTTAACGGCGACCCATTATGGTCGATGCCACGTGTCGGTCACCCTTGGCGAAAGCACTTCTATGACGCACGATTTATCGTCATGGAAGTGGACACTTCCGTGATGATAATTTTGGTAATGTCATGGAACACTTCTACGACAGCACAGGTATGACTATCTTGATTCTGTCATAAAATTGCCATGGATGTACATGCATGACAGAAAACGTGACCTACTGTGACAAACACGTATCATCATGGAAGTTTCTTTTTTTTGTAGTGGAGGCCCCCTCCTCCCGATCTCTTCCCATGGATACCGGTAATGCCTCACTTCTATGTTCTAGGGTTTCATTCATTGATTCCTTCTCCTTAGGGCATTGCTTGATATCCTGCATTTGTTGACCAAACTATTGGGTGGAAGAGATCTATATATGCTCATGTTATTGTTTGTGTATCCTTAGAACTTAGAATATTGCTAGGTTGGTTCGATCCCATAGGTATTTGTTCTCACTTGGTGGTACTGCTTGTTTCTAGCGGTTCTACTGCCCTTTTTGGGCGGAACAACCGCTTGAGCGGTTCCGCCGGTTGAAGAACCGGGATTCCTGAACCAAGTGGTACTGTTTTACATTCTCTGATTCACAAGCACTATATTCCTTTGATCTTGTGTGCAATCCTCTCAACTTTGTCGAGTCTCTTGTGTGCTTCCCGTGTGTGTGTGCAGGTGGCTCTTGTTCTTGTTCTGCTCCTCGTACCAAGACCAAGAAGCGAGCTCGAAGATGCAAGCATCCTGCTGAGTCTGAAGAGGGAGAGGAGGTTGTGGTTCCCACTAAGCCCACCTGCCGTGAAAAGTCTGCTGCTGCCAAGCAAAAGGTTGCTCTTCCTATGCACAAGTAGAAGGCCAAGGACTGGGAAGCCTTTCGGAATAGGAATCCATATGAGGTGCCAGTTGAGGCCCGGTGGACCACCGTTCAGTTTCAGAATGTGATGCAAGTGAGGATTGTCCATGAGCTGTTCGAGCATCACAAGAATCGATATACCAAGCAGTGGACCGTTGATCTTGATCACTGGAGGAACAACTTGGAGTACTTCGGAGAGGCTCTAGCTCTCTGTGAGGAGTTTGATTTGATCAAGCTCATGTCTATCAACTGTGACTTTGATGTTCACTTATCCATCAATTTTATGCAACCGTTCATTTTGGTGAAGATGATGCTTGCACTCTCTCATTCATGTGTCGTGATGAGTTCATTCAAGTCCCTAGAGAGCTTTCTGCAATGCTCTTGGCTATGATGATACCGATCTCGACGGGAATGGTGGCATTCGTCCTCACGACCATCCCCACTCTATGCCTAAGGAGAAGCTTGCTCCTCTGCACATTCGTGGGCGAGGCATTATTGTTGAGTCCAAGGATCTTGAGAAGGCTTATGATATCATGCATCATGTGTTTCGCAATGTGCTTCAGCCCAAGGTTGGAAATTAGGATGAGATCCATGGGTATCTAGTTGACTTGTTGGTTGCTATGAAGACTAAAGTAGGGTCCGGTGCCACTTTGATGTGTCCAAGTGGTTTGAGAAGGAGATGTTCAGCACGGTCATCTACAGAAAGGTTCATATCGTGGGAACAGATCTGACAGTAGAGATAGGGGGTACATAGGAGGAGGCAGTGCCTAGCTATGGCGAGGTTGTACACTCGGATTTACGAGTTCGGGCCCCTATCGGAGGAGGTAACAACCCTATGTCTTGGTGCCGCGGAGGCTCTGTAGATTGGAGTGTTGAGTTACAGGGGGTGCGAACTCTTGTGCAAGAGGGGAGGGGTAGCTTATATAGAGGGTACTGACCCCTCGCAACCCTCAGCTACACAGGGGTTCAATGAGAGAGTAAATTCACGTACGCTACTTGCAACACCCGTATTTAATGACCTTTAAGGCGACAGAGTGAATGCCTGACCGTTGCCATCTAGTGGTGTCTCTAAGACTTCTGTCATTCGAGTGGATTATTGTCTATCGAGTGAATAACGACGGTCGAGTGGATCACCTATCGAGTGGATCACACTTCATGAGGATTCCAGCCGGTATCTTCTGTTTAACTTTGTAGGCCTTGGCCTCCTGTGTAGTGTCCTTGGGTAGGGCATTTAGGCCAGGCCTATGACCCTACACTAGGTACATGTCATCGTCATTAGCCCCCGAATGGATCGAGGACCGAGTAAAGAAGGATTGAAGTTGACTTCGACCCGACTCACTGTCTCTGAGACACCTTCTTGGAGGTTCGACAGTACGTTGGTAGTTTAACCCTTCGTCAATCACCTTGATCGATTCTAGCTTCTGGAATTTCTGAGTGAAATAAGTAACATATCATTGAGGAGATTGGATTTGGGTATTTCCGATGCGATCGACTGCTTTGCTGGACCCGGATTTCACGGGATTCTTGGAGAAGCGCGCGGCTCGGGACGCGGCGTGGTAAGCGGGGCAGGTGGGGAGGGACTCCTCAATCCTGGCACCACCTTTTTCGCCACGTATCGAGTCGGCGCTGATTCCGGGATGCGCTGAGATTGCATGGGCCCACGAGTCAGCCGCTCAGACACGCGGGTACATAAGGCGACGCGGCCGGTGCGTGCAAAAGTTCCTACCGATTTCCCCTTCCTCCTTCGCCTCTCCGCCTCACTTCCTCCAGCGCAGCGCCACCCTGTTCGAACCCGTCGACCACCGCTGCCATGGCAAAGGACAAGACGAGGGCTCTGGAGCATCCGAAGAAGACAGCCAAGGGCAAGAAGCCTGCCTAGGGGTCGACCTCGCGGTCCGCTCTACCGCCGGGCTGGATCCAAGGGGATTGGATCCCCTCGTCGGTCTTGGTGGACGACCTCGAGGGCCTCGTCGCCGACGGGCTGAAAGCGGAGGGGTCTTGGAGGCTGGCGGAAGGGGAGTCCGAGCCCGCACCGCGCGACGGCGAGTGGGTTCTCCTCACGACGCATGTCGAAAGAGGTTTCTCCTTGCCACCACATCCATTCTTCCGAGGTTTCTTCAATTTCTTTAGTGCTCAGATCCATCACTTTCCCCCAACACCATCTCATACCTTGCCGCATACGTTTTGATGTGTGAGAACTTCCTGGGATGCCACCCACACTGGGGATTGTTCAAACACATTTTCACTTGTCGATCTCAGTCGGTTAAGAAAGCCAATCCGACTGATGAGAGGACTCACGTGATCCAAATGTGTGGAGGTCTGGGGGTCCAAATGAGAGGTAGTAGCTCTTTCCCTCCTATGACCTTTCCTGAATCGGTTAGGGGGTGGTAGTATACCTGGTTTTACTGCAAGGATATCCCGACCCCGAGCCAGTCGACCGGCCTTCCCCCGTTCTCTCTAGAGAGACTCCGCGCCCCTCGTTTGCTGATTGTAGAGTAGGAGGAGAAGGGTGAGGTTGCCATCCTGGTTGATGCCGTTGCAGTGTTGATCCGGGGAGGAGTGACAGGCATGGACTTGCTAGAAGTGTTTCTCAGTCGACGCATCCAGCCTTTGCAAGCTCGTGACCATCCCATGTGGATGTACTCAGGTCCAGGCGACACCGCTCGATCCCACCCGGAGGAGGTCAATGAGGAGACGGTGGCCCAGTGGCTTCGGAGCATTATTGGAAACAAGGACAACCCACATGGAGCAAAGCGGATCTTGCAATTCGACGCCGAGAACTCTCCGGGAGAGGTCAGGCGTAACTTGTCGAGTGTTTTATCTTGTATTCTTCAGTATGCGGCTTTTCTGGAATCCGACTGATATTTGTAACATGTGCCTTGTAGGTTTTCACAAAGATGTACTCGCCCGTGCCGAACAGAGAACAACACCTCGGAGGAGCAGAGAGCGAGGGCGGGAGCGCCGATATTGAATATGCTGACGACAGTGACGATGACAGCAACGACTCGGACGATAGGGAGGAAGTCGAGTCTCCACCATGCACCAACCGACGCACCAAGCAATCACAAGATCATGTGGCTGACCAAGGCAAGGCCATGTCGCCGAGTGCGATGACCCAGAACCGCATTCGAACGTCAACTCCCGAGCTGACGGAGAAAACCGCCAAGTAGGCGAAGGTCATTCCTCCTAAACCTCGGAAGGCTTTGCCCAGGTTCAAAGTTCTTGTGCCCATCGCTTCGGCTTTAGTGTTTCTTCTTCTTTTTCATTGCCATTGCGGACCTTATCATTTATTTGATCGAATGGAATCTTGGGCCTCTAGGGCCGCTACCTCTCGGACGTCCCACATGGAGATCGACGATGAGCAGGCTGACGCGGACACTGTGGACGCGGCCACTTCTCGAGCAGGTGTGATTAGATCACGCTTTGTCAATTGCCTTGATCACCGACTGAAATCTTATTGTCGAGTGACTATAGTGCCAGCAGACATTATTCAACTTCCAGACAACGAGGAGGAGGAGCCTCCGAGGAGCACAGGAGGAAAAGGAAGGGCTTCGACCACCTCGCGGAGCCTGAGCAAGAGAGCGCATTCAAGCCGGACGTCTCACCCGCCGTCTGAACCCGTTCTTCAAGAGCTAGCTGGCTCGTCTCGAGTTGGAGTTTGTTTTGCTGACCCCTTGTCAACTGCCCAGCCTCTAGTGTTGACTGCCCAATCCTCAGGTCCAACTGGGCAACCACAAACGCTGATCCCTCCAGCTACATCACCAACTCCTATGTCGATTGCATTCGCTCTGCATCATGTCCCAGAGGACTAAACAGGAGCTGTCAAGGAGGCTATGATCCAAGCTGGCCTGATGATGCAACGACTGAAGGAGGTTTACGAGTCCAGCAAGGCTGCTTATGACGCCAGTTCTGCCCTTCAGACCAATGTCCGAGTAAGTATGATTGTAAGTTGATTTCCGATTAGATTTTCTTCGTCTTGAATCTGTACACCCACTGGGTGTTTTCATTTGCTATGTAGTTCTTCCACTCGAGTCGGTTAGGCCGTGTCGAGTGGATACCTGGTCCAGTGGGGGCACGCTGAGTGCACCCACTGGGTCCTCGAGACCGGTGTCGAATGTTCAATTTGGCGGGGGTCTTTAGAATATGTTTGCTTATAGTTCCATCACTCGAGTCGGTCAGGCCATGTCGAGTGGGTATCTGATCCACTGGGGGCACGCTGAGTGCACCCACTGGGTGTAGTCCCCGAGACCACTTTCGACTGTGGGCAGTCGGCGGGGGTCTGAGAATTCTCATACACACATCATCATGTTTTTTTGATCCAGTGGTGGCACGCTGAGTGCACCCACTGGGTGTAGTCCCCGAGACCACCGTCGACTGCGGGTGGTCGGCGGGGGTCTGAGAACACTTTGGATAATAGCAGTCTGAACTAGCTCCTCTCCACTCGGAAGTAGAGGAAATATTTTTGAGTCTTTCTCTTCATCGACTGAGTTGTCTTTTTGTTGATCTCAGAAATCTTGTGAACTTGGGACTCAGTATGCTGCTCTCGAGAAGGAGAAGATCCAACTCCAACTGGATCTAGAACTGGCCAAGAAGAACTTGAAAGTTGCTTAGGCTGAAGTGAAGACCATGGGAGGTAATACTTTGCTGACTGTATGCTTTGTACTTTCTTCTTTTCCATCCTTTGAACCGAGTGGTTCCACTCGAATAGATGTGCATAGTGAAAACCGCCAACTCCAAGCACGACTGAAGAATGTTATTTCTTTAGACACAATGAAGCAGACACTGGAGAGGAAGGACAATGAACTCACGGGAGCGCGGAAGGTGGCCCGAGAGAAGACTGAAGCCGCTGAGAGAAAGCTGGCTTCAGTCGGTAAGCTTGAGGAGGAAAATGCCACTCTGAAGACTGTTGTTGATGAGGTGAAAAAGGAAGCTGCACAGCTGAGGGAGGAGAAAGTTGTCTTGGTTGACAAGGTCGAACAGCTCACTCAGAAGAGGGACGAGCTGGAGGATTACTTGAGGGCCTTGCCAAGAAGATGTGCATCATGCTTGAAGGTATCTTTCTTTGTCTGAGTGAATCAAGAAAACTTCTACATAATGTTGTTGCTGACTCATACTTTTCCTCCTTGCGCAGAGTTCTGTCAGAATTTCGAGCAGCAAACTGAACGAATTGAACCAGGCCTTGACCCCACAAAGTCGCTTGTCAAAGATGAAGCTGCAATGAATGTACTGCGACTTGAGGCTCGACTCGACAACATCTTGGGGTATATTGCTCGACTGAAGGTTGCGATGATGCGGATAGACAAGGAACTGTGGCCAGAGGACATCCTTCAGAACGATCTTGATTCACTGATGGTGCGGCTCAATGAAATCCCTGGTTGAGTGCAGGCGTGGAAGAAATCAGCTACTTGCTGTGGAGCCGACGTGGCTCTCTCACTCGTTAGAGTCCATTGCAAGGATGAAAAAGAAGAAAAGTTGAAGGCTCTCCAAGTTGCGAACGCGAAGAAGCTCCAGTTTGAATCCTTCATGGAGACCTTCATTGAGGCAGCCACTCGCATGGCCGATGGCATCAACCTGGACGCCTTCGTCGAGCCAGCGAGTCCTCCTCCTGCCGAGTGAAAAAAAAACTTTGATGATTTGAACTTATTTGCCTCGGAATGCAGAGTGATCCTGTAACCGTTAAACTCTTTCGGGCCTGACGCCCGAGTACTTTGCTTGCGATTCTGAACTTGACGGATTTATCCGAACTTGGTGGATTTATCCGAATATTGCTTTCTTGCTTTCAGAATGCTTTGTGTGATCGGGTTTTTCGACTTAGGCGAAACTGGTTCGCGACTAAGCCTCCGAGTGGGAGGGTTGCTCTCCACTCGGAAAAGTTTTTCAACTTAGGCGAGAGTAGGCCCGCGTCTAAGCCTCCGAGTGGGAGGACTGCTCTCCACTCAGAGTAGATTATTAACTTAGGCGAGGACGGGCTCACGGCTAAGCCCCCGAGTGGGAGGATTGCTCTCCACTCGGAGTAGATTTTTTAACTTAAGCAAGGACGGGCTCGCGGCTAAGCCCCCGATTGGGAGGATTGCTCTCCACTCGGAGTAGATTTTTAACTTAGGCGAGCACGGGCTCGCGGCTAAGCCCCCGGGGAGGATTGCTCTCCACTCAGAGTAGATTTTTTAACTTAGGCGAGGACGGGCTCGTGGCTAAGCCCCCGAGTGGGAGGATTGCTCTCCACTCGGAGTAGTTTTTTAACTTAGGCGAGTACGGGCTCGCGGCTAAGCCCCCGAGTGGGAGGATTGCTCCCTACTCGGAGTAATTTTTTTAACTTAGGCGAGTTCGGGCTCGCGGCTAAGCCCCCGAGTGGGAGGATTTCTCTCCACTCGGAGTAGTTTTTTAACTTACGCGAGTACGGGCTCGCGTCTAAGCCTCCGAGTGAGAGGATTGCTCTCCACTCTGAGTCATTTTTTAACTTAGGCGAGTACGGGCTCGTGGCTAATCCCCCGAGTGGGAGGATTGCTCTCCACTTGGAGTCGTTTTTTAATTTAGGTAAGTACGAGCTCGCGGCTAAGCCCCAGAGTGGGAGGATTGCTCGACACTCGGAGTCGTTTTTTAACTTAGGCGAGTACGGGCTTGCGGCTAAGCCACTGAGTGGGAGGATTGCTCTCCACTCGGAGTCGTTTTTAACTTAGGCGAGTACGGGCTCGTGGCTAAGCCCCCGAGTGGGAGGATTGCTCTCCACTCGGAGTAGTTTTTTTAAACTTAGGTGAGTACGGGCTCGCGGCTAAGCCCCCGAGTGGGAGGATTGCTCTCCACTCGGAGTAGATATTTAACTTAGGTGAGGACGGGGTCGTAGATAAGTCCCCGAGTGGGAGGATTGCTCTCCACTCGGAGTAGTTTTTTTAACTTAGGCGAGTACAGGCTCGCGGCTAAGCCCCCGAGTGGGAGGATTCCTCTCCACTCGGAGTAGATTTTTAACTTAGGCGAGGACGGGCTCGCAGCTAAGTCCCCGAGTGGGAGGATTGCTCTCCACTCGGAGTAGTTCTTTAACTTAGGCGAAAACGGGTTCCTCAGCTAATTAAGTCACCCACTGGGGGATTTGAACACATGTTTATGCGAGAAAAATCATTAAGAGACTGCAGGAATCATGTCTTGATAAACGATCTAACAAGTACTCTTATTACATCCTGACAATCTGACTGTCAAGTATAAAAACAACAAAGATGATCTACCTTCCAGGAGCGCGGCTCATCTTTCTTTTGAGCAAGGTTGTAAAGGTGATATGCCCCATTGTGAAGCACCTTGGTGACAACAAAAGTGCCTTCCCATGTAGGGGCGAGCTTATGTGGCCGTTGCTGATCCACTCGGGGTACAAGGTCTCCTTCTTGAAATGCTCGATCTTTGACATTTCTAGTGTGGAATCGACGAAGGTCTTGCTGATAAATAGTCGACTGGATCAAATCCAACTCTCGTTCTTCTTCCAGAAGGTCTACTACGTCCTGACGTGCTTGCTCCACCTCAGCTTCTAAATAAAGTTTCACTCGGGGTGCATTGTGAAACAGGTCACTAGGAAGCACGGCTTTCGCCCCGTACACCATGAAGAAAGGGGTTTGGTTAGTGGATCGGTTGGGAGTTGTCCTCAATCCCCACAAAACAGATGGCAGTTCAGTTACCCAAGCTCCGGCTGCGTGCTCAAGGTCGCACATGAGTCAAGGTTTCAAACCTTGGAGGATCAGACCATTTGCTCTTTCAGCTTGGCCATTCGACTGCGGGTGCGCAACAGATGTGTAATCCACCTGAGTGCCCTGGGAAGCACAGAACACTCTGAATTCTTCCGAATCGAAGTTTGAGCTGTTGTCTGTGATAATGTTGTGCGGAACTCCATATCGGAATATCAGCTCTCTTATGAAATTGATGGTTGTGCTTGAGTCTAAGTTCTTGATAAGCTTGGCCTCAATCCACTTGGTGAACTTGTCGACTGCTACAAGTAGATGAGTGAAACCACTTCTACCGGTCCTTAGCGGCCCAATCTTGTCCAATCCCCACACAACAAATGGCCAGACGAGTGGAATGGTTTTCAAGGCAAATGCAGGATTGTGGGACATGTTTGCGTAGAACTAGCAACCTTTACACTTCTTGACGATTTCTTTTGCAGCTTCATTGGCCCGTGACCAGTAGAATCCTGCTCGGTATGCTTTGGCCACGATGGTCTAAGAGGACGCATGGTAACCACAGGTCCCCAAGTGGATTTTGTCCAAGATCAGTCGACCCTCTTCTCGAGAAATACATTGTTGAGCTACGCCAGTGACACTCTCTCTGTAGAGCTGCCATTAATCACTGTGAAAGCCTTGGATCTGCGGACAATCTGACGCGCTTCAACTTCATCTTCTGGAAGCTCCTGCCTGAGTAGATATGCGATGTATGGCACCGTCCAGTCGTGGGTGATTAGAAGGATTTCCATAACCAGATCAATAACTGCTGGTACCTCGATTTCAGTCGGATTGGAAGGACTTGTCGCTTGGGGAGGTTCTTCAGTGAAAGGATGTTCTTGCATTGAGTAGATATGCGATGTATGGCACCGTCCAGTCGTGGGTGATTAGAAGGATTTCCATAACCAGATCAATAACTGCTGGTACCTCGATTTCAGTCGGATTGGAAGGACTTATTGCTTGGGGAGGTTCTTCAGTGAAAGGATGTTCTTGCATTGACGGGGAATGGAGATGCTCAAGAATCACATTGCTGGGGATAGGTTTCCGAGTGGAACCTATTTTCGCCAGATCATCAGCTGCTTGATTCTTGATTCGGGGAATGTGGTGAAGCTCCAAACCCTCGAACTTCTTCTCCAACTACCTCACTGCATTGCAGTATCCACTCATGGCAGGGTTTCTGACATCCCACTCCTTCATCACCTGATTGACCACCAAATCCGAGTCGCCGTAGACCATCAGGCAACGAACGCCGAGTGAGATGGCCAAATGCAACTAATACGTCTCCAACGTATCTATAATTTTTTTATTGTACCATGCTATTATATTATCTGTTTTGGATGTTTTATATGCATTTATATGCTATTTTATATTATTTTTGGGACTAACCTATTAACCTAGAGCCCAGTGCCAGTTTTTTGTTTTTTCCTTGTTTTTGAGTTTTACACAAAAGGAATACCAAATGGAGTCCAAACAAGCTGAAACTTTACGATGATTTTTTATGGACCAGAAGAAGCCCCCGAAGCAAAAGAGCTGGGACAGAAGAGTCCCGAGTCAATGAAAAGGGTAGAGGGCACGCCCCCTACCTTTTCATCACCTCGTGGACCCCCCTGACTTGTTCCCGATGCCAAAAGATCCTATAAGTACCAAAACCCCCAGAAATAAACCTAGATCGGGTGTTCCGCCGCCACAAGGCACTATAGCCACGAAAAACTAACCGAGAGCCTGTTCCGGCACCCTCCCGGAGGGGGAAACCATCACCGATGGCCATCTTCATCATCACGGCGCTCTCCATGACGAGGAGGGAGTAGTTCACCCTCGGGGCTGAGGGTATGTACCAGTAGCTATGTGTTTGATCTCTCTCTCTCTCATGTTCTTGATTTGGCACGATCTTGATGTACCGCGAGCTTTGTTACTATAGTTGAATCATATGGTGTTTCTCCCCCTCTATCTTCTTGTGATGAATTGAGTTTTACCTTTGAGGTTTCACTATTATCGGATGAATACTATTATGGATTTGAGAACAATTGATGTATGTCTTCCGTGGGATACCCGTGGTTACAATGGGGTGTTCTATTGATTCACTTGATGTATGTTTTGGCACTCAACTCGCGGATTCCCGAAGTGACATTGGGGTAATCTATGCATAGGGGTTGATGCACGTTTTCATCCTTGTTTATCCGGTAGGAATCTTGGGGCACTCTTTGAGGTTCTTTGTGTTGAATTGAATATTATGAATCTGAAGTTGTTTGATGCATATCGTATAATTGACCCACGGATACTTGTGGTGACATTGGAGTATCTAGGTGACATTAGGGTTGATTGATGTGTGTCATATGGTGTTATTTTACTACGAACTCTAGGGCTGTTTGTGGCGCTTATAGGAATAGCTCAATGGATTGATCGGAAAGAATAACTTTGAGGTGGTTTCGTACCCTACAAGCAATTTCATCTTATGTTCTCCGCGATAGGAACTTTGGAGTGACTTTTGTCGCTTGTTGAGGGATTGCCATATGATTTAATTATGTTATCATTGTTGAGAGAACTTGCACTAGTGAAAGTATGAACCCTAGGCCTTGTTTCCAAGCATTGCAATACCATTTTTGCTCACTTTTGTTACTAGTTACCTTGCTGTTTTTATATTTCAGATTACAAAAACCTATATCTACCATCCATATTACACTTGTATCACCATCTGTTAGCCGAAGTAGTGCACCTATACAATTTACCATTGTATTGGGTGTGTTGGGGACACAAGAGACTCTTTGTTATTTGGTTGCAGGGTTGTTTGAGAGAGGCCATCTTCATCCTATGCCTCCCACGGATTGATAAACCTTAGGTCATCCACTTGAGGGAAATTTGCTACTGTCCTACAAAACTCTGCACTTGGAGGCCCAACAACGGCTACAAGGATAAAGTTGCATAGTAGACATCGGCAACATGTAGAGGAGTGCTTCATACTCAGCTTCGTTGTTGGAGGAGTCAAAGTGAATTTGGAGGACATAACTGAGTTTATCGCCTCTTGGGGACACCAGGACCACTCCGGCACCCGAGCCATTCAACATCTTAGATCCATCAAAGAACATAGTCCAGTGTTTTGAGTGAACTTGAGTCGGCTGTTGCTGTGCAATCCACTCGGCCAAGAAATCTGCGAGCGCTTGAGATTTGATCGCCTTCTTCACTTCAAACTTTATATCCAGAGGGAGAAGTTCAATTTCCCACTTGACCACTCGGCCAGTCAATGGAGCATCGCTGACGACTGAAACCGAGTGGTCTTGGAAATAATGTGCAACTTTCTTCGCAGTCAAATATCCATAGTACTAATGATGATTGCACTAGTCATGATAAAAATATTTCTTATAAGCATGTCAATTTTTGTGGAGTGCATAGAGTTTGAAGTTACATACCGAAAAGGGAAGATAGATTTTGCAAGAGGCATAAGTATTTAGAAACTAAATGGTTGCAAGAGAGGCTAGATGTTTGTGCTGAAAAATTTAATTTGTCTCGCCATCCTTGTGAACTTTGCAATGAACATGGTCATTTAAATCTTCAATGCAAATTGTATCATGATCGAATCGTGTACAAAAATTGTGATGACTTGATTTCCCTTGCGCATCATAATGAACTTAGTTTGCTTCTGGGATATGAAAAAATGAAACGTATAACTAAGGGTATTCTAGAATATAACCTTAAGAGAATTCTTGATTTTGATCTAGAGGAAATTTATATGTATTGTGCTGTAAATTGCATTGAGAATCTTTATATTGCCAATTAATTAAAGACAAGAAAATAGATAGAAGATGAAGAGAATACTAATGAAGGGGAAGAGGTTTCCCAATATCCTCCTATTTTTTCTTATGATGAATTGGGTAACGAGGAGGAGCGTTTTATCCAACCAATCTCATCAAAAAGGAGCTCCAAAAAGGTTATTAAACCCACACATGATGTGGAGAAGAAAAAGAAAACACGGAGAAGCAAAGGTAAAAAGGTATCCCTCCCAAATGATGTGCTCCTATTATTGTTATGCCTCATGAGAATGAAATAAAAATAAATGTGGAAGATGTATACTTGAGGATGATTTTGTTATGCCTATTACTCATTGTGATGATTATGATTGGGAAAGTAATGATATTTGATATAATCTTGAGAATCTTTTTGGCACCAACTTAGAAAATTGTGATGATAATAATTGCTATACTATTTGTGCTATTCATACTATGTTTGATGAGAATGACATGTTTGAGAATTTATTTGCTGCAATTAATATTTGTCCCAAGCTTGGGGATGCTATGTTTAATGAAGATGATATTTTTAGTCCTCCAAGTTTTGATGTGCACATTTATTATGATGATAACATGCCTCCTATTTATGATGATTGCAATACTTATGGAAGTGGGTTTGGAAGAGTGTCAACTTTAGATAGTAATTATCCCACTATTTTGGAGGGTGTTGAATCTTATTATAATGATAAAAGTGGATTTGAAGATGTCATGGCTTTATTTAGTAATGATTCCACTATTTCGGAAGAGATTTCAATTGACTATGATGAGAACAAAGTTGCTACTTATGATGATTATTGTGAGGATACTTGTTATAAAAAGTAGTGATAATTATTGCCATAATTTTGAATACCCTTTTACTGAACAATAATCTTTTAATGTGGAAACAATTTATAGTATTCAAGTTTCATATGATGCTCCCACTGCTATTCATGAGAAGAATTTTGCTTATGAGGAGAGTGGTAAAATTTCTATGCTTATAATCATGAAAAGAATGCTTTATGTGATGGATATATTGTTGAATTCATTCATGATGCTACTGAAAATTATTATGAGAGAGGAATATATGCTTGTAGGAGTTGCAATAATATCAAGTTTCCTCTCTATGTGTTTAAAATCTTGAAGTTATCCTTGTTTTGCCTTCCTATGCTAGTTGATTATTGTTCCCATAAATTGTTTTCTCACAAAATCCCTATGCATAGGAAGTGGGTTAGGCTTAAATGGGCTAGTCATATGCTTCATGATGCTCCCATTGTGTTTCAATACTTATCTTCTATGTGAGCATCATTGAAATCATCATGCCTAGCTAAAAAGGCATTAAAGAAAAGCGCTTGTTGGGAGACACCCAACATTTACCCCTACTGTTTTTGTGTGTTCACATGATTAGGCTACTGTATTAATCATGTTTTATACCTGTCATTTCAATAAAGTGCCAAGTAAAGCCTTTGGGATAGTGTGGATGATAGTTGACTTGATTCTGTGCAAAAACAGAAACTTTTGCTCTCAGTCCAGGAATTTTTAAAATGCACTAGAACGTGATAAAATACTGATTCTTTTTTAACAAGATTGATATACAAATTGCCCAGGTTGTCCTAATTTTTCAGAATTTTTGGAGTTACATAAGTATGATTTCAATTCAAATCTTTACAGATTGTTCTGTTTTGACAGATTCTGTTTTCGATGCATAGTTTGCTTGTTTTCTAGTTTCTCTGGCTTATATTGCTTAATATAAATTGTAGAAATGAGAGGGTACAGTAGGCATCATGTGATAAAAATTACGAATCTTTTCTTGACAGTACCAAAGTGAATGATTTGTTTTATTATACTAACCTATCTCACGAAGTTCCGTTAAGTTTTGTGTGATTGAAGTTTTCAAGTTTTGGGTGAGATATCAATATGAGGAGAATAAGGAGTGGAAAGACACTAAGATTGGGGATACCCAAGGCACCCCAAGTCAATATTCAAGGAATATCCAAGCAACTAAGCTTGGCGATGCCCCGGAAGGCATCCCCTCTTTCGTCTTCAACATTATCGGTAACCTTACTTGGAGCTATATTTTTGTTCTTCACATGATATGTGTTTTGCTTGGAGTGTCATTTTCTTCTATTACGATTTGCTTGCTGTTATTTAGAGTAATGTTTTTCAACTTTTAGTTCAATAAAAAGGTCAAGTATAGCCTTACCATGCTTATTTTGCAAGTCTATATGTTGCTGTTTGAAAACAGAAAGTTTGCTGTTATGTTTTGAATATTGGTGAATATTCAGAACATGATAAAATCTTGAAATTTTTACGCAATTAGTAACAACAAATTATCTACAGGGTGGTAATTTTTCAGAATTTTTGGAGTTATATAAGTATGATTCCTCTTGCATTCTTTACAGATTGTTCTGTTTAGACAGATTGCTGTTATGTTTGCATTACTTGCATATGCTTGCTTGTTTAATGATTCTATTTGAGGATAGGAGTGTTAAATATGCAGAGGTATTTAGTAGGAAATATCAAATTATAATTTTAGTAATTTTCTACAGTAGAGAATGATAAGGTTTTGCATGGATTTATACTAACTTATCTCACGAGTTCTTGTTGAGTTTTGTGTGGATGAAGCTTTTAAGATTTAGGGAAACCGCGATATGAGAGGAATTAAGGAGACACAAAAGCTCAAGCTTGGGGATGCCCAAGGCATCCCAAGTTAATATTTTCAAGAAGTCTCAAGCATCTAAGCTTGGGGATGCCCCGGTTGGCATCCCACCTTTCTTCTTCAACAATTATCGGTCAATCTTGGTTGAGCCTAAGTTTTTGCTTCTTCACATGATATGTGCTATCCTTGCAATGTCTTTTTATTTTGCTTTGCTTGCTATTTGAATAAAATATTAAAATCTGAAATTTTTAAATGAGAGAGTCTTCACATAGCTACATAATTATTCAACTACTCATTGATCTTCAGTTATATCTTTTTGGAGTAGTTTGTCATTTACTCTCGTGCTTCACTTATATCCTATGAGTAAATGGTTGAATGAATTTAATATCATAAATATGAAATTATATATGTTTCATATGCTTGTCCCATGGGGAGTAATGACTTCACATATAAGAAGTATAGGTGGTAAATTTATTGAAAGTTGGCAAACATAGTATTGGTCACTTGAACAATTCATGAAAGAATATTGAAGGAAGAGAGATTTAACATATAAATATACTATCTTGGACATCTTCTATGATTGTGAGCCCCATTAATTATTTTTACACTTGAGCAAATTAGTTGAAGTTGAACAAGGAAGAACACATAATGAGATATGTTTGGGTATATTTGTATAGAAGTTATATTGTTATGGATCCTCCAACATGCGGTGTGTAAGTGCATCTAGTGCCCCTTAGTGATTTTGGTGTATTGAAGACTAATAGGTTAATGGACTAACGTGTTTGTGAGTGTACACAGGTCTATATGAGGAGTTTGATATTTACAGAGAAAGTCGACCCCTAAAAATGAATGTCTTCAACTAAAGACTTTGAAAGTGAAGAAATTAGTATGACCGTGAAGACTTGATATTCATGCGAGGAACATGAAGCGTGAAGACTTTTGTTTTCGTAGTTTCATTTTCTCTTTCTTGAGTCATAGGAAACACCGTACTGTTAAAGGGGGTCGAGGTAAAACTAAGGAAAAGTTTCCAAGTGATGCTCAACTCAAAATCCTACACCTACCAATCCCTTCGAGTGAAGCCATTGGAAATCTCATACAGTTCAGTCAATTTCTTCAGTGACAGAGACGAAGATCTTCTGGTCTCTGAGGATTTTGTCCTGACTCAGGAGTTAGGAATTCGCCAGTGCGGATTGCCTACAAGTGAGGAACATGATAGCCCTGAGGAATTTGATAGCCAAATTTCCGACCGTTGTTGTGTTATGCGCCAGCTGTCCCAAAATATCTTATCCACCTAACAGTCATATCATTGAAGGGCATTTATGCCTTATCATGTCAGGCTGCTCCCTAGGCTATATATAGCCGCCCCCTACAACCATTAGTTGGTTGGCTGCTCCGAGAGAAACTGACACTTGTCATTGAGAGCATCCCATCCTCCGAGGACTTTGAGCGAAAATCATCAAGCGAGGAAAACCCAAACCCAAACACCTACAAACCCAAAGTGATTAAGCATCTCTAAAGAGATTGTTCATGTGTGGATCCGATGCTTGTTACCTTTGAAGACTGTGCATCTTCCAGACGGTTAGGCGTCATGGTCTAGAGCATCCAAGAGGAAATTGTGGATCGCCGAGTGACCGAGTTTGTGAAGGTTTGGAAGTCACCTGAAGACTTACCACGAGTGATTGGGCGAGGTATGTGTGACCTTAGCTTAAGGAGAATACGGTGAGGACTGTGTGTCCTCAGGTTTAAATACCTAGCCGCTCCAACCAGACGTACAACTGTCACAGCAGTTGGAACTGGTCTACCAAATCACTGTCTTCACTGAGCTACTGGTTCTATTTCCTCAACCCTTTCATTTCCTCATTATTGTGTTGTGTACTTGATCATTACTGTGTGAAGACTTTGACTGAAGACTTTCTCAATTTCCTCAGTTCAATTTCTTCAGTCAGTTTGCCTTCAACCTGCTTATCCTGTGTTTACGCTTTCTGTACTCTGTGCTTGTTTTCATTTCATCATGATGACTATGCTTCTCCTCTATTATGCTTGCATCTGAGTACTTATTCTGTTGCTAGTCGATCGTGACTTAGGAATTTCCTCACCCTGAAATTCCTCAGTGACTAATTTGTAAAAATCGCCTATTCACCCCCCCCCCCTCTAGTCGATATAACGCACTTTCACGGTGCTTGCTTTTTAGAATCTTTTGCTAGCCAAAATTCCTGTACTAAGCGAGAATACTGCTTGTGCATCCAAAATCCTTGAACCAAGTTTCTTCCATGAGTGTCCACCATATCTACCTATATGCGGTATCTACCTGCCGTTCCAAGTAAATTTGCATGTGCCAAACTCTAAACCTTCAAATAATAATCTGTTTTGTATGCCTGAATCGCTCATGTAGCGACTAGGGGTTGTCAGTATCTTCCATGCTAGATGGGTTATTCTCACGATAAGTGTTTATTCACTTATCATTCACGAGAGAGTGGTTGGTAATTGGGATGCCTAGTCCTATGATCAAAAGATCAAAAATCATAATATAATCATCAAACAAAACTCCCCCAGGACTGTTGTTGGTATGGACGGTACCCATTGTTTCGGATCAACCGTGGAGTGTGATTGTTGGTGGAGGGGGAGTAAAAACTTTACCATTCTGTTTGGGAACCACCTATAATGTGTCTAGCATGGAAGATAGTGAGAAATCTTGGTTGTTATGTTGACAATGAAAGCATACCTCTCAAAATTATGTTCATCTCTGTTTTAAAAGCTTCGAGCTCTGGCACCTCTGCAAATCCCTGCTTCCCTCTGCGAAGGGCCTATCTTTTACCTTTTATGCAAGAGTCGGTAGTATTCCTTGTCATTCCAAACTACTCTTCAGTTGGCAAGCATCATGTGATGGGGAAAGATCTAAGCATATATGGCCATTCAAATATATTTGATCATGAATTATTACAGTTGACAATTATCTATATGATAAATAAGTTGGGAGGCGAAACATTAAGCCCTTATCTTTCTCTGTGTTCAATGGATGCTATTTGTTCTAAAAATATGCTTTGAGTGGTAGCAATCATGGAAGACTATATGATAGTTGAGTATGTGGGATTTGCTAAATCAAAGCTCTTACATAGACCCTTCCTGGAAATAAGATGAATTGCAATTGTTTGATGACTCAGAACCTAGTTTGTTAGTTTTCAAGAAAGTTTATGATCTATGCTTTAACTAGTGAATAGCTTGCTACTTGATCATGAGAAGTTTTATGAGATGAGCTACTGTTTATGATATATATTGATGCTAGAAAAAGTGATTGAAATTATCATTGATCAAACTTGTGCACTTGGTAGCATTCCACATCTAAAATTCTGTTTTTATCATTTACCTACTCGAGGACGAGCAGGAAGTAAGCTTGGGGATGCTTGATACGTCTCCAACGCATCTATAACTTTTTATTGTTCCATGCTACTATATTATCTGTTTTCGATGTTTTATATGCATTTATGCTATTTTATACAATTTTCTGGACTAACCTATTAACCTAGAGCCCAGTGCCTGTTTCTGTTTTTTTCCTTGTTTTTGAGTTTTACAGAAAAGGAAAAACAAACGGAGTCCAAACGAGCTGAAACTTTACGATGATTTTTTATGGACCAGAAGAAGCCCCCCAAGCAAAAGAGTTGGGCAAGAAGAGTCCCGAGTCAACGAAAAGGGTGGAGGGCGCTTCCACCCCCCCCCCTAGGGTGCGCCCCCTACCTTGTCATCACCTCGTAGACCCCCCTGACTTGTTCCCGACGCCAAAAAAGCCTATAAATACCAAAACCCCAGAAATAAACCTAGATCGGGAGTTCTGCCGCCGCAAGCCTCTATACCCACAAAAAAACCAATCGGGGGCCTGTTCCGGCACCCTGCCGGAGGGGGGAAACCATCACCGGTGGCCATCTTCATCATCCCGGCGTTCTCCATGACGATGAGGGAGTAGTTCACCCTCGGGGCTGAGGGTATGTACCAGTAACTATGTGTTTGATCTCTCTCTCTCTCTCTCTCGTGTTCTTGATTTGGCATGATCTTGATGTACCGCGAGCTTTGTTACTATAGTTGAATCATATGGTGTTTCTCCCCTCTATGTTTTTGTGATGAATTGAGTTTTACCTTTGAGGTTTCACTATTATCGAATTGAATACTATTATGGATTTGAGAACACTTGATGTATGTCTTGCGTGGGATACCCGTGGTGACAATGGGGTGTTCTATTGATTCACTTGATGTATGTTTTGGCACTCAACTCGCGGATTCCCGAGGTGACATTGGGGTAATCTACGCATAGGGGTTGATGCACGTTTTCGTCCTTGTTTCTCCGGTAGGAATCTTGGGGCACTCTTTGAGGTTCTTTGTGTTGGATTGAATATTATGAATCTGAAGTTGTTTGATGCATATCATATAATTGACCCATGGATACTTGTGGTGACATTGGAGTATCTAGGTGACATTAGGGTTGATTGATGTGTGTCATATGGTGTTATTTTACTACGAACTCTAGGCCTGTTTGTGACGCTTATAGGAATAGCTCAGTGGATTGATCGGAAAGAATAAATTTGAGGTGGTTTCGTACCCTACAAGAAATTTCATCTTATGTTCTCCGCGATAGGAACTTTGGAGTGACTTTTGTCGCACGTTGAGGGATTGCCATATGATTTAATTATGTTATCATTGTTGAGAGAACTTGTACTAGTGAAAGTATGAACCCTATGCCTTGTTTTCAAGCATTGCAATACCATTTTTGCTCACTTTCGTTACTAGTTACCTTGCTGTTTCTATATTTTCAGATTACAAAAACCTATATCTACCATCCATATTACACTTGTATCACCATCTGTTAGCCGAAGTAGTGCACCTATACAATTTACCATTGTATTGGGTGTGTTGGGGACACAAGAGACTCTTTGTTATTTGGTTGCAGGGTTGTTTGAGAGAGACCATCTTCATCCTATGCCTCCCACGGATTGATAAACCTTAGGTCATCCACTTGAGGGAAATTTGCTACTGTCCTACAAAACTCTGCACTTGGAGGCCCAACAACGTCTACACGGATAAAGTTGCATACTAGACATCAGCAACCCGTAGAGGAGTGCTTCATACTCAGCTTTGTTATTGGAGGAATCAAAGTGAATCTGGAGGACATAACTGAGTTTATCGCCTCTTGGAGACACCAGGACTACTCCAGCACCGGAGCCATTCAACATCTTAAATCCATCAAAGAACATAGTCTAGTGTTCTTAGTGAACTTGAGTTAGTTGTTGCTGTTCAATACACTCTGCCAAGAAATCTGCGAGCGCTTGAGATTTGATCACCTTCTTCTCTTCAAACTTGATATCCAGAGGGAGAAGTTCAATTGCCCACTTAGGCACTCGACCAATACAGAGGCAGTGCCTTTTCACCGAGACGCAATATGAACCGACTCAGTGCGACGAGACAACTTGTGAGGTTCTGAACGTCATGCAAACGCACAGGGCATTTCATTCGGAGAATTGCACCAATTTTCTCGGGATTGTCATCTATTCCTCATTCAGAAACGAGAAAACCGAGTAACTTTCCTCCGGGTACTCCGAATGTGCACTTGGACAGATTCAACTTAATGTCATACCTTCTCAGATTGGCAAAGTTTCAGCAAGGTCAGTCAACAGGTTGGAACTGTTGCGTGACTTAACCACAATATCATCCATATACGCCTCCACATTCCGGCTGATCTGAGTGAGCAAGCACTTCGGAATCATGCGCATGAATGTGGCGCTAGAGTTTTTGAGACCAAATGGCATTTTGACATAGCAAAAACACCTGAATGGAGTGATGAAGGCCGTTTTTATTTTATCTGGCCCATATAGTCAGATCTAATGGTATCCGGAATACGCATCAAGAAAAGACAAAAGCTCACACCCCGTAGTCGAGTCGACTATCTGATCGATGCCAGGGAGCGGAAAATGATCTTTCGGGCAGGCCTGATTGATATGCTTGAAGTCATTGCACATACGAAGTGAATTATCTTTCTTGGGGACCATGACGATGTTGGTGAGCCACTCGGAGTGGTATATCTCGCGGATGAACTCAGCTGTCAGGAGCCAAGCCACTTCTTTGCCAATCGCTTTCCTCTTCTCCGAGGCGGACCGACGGAGATTTTCCTTGACAGGTTTAGCTTTGAGTCAACACGCAAATGGTGCTCGACCAGCCCCCTGGGTACACCTGGCATGTCTGATGGCTTCCAAGCGAAGATGTCCCAGTTCTCACGGAGGAACTGGATGAGTGCGGCTTCCTATTTGCCGTCGAGTGTCGTTGAGGTATGGGTCGAAGCAGCTGTGGGATCTTCTGGGTGAATGTGAACAGGTATCGTCTCACTGGCCGACTGAGATGCAGACTCAAAAGCAGGCTTCTTGGAACGGAGCAAATCACTCGGATTGGCATTCTTCTTGTATTCTTCCAGTTCCACCACTGCCATTTGCTCGTCAGCGATCTTGGACCCCTTCTGGAGGCATTCCTCTGCTCTCTGTCTGTTCCCAATGACCGTGATCACACCTTTGGGCCCGAGCATCTTCAGCTTAAGATACATGTAGCATGGACGGGCCATGAAATGAGCATATGCCAGCCTGCCCAGAATAGCATGATAGGCACTGTGGAAATCTATGACTTCAAATGTCAACTTTTCCTTGCGAAAATTCTTTCAATCACCGAAAACCACATCCAAAGCAATCTGCCCGAGTGATTTCTCCTTCTTTCCTGGGATGATCCCGTGGAACTGCATGTTGCTCTCAATGAGTCGAGACATCGGAATGCCCATCCCTTGGAGGGTTTCTGCATACAGAATGTTCAAATCGCTGCCACCATCCATGAGAACTTTACGCAGTCGAGTGCCTCCAACGACTGGGTCAACCACTAAAACTTGCCGCCCGGGGGTAGCAACGTGAGCTGGGTGATCCGACTGGTCGAAGGTGATAGGAGTCTTTGACCACTTGAGGTATGTTGTAGTTGCCGGAGCAACCATGTTCACCTCTCTGTTGATGACTTTCAATTGACTTTTGCTCTCAACATCATCAAAAATCACCAGGTTTGCATTGACCTTTGGGTAATCATCTGCCTTTTCTTCATCTTCATCCTTATCATAGCCTTTCTCACTCTGCTGACCCTCACGGAATTGCTGGATTAGGAATCTTCACTACCGAGTGGTGTGCTTGGGCAAAATCAAATTACCCTCTTCATCTTTGTTCGTGCGGATTGCACACGGTAAATCCGGGACATCCTGACCCGACTGTTCCATCATCTTCTTGGGTACCCATTGTCCTTTGGGATTTCCCTTGAACTTTCCTTGTGGATTCACTGCTGCGGCTTCAGCTTGACTCGTGGCTTCGGCCTTGTGCTTTTGCTTCCGACTAGGATTCCCACCTCCAGTATTAGGTTCTATAGCTTTCCCTTTACCATTACAGAGTCAATCCTCCTCTTCTCCATTGGCATACAGAGTGGCTATCTCCATCATCCGGTTAAGAGTCATGGCTCCAAAGCGACCAAACTTCAGAGTGAGTTCTCTATACCGTACGCCTTCCTTGAAAGTGAAGACTGCTTGGTGCTCTGAAACATTCTCCACCAAATGGTGAAGTGTACTCCAACGCTGGATGTAATCCCTCAGAGTTTCATTCGGTTTCTGGACACAATGCTACAACTCAGACAGCCCAGCAGATCGCTTGCAAGTGCCTTCAAATGTCTTGATAAACACTCGGGCCAAGTCTTCCCAACAGTATTTGCTAGCAAGAGCCAACTGATTTAACCAGGCCCTGGCCGAGCCTTCAAGCAACAAGGGCAGGGCTTCATGGCTACTTCATCGTTGCCTCCACCAATCTAAATAGCCACTCGGTAATCTTCCAACCATGTGTCTAGCTTTGACACGCCAGTAAACTTGATCACTCCTGCAGCCAATCTAAAGTTGGGAGGAATCTCAGCTGCTTGGATGGCTCTGCTAAAACATTCGGGCGTAGAGATGAACGCCCTGCTGCCAGTCGGATGATCTCTGTCCAGCCCTTCTTTGTTAGCTCTGCCCCTGTCAACCAGGCCCTGCACAAGGATTGACCTTGCATCCAACCTGGGCTCTCGTGGATCGACTGGAACCCCCACTCTACACCGTACGGGCGACTGTCATCATACCGCCGGGGCGCGTACGAACCACCCCTCGGAGGGGGCGTGGGCACTCGACGGTGGTCATCACGGTGGTATCGAGGGTCAAACTGCATGTGGCCTTGGCCCAGGTACTGGTCCTGGCGATAACCACGATCTTCACGCCGCGGAAGCGATCTTGGGCTGTGTGCTGACTGAACTGTGTCTGCCATGACAGATCTGCTGTGAATCCTGTTGCGCGACTGGGAAACAACTGAGTTATCTTCCCCGGCCGCCCTGAGCAGTGCCCAAATCTGTTGTAGGCCTCTACCAGCCTCGGAGCGGGATGACTGGATTGAATCTGCAATACGCGCAGCCGCCGCAACATTTTGGATCGGTGTACGGTATACCTGACACTCTTCTCGAGGCCCAACCAGGAACAATTGTCGCTGTCGTCGACTAGAACTTGGGATTTGCCTGCGGGTGCGGTCGTCAAGTGCTTGCTGAAGATTCTCCAAGCATGCATGCTCAGCCAGAGTGGCTACGCGTGTAGCCTCCAGGGCCTGAGGCTTGGGGGTCTCCCCAACGATGGGGTCTGGAGAGCTTGATCATTTCTGCGTTGCAGCTCTTCCCTCTGCTCCGCAGTGAGAGCTTGAGGATAGTACTCGTCGTTGCCGCGTGATGGGCCGCCGCTGTCACCCCCGCCACAGGGAAATCCAGGCGGGTTGCGCTGGGGCCAACCATGAGGACTTCTACCGCGGGGTCATTGCTTTCGCCCTCGGAAAGAGTATCCGAGTGGCCAATCGACAAATCGAACAATCTGTATAGAGATTCATCGGGCTCGATCGCCGCGATTTGAGGAGTGGTCGACTGACGGGCCACTGCATGCTTCACCCACCGCCGGACCCGCGAGCGACCAGATTGCTTGCGGCGACGGGCGACGGGAAGCGAAGATGCCGCGGGAGCCAACCGATACTGAGTCGACGCTGCCGCAGGAGGACGCCCTAGGCACTCCCGTGGAAGTGCGCCGCCCCGCTAATGGGGAGCGCCTCGACGTCGAGGGGGGCTTCTTGGAGCCAAGCCGAATCGTTGGCGATTAAGGTGAGTGCACCGAGACGGAACTCGCGACCCAAGGACAATCCACCGCCAGAAACCTTGTTGACGAATATCGAAGATTGCAACCTCACCGGAAGTCGCTTTGACGCCTGCCCCACGGTGGGCTTCAACTGTCATGGGAACAGATCTGATAGTAGAGATAGGGGGTACGTAGGAGGAGGCAGTGCCTAGCTAGGCGAGGTTGTACACTCGGATTTATGAGTTCGGGCCCCTCTCGAAGGAGGTAACAACCCTATGTCTCGGCGCCACGGAGGCTCTGTAGATTGGAGTGTTGAGTTATAGGGGGTTTGAACTCTTGTTTAAGAGGGGAGGGGTAGCTTATATAGAGTGTGCCGACCCCTCGCAGCCCTCATTTACACATGGGTTCAATGAGAGAGTAAAGTCACATACGTTACTTCTAACACCCGTATTTAATGACCTTTAAGGCGATGGAGTGAATGTCGGACCGTTGCCATCCAGTGGTGGCTCTAAGACTTCTGTCCTTCGAGTGGATTATTGTCTACTGAGTGAATAACGATGTTCGAGTGGAATTGGGATATCCGAGTGGATCACCTGTCGAGTGGATCACACTTCATGAGGATTCAAGTCGGTATCTTCTGTTTAACTTTGTAGGCCTTGGCCTCCTGTGTGGTGTCCTGAGGTAGGGCATTTAGGTTAGGCCTATGACCCTACCCTAGGTACATGTCATCATCAGTTCCCACCTATGAACCCTTTGTTATGTGCTTTCTGAACTAAGTTTGGGCCGTTCGCCACCCTAGAGGGCCTCTCACTTCACCAGATAACCTCACTGTGCATGAGGTCAAGCAGCTTAAGAAGAAGAAGCATGTCGAGCCCCGTTTTCCTGCGGATGATCCCGAGGATGTATATGCCACTTCAGATGATGAGGATTTCGAGATGGAGGCGGGTGCCAAGCCCTCCTGGGTCACCAAGCTCATAGCTAAAGTGAAGAAGACATTTTTCCTTCAGTCTCACATTCAAAGGAACATGTATGAGGCACATGTTAATGAGAAGCTTGCTCGGCGCCATTAGATTGCCATGATGAAGCACCTCAACATGCCTGTGAAGAGTGGATCTAAGAAGAGCATCACTCCAAAGGACAAGTGGATGTTTGTGCATAGCACCTGGACTGATGATGAGGCTGAGGCATCTGGCCATCCTGCTACCTCCGCTTCAGCTGCTCTTGATGATACCATGGAGGATGATGAGGAGTCCGAAGATCATGATTCAGATGAGACCGAGGGGTCAGATGAGATCTAATGAGCTCTGGGGTGTTAGCATCGCTCTTTTCCTTTTTGGTGTCTTGATGCCAAAGGGGGAGAGTGAAGGAAATATGCCCTAGAGGCAATAATAAAGTATTATTTATTTCCTTATATCATGATAAATGTTTATTATTCATGCTAGAATTGTATTAACCGGAAACATAATACATGTGTGAATACATAGACAAACAGTGTGTCACTAGTATGCCTCTACTTGACTAGCTCGTTAATCAAAGATGGTTATGTTTCCTATCCATAGACATGAGTTGTCATTTGATTAACGGGATCACCTCATTAGAAGAATGACGTGATTGACTTGACCCATTCCGTTAGCTTAGCACCCGATCGTTTAGTATGTTGCTATTGCTTTCTTCATGACTTATACATGTTCCTATGACTATGAGATTATGCAACTCCCGTTTACCGGAGGAACACTTTGTGTGCTACCAAACGTCACAACGTAAATGGGTGATTATAAAGGTGCTCTACAGGTGTCTCCAAAGGTACTTGTTGGGTTGGCGTATTTCGAGATTAGGGTTTGTCACTCCGATTGTCGAAGAGGTATCTCTGGGCCCACTCAGTAATGCACATCACTATAAGCCTTGCAAGCATTGTGACTAATGAGTTAGTTGCGGGATGATGTATTACGGAACGAGTAAAGAGACTTGCCGGTAACGAGATTGAACTAGGTATCGAGATGTTCCAAGAGTTGAAGTTAATATTTCAAGCAAATGCCCGGATTGAGAGATATGAAGTCTCCAATAAGTTCTACAGCTGCAAGATGGAAGAGAATAGTTCTGTCAGTGAGCATATACTCAAAATGTCTGGGTATAATAATCACTTGATTCAACTGGGAGTTAATCTTCCGGATGATAGCGTCATCGACAGAATTCTTCAATCACTGCCACCAAGCTACAAGACCTTCGTGATGAACTATAACATGCAAGGGATGGATAACACAATTCCCGAGCTCTTCGCAATGCTAAAGGCAGCGGAGGTAGAAATCAAAAAGGAGCATCAAGTGTTGATGGTCAGTAAAACCACTAGTTTCAAGAAAAAGGGCAAAGGGAAGAAGAAGGGGAACTTCAAGAAGAACAACAAGCAATTTGCTGTTCAGGAGAAGAAATCCAAGTCTGGACCTAAGCCTGAAACTGAGTGCTTCTACTGCAAGCAGACTGGTCACTGGAAGCGGAACTGCCCCAAGTATTTGGCAAATAAGAAGGATGGCAAGGTTAACAAAGGTATATGTGATATACATGTTATTGATGTGTACCTTACTAATGCTCGCAGTAGCACCTGGGTATTTGATAGAGGTTCTGTTGCTAATATTTGCAACTCGAAACAGGGGCTACGGATTAAGCGAAGATTGGCTAAGGACGAGGTGACGATGCGCGTGGGAAATGGTTCCAAAGTCGATGTGATCGCCGTCGGCACGCTACCTCTACATCTACCTTCGGGATTAGTATTAGACCTAAATAATTGTTATTTGGTGCCAGCGTTGAGCATGAACATTATATCTGGATCTTGTTTGATGCGAGACGGTTATTCATTTAAATCAGAGAATAATGGTTGTTCTATTTATATGAATAATATCTTTTATGGTCATGCACCCTTGAAGAGTGGTCTATTTTTAATGAATCTCGATAGTAGTGACACACATATTCATAATGTTGAAGCCAAAAGATGCAGAGTTGATAATGACAGTGCAACTTATTTGCGGCACTGCCGTTTAGGTCATATCGGTGTAAAGCGCATGAAGAAACTCCATACCGATGGACTTTTGGAATCACTTGATTATGAATCACTTGGTACTTGCGAACCGTGCCTCATGGGCAAGATGACTAAAACAACGTTCTCCGGAACTATGGAGAGAGCAACAGATTTATTGGAAATCATACATACAGATGTATGTGGTCCGATGAATATTGAGGCTCGTGGCGGATATCGTTATTTTCTCACCTTCACAGATGATTTGAGCAGATATGGGTATATCTACTTAATGAAACATAAGTCTGAAACATTTGAAAAGTTCAAAGAATTTCAGAGTGAAATTGAAAATCATCGTAACAAGAAAATAAAGTTCCTACGATCAGATCGTGGAGGAGAATATTTGAGTTACGAGTTTGGCCTACATTTGAAACAATGCAGAATAGTTTCGCACCTCACGCCACCCGGAACACCACAGCGTAATGGTGTGTCCGAACATCGTAATCGTACTTTATTAGATATGGTGCGATCTATGATGTCTCTTACTGATTTACCGCTATCGTTTTGGCGTTATGCTTTAGAGACGGCTGCATTCACTCTAAATAGGACACCATCGAAATCCGTTGAGACGACGCCTTATGAACTATGGTTTGGCAAGAAACCAAAGTTGTCGTATCTTAAAGTTTGGGGTTGCGATGCTTATGTGAAGAAACTTCAACCTGGTAAGCTCGAACCTAAATCGGAGAAATGTGTCTTCATAGGATACCCAAAGGAGACTGTTGGGTACACCTTCTATCACAGATCCGAAGGCAAGATATTCGTTGCTAAGAATGGATCCTTTCTAGAGAAGGAGTTCCTCTCGAAAGAAGTGAGTGGGAGGAAAGTAGAACTTGATGAGGTAACTGTACCTGCTCCCTTATTGGAAAGTAGATCATCACAGAAATCAGTTTCTGCGACACCTACACCAATTAGTGAGGAAGTTAATGATAATGATCATGAAACTTCAGATCAAGTTATTACTGAACCTCGTAGGTCAACTAGATCAAGATCCGCACCAGAGTGGTACGGTAATCCTGTTCTGGAGGTTATGTTACTAGACCATGACGAACCTACGAACTATGAAGAAGCGATGGTGAGCCCAGATTCCGCAAAATGGCTTGAAGCCATGAAATCCGAGATGGGATCCATGTATGAGAACAAAGTATGGACTTTGGTTGACTTGCCCGATGGTCGGCAAGCCATTGAAAATAAATGGATCTTCAAGAAGAAGACTGACGCTGATGGTAATGTTACTGTCTATAAAGCTCGACTTGTTGCGAAAGGTTTTCGACAAGTTCAAGGGATTGACTACGATGAGATCTTCTCACCCGTAGCGATGCTTATGTCTGTCCGAATCATGTTAGCAATTGCCGCATTTTATGATTATGAAATTTGGCAAATGGATGTCAAAACTGCATTCCTGAATGGATTTCTGGAAGAAGAGTTGTATATGATGCAACCGGAAGGTTTTGTCGATCCAAAGGGAGCTAAAAAGTGTGCAAGCTCCAGTGATCCATTTATGGACTGGTGCAAGCCTCTCGGAGTTGGAATAAACGCTTTGATAGTGTGATCAAAGCATTTGGCTTTATACAGACTTTTGGAGAAGCCTGTATTTACAAGAAAGTGAGTGGGAGCTCAGTAGCATTTCTGATATTATATGTGGATGACATATTGCTGATTGGAAATGATATAGAATTTCTGGATAGCATAAAGGGATACTTGAATAAGAGTTTTTCAATGAAAGACCTCAGTGAAGCTGCATATATATTAGGCATTAAGATCTATAGAGATAGATCAAGACGCTTAATTGGACTTTCACAAAGCACATACCTTGACAAAGTTTTGAAGAAGTTCAAAATGGATCAAGCAAAGAAAGGGTTCTTGCCTGTACTACAAGGTGTGAGATTGAGTAAGACTCAATGCCCGACCACTGCAGAAGATAGAGAGAAGATGAAAGATGTTCCCTATGCTTCAGCTGGCTCTATCATGTATGCAATGCTGTGTACCAGACCTGATGTGTGCCTTGCTATAAGTTTAGCAGGTAGGTACCAAAGTAATCCAGGAGTGGATCACTGGACAGCGGTCAAGAACATCCTGAAATACCTGAAAAGGACTAAGGATATGTTTCTCGTTTATGGAGGTGACAAAGAGCTCATCGTAAGTGGTTACGTTGATGCAAGCTTTGACACTGATCCGGACGATTCTAAATCGCAAACCGGATACGTATTTACATTGAACGGTGGAGCTGTCAGTTGGTGCAGTTCTAAGCAAAGTGTCGTGGCGGGATCTATGTGTGAAGTGGAGTACATAGCTGCTTCGGAAGCAGCAAATGAAGGAGTCTGGATGAAGGAGTTCATATCCGATCTAGGTGTCATACCTAGTGCATCGGGACCAATGAAAATCTTTTGTGACAATACTGGTGCAATTGCCTTAGCAAAGGAATCCAGATTTCACAAGAGAACCAAGCACATCAAAAGACGCTTCAATTCCATCCGGGATTTAGTCCAAGTGGGAGACATAGAAATTTGCAAGATACATACGGATCTGAATGTTGCGGACCCGTTGACTAAGCCTCTTCCACGAGCAAAACATGATCAACACCAAGACTCCATGGGTGTAAGAATCATTACCGTGTAATCTAGATTATCGACTCTAGTGCAAGTGGGGGACTGAAGGAAATATGCCCTAGAGGCAATAATAAAGTATTATTTATTTCCTTATATCATGATAAATGTTTATTATTCATGCTAGAATTGTATTAACCGGAAACATAATACATGTGTGAATACATAGACAAACAGTGTGTCACTAGTATGCCTCTACTTGACTAGCTCGTTAATCAAAGATGGTTATGTTTCCTAGCCATAGACATGAGTTGTCATTTGATTAACGGGATCACCTCATTAGGAGAATGACGTGATTGACTTGACCCATTCCGTTAGCTTAGCACCCGATCGTTTAGTATGTTGCTATTGCTTTCTTCATGACTTATACATGTTCCTATGACTATGAGATTATGCAACTCCCGTTTACCGGAGGAACACTTTGTGTGCTACCAAACGTCACAACGTAAATGGGTGATTATAAAGGTGCTCTACAGGTGTCTCCAAAGGTACTTGTTGGGTTGGCGTATTTCGAGATTAGGATTTGTCACTCCGATTGTCGGAGAGGTATCTCTGGGCCCACTCAGTAATGCACATCACTATAAGCCTTGCAAGCATTGTGACTAATGAGTTAGTTGCGGGATGATGTATTACGGAACGAGTAAAGAGACTTGCCGGTAACGAGATTGAACTAGGTATCGAGATACCGACGATCGAATCTCGGGCAAGTAACATACCGATGACAAAGGGAACAACGTATGTTGTTATGCGGTCTGACCGATAAAGATCTTCGTAGAATATGTAGGAACCAATATGAGCATCCAGGTTCCGCTATTGGTTATTGACCGGAGAGGTGTCTCGGTCATGTCTACATAGTTCTCAAACCCGTAGGGTACGCACGCTTAAAGTTACGATGACAGTTATATTATGAGTTTATATGTTTTGATGTACCGAAGGTTGTTCGGAGTCCCGGATGTGATCACGGACATGACGAGGAGTCTCGAAATGGTCAAGACATAAAAATTGATATATTGGACGACTATATTCGGACACCGGAAGTGTTCCGGAGAAGTTTCGGATAAAACCGGAGTGCCGGAGGGGTTACCGGAACCCCCCCGGGGAAGTATTGGGCCTTAGTGGGCCTTGAGGGGAGAGAGAGGGCAGCAGCCAGGAGGTGGCGCGCCCCCTCCCATGAGGAGTCCGAATTGGACTAGGGGAGGGGGGCGCAGCCCCTCTTTCCCTCTCCCTCTCCCTCTCTTTCCTTCCCCCCTTCTCTTCCTAGTTGGACTAGGAAAGGGGAGTCCTACTCCTACTACGAGGAGGACTCCCCCCTCTCCTTGGCGCGCCCAAAGGCAGCCGGCCTCCCCCTTGCTCCTTTATATACAGGGGCAGGGGGGCACCTCTACACACAATTTGATATACGATATTTTAGCCGTGTGCGGTGCCCCCCTCCACCATATTACACCTCGATAATATCATTGCGGAGCTTAGGCGAAGCCCTGCGTCAGTAGAACATCATCATCGTCACCATGCCGTCGTGCTGAAGAAACTCTCCCTCAACACTCGGATGGATCGGAGTTCGAGGGACGTCATCGAGCTGAACGTGTGCTGAACTCGGAGGTGCCGTGCGTTCGGTACTTGATCGGTCGAATCGTGAAGACGTACGACTACATCAACCGCGTTGTGATAACGCTTCCGCTTTCGGTCTACGAGGGTACGTGGACAACACTCTCCCCTCTCGTTGCTAAGCATCACCATGATCTTGCGTGTGCGTAGGAATTTTTTTGAAATTATTACATTCCCCAGCAGAGAGAGGTCTTCTAGGTCTCAGGATTTTCATCGGTTCGTTATTTGCTTCGTGTGGAGAGTTGATCTTGGTTTTCATTTGCTTTCTTTTAGTATGTGAACCTTGTGGTGTGAGACATTAGCATGGTGTGAGATATGCTTGTTCGTATTTATGCTTATTGTCTACCCTATATGCTCGTTCGTAGTGGTTGGTCTATAAAATCAAGGGGGAGCTTTTTTCCTAATGTGTGACTTTGCATTCCAAAAGCAAATCCGAAGAGTGCACACATCTAGGGGGAGCCCGTCTACATTTTATAGACCTTCTATGCAAATCTTGTGGTTCTCATCATCCACGAAAAAGGGGGAGACTGTTAGGGCATTTCCGATCTTTGTGTTTTGGGTGATGATGACAACTCTCCTTTGTGGTCTAATCGTGTGCCAAGTTCTTTAGGTACTCTATGCTTAGGTACAATTTGGTTAGACATTCCCTCTGGACGGAAAAGATCAAATACGGCGTTTACTGCGTGTTTATTTCTTTGGTCGTAGGAAACCCATACTATTAAGAGGGAATCCACATCGGAAGGTATTGGGTGAATCAGTGCACATACACACTTCTCTTCACCCACCATTCCTTTCCGTTTGAGTAGAGAGAGGTCCCCTAGTTCCCTTCTAAAATAGTGCTTTCTCCTCATCGCGGTCATACCGCCCACAAGGGCGGTTGTACCGCTGGCCCTGTTATACCGGCTCAACCACCGCCCCAGGGGTGATACCCAGGGGTTGCACCTCCCAGGTACATGCCCAACGGTTGTACCGCTGCCACCGGGCGGTGGTACCCCTCTACGCTGGGGAAACCCAGGAGTTGCTTCACGGGCGGTTGTACCGGCCGAGTATTGCCCAACCACCAGATTTGCTTCTGTGATGGGGCGGTCCTTGGGCGGTTGTGGCCCGGTTATGCTCTGCTAACCGGTACTACCGGTGTCTAGAGCGGTTCTACGGCTCGGGACTTAGCCACCTCCGGTTCTAGGGCTAGGCGGTAGTTCCGGTGCAACTACCGCTCGACCACCGCCCATAGGGGTGACTCCCTTCTGGTTCAAGGCGGTTGTTGAGGGATAGGCGAGCGGTTAGTCCAGTTATTCTTGTTAACCGGTACTACCGCTCGTGCGACCGGTTGTACCGCTTGTTAGGGTTCTTGCAGCTTACCCGTGAATCCCAGTTGTACCGGTGTCAGGAGCGGTTGTACCGCTGTAGTGTAAAAATTGTTGTAATGGTTGGAATTTGGGGATGCCTATATAAAGGGGGTTTCTTCCACCTTCCTCTTTACCTCTTGCCTCTCTTTCTCTCCTCCATTAATTCCCTTCAAGATTTCTTGCCCGATCTCTCTCTCTAGCCACTCAAACTCGTTGATTTGCTAGGGATTGAAGGAGGATACCTAGATCCACACTTCCACCAAAGGAAATGTGATTCCCCCATACTTTCTTGTGTGGATTTTGTTACTCTTGGGTGTTTGAGCACTCTAGAGGGTTGAGGTCACCTTGGAGCCACATTCCATTGTGGTGAAGCTCCGTGGTTTCATTGGGAGCCTCCAATTTGGTTGTGGAGAGAGCCCCAACCTCGTTTGTAAAGGTCCGGTTGCCGCCTTCAAGGGCACCACAAGTGGAATCATGACATCTCACATTGTGTGAGGGCGTGAGGTGAATACGGTGGCCCTAGTGGCTTCTTGGGGAGCATTGTGCCTCCACACCGCTCCAACGGAGACGTACTTCCCTAATACGTCTCCAACATATCTATAATTTTTAATTGTTCCATGCTATTATATTATCCATCTTGGATGTTTTATATGCATTTATATGCTATTTTATATTATTTTTGGGACTAACCTATTAACCTAGAGCCCAGTGCCAGTTTTCTGTTTTTCCTTGTTTTTGAGTTTTACAGAAAAGTAATATCAAACAGAGTCCAAATGAGCTAAAAAAATTACGGTGATTTTTATGGACCAGAACAAGCCCCCGAAGCAAAAGAGTTGGTCCAGAAGAGTCCCGAGGCAACGACAAGGGTGGAGGGCGCGCGCCCTACCTTGTCGCTGCCCCGTGGACCCCCCTGACGTGAAACCGACGCCAAAAATTCATATAAATCCAGAAACCCCCAGAAAGAAACCTAGATCGGGAGTTCCGCCGCCGCAAGCCTCTGTAGCCACGAAAAACCAATCGGGAGCCCGTTCCGGCACCCTGCCGGTGGGGGAAACCATCACCGGTGGCCATCTTCTTCATCCCGGCGCTCTCCATGATGAGGAGGGAGTAGTTCACCCTCGGGGTCAAGGGTATGTACCAGTAGCTATGTGTTTGATCTCTCTCTATCTCTCTCTCTCTCTCTCTCGTGATCTTGATTTTGCACGATCTTGATAAACCGCGAGCTTTGTTATTACAGTTGGATCATATGGTGTTTCTCTCCCTCTACCTTCTTGTGGTGAATTGAGTTTTACCTTTGATGTTTCACTATTATCGGATTGAATACTATTATGGATTTGAGAACACTTGATGTATGTCTTGCGTGGGATACCCGTGGTGATAATGGGGTGTTCTATTGATTCACTTGATGTATGTTTTGGCACTCAACTAGCAATTCCCGAGGTGATATTGGGGTAATCTATGCATAGGGGTTGATGCACGTTTTCGTCCTTGTTTCTCCGGTAGGAATCTTGGGGCACTCTTTGAGGTTCTTTGTGTTGGATTGAATATTATGAATCTGAAGTTGTTTGATGCATATCGTATAATTGACCCATGGGTACTTGTGGTGACATTGGAGTATCTCGGTGACATTAGGGTTGATTGATGTGCGTCATATGGTGTTATTTTACTACGAACTCTAGGGATGTTTGTGACACTTATAGGAATAGCTCAATGGATTGATCGGAAAGAATAACTTTGAGGTGGTTTCGTACCCTACAAGCAATTTCAACTTATGTTCTCCGTGATAGGAACTTTGGAGTGACTTTTGTCGCACGTTGAGCGATTGCCATATGATCTAGTTATGTTGTCATTGTTGAGAGAAATTGCACTAGTGAAAGTATGAACCCTAGTCCTTGTTTCGAAGCATTGCAATATGCTACCTCTTGAGCATGCGTTGGTTTTCCCTTGAAGAGGAAAGGGTGATGCAGCAAAGTAGCGTAAGTATTTCCCTCAGTTTTTGAGAACCAATGTATCAATCCAGTAGGAGGCCACACGCAAGTCCCTCGTACCTACACAAACAAATTAGAACCTTGCAACCACCGCGATAAAGGGGTTGTCAATCCCTTCACGGCCACTTGCAAAAGTGAGATCTGATAGAGATGATAAGATAATATTTTTTGTATTTTTATGATAAAGATTGAAAGTAAAAATTGCAAAATAAACGGCAACAAGAATAGCTAGTTCGCGGGAGATTAATATGATGGAGAATAGACCCGGGGGGCATAGGTTTCACTAGTGGCTTCTCTCAAAATAGAATAAGTATTACGATGGGTGAACAAATTACTGTCGAGCAATTGATAAAAAAGTGCATAGTTATGAGAATATCTAGGCATGATCATGTATATAGGCATCACGTCTGCGACAAGTAGACCGAAACGATTCTGCATCTACTACTATTACTCCACACATCGACCGCTATCCAGCATGCATCTAGAGTATTAAGTTCATAAGAACAGAGTAACGCATTAGCCAAGATGACATGATGTAGAGGGATAAACTCAGGCAATATGATATAAACCCCATCTTTTTATCCTCGATGGCAACAATACAATACGTGTCGTTTCCCCTTCTGTCACTAGGATCGAGCACCGCATGATTGAACCCAAAGCTAAGCACTTCTCCCATTGCAAGAAAGATCAATCTAGTAGGCCAAACCAAACTGATAATTCGAAGAGACTTGCAAAGATAACCAATCATACATAAAAGAATTCAGAGGAGATTCAAATATTGCTCATAGATAATCTTGATCATAAACCCACAATTCATCGTATCTCGACAAACACACCGCAAAAAGAGTTACATCGAATAGATCTCCAAGAAGATTGAGGAGAACTTTGTATTGAGATCCAAAGAGAGAGAAGAAGCCATCTAGCTAATAACTATGGACCCGAAGGTCTGAGGTAAACTACTCACACATCATCGGAGAGGCTATGGTGTTGATATAGAAGCCCTCCGTGATTGATTCCCCCTCCGGCGGAGCGCCGAAAAAGGCCCCAAGATGGGATCTCACGGGTATAGAAGGTTGCGGCGGTGGAAATAGGGTTTCGTGGTGCTCCTGGATGTTTTCGGGGTACATGTGTATATATAGGAGGAAGAAGTAGGTCGGTGGAGCTGCGAGGGACCCACGAGGGTGGGGGGCGTGCCCAGGGGGGCAGGCGCGCCTCCCTGCCTCGTGGCCTCCTCGCTTCTTTCTTGACGTCCGCTCCAAGTCCTCTAAATCACGTTTGTTCCAAAAATCACGCTCCCGAAGGTTTCATTCCGTTTGGATTCCGATTGATATTCCTTTTCTGCGAAACACTGAAATAGGCAATAAAACAGCAATTTATACTGGGCCTTGGGTTAGTAGGTTAGTCCCAAAAATAATATAAAATTGTATAATAAAGCCCGTTAAATATCCAAACAGATAATATTCTAGCATGGAACAATAAAAAATTATAGATACGTTGGAGACGGATCACAATACCGTTTTTGCTCACTTTTGTTACTTGCTACCTTGCTGTTTTTATATTTTCAGCAAAAACCTATATCTATCATCCATATTGCACTTTGTATCACCATCTCTTCGCCGAACTAGTGCACCTATACATTTTACCATTGTATTGGGTGTGTTGGGGGACACAAGAGAATCTTTGTTATTTGGTTGCAGGGTTGTTTGAGAGAGACCATCTTCATCCTATGCCTCCCACGAATTGATAAACCTTAGGTCATCCACTTGAGGGAAATTGCTACTGTCCTACAAAACTCTGGACTTGGAGGCCCAACAACGTCTACCAGTATAAAGTTGCATAGTAGACATCATTCCCCTCAAAGGGAAGGAACTTCGGTAACACATCCTCGTCTTCAGTGGCTCCACTTATGGTTATCTCTTACCTTTACTTTGTGCAATTTTTACTTGTGGTATATTCTTGCTTGCTCTTGTTGTTGTTGTTATTCGCATCATATAGGTTCCTCACCTAGTTGCACATCTAGACAACCTATTTGTTGCTAAACCTAATTTGTGAAGAAAAGCGAAAAATTGGTAGTTGCCTATTCACCCCTCCCCCTCTAGTCAACCATATCGATCCTTTCACGCGTCCGTCATAGGTCTGACAACCGCTAGATTTTGGATCAGCTCAGACGCTCTCTCCGCCTCTAAGTCTAGTATATCATTGACTGACTTAGCGATTTCTTGCCCGTTAGACCCAAGTGACACTCCTAAAACTTTTGCCTTACTAATAATCTCATGCTCAGACAAATGCATAATAGAACACTGCTTATTGATTGTCATACCTGTAGAGGACTCAACGTCCCGAAGCATGGCGGCCCTCATAGCACGCCCTAGCTGGAAGTCGTCAGCGTCTGGTTGGTCCTAGACCCAGTTACTGACACGCCAGCCAGCCAACACCGGGTCCTGGTGCCCACCAAACACGATCACCTCCTCAGTAGTCCAGACCCGCGGGGATTGGACCATCTCCATGTGGCCGTCCCTCCTGACAAGTCCTAGTGAAGGAGATGGGGCCAATATGGCGCCGCCTGCACCACCTCCTAGTGCCCCCTCCTTCGGTACACTCGCTCCAGCAATCGCCGGTGTCGGTGAAGATGGTGCCTGGAAAGGTACCGGGCTACGCACGGGTGAATCAAGAGCATCCTACCCACAACTCACCCTCGCCGGGATCACAGCCGCACGCCGGGAAGAACCCTCCGGATGCCGCGCCGACCGCTCTGGTGTGGGATCCGGAGGTGGTGAGGAACGACCCTGGGCCTCCTACCCAGCGTTACCCGTCCGCACCCCCTCCACCAACATCGGCCGCGAGGCTGGCACCGAACTCCTCTGTCTAGAAACCTCCCCCAACCCCGCCGTCAGGTGAAGCGCTGCAGAAAGTGGCGCCATAAGCAGAGGCGACAACATATGCTCAGAAATATCATCGTTGTCAACCCGATCACTCCAGAGGCGAGGAGGCGCGGAAGACGACCTGAACGAACCAAATCTCAATGTGTTCATGGGTGTAGAAGAAGGTGGTGCCGCCCCCTTCTCTGGTGCAGACGGAATGGGTTTTCCACCCGTCGAGTGAGAATCATCCTGTGTGTCTGCAAGGAGAAATGTTGTTAGGCCAACTCCTAAGCACGATCCCAAATAGTGTGGTCACGTCCGTTTAAGGTAAACAGACAAAAAACACGGCGCAACGCACGGGAGCAAACAGACAAATATTCGTTTACTGTCCACTTTCGACTCACTCCTGGTTTAAATTTGGTCGTGTTTGCGTTGAAATGGACAGTGCACAAACTGGCAGGAGGCGCGCCTTTGTCCTCCTCTGGCCACCAGTCGGTGGCACACAACACCCACTTTTCTTCAATTTTAAAAACCCTCTCGCCCTCCCCTCCCTCCTCCATGGGCGGCTCCATGAAAAAACCCGGTAAACCAGCCGCCACCGTGCGCTCCGTAGCCAAGAAGAAGGGCAAGAAGAAGGACCGTCTTAGCTTACATCAGTGGAGCTCGCGCGGCTTGACGAGGAATCGACAAAGAGGAGGGCCGACAGACAAGGGGGCATAGAAGAAATCCGCCCCCGAGACCGTGGCCTTGCAGCGGGCCGCGCGGGACAAGGCTGTTGTCGACCAGAGTGAGGCCATCCTCGCCAAGGCCACGCTGGCAGCAGTGGCACAGGCCCTCGTCATGCCAGGGTTGTGTCGATCCGACCCAATCATTCTCTCCACCTCTGCCATGGCCGTGGTGACCACATGGTCGTCGGCCATTTGCCCTTTGTAGTACCAGCCCCCGAGCTCCTCTGTAACACCGGGGACGCCTGGGTTTTGTCCGCCACATCTGCATGGCCAGACCCAGTTCTCCACGTTGCCGGACGTCAGCATGATCGCGTCGGCCACCCATGCCATCCCGGCCATCATCAACCTCACTGTCACGCTTGGGTTCAGTGGCACTAGTGAGTCATCCGATTGGATGCTAAGGAAGCAGCCCCGGTCCATTCCTACAGCCAGCCTTGCTGGCACCGGCAAGTTGTTTGACAAAATGCCACTCCCGACACCGACTGCCGACGACCCTGACTACACCCTGTTCATGGGGAACGTCATCTACGAGGGCCATGTCTAGGTCTTCCACATCGAAGGCCAAGGCCAAGCTTTCGATTCTGACATGACTCAAAGCCAAGACAGTCGCGGCCAATATGGTGTCGACCCCCTTCGGTGCCCATGAAGAAGAGGAGGCCGAAGACCATGACAACTCATGTCATGAAGATGATGACATGTATTGTGAAGATGAGGAAGAAGGGTCGACATTGCGGAGGAGCCATTGTTTATCGATGAGCTCACCCAAAGAACCGGCGCACAAAGAAGGAAGCAAAGCTTTCGCACAGGATCATACAACAAAGACGAGGACACTTTGATTTGCGAGAGTTGGAATGGAGATAGGCCAAGACCCCATGAAAGGCGACGAGTAAAAATGATCCGTCTTTTTCACAGGAATTCATAAAACCTTTCATGAGCGGAGGAAGTTTGCGCCCTACAAGTTTGCGAGCACCCTAGGCAACAACTCAATCCAAAAGAGGTGAGGGTTCATTCAACAAGAATGTAACAAGTATTGTGCCATGCTTGAGAGCGTCGAAGCGCGTCCCGTGAGTGGCCTAGCCGTTGGTGACTTGGTATGACCGCTCATATTTCCATTGATATGTCGTATTTATGTTTGTTGCATCTTGTGTCCTTCGCTATTACATTTGTGGTCTTCTCTTCGATTGTGTAGGCATTCCAATCTTTGGAAGCCTTCAACGCCCGGCATAATAACAAGTCATTCACTCTCACATATTGTTCGTCGCTCATCAAAGATTGTCCCAAGTTCAAAGATCAATATGCCGCTCTAAAGAAGAAAGGAGGGACAGCGGCCGTGGCTTAGAATGGAGATTTGTTCAAGAGGCCGAGGGGCAAGACCAACTCGGAACTCGACAAGAAGCGTGATGCATCATCCACCGCCTTGCAAGGAACTTTTCACGGCATGATGACTCAAAAGAAACTGAGGGAGGAGAGGATGATCAAAGGAAAGGGGGGCAAATGAAGATATACTTGGACTCCAATCGAATAAGCTTGACATGGACGAGGCCGCCAAGAGGAGGAAACTCGACATGAAGGAGGCCGCCCAATCAAAGAAGCTCGTGATCGAGGCCACCAATGCCGACACCAAAGCAAAACGGGTGGCGCTAGCAATCATGAGGGGAGTAAAGGAAGATATTGAAATCCTTAGTCGTGACATTGACGGGAAAAGCACACCACTCAAAATGTATTCTTCTTTGTTTTAAGCAATGAGCTCTGACACCGCTGCAAACCCCTCTGTGAAGGGCTTGCCTTTTACTTTTTCTGTCATTTTTATTTTTGGTTAGTCAACTTCTTATTCCAACCTATCTTGGCAAGAATAATGTGGTGGGGAAATATCCAGGCACATATTCATTCTAATATATTTGATCATGAATTATTATTATTGACAATTATCTCTATGATAAATGACTTGGGAGGCGAAACATTAAGCCCCTATCTTTCTCTATGTTCGATGGATGCTATTTGTTCTAAAAATATGCTTTGAGTAAAAGCAATCATACTTAGACTTTACTAAATTAAAATTGTTTGGTGACTAAGAATAGAGGTTGTTAAGTTTCAAGAGAATGCATTGTTTGAACCATAACATGTGAATTGATTGCTGCTTTATCAAGATAAGTCTTATGAGAAAGAGTTGTTGTTTATGATGCTACGAAAAGTGATTGAAATTATCATTGATCAAACTTATGCACTATGCTAGCATTCACACTTCATATTATTTTTAATGATTCACCTACTCGAAGACGAGCATGAATTAAGCTTGGGGATGTTGATACATTTCCAACATATCTATAATTTATGAAGTATTCATGCCACGTATCTAGAGCAGTAGCAGTAGACCGACAGTCCACAGGCCTGAGCAGCGGGGAGCTGACGAGCAGGGGATTGAGGAAGAGCGATGGCCCCGGGCTATGCCATGGAGAAGAGCGGCAAGGAGCGAGGCAGTCCCTCGGACTGGACGGGGCATAGGGGAAACCGTCGCCGGCCCGACGACGGCGCGGCGCACATGAGGGGAGGCGGCTGTCGTGGTCACTCTGCTCCTGACTCGTGTGCGTGCGAACTGCGGTGCCTAGGTCATGGCTGAGGAAGCTTGGTGTCTAGGCCTTGGCTATGTCGTGGGCTAGGCCCCGGGCCCATATGAAAAACATAGTATGGTAATAGCTAATAAAAAAACCACGGCCCGGGCCTAGGCCCTGGGGGCCTGGGGTGTAGATCCGTCCCTATGACTAGATGAAACTCCCATGTGTACTCGAGAACGCTTTGCTAATATAAGAAGTACTTATGGATTGTCCTTTGCAATGAAAGCATTGGGCCACTTTGCTGAACCTTGTTACTTTGATTACTTGTTACTTGCTATCAATTATCTTGTTATCAAGCTATTTGTTACTACTAATTTACAACACGTGCAGAGAATACCTTGTTGAAACCGCTTATCAATTCCTTCTGCTCCTCGTTGGGTTCGACACTCTTACTTATCGAAAGGAGCACGATTGATCCCATGTACTTATGAGCCATCAACTACGTAAAGACTGTTGGGGAACGCGGTAATTTCAAAAAAAATCCTACGCATACGCAAGATCCATCTAGGTGATGCATAGCAACGAGAGGAGAGAGTGTTGTCCACGTACCCTCGTAGACCGAAAGCGGAAGCGTTATGACAATGCAGTTGATGCAGTCGGACGTCTTCATGATCGGACCGATCCTAGTACCGAAAGTACGACACCTCTGTGATCTGCACACGTTCAGCTTGGTGACGTCCCATGAACTCTAGATCTAGCTGAGGTCGAGAGAGTTCCGTCAGCACAACGGCGTGATGACGGTGATGATGAAGTTACCGACGCAGGGCTTCGCCTAAGCACTACAACGATATGACTGAGGTGGAAATCTGTGGAGGGGGGCACCGCACACGGCTAAACAATCAACTTGTGTGTTCTAGGGTGCCCCCTCCCCATGTATATAAAGGAGGGAGGGGGAGGCCGGCCGGCCCTCCTTGGCACGCCCCCAAGAGGGGAATCCTACTAGGACTCCAAGTCCTAGTAGGTTTCCACCAAAAGGAGACAGGAGGAAGGAAGGAGAGGGAGTGGGGAAAGGAAAAGCCCACCCCCCTTCCTAGTCCAATTTGTACTCAAGGGGGAGGGGGGCGCGGCCTGCCCTGGCTGCCCCTCTCTCTCTCCACTAAGGCCCATCGAGGCCCATTAGTTCCCCCGGGGGTTCCGATAACCCTCCGGCACTCCGGTTTTATCCGAAACTTCTCCGGAACACTTCCGGTGTCCGAACATATCCGTCCAATATATCAATCTTTATGTCTCGACCATTTCGAGACTCCTCGTCATGTCCATGATTACATCCGGGACTCCGAACTACCTTCGGTACATCAAAACACATAAACTCATAATACCGATCGTCATCAAACGTTAAGCGTGCGGAACCTACCACTACTGGAATTAGCTTCTTTGTCGTCTGCCATGGCGGACGGCAAAGGCATAGATCCCGGACGGCAAACTTCTTTGCCGTCTGCCAGCAGACGGCAAACTATCCGTCTGAACAGGTGCCAGCAAAGGCCTTCTTTGCCGTCCACTTCCTAGAAACGGACGACAAAGGATTGTGTTGTCCGCCATCCGAGGCCAGCAGACGGCAAAGACAACGGACAGCAGTGGGGTGGGGTCAGAGCCGTTAGGGGGTTAACGGCGCTCTTTGCCGTCCGCTGACCGACGGCAAAGAGCTCAGCTAGGCCAGCCCTGGGAAGCTGCCACGTGGCCAACTATGCCATCTGCCAGCAGACGGCAAAGATTCAAAGGTCTTTGTCGTCCGCTGGCAGACGGCATAGCTGACCAAATAGGCAGCCAGTGTTCCCAGTGTTTACAGGTAGCTGCCACGTGTCCTCTTTGACGTCTGTGCTAGCAGACGACAAAGAGGCTATATATCCCATGTTTTTATTTATATCCATTTAATTTCACAGGAATTCACACACAGATATACATTTTTTTTCACAGGCACAGCAGACATATGATGTATCCAACACATAGCTCCATCCACGACAACATACATACATAAGAAACACAATTCCATCCATACATATTACAGTAATATCACAATGTTCATCCAACACATTGTTCCATGCATCCATATAACAAGTTCAACATTATTCTTCGATACAAACGAAAAGAAGAACAGGGAAACAAGCACTCCATCCATGCAAGCTTCCATATAGTGAACTAAATCTGCAAAATGGGAAACAAGAAAGTTAGAAGAAGAAGAAGAAAACTAGAAGAAGAAGAAGAAGAAGACTAGAAGAAGAAGACTAGAAGAAGAAGAATAAGAAGTAGAACTTCTTCTTCTTCTTTTCTTCCTCTTCCTTGATTTTCTTCATCTTATTATGTCATTTGTGGACTAAATAGGCTAAATTATGTCATAAATGGACCAAATAGGCTAAATAAGAAGAAAAATGCCATTTTTGAGCTAACATAGCTAATTATGCCATTTTTGACCTAACTAAGCTTATTTTGTCATTTTAGAGGACAACAAGCTAAGTATATGACATTTATGAGGTTAGCAGGGTTATTATGCCATTTACGAATAAAAACAAGTAAGAGGAGGAAAAGAAGAAGAAGAAGAAGAACAACAACAAGAAGAAGAACTTCTTCTTTTCTTCCTATTCCTTCTTTCCTTCCTCTTCCTTGATTTTATTCATCTTTTTATGTCATTTGTGGACTAGGTAGGCTAAATTATGTCAAAAATGGACTAAACAGGCTAAATAAGAAGAAAAATACCATTATCACAGAGGTGTAGGAATGGTCGGGGCTGCGCCAGTGGCAGACGTATGTGAAGGACCGGTCGGGGTTCCGACATTGGCAGACGCAGAAGGATTGGTCGATGCTTGTCGGGAGCCATGCTGAACCAAAGATCATTTCCAATAATGTCTCGTTAGCATGATCCAAACTGAAATGTGAATAGTAGTAACTAAGGACCATTCAAATCAAACTCACCGTGGTCGCCGGAGCAATCTGGGGCATCGGCGGAGGGGCCTGACCGTTTTTCTCGCACATGGTCTGCACATTTGGTTCTCATGAGTCAGTCATATTAGTTAGTAATGCGAACATTACGTGCATGATTGGGCTAATATGCATGAGAAACATACCACGATGAGCTCGTATAGGGCCCGGTTAGACGCCTCGTTCTGGTTCCTCTCCTCCTCCAACAGCTTAGCCGTCCTCTCCTCCATCTCCCTCTCATTCTCCGCCGCCTCCCTTTTTGCCTCCTCCAAAAGCGCCTGGGTCTTCAATCTCTCTTTCTCAACCAATGCCTGCAACACACCGCTCCTCGTTAGCATTGTAATCATCGACGGACGCACACACAATGTAATGGAGGAAAGGTGAGAGAGTCTGTATAACTAACCGCCATGGCGAGCTCCGCGGGCCGTGCACGAGGCGTTATCTCAGGATCAGAGCTACTCAGGCGCTTCTTGATCTGCGGGAGAGTCCTAGGACATCGTATCAGTCCATCACCAATGGCTTGAGAGCCATGGGACCTCCCGCCACCAGATATCATCACCAGCTCTGTATCAAAAGGATCCTGGCTCGGGTTAAAGTCCTCCCCTTTCCTCGCCTTCCCCTCGTCTCTGTACTTCACAAGCTTGTGGTGGGAGGAGATGTTGGTGAAGCTCTCTTGATGATCTAGGTCAGACTCCGTGAATGGCTTGGCCTTCTTGTATGGGGCCATATGGGCCATGCCATAGAGGTCGAACAGATTTGGCACAGGCTTCTTGTGGTGGTGCGCCTGAGAGAGAGGAACAAAATATTAGTTAAGGGCTCAAGCTAGCATGAAGAATGACATTGCTATGTAAATAGGTCATTTTGGAGCTAAGAAAGGTTATTATGTCATTTTCGAGGAAAATAAGCTAAGTTTATGTCACGACCGGTTTTTGAATAAAATAATTATTGAGAGACCAATCCCTTTTACGGACCAGCGAAGAAGAATTCCTTCTCACAGGTAGACAATAATCTTGGTCACAGAAGAAAAAGAAACCAGGAGTACTAAATATAACACAAGGTTGAGCAGAGACCCGATAATTTATTACAGGCACGCCGATAAAACAACACGGCGGATAGGGTGGCAAACTTCTAACTCATGACAATAACGGTGGTGGAAATATCATCACGAAGCGAGTGATATGATTCTAGAAGACTACAACTCATCGAGCGTCGGAGAGAGGCTCGAGGAGACTTATTGCGGGTGGCGGAAGCGTAAACAACATAAGTGACCAATAACCGGGATCGCGCAGGACTGACTGGGACTCCTCTAGGCATCAGACACGCTATCAAACTCTTCATCCAAGAGATCGCCTTCGTCAACATCTGGCCAAATCAACAAGCCAGGTGAGTACTATGAAAGTACTCGCAAGACAGTTCGGACATAAGGTATAACAAATGTAAACATGAAACATATGAACAAGTTAACCAGTGCGATCAGACATAGAGGTAATAAATACTGGGTGCCAAGCGAGGGTCTGAATGACGCCTCGAGCGGAAACTGCAGAATAGTAATACTGGTGCCAAGCGAGTGTCTGAAAGACTCCTCGAGCGGAAAATGCGAAAATAATAATGCGGGTGCCAAACGAGTGTCTGAAAGACTCCTCGAGCGGAAAATGCGAAATAATAATGCGGGTGCCAAACGAGTGTCTGAAAGACTCCTCGAGCGGAAAATGCAGAATAATAATGCCACAGTCGGGCGTCGGGGCGACACCACATAAAGGGCTTATAACAGAAAGTAAAGACAGTGCATGCCACAGTCGGACGTCTGAGCGACATCACATAAAGGGCTTATATCGAAAGTGAGAAACGAGTACACGCCACAGTCGGACGTCTGCGCGACGTCTCATAAAGGGCTTATATTGTAACACAATAATACAATAGTTCGGGCACATAACTTATCACAAGCACGAGACAAATATAAAGTTAGTCCATCCACAGGAATAACAATAAAACTGAATTACCACTTGAGCTTGTTCGCCGGGGGCAAGTTTTTCACACGGATAGATATGGATATAATGTTTACACTACTGATCATGGATACGATGATTTGGAAAGAATTGACTCTGCAGAGTTTGTACTTAACCACAGCCAACGGATTTCAGTAGTCACGGGGACTAGTTCCGTCTGCGGTGTTTTGGAGGAAACACGTCTAACCAGTACACACCCAATTCAACCATCCGAAGCCAGGGATCACCCTCGGCGACATTCAAGAAAAACCTTGAGACGGGGAGGCTACAACCTCACGTAGCATGGGATCAAATTTATATACGCGCGCTCTAAGGGGGTGCCCCCCTCTCGGTCCCAACCGGAAACACCCATGCCCCCTGACCGAATGACTGGCTTTAATCCTGGGCCAAGGTACCATCATCCCGGCCTCTCTGTTTGGTGTGTACACGGAAAGAGGTTACCAACTTACTAAACCGCATCCTGGCAATGAGGCATGTGATAGCACGGAAAGGGGAAGGGATGGTAACATGGCTCCAACCATGTTAACGTCGGAAAAGTCGGATGACGCAAGGCTGGCATGCTACAACAGTACCACCTTGCTGCCCTTCATGTCACCACATGATTAGGCCATCTCTCATCAGAGATCATCGCAACTTTGGAACATGCGGGAAAAGATCGATAACGTGGCTCCAACCACGTTAACGTCGAAGCAAGACGGATGGCGCAAGGCTGGCATGCTACAACAGTACCACCTTGCTGCCCTTCATGTCACCACATGATTAGGCCACCTCTCATCAGAGGTCATCGCAACTTTGGAACAAGAAGGCCGTTGCTTTACAAGCAACGAGACATCTTACCGATACCCCTATGCCACGCACAACTCTCACGTGAACATGCAAAACATCTGCCATATCAAATATCCAAAACATGCTTGCCTGGTTCGGAGAAGTTGGAGTCTAGCTCGGCGAAGTTCGCGGCTCCGTCACCCCTCCCGGAACCTACGGCAAATCACGAAACGGGCACTAACGTGAAAACCAACACATGCACAGAAACTCTTCCAAATATTTTTCAAATAAATCCCATAAAAAACTAGACAAAATTTGGAGATTGTCAGAAAAAGAATCACTCAAAAATATCTTTTTATTAAAAAGTTATAAAGGTTTCTGTCCAGGGACTTATCTGTAATGAAACAGAAAAGTTCCAGGGTTTTAACTGAGAAAACAGAAAACGCTTCGGCTGGGAATGCGCAAGCGCAAAGGAGGAAACGTATTTTGCCCGAAGGCGTCAACAGAAAACGGTTCGCGAATAAAAGAACAGAGGCTGACATGCGGGGTCCACATGTCAGGTTTGAAAAGCTCGCCGGCGCCCGAAGACTGCGGTGGACGCCGGCGTCGAACCACGGCGAGTTAGGAGAAGCGGAGGGTACCAAGAGCTTCAGCGTCCTCTTCCGCGTCGGTGGGTGGTGGACTCGTCCAACGGGGAGCACTATGTCGACGGCGACACTTTCTCCGGCGGACGGTGGCTCGGGTGAGGATGGGGAACTCCGGTGGAGGGCTGCAAGCTACAAATTGAGGCGCGGGTCAGAACGAGGGATGCAAGGTGAGGCTACTGGCACGAGAATGGAGGCGGAGGAGCACACACGGGGGCGAATCGGGCTGGATCCCGTGGCGGGTCGCGGCGGCCGGAGTCGAGGAAGGAGACCTCCTCGGGGCTCTTCCAGTGGCTAGGCGTGCTCTAGGGGGAGTGCAGGGCTGGTGGGTGCTCGAGTTGAAGCTCGGGGCCCCTATTTATAGGCAGGTCGACGGGATGGCCGTGAACGGTGAATCTCCGGCGAGCGATTACGGCGGAGCAGTGGGTTGGCAGGGGGTTTGAGCGGTCGGGCAGCATCAGTGGATGTTACTGGACTCGATTTGCAGCTAAACGGGGTCGGTCTTGGCGTAATGGCGTCGGTCCACGGTGAGGTGACCGCACGGGCTCAACGGCGGCAGAGAGCGCGCTCCGCGCCCTGCGGTTCACGACGAGAGCGGCAGCGCGTTCGGGGGAGTGGAAGGCCACGCGGCGAGCTCCGGTGGTTTGGGCGGCGCTGGGTGGCGTCGTCGGCGCCGTGTCTATCGCTGGCGCCCGCAAAGCCGCCGCCGGCGTTGGTCACGGGGTGGCGCACCTTCTGCTGCTCGTCGCCGACGCCCGCAAGGTGCCAGGCACTCATGCGGTGCAGGAACAAGGGGGCGAGGACGAGGAGCAAGGCGACGCGGTGGCACTGGCGAGATCGATGCCCATCTCTGAAGAAAACGACAGTGGGCACTGAACTGAATCTCTGAACTTTCTGAACCTTGACAAGGACAGTGCACTGCAGGTGTTCGACAGAAGGTTTTGGCTATGAGATAAATTTTTCTGGAGCTGTAACTTGGTGAGATGATCACTCAAAGCACCCAGGGGCTGCCTGAATTTACTTGGAATTTTTGGAGAAGGTTTTGAATGAATTTCACCAAATTTGCCAAATCTGGTCCAAACTTGCAGCAGGTGTAGTTTGAAATTTTTGAACTGAAGACTAGTGGATCTTCATGGTTCCAGGTTGAGGGTTCAAAGGACTAGGAGGGGAAAGAAGTTTGGTGGTAAAAGTCCAAATAGAAAATGGAGTTCCTTTGTAAATCTCCAAGTGGTAGAATAGAAGGCAGAAAATTGGTTTGAATGAAATTTGAATGGGAATAATCACATGGGAAGGTTCAACTTGCTGGATTAGGTGTAAGACATGATCCAAAGGTGAGGGAAGGATTTGGGGAGAGGATTTGCACAAATGTCATGGTAAGAAGGAATAGTTGAAAGTGGCAAAGGGCTTTCCAAAAGTCATAGTGCAAATTTAAAAGGATTTTCAGAAGTTATTTTCCCAAATGAAAAACATTTTGTTTTGAGTCCAAATGAAAAGTAAGAACTTCCAAGACCAAAGGCAGATCTTGGGTGAATCCAAACAAAACTTTTGCCATAAGGAAAAATATATGAGAGGGAGAGTTCTCTTAAAGAAAAAAATTAAATTGCTCCCCTCAAGTCAAAATAGAAATCTTTTTTTTTGAAAAATCCAAATAAAAACTTGGGTGTCACGACACCTACCCCCTTAGGAAAAATCTCGTCCTCGAGATTTCGGCTGATCCTCAAATAGATATGGATACTCTGCTCGGAGGAAATCTTCCCTCTCCCATGTGGCTTCATCCTCAGTGTGGTTGCTCCACTGAACCCTGAAAAATCTTGTTGTTTTCTGACGGGTCCTCCGTTCAGACTCTTCTAAAATCTTTACTGGCCTTTCTCTGTAGGTGAGATCTGGTTGCATATCAATGTCCTCATGAGGTACATGTTTTTCTGGGTTGCTCACACATTTTCTTAACTGTGAGACGTGGAACACGTCATGGACGTCTGACAGCTCCTTGGGGAGGTCTAGTTGGTAGGCCACCGTGCCTCTTCGTGCCTTTACACAAAATGGTCCAATAAACCTTGGGGCTAGCTTCCCCTTAATTTTGAACCGTTGCAGACCCCTCGTAGGAGATACTCGGAGGTATACGGAATCACCGGGTTCAAAGCTGACCTCACGGTGCTTCTGATCATAGTAGCTCTTTTGGCGGCTCTGTGCTGTCTTGAGTCTGTCCTTGATTTGCTTAACTTTCTCCTCGGCCTCTTTGAGCATGTCTGGGCCGAAGATACGGCTGTCACCGGTCTCTGACCAATTCAATGGGGTACGACACCTTCGCCCGTACAACGCTTCAAAGGGTGCCATTTTCAAGATGGCTTGGTAACTGTTGTTGTAAGCAAATTCGGCATATGACAAACTCTCTTCCCAACTGGATCCATAGGTGAGTACGCAGGCTCTTAGCATATCCTCTAGGATCTGGTTCACACGTTCCGTCTGTCCATCAGTCTGAGGGTGGTATGCTGTACTGAAAGCTAGTTGCGTGCCCAGAGCTTGTTGTAGGTGATCCCAAAATTTGGAGACGAATTGGGTGCCTCGGTCTGATATTATAGTCTTTGGGACTCCGTGCAAGCAAACTATACGGGAGAGATAGAGTTTTGCCAGTCTTTGTGTGGAGTAGGTAGTCTTCACGGGAATGAAGTGAGCAACCTTGGTTAGTCGGTCTGTGATGACCCATATGGCGTCATTTCCACGCTGTGATCGGGGTAATCCGACAATGAAGTCCATTCCGATTTCATCCCATTTCCACTCCGGTATCCTGTTAGGCTGGAGTAGCCCTGCTGGCTTTTGGTGCTCGGCCTTGATGTGCTGACATGAATCGCAACAAGCGATGAATGTGGCTATATCTCTTTTCATACCGTGCCACCAAAATCTTTCCTGGATGTCCTTGTACATTTTGGTTCCTCCAGGATGGATCGAGTATGGAGCGGTGTGGCTCTCCGTCAAGATCTGTTGCTTGAGTTCCTCAATGTTAGGTACGCAAAGTCTGTCTCGATACCATAATGTCCCTTCACTGTCCGTGACGAATTCTGAAGTCTTGCTAAGGTTCATTTTCTTCTTTATGCCCTCGATACTGGGATGTCCCTGTTGAGCCTTCTTGATTTGTTCCACTAGGGTGGGTTGTATCTCCAGGTTCGATATGGTGCCCTCAGAGACTAACATCATGCTGAGCCGAGTGAACTCTCGCTGAAACTCAGGCCTCAAACTTTGCTGACCGTCACTGTCCGGTCTGGGGTTTCGACTAAGGGCATCGGCCACTACATTTGCTTTCCCTGGGTGGTAGTGAATACCGACGTCATAGTCCTTGACCAGTTCCAACCAGCGTCGTTGGCGTAAATTCAGCTCTGGCTGTGTGAAAATATATTTGAGGCTCTTATGGTCTGTATATATTTCACAGCGATTTCCCAACAGAAAGTGCCTCCACTCCTTGAGTGCATGTATAACTGCTGCTAGCTCCAGGTCATGTGTTGGGTAATTTTCCTCATGTTTTCGCAGTTGCCTGGAGGCATATGCGACAACTTTGCCATCTTGCATTAGCACACATCCAAGACCTTTTCGGGACGCGTCACAATACACTTCAAAGCTCTTGTGTATGTCTGGTATGGTTAAGACTGGTGCGGTTGTTAGCTTCTTCTTGAGTTCTTGGAAGCTCTGCTCGCATGCTTCTGTCCATACAAATTTCTTGTCCTTCTTGAGTAACTGTGTTATAGGTTTTGCCACAGTGGAGAATCCTTCAATAAATCTCCTGTAATATCCGGCCATTCCTAGGAAACTCCGCACATCTGTAACATTCGCGGGTGGCTTCCAGTCTAGTATGGCCTTGACTTTTTCTGGGTCTACGGCCACGCCTTCTTGGTTCAATATATGGCCCAAGAAACCAACTTGTCTTAGCCAAAATTCGCATTTGCTAAATTTGGCGTACAACTGATGTTTCCTCAATTCTCCCAAAACAATTCTGAGGTGCTCAGCATGTTCTTCTGGTGTCCTTGAGGAAACCAGAATGTTGTCAATGAATACCACCACAAATTTGTCCATGAATTTCATGAATACTTTGTTCATGAGGTGGACGAAATATGCGGGGGCGTTCGTTAGTCCAAAAGGCATCACTGTAAACTCGTACAACCCATATCTGGAAGTGAAAGCTGTCTTGGGAATATCTTCCGTTCGTACCTTCAATTGGTGATATCCCGATCTCAAATCAATTTTTGAGAATACCTTGGCCTGCGCGAGCTGGTCAAACAAATCATTATTCGTGGCATCGGATATTTGTTTTTGATGGTGACCATATTGAGGGCTCGATAGTCTATGCACAGCCTTAGTGTCCCATCCTTCTTTTTGGCGAACAACACAGGCGAACCCCAAGGTGAGGAGCTGACTCGAATAAATCCTTTGTCCAATAATTCTTTTATCTGCTTCTTTAACTCCACCAATTCTGAGGGTGCCATTCTATACGGCTTCTTATAAATGGGAGCGGTGCCAGGTGCTAGTTCGATGCTGAACTCGATCTCTCGGTCTGGTGGCATGCCTGGTAGTTCTTCCGGGAACACATCAGGGAACTCGCATACCACTGGTACTTTTCTTAATTCTGCGATGTCCATCTTGTTCAGTTTTGGTTTCTGTGATCGTGGCCTTTCTTGAGCGGAAACTCTTATAGTCTTGCCGTGATGGTGAGTGAGAATCACTGTCCGATTGAAACAGTCGATGAATCCTTTGTTGGTGGTTAACCAGTCCATTCCTAAAATGACATCCAGTCCTTTACTTTCCAACACGATGAGATTCGCGTGGAATGGTAGTCCTTCGAACTCAATGACCACTCCTTGGCAGTAACCCTGAGCAATTTGCTTATTTCCGGGGGACTTGATGATCATAGATTTTTCCAAGGGAAGTATCGGAAAACCGTGTTGTGAAACAAAACTCTTCGAAACAAACGAATGGGAAGCTCCAGAATCAAACAAAACCGTGGCAGGTACTGTGTTGACAGGGAACGTACCGAGCACGATGTCTGGGGCATTCTGCGCTTCTTCCCTGGTCACATGGTTCAGGTGACCCTTCCTGTGGTTGCTGCTGGGGTTGAAGTTGTTGCGCTTGGGGGCTGGATTGTTCCCACCATTGTTCGGCTTGGGTGCCGTGTCTCTTGGCTTCGGGCACTGTTTAGCATAATGCCCTTGTTGACCACAAGCATAGCAGGTGACCCCTGGACGGTATGTGAATTCCTTGTCTCTGGCATGAAATTGTCCGACGGGTCTTGGCTCAGTAGTCGTGGATCTCCTCGTGTCTGTCCTTGGGACCTCAGTCTTGCCTCGGTTGCTGCGGGCAAGAGTCGTCTTGTCCCTCTTCCGCTTGCGGATATCTTCCAGACTACGGCGCTCATTCTCCAGGGTGATGGCCTTGTCCACCAGCGTCTTAAAATCCGGAAAAGTGTGTACAATCAGTTGGCATCTTAATGTTGGTGCCAGGCCGTCCAGGAATTTTTCCATCTTCTTGTTTTCTGTCATGTGCTCGTCGTAGGCATAACGAGACAGTTGGGTAAACTGGCCGTTGTATTCTGTGACGGACATGCCTCTTTGCTTCAGGTCATCAAACTCTCTCTTCTTGATCTTTAGGATGCTCCTGGGAATGTGTGCCCCACGGAAGCCTTCCTTGAATTCTTCCCAGGTGATGTTGTGTTCCCTGGGGTGCATGTGTAGGAAGTTTTCCCACCATGCTGCGGCTGCTCCAGTAAGGTAGTGTGGTGCATAAAGCACCTTCTCATGATCTGAGCACTGAGCGATAATCAGTTTCCTTTCAATCTCGCGAAGCCAATCATCGGCTTCTAGTGTCCTGTCGGTGTGAGCAAAAGTTGAGGGGCGAGTCTTCTGTAACTCAGATAACTTGGAATGTGGTTGATAGGGTTCACGGTGGTTTCCCATATTGATGACATGGTTCATCATCTCCTGGTGCTGTTGCTGGCTTTGCTCGAAGAGACGGCATACTTGAGATAGTGCCGCTTCGCTGTCCTGTTGGCTGGACTGACCCTGAGTGAAATTGTTGCTGGTCTGTGTTCCGTAAACCTCTTCTGGCTGATTGGGCATAGAGCGAGTCCATGGGCGAGACATTTTTCCAGTCTGGGGTATCATTTGCAAAACCCATGAGAAAAAATGTGTAGCGCAGGAAAACTCTTGCAAAGGTAATAATCAAAAAGGCCTCTAGGTTTCAAAGAAACACAAATGATTTTCATGGAGAAGAAGTGCTTAACACAAATCTTACATGCGAAAGCAAACACAAGATACAGCACTCAGGTTGTGCGTACACAATCCTGACATGTTATTTAAAACTAGCGTACTACTCCGGAAGGCAGCAAACACACCATCACAAACTAGCGTACAGATAAAAACAACACATCATACAAGCAGGCATAACACGCGGCTACTCGATGCTCTCAGTCGGAGATGGTGAAGATCTCCTTCCCCTTGCCGATGGCAAGGCTCAGCGGTCCAGGAGAATCAACCTCCTCCTCTCTAGCTGGCTCCTGGCGTGCGATGCTGCGCTGCGGTGATGGTGCGGGGGCGACTGGTGGTAGAGCGCGTGCGGCAGGCGGTGCGGCTCTGACTGGAGTAGGAGCGATGACTCGGTCGAACTCCTCAGTGGTAGGCAGACGGCGAGCAGTGGCAAAAACGGCCGGTGCATACGAGGCTAAAGACGATACGAATGTCAGAGGCGGCGCTGTGTGGAGAAGCTCCTTCCTGCTGGCAGGACCGCCCCGGACTAAGTCCATGCGGGCAGCCACAAGATCATCTACGAGGTTGTCGAAAGACTCCTCCAGAGCCTTGAGATACTCCACAACCATCTCGATGGCTTCATCTCGCTCTCCCCGATGGCAGGCGAACGCATAGTGGCTGGTGTAAGGCACATGGCATGGGAGGTAGCGGTAGCGACGAGTCTTCATCATAGGAAGGATGTCCCGAAGGCGAGCTATCGCCTCACGGGCAGCCATCTGCAAGGCATGCCTCTCCGTAGGCATGGCCCTTCCCGTAAAACGGAAGTGACGAGCAGCAGAACGTCCTCCCTTGAACTGCACCACAGCCTGGTGCATAGACACGTCGTCACTGAGCTTGTGCTGATAGAGTGTGAACTCCGGGCGAGCTGCTGGCCCGATCGCGAGCTTGGTGATGGAGACGAGGAGCTTGACAAACCCCTCGGGCACGTTGGTGAACACTCGATTCTCACAGCTGCTGCCAGCCATCTACAAAAGTAGGCAAAAATTCTGAGTAGTCATGTCATAAATTTATGATGACCAATAGAAAATAGCTACAATCGCAAAATGCTGAAAAAGCACAAAAGACGCTAATAACCGATTAGCGATCGCACCTAGTGGCTTCCTACAGTCAGCCTGGCTCTGATACCAAGCTTGTCACGACCGGTTTTTCAATAAAATAATTATTGAGAGACCAATCCCTTTTACGGACCAGCGAAGAAGAATTCCTTCTCACTGGTAGACAATAATCTTGGTCACAAAAGAAAAAGAAACCAGGAGTACTAAATATAACACAAGGTTGAGCAGAGACTGCCCAATAATTTATTACAGGCACGCCGATAAAACAACAAGGCGGATAGGGTGGCAAACTTCTAACTCATGACAATAACGGTCGTGGAAATATCATCGCGAAGCGAGTGATATGATTCCAGAAGACTACAACTCATCGAGCGTCGGAGAGAGGCTCGAGGAGACTTATTGCGGGTGGCGGAAGCGTAAACAACATAAGTGACCAATAACCGGGATCGCGCAGGACTGACTGGGACTCCTCTAGGCATCAGACGCGCTATCAAACTCTTCATCCAAGAGATCGCCTTCGTCAACATCTGGCCAAATCAACAAGCCAGGTGAGTACTATGAAAGTACTCGCAAGACAGTTCGGACATAAGGTATAACAAATGTAAACATGAAACATATGAACAAGTTAACCAGTGCGATCAGACATAGAGGTAATAAATACTGGGTGCCAAGCGAGGGTCTGAATGACGCCTCGAGCGGAAACTGCAGAATAGTAATACTGGTGCCAAGCGAGTGTCTGAAAGACTCCTCAAGCGGAAAATGCGAAAATAATAATGCGGGTGCCAAACGAGTGTCTGAAAGACTCCTCGAGCGGAAAATGCGAAATAATAATGTGGGTGCCAAACGAGTGTCTGAAAGACTCCTCGAGCGGAAAATGCAGAATAATAATGCCACAGTCGGGCGTCGGGGCGACACCACATAAAGGGCTTATAACAGAAAGTAAAGACAGTGCATACCACAGTCGGACGTCTGAGCGACATCACATAAAGGGCTTATATCGAAAGTGAGAAACGAGTACACGCCACAGTCGGACGTCTGCGCGACGTCTCATAAAGGGCTTATATTGTAACACAATAATACAATAGTTCGGGCACATAACTTATCACAAGCACGAGACAAATATAAAGTTAGTCCATCCACAGGAATAACAATAAAACTGAATTACCACTTGAGCTTGTTCGCCGGGGGCAAGTTTTTCACATGGATAGATATGGATATAATGTTTACACTACTGATCATGGATACGATGATTTGGAAAGAATTGACTCTGCAGAGTTTGTACTTAACCACAGCCAACGGATTTCAGTAGTCACGGGGACTAGTTCCGTCTGCGGTGTTTTGGAGGAAACACGTCTAACCAGTACACACCCAATTCAACCATCCGAAGCCAGGGATCACCCTCCGCGACGTTCAAGAAAAACCTTGAGACGGGGAGGCTACAACCTCGCGTAGCATGGGATCAAATTTATATACGCGCGCTCTAAGGGGGTGCCCCCCTCTCGGTCCCAACCGGAAACACCCATGCCCCCTGACCGAATGACTGGCTTTAATCCTGGGCCAAGGTACCATCATCCCGGCCTCTCTGTTTGGTGTGTACACGGAAAGAGGTTACCAACTTACTAAACCGCATCCTGGCAATGAGGCATGTGATAGCACGGAAAGGGGAAGGGACGGTAACATGGCTCCAACCATGTTAACATCGGAAAAGTCGGATGACGCAAGGCTGGCATGCTACAACAGTACCACCTTGCTGCCCTTCATGTCACCACATGATTAGGCCATCTCTCATCAGAGATCATCGCAACTTTGGAACATGCGGGAAAAGATCGATAACGTGGCTCCAACCACGTTAATGTCGAAGCAAGACGGATGGCGCAAGGCTGGCATGCTACAACAGTACCACCTTGCTGCCCTTCATGTCACCACATGATTAGGCCACCTCTCATCAGAGGTCATCGCAACTTTGGAACAAGAAGGCCGTTGCTTTACAAGCAACGAGACATCTTACCGATACCCCTATGCCACGCACAACTCTCACGTGAACATGCAAAACATCTGCCATATCAAATATCCAAAACATGCTTGCCTGGTTCGGAGAAGTCGGAGTCTAGCTCGGCGAAGTTCGCGGCTCCGTCACCCCTCCCGGAACCTATGGCAAATCACGAAACGGGCACTAACGTGAAAACCAACACATGCACAGAAACTCTTCCAAAAATTTTTCAAATAAATCCCATAAAAACTAGACAAAATTTGGAGATTGTCAGAAAAATAATCACTCGAAAATACCTTTTTATTAAAAAGTTATAAAGGTTTCTGTCCAGGGACTTATCTGTAATGAAACAGAAAAGTTCCAGGGTTTTAACTGAGAAAACAGAAAACGCTTCGGCTGGGAATGCGCAAGCGCAAAGGAGGAAACGTATTTTGCCCGAAGGCGTCAACAGAAAACGGTTCGCGAATAAAAGAACAGAGGCTGACATGCGGGGTCCACATGTCAGGTTTGAAAAGCTCGCCGGCGCCCGAAGACTGCGGTGGACGCCGGCGTCGAACCACGGCGAGTTAGGAGAAATGGAGGGTACCAAGAGCTTCAGCGTCCTCTTCCGCGTCAGTGGGTGGTGGACTCGTCCAACGGGGAGCACTATGTCGACGGCGACACTTTCTCCGGCGGACGGTGGCTCGGGTGAGGATGGGGAACTCCGGTGGAGGGCTGCAAGCTACAAATTGAGGCGCGGGTCAGAACGAGGGATGCAAGGTGAGGCTACTAGCACGAGAATGGAGGCGGAGGAGCACACACGGGGGCGAATCGGGCTGGATCCCGTGGCGGGTCGCGGCGGCCGGAGTCGAGGAAGGAGACCTCCTCGGGGCTCTTCCAGTGGCTAGGCGTGCTCTAGGGGGAGTGCAGGGCTGGTGGGTGCTCGAGTTGAAGCTCGGGGCCCCTATTTATAGGCAGGTCGACGGGATGGCCGTGAACGGTGAATCTCCGGCGAGCGATTACGGCGGAGCAGTGGGTTGGCAGGGGGTTTGAGCGGTCGGGCAGCATCAGTGGATGTTACTGGACTCGATTTGCAGCTAAACGGGGTCGGTCTTGGCGTAATGGCGTCGGTCCACGGTGAGGTGACCGCACGGGCTCAACGGCGGCAGAGAGCGTGCTCCGCGCCCTGCGGTTCACGACGAGAGCGGCAGCGCGTTCGGGGGAGTGGAAGGCCACGCGGCGAGCTCCGGTGGTTTGGGCGGCGCTGGGTGGCGTCGTCGGCGCCGTGTCTCCCGCTGGCGCCCGCAAAGCCGCCGCCGGCGTTGGTCACGGGGTGGCGCACCTTCTGCTGCTCGTCGCCGACGCCCGCAAGGTGCCAGGCACTCGTGCGGTGCAGGAACAAGGGGGCGAGGACGAGGAGCAAGGCGACGCGGTGGCACTGGCGAGATCGATGCCCATCTTTGAAGAAAACGACAGTGGGCACTGAACTGAATCTTTGAACTTTCTGAACCTTGACAAGGACAGTGCACTGCAGGTGTTCGACAGAAGGTTTTGGCTATGAGATAAATTTTTCTGGAGCTGTAACTTGGTGAGATGATCACTCAAAGCACCCAGGGGCTGCCTGAATTTACTTGGAATTTTTGGAGAAGGTTTTGAATGAATTTCACCAAATTTGCCAAATCTGGTCCAAACTTGCAGCAGGTGTAGTTTGAAATTTTTGAACTGAAGACTAGTGGATCTTCATGGTTCCAGGTTGAGGGTTCAAAGGACTAGGAGGGGAAAGAAGTTTGGTGGTAAAAGTCCAAACAGAAATGGAGTTCCTTTGTAAATCTCCAAGTGGTAGAATAGAAGGCAGAAAATTGGTTTGAATGAAATTTGAATGGGAATAATCACATGGGAAGGTTCAGCTTGCTGGATTAGGTGTAAGACATGATCCAAAGGTGAGGGAAGGATTTGGGGAGAGGATTTGCACAAATGTCATGGTAAGAAGGAATAGTTGAAAGTGGCAAAGGGCTTTCCAAAAGTCATAGTGCAAATTTAAAAGGATTTTCAGAAGTTATTTTCCCAAATGAAAAACATTTTGTTTTGAGTCCAAATGAAAAGTAAGAACTTCCAAGACCAAAGGCAGATCTTGGGTGAATCCAAACAAAACTTTTGCCATAAGGAAAAATATATGAGAGGGAGAGTTCTCTTAAAGAAAAAAATTAAATTGCTCCCCTCAAGTCAAAATAGAAATCTTTTTTTTTGAAAAATCCAAATAAAAACTTGGGTGTCACAGTTCAGGTCATTTTTGAGGTAACCAAGATTATTATGCCATTTTTTTTACCAAAGTATGCTAATTATGTCATTATTGAGCTATCCAAGGTAGTTATGCCATTTTTTAGCTAACTATAACATATTTAGGCATTCTATAGAGCTATCTAAGGTTATTATGTCATTTTAGAGCTAATTATGTCATGAATGAACTAGCTAAGATTAGTTTAGGTCGTTATTGAGCTAACGAAGGTAGTTATGCCATTTTTTAACTAACTAAAGCATATTAAGTCATTTTATAGAGCTATCTAAGGTTATTATGTCATTTTAGAGCTAATTATGTCATGAATGAACTAGCTAAGATTAGTTTAATTAGGTCGTTATTGAGCTATCAAAGGTAGTTATGCCATTTTTTAACTAACTAAAGCATATCAAGTCATTTTATAGAGCTATCTAAGGTTATTATGTCATTTTAGAGCTAAATATGTCATAAATGAACTATCCAAGGTAGTTATGCCTTTTTTAACTAACTAAGCATATTAAGTCATTTTGGAAGGGATAAATGCTAGCATGAAGAATGAAATTGCATGAATCATGTAGCAAACCACATACCCAGTTATCCCCGTACTCAAACAAGTTGGAGCTCCCTTGATGGTGTGGCACACCTTCCATTTGCTCGCGCTTATCCTTGGCCCTATGGTGTTCGACTAGCCATTGGGGAGAGCACCACGCATCCACCAACGCCTCCCAACAGTCCATCTTATCCACACACCATCTCGGGGGCACCTAAGTGAGTCAAGAGAAATTTCAGCGCTACGCCTACGAATCAAATCAAGAAAACTAAGTTCAAGGCCTTGAGAATAGGTAATTACCTGCATGTACTTCTCCTTACTCAGAAACTTGCCGCGGCACTTCTTCTTGGCCCTCCTACTACCCTTCGAGGTGTAGTAGTCTCGAACGGCCTGCACCCGAGCCTCGTGTCGTAAGTTCTGAAGTAGGCGCTTGCACTCGGTATCGACAACCATACACGCGGTCTCCTGCTCTCCCTCTGAAACCCTGTAGAAGGTCTGCAATCAAACAAGACAACACTGATTAGTACAATCACTAGGTAGTATTGATTTTTAATTATGTAAAGGAGAAATTACCCAAAACCGACGGAACACAATGTCGACCACCGTCTCGCACAAGACACCATCGACCCTCTCCTCCAGCGAGGCCGGGGCAACCGAGTACAGCTCCCAGGTCAGTGCTAGCTGTGAAACCTGACCCTCACCGGGCAACGTGACCCACCCAGGGAAGTGCTGCCGGCAAAGCACACCAAGGACCTGGTTGGGCCTGCGGACACCACGGGGGTGTACCCAGCCCCTGCAGTATGACAAGGCCAACGCATTAGATATTAATTTGAAGGAACATGAAGGCAAAAGGTTAAAAAATAGTAAATGCACCTTTGGTCCAATTCGTGTGAATGTACCCTTGGTGGTTGATCGGCGACCGGAGGCTCATGGACCGGAGTCTGAGACGGGTCCACGTCAGACGGAGCAGTCCTATGGTCGGGTGAATCAGCTGAGGGTGGCGGCGAGGAAGGCGTAGCAGCCTTCCTACCTTTCCCGCTGCGACGTCCACCTCTACCAGCCTTCTTCGTCCTTCCCCGACCTCTCCCAGCCGAAGAAGAAGCGCCCGCCGCAGTTGTTTGCATACTGTCTAGCAGCGCTCTCCGGAGGGGCTAGGCTGGAATAATGGAACCACCCCTCCCAGTAGCGCTCGCAGGAGGCTCGGGGCGCTCTGGACCCTTGCCCACCATCCTGTCAACACCTGCAATGACAAAAAGTAAACGAAATTAGTACAACATAAAAAATTTGGATACCTGACATGAACATAATAATATGTATATAATTTAAGTGTATCATCATCATGAACATAATAACAATACGCCCGATCAACACAAATATATATGATGTTTTTGTATCATCATCATGTCTGGGGTCGATCGGGGTGTCAGGGTGTCGGGGTCGGGGTGTCCTGTCAGGGTGTCGGGGTGTGGTGTCAGGGTGTCGGGGGTTGGGGTCGGGGTGTCGATTGTCGGGGTCTCAGGGTGTCGGGGTCGGGGTCGGGGTGTTGGTGGTCGGGGGTCGGGGTGTCCGGTGTCGGGGTGTCGGTGGTCGGGGTCGGGGTGTGGTGTCAGGGTGTCGGGGTCTGAGTGCCGGTGGTCGTGGTCGGGGTGTCGGTGGTCGGGGTGTCAAATGTCGGGGTGTCGGTGGTCGGGGTCAGGGTGTCGGTGGTCTTCTTCTTCTCCTCCTCTCCTCTAGCTTTCTTCTTCTCCTCCTCCTCTCCTCTTTCTTCTTCTTCTTCTTCTTCTTCTTCTTCTTCTTCTTCTTCTTTCTTCTACTCCTCCTCCTCCTCTTCTTCTTCTTCTTCTTCTTCTCCTTTTTCCTCTTCTTAAATCTAGCACTAATTAACCTAAAACAAAACAGGAAAAAACTACACCTAAACCTAGCTATTCTTCTTCTTCTCCTCCTCTTCTTCTAATTATTCTTAGTTTTTTTCATGACTAAACATAAACCTAAAACTAAACTAAACCTAAGACCAAACTAAAAGTAATCTAAACTAAACTAAATATAAAACCAAACTAAAAGTAATCTAAACTGAACTAAATCTAAAACAAAACTAAAAGTAATCTAAACTAAAAAACAGAAAAAAAAATAGAAAAAAAGAGGAGAAGAGGGGTGCGGCCGGGGCTCACCTGCGGCAGGGGTGGGACGGCCTGCGGCAGGCCGACAGGGCCCAGGGGCGCCGGGCGGCGGGGTTGCTCGGCGGCGGAGGGGCGCTGGCCGGGTGGAGGGGGCGCCGGGCGGTGGTGGCGACGGGGCCGCAGGGCTCCGGGGCGGCGGGGTGGCGCTGGCCGGGCGAAGGGGGCGCTGGGCGGTGGTGGCGACGGGTCCGCAGGGCTCCGGGGCGGCGGGGTGGGGCGGCGGCCGGGCGGCGCTGGCCGGGCAGAGGGGGCGCCGGGCGGTGGTGGCGATGGGGCCGCAGGGCTCCGGGGCGGCGGGGTGGTGCTGCGGCGGGGTGGGGCGGCGGCGGTGCGGCGCCGGCGCGGGTGAGTTGGGGGCGCGGGGCGCATACAATAAAGCAACAACCATATGGGTCCTGCCAGTTGCCGATAACTCTGTTACAAAACATGATCATCTCATACAATAAAATTTAGCATCATGTCTTGACCATATCACATCACAACATGCCCTGCAAAAACAAGTTAGACGTCCTCTACTTTGTTGTTGCAAGTTTTACGTGGCTGCTACGGGCTGAGCAAGAACTGTTCTTACCTACGCATCAAAAACCACAACGATTTTTCGTCAAGTGTGATGTTTTAACCTTCAACAAGGATCGGGCGTAATCACACTCGATTCAACTAAAGTTGGAGAAACTGACACCCGCCAGCCACCTGTGTGCAAAGCACGTCGGTAGAACCAGTCTCGCGTAAGCGTACGCGTAATGTCGGTTCGGGCCGCTTCATCCAACAATACCGCTGAATCAAAGTATGACATGCTGGTAAGCAGTATGACTATTATCGCCCACAACTCTTTGTGTTCTACTCGTGCATATAACATCTACGCATAGACCTGACTCTGATACCACTGTTGGGGAACGCAGTAATTTCAAAAAAAATCCTACGCACACGCAAGATCCATCTAGGTGATGCATAGCAACGAGAGGGGAGAGTGTTGTCCACGTACCCTCGTAGACTGAAAGCGGAAGCGTTATGACAACGCGGTTGATGTAGTTGTACGTCTTCACGATCCGACCGATCCTAGTACCGAAAGTACGGCACCTCTGCGATCTACACACGTTCAGCTCGGTGACGTCCCACAAACTCTAGATCCAGCTGAGGTCGAGGGAGAGTTTCGTCAGCACGACGGCATGATGATAGTAATGATGAAGTTACCGACACAGGGCTTCGCCTAAGCACTACAACGATATGACCGAGGTGGAAATATGTGAAGGGGGGCACCGCACACGGCTAAACAATCAACTTGTGTGTTCTAGGGTGCCCACCTCCCCACATATATAAAGGAGGGAGGGGGAGGCCGGCCGGCCCTCCTTGGCGCGCCCCCAAGAGGGGAATCCTACTAGAACTCCAAGTCCTAGTAGGTTTCCACCAAAAGGGAGAGAGGGGGAAGGAAGGAGAGGGAGAGGTGAAAGGAAAAGGGGGGCGCCGCCCCCCCCCCTTCCTAGTCCAATTCGGACTCAAGGGGGAGGGGGCGCCCGGCCTGCCCTGGCTGCCCCTCTCTCTCTCCACTAAGGCCCATCGAGGCCCATTAGTTCCCCCGGGGGTTTCGATAACCCTCCGGCACTCCGGTTTTATCCGAAACTTCTCCAGAACACTTGCGGTGTCCGAACATATCCGTCCAATATATCAATATTTATGTCTCCACCATTTTGAGACTCCTCGTCATTTCTGTGATCACATCTGGGACTCCGAACTACCTTCGGTACATCAAAACACATAAACTCATAATATCGATTGTCATAGAATGTTAAGCGTGTGGACCCTATGGGTTCGAGAACTATGTGGACATGACGGAGACTCATCTCTGGTCAATAACCAATAGCGGAACCTGGATGCTCATATTGGTTCCTACATATTCTACGAAGATCTTTATCGGTCAAACCGCATAACAACATACATTGTTCCCTTTGTCATCGGTATGTTACTTGCTCGAGATTCGATCGTCGGTATCTCAATACCTAGTTCAATCTCGTTACCGGCAAGTCTTTTTACTCGTTCCGTAATGCATCATCCCGCAACTAACTCATTAGTCACATTGCTTGCAAGGCTTATAGTGATGTGCATTACCAAGAGGGCCCAGAGATACTTCTCCGACAATCGGAGTGACAAATCCTAATCTCGATCTATGCCAACTCAACAAACACCATCGGAGACACTTGTAGAGCATCTTTATAAACACCCAATTACGTTGTGACGTTTGATAGCACACTAAGAGTGTAACATCCCAAATTTTCAATTTGGAATGTTATACATAGATCATCATTTGCATATCATGTTTTGTTGCATTTTGACAAATCCTCGATAAATCCTAAGCAACTCAAGGACCCTCGGAGATAGTTGGGATTTTCCCGAATTTTTCAAATTAATTTTCCAACGAGGATTTTGGTTTTAATTATTTTTCTCTCTGGAAAAATATTTCATTTTAAATAAACGAGCGGAGAAAATATGACTTCTCCAAAACAATTGAAATACTGGAGGAAAAATGTAAAAACATTATTTGGAATTTATTTGGATTTTATTTGCAATTTTTATTGCATTAAAAATATTGCATGTTTTCAAAATATTTATTTTTGATTTTAAAAATGTTCACCCTATTCTAGATTTTCTAACTAGACGGGGAAAATGTATTTCATATTTTTCTGATTTTTATTTATTTTTCTACGCAATATTTTCCGCGGAACTTATTTAAAAAAAACGCCCGCGCCGACTGGGCCAAAGGCCCAGCCGACGGCCCGCCCGCGGCCTCTCCTCTTCCCGCACGGGAGCTCGCCGCCTGAGTCCGGCCGCCGCACGACACCGCCGGCCGACCCCTTCCCCAAGTCGCCGCCGCCCCCCCCCCCTCCTTAAAAACCCCCCCTCGTTTCTCTCCTCATCCCGAGCCGCCGCCGCCGACATCCCCGCCACCGCCCGCCCGCATCTCGCCCGCCGCCGCCGCCGGTTGCCTCGCCCGCCGCCGCCGCCGGGAGCCCCGGAGACGCCGCCCCTTGCCGCTTTCCCCGAGCCCCGCACCCCGCCGCCGAGCCCCGCCCCGCCGGAGCCCGCCCGACGAGGTACTGCCGCCGGCCGTTTTCCCGTCGTTGACCGATTTCCTGTAAAAAAAAACCTTCGTTTAAAAAAAAACCCTAGATCGATTTTTTTCGGTTTTCTTATTTCGCGAGCGTTCACCGAATCGTTCGTTTTAACAAACGCGTTCATCGGTTTTTCTCTGTTAACGAACGTCCATTATTTAACCGTTCGTCCGTTTTTCTTTTTCGTCGGATTTTCTCGTTATTTTCTTAGATTCGATTTCTGATCGAATTTTCGAATCTGTTTAACTTCTCGCTCGTTTATCGGAATCAGGCGATTCAAGCACCTAGAGTTTCGTCTCGAAATTCTCTTTCCGTTTAACCTACTCAAACAAGTTTTTGCTACAGTAAAATTTGACCTAGATCCAGAATAGCAAACGAAGTTTCTTTCTTTCGCCGTTTGACTTTCGTTGCTTCTTTCGAGTTGATTCTTTTTGCAAACCGGAGTTCTTAAGTTGAACTTTCTGGTTCGATCTTTGATTCGAGTTTTACCTGTGCATTAGTTGAGTACTGATTGTATGCTTGTTTGTTTGCGATAGAGTACCCGGAGTGTGCCGCTTGTTACTTTGACTCGTTAGGTTTTGCGGATCATCAGCAAGGCAAGTAACACTTTGATCATACCCCATTCATACCCAGTTTTATTGCATTAGATCTATTTCCTCAAACACATTGCATGATTAGGATCTAATTAAACTGTGGGTATTGGGAAGTAGTTGAGGTAGTACCTATTACCTGTTTTACATTATCAAACCCTTGGGAGTTACTTCTACGTTGCTATTATATTGCCATGCTATGCTCGTAGACGTGGATTGGGTTTGAGTGATATTCATGACAGATGTGAGATTGTTAATAATGGTTCAACTTAAGGTGGCAACTAAAACTCACATCTGGGTGGATTGAGGCACCTGGAGAACCCAGTGTTGTCTGTATGTATAAGGTCCGCCACCCAGGCTCAAAGGGATCATAAGATTATTCATGCTAGAAACTTCCGTGTGTAGCCACAAGCTATTATGGGCTCTAGCATAGCTGAGTAGGTTACAGGATCTCTTGAAGAGGTGGACTAGCAGATGTAGGGGAAAGTAGGTGTACCGGTCCATCCAGAGTAAAGAGTGGTTGTTTCTGAAAGACTGTGTCTCGGTCATCCGTTTCTCAAACATCATGTAGTGCGAGAATCAAGCGGAGGCGATCGAGTCTTGTGGGGAAAAGTGCACAAACCTCTGCAGAGTGTACAAACTGATCATGATTAGCCGTGTCCCCGGTTATGGACAACTTGAGTATCTAGTACCTGGATTATCATTTGAATCTCATCACCGTGATACTTATAATTAATTTTGTTGGGTTAATGATGTTACTTAATTGGGATTGAGTTGGAGGTACCTTCTCAATGTTTCAACCACCATGATAGTTAAATAAAATTTATTCCTTTTGAAGTAGGATAAAATTGGCTTTTCGCAAAACTGTAACCATAGAGCTTTCCACCAGCCATATATGCATATAGTATAGCATTATCATTGTTCATGGTTCTCTATGTGTTACTTTGCCAGCATACTCTATGTGCTGACCCGTTTTCGGGCTGCAACGTTTCATGTTGCAGACTTTTCAGACGACGAGTAAGGTGCCTTAGGTCGTGGTCTTATACTCAGTGATGCCGCTGGAGTTGATGGACTCACTTATCTTCCAAGTCTTCCGCTGTTATCGTTATTAGATGGCCTTAAGCCATGTTTATCATACTTAATCTCTTTGGAGATATTCGATGTAATAAGTGTGTGATTGCTACTCTGTTATAAATCCTCCATTTGTACTGTGCGTGTCAGCATTACTGATCCAGGGATGACACTGGTGCACAGCAGCACAGGCCATTTGAGGTCTGGTCGCTACAAAGTTGGTATCAGAGCACACGCTGACTGTAGGACACGACCACTAAGCTTAAGCCCTAGAAAACTTCTCTCTTCTCATTTCTGACCCCTCTCCACTTTCTACTCTTTTAGGAATGGCGAATGCAAGGAGCAAGTTCATGCAACCAGATGAAGACACGCCGTTTGGACGACATTTGAAGGAAGTCACCAAGTACTTGAACATAGGAATACCAAGCGTCACCGGAACCTACAACGCCACATTACCTGAAGAGGAGAGCTGGAAGGTTCAAGTTATCATTCCAGGAAGGATGTTTAGTGCCATGAGATTGGTTTTCGAAGCACCAACTTGGAGTTTAGGGAAGAGCATGGCCGCACATATCGCCATGGGACGCATTGGAGAAGTCTATCACCAGGAGCTTAAGGATACAATTTATCAAATTTGTGGACGTCGAGATGCGCAATGGGAGATGATCAAGACCAAGAAGGATGGATCAATTGCAGCTTTCATCCAGGAGCAGAACCAACATATTCGACGCCAGGAGAATCAGATGTGCACGGACAAGGAAGAACTGAAGAAGGCATTCGCGAAGATCAAGGAACTCCAAGAAGAACTCAAGACTACACGCGAAGATTACTTGGAGGAAATCAACGCGCTAGTAGGGAAGAATGACGACCTGGAGAAGAAGATTGGAGTATTCATGGGAAATCCAGTGCCAAAAGCAGAAGTCGACGAATGCACTTGTCCGGATAATTACATCATCATCGACGACACCGACTCGGAACCAAGTGAAGACGAATGGATTGATGAAGCTGGAGCAGACATCATGGAGTCTTCAACGGGTCAGAATTTTTAGTAGACCACCATATCAGTAGTAGTTTTTCCCCCATTTAGTAGTATAGTTCAAGCACTTTGTAACGCTAGTTAGATCGATTGTTTTGCCTTGTTTGGATTGATTGAGTGATATTGATTGAATTTGTCTCATGAGCATATGGGTAGTGTTTTCTCTCTAGACCCCATTCTATTCTTAATTCTCATCTTTTCTAAACCTATCAGATGCCTCCGAGACGCGACACCGGATTTGTTTTCCCGCGACACCGGATTTGTTTTCCCGCCAGAGATCACCCAGTTGATTCAGCAACAGAATGCCCTGATGCAAGTGTTAGTTCAGAACCAAGGCAACAACAACAACAACAACCCACCGCCACCACCACCTGTTGATCACTTAGCCCGTTTCTTAAGGCTAAACCCGCCGGTGTTTTCCAGTAGCACCGAGCCGATTGTTGCAGATGATTGGCTCCGCAAAGTTGGAAGGGAGTTGACCACTGCAGGATGCACAGATGCGGAAAGAGTGCGTTTTGCCGCACATCAGCTTGATGGACCCGCAGCATCATGGTGGGAGAATTATACAGCCATGCACCCTATTGACACTGTCACATGGGACCAGTTTCAGCAAGCTTTCCGTACAGCTCATGTTTCAGCAGGAGCTATGGCTATGAAGAAGCGTGAGTTTCGCAACCTACGCCAAGGAGGACGCACCGTAGGCCAGTATGTGGAGGATTTCAGTAAGTTAGCACGTTATGCACCAGATGACGTTGCTACAGATGCAGCCAAGCAGGAGAAGTTTCTGGAAGGATTGAATGATGAGCTGAGTATGCAGTTGATGGTAGCAACTTTCAACAACTACCAGGAGCTGGTAGATAGAGCTCTCATGATTGAAGGGAAGCAACAGCAGATTGAAAACCGCAAGAGGAAGTATGGACAAGGGAAGTACAATTCTGGAGCCCAGCAGAAGCCACGATTTACCCCGAAGCCGGGAGGACAGTTTCAGCATACCCATGGAGGAGGTAGCTCGCACAACCATAATGGCTCCAAGAATGGTAATGGGAATGGAGGAGGAAACGGACAGAACCGCACCAACCCATCTACCCCAACCAAGAGAGATCTAAGTCACATTACCTGTTTCAAGTGCCAGAAGACGGGACATTACGCTACCGATTGTCCCGAAGCCCAGAATGGAAATGGCAATGGAAGCTCTGGGAAGAAGCCGAACCCGTTCAACAAAGGACATGTGAACCACGTGAGCGTGGAGGAGGTTGAAGCTCAGCCTGATGCAGTAATAGGTAAGTTTTTGGTTAAGTCATTTACTGCAACCGTTCTTTTCGATACTGGTGCATCGCATTCATACATATCAAGGGGATTCGTGAACAAGTTTAAGATGTCCACCCAAGTTCTCAAAAGCCCCATGTTAGTAACCTCGCCAGGAGCAGAGTATATGGCCACCCAAGGATGTTTTCAGATACCATTGGCCATTGGTAGGCATGTTTTCCCCTCAGACCTCATTGTTTTGGAATCGCAAGGTTTGGATGTGATTTTGGGAATGGATTTGCTATCGTTGTATGGAGGAAACATCGATTGTGCCAGCAAGACGATTTTGCTTACCACCCCAGAAGGAAAAAGGATCAAGTATGTATCCCGGCATATGCCGAAGAGGACTCAAGTGAATTCCTTATCAGGAGTTGTACAGGAGGAAGTACCAGTGGTGAAGGACTATCCGGATGTATTTCCAGAAGAATTGCCAGGCATGCCACCAGATAGAGACATTGAGTTCTTGATTGAACTTTTGCCAGGCACAGGGCCAATATCTAAGAGACCGTACAGGATGCCCGCAAAGGATTTGGAGGAAATTAAGAAGCAGATCAAGGAGCTACTGGATAAAGGCTATATTCGCCCAAGTTCGTCACCTTGGGGATCACCAGTACTTCTAGTGGAGAAGAAAGATGGATCACTAAGGATGGTTGTTGATTACCGAGGATTGAATGAAGTGACCATCAAAAACAAGTACCCACTGCCGATGATCAATGATTTGTTTGACCGCCTGCAAGGAGCTAAAGTATTTTCCAAGATCGATCTACGATCAGGATACCATCAGTTAAAGATTCGAGAGCAGGATATACCTAAGACGGCCTTTACCACCAGATATGGATTGTATGAGTATACCGTTATGTCATTTGGTCTGACTAACGCACCGGCCTATTTCATGAACCTAATGAACAAAGTGTTTATGGAGTTTTTGGATAAGTTCGTCGTGGTGTTCATTGATGATATTTTAATCTTTTCCAAGGATGAAGAAGAGCATGAGGAGCATTTACGATTGGTACTTGAGAAGCTCAGAGAACATCAGTTATATGCCAAGTTCAGTAAATGTGAGTTTTGGTTGAAGGAAGTTGGATTCCTTGGACATGTTATTTCTGGAGAAGGAATAGCAGTAGACCCTGCCAAGGTTGACACAGTGACAAGTTGGGAATCACCCACGACTGTTGGAGAAATCCGGAGTTTTCTTGGACTTGCAGGATACTACCGGAGATTTATCGAGAATTTCTCAAGGATTGCTAAGCCCATGACTGAGCTATTGAAGAAGGACACCAAATTCAATTGGACTGAGGAATGTGAAGCTAGTTTCCACGAGTTGAAGAAACGATTGGTTACCTCACCAGTGTTGATTCTGCCAGATCAACGCAAGGACTATGAAGTTTATTGCGATGCTTCTCGTCGAGGACTTGGAGCAGTGCTTATGCAGGAAGGAAGAGTTGTTTCGTATGCTTCACGACAACTTAAACCCCATGAGAAGAATTATGCTACGCACGATTTGGAATTAGCAGCCGTGGTGCATGCATTGAAAACGTGGAGACATTTTCTCATCGGAAACCATTGTGAGGTGTACACGGATCACAAGAGTTTGAAGTACATTTTCACGCAGAAGGAGTTAAACCTCAGACAGAGGAGATGGTTGGAGCTCATTAAGGATTATGATATGAGATTGCATTACCACCCTGGAAAGGCTAACGTAGTAGCAGACGCGTTGAGCCGCAAGAGTCATATCAACACCCTCATGACCGGAGAGTTACCCCAGGAGTTAGCCGAGGACCTACGCGAGCTATGTTTGGAGATAGTCCCAAGAGGCTATTTAGCGACATTGGAGATTCAGTCTACCTTGATGGAAAGGATCAGAGAAGCTCAGAAGTCAGACAAGGAGATTGAAGAGATAAAGGAGAAGATGAGCAAAGGAAAAGCCAAGGGATTTCGTGAGGATGAGCACGATACCTTATGGTTCGAGGACCGCGTATATGTACCAAATGATCCGGAGATCAGGAAGTTGATTTTGCAAGAAGCCCATGATTCACCGTACTCGATTCACCCAGGAAATACCAAGATGTATTTGGATTCAATGAGCTAGTCAAGTAGAGGCATACTAGTGACACTTTGTCTGTCTATGTATTCACACATGTACTAAGTTTCCGGTTAATACAATTCTAGCATGAATAATAAACATTTATCATGATATAAGGAAATATAAATAACAACTTTATTATTGCCTCTAGGGCATATTTCCTTCAAAGACATTGTCATTTCCCATCGTCACTGGATTAAGCCAGAATCTAGGTTTTTGATGTCTACTACACAACCTTCTTCTTGTAGACGTTGTTGGGCCTCCAAGTGTAGAGGTTTGTAGGACACTAGCAAATTTCCCTCAAGTGGATGACCTAAGGTTTATCAATCCGTGGGAGGCGTAGGATGAAGATGGTCTCTCTCAAGCAACCCTGCAACCAAATAACAAAGAGTCTCTTGTGTTCCCAACACACCCAATACAATGGTAAATTGTATAGGTGCACTAGTTCGGCGAAGAGATGGTGATACAAGTGCAATATGGATGGCAGATATAGGTTTTTGTAATCTGAAAATATAAAAACAACAAGGTAACTAATGATAAAAGTGAGCACAAACGGTATTGCAATGCTAGGAAACAAGGCCTAGGGTTCATACTTTCAGTAGTGCAAGTTCGCTCAACAATAATAACATAATTGGATCATATAACTATCCCTCAACATGCAACAAAGAGTCACTCCAAAGTCACTAATAGCGGAGAACAAATGAAGAGGTTATGGTAGGCTACGAAACCACCTCAAAGTTATTCTTTCGGATCGATCTATTCAAGAGTTCATACTAGAATAACACCTTAAGACACATATCAACCAAAACCCTAATGTCACCTAGATACTCCAATGTCACCTCAAGTATCCGTGGGTATGATTATACGATATGCATCACATAATCTCAGATTCATCTATTCAAACCAACACAAAGTACTTCGAAGAGTGCCCCAAAGTTTCTACCGGAGAGTCAAGACGAAAACGTGTGCCAACCCCTATCCATAAGTTCACAAACGGAACCCGCAAGTTGATCACCAAAACATATATCAAGTAGATCACGTGAATATCCCATTGTCACCACAGATAAGCACATGCAGGACATACATCAAGTGTTCTCAAATCCTTAAAGACTCAATCCAATAAGATAACTTCAAAGGGAAAACTCAATCCATTACAAGAGAGTAGAGGGGGAGAAACATCATAAGATCCAACTATAATAGCAAAGCTCGCGATACATCAAGATCGTACCAAATCAAGAACACGAGAGAGAGAGAGAGAGAGAGAGATCAAACACATAGCTACTGGTACATACCCTCAGCCCCGAGGGTGAACTACTCCCTCCTCGTCATGGAGAGCGTCGGGATGATGAAGATGGCCACCGAAGAGGGATTCCCCCCTCCGGCAGGGTGCCGGAACGGGTCCCGATTGGTTTTTGGTGGCTACAGAGGCTTGCGGCGGAGGAACTCCCGATCTATTCTGTTCCCCGATGTTTTTAGGGTATATGGATATATAGGTGAAAGAAGTCGGTCAGGGGAGACATGAGGGGCCCATGAGGGTGGGGGCGCGCCCAGGGGGGCAGGCGCGCCTCCCTGCCTCGTGGCCACCTCGAAGCTTCCCTGACGTCTACTCCAATTCTCCTGGATTGCTTCCGTTCCAAAAATAACTCTCCTGAAGGTTTCATTCCGTTTGGACTCCGTTTGATATTCCTTTTCTTCGAAACACTGAAATAGGCAAGAAAACAACAATTTGGGCTGGGCCTCCGGTTAATAGGTTAGTCCCAAAAATAATATAAAAGTATAATAAAGCCCATAAACATCAAAACAGATAATATAATAGCATGGAACAATCAAAAATTGTAGATACGTTGGAGACGTATCAGCATCCCCAAGCTTAATTCATGCTCGTCCTCGAGTAGGTAAATGATAAAAACATAATTTTTGATGTGGAATGCTACCTAACATATTTATTCATGTAATTCTCTTTATTGTGGCAAGAATATTCAGATCCATAAGATTCAAAACAAAAGTTTAATATTGACATGAAAACAATAATACTTCAAGCATACTAACAAAGCAATCATGTCTTCTTAAAATAACATGGCCAAAGCAAGCTATCCCTACAAAATCATATAGTCTGGCTATGCTCTATTTTCATCACACAAAATATTTAAATCATGCACAACCCCGATGACAAGCCAAGCAATTGTTTCATATTTTTTATGTTCTCAAACTTTTTCAATCTTCACGCAATACATGAGCGTGAGCCATGGACATAGCACTATAGGTGGAATAGAATGGTGGTTGTGGAGAAGACAAAAAGGAGAAGATAGTCTCACATCAACTAGGCGTATCAACAGGCTATGGAGATGCCCATCAATAGATATCAATGTGAGTGAGTAGGGATTGCCATGCAACGAATGCACTAGAGCTATAAGTGTATGAAAGCTCAAAAAGAAACTAAGTGGGTGTGCATCCAACTCGCTTGCTCATGAAGACCTAGGCATTTTGAGGAAGCCCATCATTGGAATATACAAGCCAAGTTCTATAATGTAAAATTCCCACTAGTATATGAAAGTGATATCATAGGAGACTCTCTATTATGAAGATCATGGTGCTACTTTGAAGCACAAGTGTGGTAAAAGGATAGTAGCATTGTCCCTTCTCTCTTTTTCTCTCATTTTTTGTTTTGTTTTTTTGGGCCTTCTCCTTTTTTTGGCCTCTTTTTTCTCTCTTTTTTATTTTTCGTCCGGAGTCTCATCCCGACTTGTGGGGGAATCATAGTCTCCATCATCCTTTCCTCACTGGGACAATGCTCTAATAATGATGATCATCACACTTTTATTTACTTACAACTCAAGAATTGCAACTCAATACTTAGAACAAAATATGACTCTATATGAATGCCTCTGGCGGTGTACCGGGATGTGCAATGACTCATGAGTGACATGTATGAAAGAATTATGAAAGGTGGCTTTGCCACAAATACGATGTCAACTACATGATCATGCAAAGCAATATGACAATGATGGAGCGTGTCATAATAAACGGAACGGTGGTAAGTTGCATGGCAATATATCTCGGAATGGCTATGGAAATGCCATAATAGGTAGGTATGGTGGCTGTTTTGAGGAAGGTAATGGTGGGTGTAATGTACCGGCGAAAGTTGCGTGATACTAGAGAGGCTAGCAATGGTGGAAGGGTGAGAGTGCGTATAATCCATGGACTCAACATTAGTCATAAAGAACTCACATACTTATTGCAAAAATCTATTAGTTATCAAAACGAAGTACTACGTGCATGCTCCTAGGGGGGTAGATTGGTAGGAAAAGACCATCGCT